>NC_062278.1:6875000-7500000 GCF_902655055.1 Lutra lutra | reverse complement strand
TAAAAAAAAAATCAAAGGTGGGGTCTGCTGGTATCCCCCACTCACTTGGAATTTTGTCACTTACTTTCTTATGACAAGACAAGAGCTCTTATAGCTTACCTCACCCTCCACATACACTCATGGTGCCTACTGGTAAGCTCTTCGCTATTACTTGGTTAATTGTTTGTGATGGACTCACTCCTGATTTACATTAAAAATCAGATTATTTTTTTAAGAGGATGCAGAGAAAGATCATGCAAAGTAATTGAGGAATGCAACTCGATTTGTCCAAGAAATTAATTCTTCTTTCCTCAGTGACCACAGAGTGATATTTATAAGTTTGACAGGAAAGGATGGTAAAAAACTTCTCCATGGGAGAGTCTTGGAGATGCGTCTGACACCTTTCCCTTCATTAAAGCCAAGGAAAGAGAATTTGGAACATATACAAGAGGAGAGCATTCTGAATTTAAAAAAAAAATCCAGACCAGCATCCTGGATTTTAGGAGAAAAATCCAGACTTGTTTCTTCCTAGCCATTATCTAACTGAGAACATTCTTGTGTGCTAGAAAACAGAAAAGGCCTGTCCCTGCAGGCTAGGGCTTAGCAACTTGGAGGAGAAAATTATCTAGGGAAAGGGATTATTTAGCACTCAGGGCACACAGATCATTGGGTTCTTTTCTTTGATTTCATTGGACATGTAGTTCTAGGTAAGAACTAGAACCATGATCTGAGTTAAATAAATACTTAGTGAAAAACATCCTTAGTGACCTGGAAGGGAGTGACGTTTGGTTTGGGTTTGACTTCAGAAAATCAAAAGTGAGTTTTCTCTCTCTTAAATTTGAGAGCTGGACTGTATGAGTCCAGGGAGTGGACACCATCAATATCACATCTGTGCCAGATGATAATGTGAGGGAAGAGTCCGTAGATTGAGTTGAAAAGAGTACTGATGTATAGCAATGAAGCCCATAGGGAGACTCTCATAAGGTCACGTGTTGGGCACAGATGTAACACAGGTAACAAACACCACATATTAAAACCCTCCAAATAGTCTAAATCATTCAATAATAAATTTTTAGTACCTAATGCCAATTTATAAAATCATGGAACCGCGTCATAATCCTTGATTTTTTTAAGAGACTTGGATATAGTACAAGGTGATGAAAATGGACAATATAAATATACTTATAACAGCTAGAGAAGAGTAAAATGAGGTACGGCAATAATAGTACCTTTTGTGGGACAACTGCTGTGTTAAATGCTTTTAGGTTAGCTTTCAGTATAAGAACATATATTCTACATATATATAAACTTTCAATGTACCTATTAACTTACACATGTGGATTCATATTTAAATGCAATTATTTATAGACATTATATAATATATTATGTACATAAATATACATATTAGTTTGTGTGTGTGTGTACACACACACACACACACACGCACGCACATATATAGTTTTAATTCTATGCCCATTATTAAAACAGTGCCGGGTGGTTGCTATGCTCAGTTGCAGAGAAGAATGGGTAATATGCCAGTGGGTTCATGGCTAGGATGTGGAGCAGTTAGACTCAGCAGTTCCAGGGATCACAGTGGCTGACAGACCTCTCTTTGGGACCCCGCATGCATGTCAGGGATGTTTGCTAATTGTGTAGAAACTTTTATAAATGCAGTTCTGGGCTGCAAAGCAATTCTCTGAGTCAATATTTAAAATCAAGATGCCTCCCTCCTCTTAAAGCCTTTGAGTCTGAAATTTAATATCTTGTGAGGGAGATTAAATCAAAGCAGAAAAGCGCACGAGGAATGTAGGCAGCAATGTTTTTACTGCTGACTCCCTTAGCTCTTTCCTCTTGGTGAAGCCAAGACTTGGTGAGGTCTTGGAAGTGACTTTCTCCCACTAGGTGCCACCCACCTCCACCTGATTTTAGTCTTCCCCAGTGCCAGAAGCCAGGTGTTTCCCTTGCCTGCCTCCCCTCCCTAGACAAATTCAGGGAGGCAGCGGGAAGTGATTAGCCCACAGCCTGTCCCAGCTTGTCATCAGGAGGGAGAGCAGGGCTGAGAGTGGGAGGGACAGTAGACCTGCAGAGAGACCAGTGGGTTCCCTTCCCTGGGAATATCAATGAAGCAAAGAGGGCTGCATAAGGTAAAAAGCAAATTCCTTTGTCCAAGAGATCACACCGATCCGGGTGTGAGAAAACACTGTGCACTTGTCATGGGCACGGTCCCCTGCCAGTCCTGGTGCTCTGTTTTCAAGCTGGAGCCTTTAGAATTCACTATTCTCCATTGCTCCCTTCTATTATCTGCTCACTCACATCTCCAGTGCCTTATCTCAGGCTACCTAAAACATGCACAGACCATACACACACACACACACACACACATTCTCCTACTCTTGGTTGCCCATAATTGCTTGTCCTGTTGGGCATCTGTGCCTTACATTCCAGACTTCCTCGTGACCACATCTCTGGGCAGGGGACCCTTTGCTCTGCAGCCTGAGAAAAAAGCTTGGGACCCTAACTTCCAACCCCACAGCCTGCCTTGGGGTGACCCAGCCCCGGAGAGACACATCTTTTCATTCCCCCTCTGTCTTCCTTGATGAGACCTGTTGTTAGCAGAGCAGTTGATGGTGGGGGGGGAATGGGGAGTGGTGGGAGCGGGGAGGGAAGGATCATGAGCTGGTGGCAGGTGGTGGGAGGCTGGAGCAGGCTCTTGGAGCCAGGTGGCAGCATGTGGGAGGAGGGAGGGGAAGGACAATGAGACGGGGTGGCATTTGGTGGGAGGCAGGAGGCGAGGGAGGAAGTATGAGGGAAGAGAGTTTAAAAATGTATTTGTTTACTTTTTTAGTTTGGGCTGGAGCAAAGGCAAGTGGGGGTGGGTGTGTTTCCCATTCCCTATGGGATCTGGGTCCCCATCTTGGACCAGTAGCTCAGCCCTTGGGTCTTGAGTGGGAGCCATGGCTCTTCCATAGCTCTGGGATATCATCTGAGCACCCCACTGTCTGGGCAAAGAGGGCCTGAGGAGCACAGCCTGTTGCTGCGGCATGTGTGGATTGGAAGAGAAGACAGAGGTAAAGAGTTTTGGTTGCTTGTGGCTGCAGTGGATGGTAATAGCATCCTGGCTTGGGCAGCTGACTCCAAGTTGCCATGGTGACTCATGCCTCCAACATCTGCCTTGTGTGTGATTACCTTCTGTAAAAGGAACAAAGTCCCAGTGATCCTAAACAAGGGAGGAAGCCATTCCAGTGAAATGCCAATGACACTGGTGCCCCCTGAGATGGGGACAAATGGAAACCAGTGAAGAAGGTCAGAGAGGATGTGGCTGCCCCAGAGCTGGGCTTTCCACCACCAATGGCTTGGAAGGACAAAGTGAGGGAGAAAAATTATTATTAAGAGAGTCCAGGGGGAGGTCCTAAAAACTGCTGTTTGGAAAGAAGGACACCCCTGGTAGTCTCCAGAACTCTGGTCTCCACCTCCTCCCCTGCCCACTTTCCATCCCTCCAGTTTCTGCCAGTGCCAAGAGCTGTGGTATTTCTTGCTCTCTTCTTGAACATTAGTGGAAAAATCACTCCATCTTTCTGAGACTCAATTGCATCATCAATAAAATAGAAATACAAATGGCTTGGTTGTCCCCAAAGTCAGGCAGCCCAGGCAGACAGACTCTCTTGGTGGCCTCCAGGAGTGGCTCAGGTTGACCATTCCTGCATTAACCAAGTAGTGGTGGGAAGCTGGGGCATGGACAGACACTGGAGACCAAAGTCTCAGGAGGGTCTGCCGGTCCACTAGCAAATCCCACCATTGCTGTGGAAGAAAAGTAATTAGCGTCTGTTTCACCTTCCTCCTGCTTTTACCTAGAACAGTGATTCCCAGCCTCTCCCCAGGCCAAATCAGGGAATGTCTGAAGACACTGGTTGTCACAACTGGGGGAAGGTGCTACTGGCGTCTGGTGAGTTGAGGTAAAGGTGCTCTTAGACACCCCACCATGCACAAAACCTCACAACAAAGAAATACCCAGCTCCAAATGTGAAAGGTGCCTAAGTTGAGAAACCCCAGCCACAGTGTTCCTGTTGCCAGAGAGGAGGCACAGGGGTCAGGGAAGAGTGTCTTGGTGACCAAGTCTGACATTCATCAGAAGATGGGGGTCAAAGTGACCTCTGAGATCTTGGACGGAAATAAGCTTGAGAAAACAGGTCTAGCCCCATTTCCACTGGCACCAAGACCAGTAATAACTTATACAAATGTCGGGCACCCTATGCTGAAATTTACTCACTTTGCCATTTTGAACATTGCTGTGTGTTTCCACCAGTGAAATCCTTTAAATTATAGGCTGTTCCAGGACAGGCTGTTCCGGGGATGGCAAGGGAAGAGCCGATTGTTGGAGGCAGGCTCTGCAGTGAGAGGCAGATGGAGATCACAGGAGCAAGAAGTCCCACCTTAGGGGACAGGGAAGGGGAGGAGGGGTGGCCAAGAACCCATCCCCGTGGAGACCAGGCTCAGGCCGCTAAGCAGAAGGAGGACTAAAGTCCGTTCCTGGCCCTCTGGCCTCAGAGCTAGGAGTTCTGATTCCACTGAACACGCCCCTGATCTCAGCTAGAGAGCAATTATCCTTGAATTTGAAAGATGCTTTCCAGTAAGGACAAGCACATGCCTCGTAGTGGAAAAAAAAAAAATAACAGCTTTTCCGAGGAACACAGACAGGGAAACGCCTGCTGACTGTCTTCGGCTTTGGATCAAAGGAAGCTTTTCTGCCTAGCAGTGGGACTGAGATGGTATATTGCCTGGAGACTGAATGTGCAACCTAAACTTCCACATAGATCTACATTCTGCTCCCCTTGGAGCTGGGCCCTCTTGGCGTCCACCCTTGCGGCTCCCTCCCCTCGTGCTATAGGTCAGCCTTTATCAGTCCAAGTTACTAGTCGAGATGACAAAGCCAATCTGGCGAGTGTGACTGGGTGAGTTGTTTAGGGATATGCTATAGCTCCCAGGTTTAAGGGAGAATGAGAGAACCGGCTTCTAGGCTGGGCCTCCAGAACCTACCCCCAGAAGCACATGGTTGAGTGGCTTAGTTCGGCAAGGGCTGGAGCCGTCAGCGTGAGTGCCAGCCCACACCCAGCCCTGTAGCTCCTCAGCATCTGTGCACCTGCAGGAGGGGCTGAGGCTGGCTTCCTATCCACCCAGGAGGCTGGGAGATATGAAAGGAGGGGAGCTGGGGAACTACCGGAGGAGAGTCGAGAGGAGATACTAGATGGGCACAGTGACACACACCGTCTGTCACAGAGGAAGGCAGATGAGAAGAGGGGGAGGGCAAGGCAGTCAGGAAGGGCTGAAGGCACACTGCTAGAGAGGGCTGATGGAGGCAGAGTGCTGGGGGCTTCACAAAGACCCGAAACTTCCCTGTTAGAAAGACCCTCTGCCTTGGTATGAGAGGTAGCTATGCTTGCCTCGCTGGCTTTCACTGAGGAGCTCATTTAGAGAATGAAGTAATGAAGCGTGATACAGACCATGTAATGGCAGGACTGAGGAGTCAGGAGCAAGGAGCTGGACTTTAAGTTGGTCCCTTGTGAGATGATGCTGTGACTTCCTGTGTGAGTGTGAGCTTCGGGGACAGATCTCGAAGTGTCTGAGTTTTATTGGAAAGGAGAAGGTATGCCTTAAAAAGCACTATCTGGTGGGTCCTGTGGAGCTTTAGTCTCTGAGGACAAAGTGGCATTTAGCACCCCAGCGACTTCATACAAGAACAGGTCTGCCCCCACCTGAACTGTCCTCCATGGCCCCTGACACCCAGTCGACAGACCAGCTGCGAGGTCTGGGCCGGCCATGAGTAGAGGCCAAGCCTGTGTGCCATGTCTGCCTGGACCTGTAACTTTAGTCCCTTCCCATGGGGTAGGGGGTTGCAGAAGTGTGCTACTTTGTGCTAAAATCCTACGCCTTGCCCAAGAGGGTCTGGCCTGGGGCACTGGAAACGATGTGTCTGAGAGGGTAGGTGGGCACTTTCTCCACCGTGCTAAGTGGCTTATGATATCCCAGCAAGCAGGACAGGACACATGGGCTGAACATGAAAGGGGATCATGCTTCCATTCTCCCTCTCTTTGGAACCCTGGAACCAAGGGACAAAGAGACTCTCAAGGAAAATTCCAATACCTGCTTTCCTGAATTCTCTGTCTTGGCTGTTCCCATCCACATTTCCTTTTTGAAGATACTTCTTCAGGATATTTCTATTTCTCTTCTAGGCCTCAGGAGGAACCTCTGGCAGCAATCCCATCTCCTGTGTAGCTCCCAGATGCTACCTCTTCCATCCCCATGACCTAGGGTGAGGGTGGTCCCCTGCCTTTGCTTGGCAGTGAGTTGTCTCCCTGCCTCTCATTCTGGCTTCTCAACATTTCCACCATACAGTTCATTCAGTCCCTCCATCTTTGGTTAGAGCTGGCCATACATCCTCCTTCCAAGCACCCCTTCCATCCTGGAGGTTGGGTGTGGTGTTGGCTTGTGGCTAATGCAATGAGAGTAGAAGTGACACGTGTCACTTCTGGGTGGAATTTTAAGGTGTAGTGTTGATATGCCATGTTCTCACCATCATAGTGGTGAAACTGAAGCCACAAGAGGAGAAAGAACCTCTGGGTGATCCTGAAGTGCCCAGTGCATGCCTGACCAGTATGGACATGTGGCACGGAGGAGCAGTAAATACACATGTGTGCACATTTGGGTGTGTGTATGTGTGTGCGGGTGTGTGTGTTGGGTGGCAGAAATCCTGGTCACTCCCAACACGTTCACGGCTGCCCATTTGCACCCCTGAGAGAGGGGACACCTTTCCTACAGGCACACTGACCATGATGACAAAGAAACTCCAAACAGCTGGAGCCTGTGCCCTACTAGGGTACATCTCCTCAGCTCAGTACCTTCAAATTTGAACCCATTGCATCATCAACACCTCAAATCACTCCTTATCCTGTGGGCATTTCCAGCACCGGGGGCTCCTGGAAGCTTCCACCTGTTCCCTTCCCAAAGCTCAAAGCCTATGCTGCATCCCCACAACCCCCCTTCTCCTCTCCATCACATCTGATCACTGCCTCTTTCACACATTCTGATCTGCCCTCATCTGCGGTCCCAGTTCCTGGCTTCCTCTGTCTGCCTTTGCCCGGATCAGAAGTGCACGCAGTGAGGTCTTTGGCAATCTTTCTAAAAGGCTGATCTGCTTAAAAATCTTAAGTGCTGCCCCTCCCCTATAGGAGAAACCCAAGCTGCACCCTTGTTCACTGTCCAACTGGCTCATGTGCCCAGCCATCTGCTGTGTCCCTGCCCCAGCTCCTTGCTGAGGCCACATCGACACCTTGCTCTTCCCCCCACTGGCCACATCCTCACACCTCTGTCCTTCCCTCTGCTGGGTGCAGGTCCTGGCACTCACATGCCCACCGGCTGCCTCGTGGCATCTGCACACCCTTTGGGCACCTTTATGGAAGTCCTTGGAGGGAGCTCTTGGCTGGACATCTGCCTCCAAATGGCAATGTTTGTCCAGCAGCCTCTGCCAGGATGTGCTGCTCTGCATGGCGGCAGTGAGTTTCCTGCCTCCCCAAAACACTGCACATGGTGTAGGCAGGGACCCTTTTTTTTGGTCTTTCCACACCTTAACACAATGCCAGGGTTATGATAGCATCTCCATAAGGAGGGAATAAATGATTAAAAAAACACTGCTCTTGAATGGAGCTAATTTCATGTGCAGTGATTGTAGCGGGTTCTCACTCTTCATTTCTTTTGACACTAAACAATTTCAAATCTGGGCTAAATTTGAGCTGTTTCTTTCATCACAGGAGGAATTCCCTCTGCATTAATGCAGACAGCTAAGACCTTTAAGCACCTACAAAACAGGCCCCTGCCTCTGGTTATGGGCAGTGGGAGTAACCACAGCCCACTTGTCTCTGTCCAGGCTGGGAGGGACCTCCCTGTAGCTACTTAGGGCATAGTTGGCACTCGACTGTGTATCTGAGAATGAAAATGAGCAGCTCTTGTCTTTCCTGTGCAGGTGTGTGATGGTTGTGACAACCACGGAGACAATAGGGCGGGGAGGGTGGGTGCAGCCTGATGGGATGGCTCCTGGGGAAGACTGGAAAGGATCCTATGGATGGCAGAGGAAATGCTTAGGGAACATGTGCTGAGAGAGGTGGGCAGGTGGCAAAAGGAAGCCGAGGAAGTCAACCTGGGTTAGCATTTGGGGTTAGCTGGCCCTGGGCACCATTTGCTACTGCATTGACATGCTGTTGCTTCCAGGAAGGAGGTGGGAGTGGGGTGCCAGCAGAGTGCCAGATGGGGGACCCCGGGAAGGGCCCTGCAGCCTGGAAGGCAATAGGGCCAGCGTCCCTACCTGTTCCATCCTTGCAACCCCATCACCATGCACAAGATGGATACTTGGTTATAATCCACATTGTGAATGGACCCATGTGGTGAGACTCCCCATGCTGTATTTGACATGTTTACTGGAGCTCGAGGTGTGGCAATGATACATGAGCATGCACTGACCATGAAGTGAATTATCTACAGAAACTTATGTAAGCATAACATACAGAGGTACCTCATACAGACTAAGATTCTGGAGCCCCCAGGCCATGTGCATGCCTTGGGACATTTCCAGACCATCGCTGTCTGACCTAGATCCCAGTGACCAGGACAGACCCTGCCCTCCCAATGACACCTTTACCCACAGCACAGTGCAGCGTGTGGTTTCCTTGTTTGGGTCACCAGATGCTGATTTATAGACAAGGTTGGCAGTCTCCACTGGTCAGGCTCAGCTCAGTTTCAATTAGTGCCTGGGGTAGTAAAATGCTGGTCACTGATGGGCAAGCTCAGAGTAATTTCTTCCAAAGTGGGTTTTGTTTGCATCATTTGGAACTGGGCTTCTGGTGGTGTATGAATATATCCATTTCCAAGATGCAGACAGAGCCTAAAATGTCAACTGGCAGTGGTAAAAAATCAATAGCTTTTGAAGGGTTGAAAGCCCACCACTGGTTAATCCAAGTGTGCAGTCCACTAATTTCAGACCCCACTAAGCCTCTTTCTGTTAATACCTCTCCTCACCTCCTCTCCTTTATGCTTACTTGTCTCCTTTTGCTCCCTGTGATTTGGTGCCTTTCCTTTTTAACAGCTCCATCTCTGGGTCTTTCTCATAGATACTTTTTCCCTTGTATTTTTCTCAGGTCTACTTTTACTGTCTACCTCTTCCTCCACATCCATTTTTCTTCCTTTCTGTTTTTTTTTCTTCCTTTTCATGCCCCCTCCTGATTTTAACAATGTGGCATAAAACTATTTTGAAAAGTTATCTTGCTTTGATGAAATCAAGTTTCCTTTTATTAAACATTTAAAAATCTGCTAACATTTTTGTGTCTTCTGCTTGTCCTTTTAAAGAATTGGTAGATGAACACAGATTTTTTTTTTTTTGAGGTGGTGATTAATGGCACATAGAAAAAATACTCCTTCTCCCTGGTGTAGAAGATGGAGAAGATACCATATCCCCATCATGGTACTTGCATACCCATTGATCGCATTTGGCCCCCTATAATGATAGGAGAAGAATCTCCATCTGATTCTGGTTAAACATAGAGATGTTCTAGTAACCAGATGGCTTTTGCTTGGCAGATTAACAAGCAAAGTGTTTAGTTCCAGTGACTCTGGAAAACCATTCAGAGCATTGTGTCCTAGGCATTTGTGGTTCTGTTTATGTCTCTTTTCCCCAGTGGCCATGGATTTGATGTTCCCATCAAACTTACTGTGTCATAATTGCATGCTAATTCTTTGCTTAGCCTACGGATAGAATCTCCCTACTTGTAATTATGTATTTACTTCCTTGTAGATTTCCTGTGTACCATCAACGTATAGCTGTTTGTAACATTATTCATGAGTTTAGTTTTGATGAAATGTTTATTAGTGGTGACTGCATGATTAACTTTCATAGCAGGTGCCTACAAGAATTAGGTATTTTTTATAATAGTGTTCTTTACCTTTGTAAGGGTCAGTAAGCTGGAATGTTGAGTAGGATTCTAAGATCTGTTTTCACTCTCTAAATTTCCTTGTGCATTGAACATACCCATGTAATCTTTTTCATAAAGACAAAGCAAATTAGAAGAATGGCTCCACCATTTCACCTACACAAGGGTTTGGAATTCAGTTTTTACAGAATTCTCTTAAGCCAATAGATTCATGGGTCAAAGTCATTAAAATTATTGCAGAGGTAAACCTGAAACCGGAACTCAACAAATCAGTAGTCCAGTGGTGGTGGTGGTGTTGAAGGGGGAGGAATTCTAACTTAAATGCATCAGGATCCCATAGAGATAGAAAAATTAGACCACCTTTATCAGAAATACCGACCATGTTGAAAATATTGACTCTTATAGTGACCTTAATCTTTTACAATTCAGTTAGAAGAGTTGAAAAGTTCACTGAACTAGAACATCAGTTTCTAACATGGACCTCATTGTGAAAACTGTTAGCATCCCAGCTCACATGCAACACCATGCAGTTCAATTGTCTCCCACACTCAAGACTCCATTCATTGGCAGTGATGCTGTGTTCCAGGCCACTGATCCTTCTAGCATTCAGAGAATTTGTGTGGGTATTTTGTTCTGGTGACTTTGGACTTAGAGATTAGAGCTAAATCTGAGAATGTGCCATGGATTGTGAGTAAGTTGGTGTTGTCCACGGTCCCACTGCATAGTTTGACAACACAGGTTTGTCAGTTTTGTGATGGTACTGGTCACCTCACTATTTCCTTCTCAGTCTCAGAGGAGCACATTCCATGACGTAAGGTCCTTTCCCTTACAGGGAACCAATTTTGGGTTCTTCAAACCAAGTCACCAATGCTTTGGAATGTTGTAATCTGCAAGACTTGAGGTAGGAAGAAGGGTGGGGCAGAGATAGGGCTGGATTGATACAGAAACGATTGGAAGAAAGGAGTGTACATTGTGAGAGGGTTATGCAGCCCCTGGAATCACCATTTGTATGGTTAAAATTAATGCTCAAGATAAATGAAATCATGCATGGTTTTGGGCCAGGAATTAAAGATATGCAACGTAAAGATCTTTTTAACATTACTCTTTTTCTTGAAGGGGGAAGATTTTTAGGGGATTCATTCAGTATGCTACAGGAGAACAGTTGTATTTTAATAGTCTCATGATCTGAGGAACAGCAGAAGGAGGAAGCAGGGGCCCAGTTAAATGTGGGCAAGGTTAATGGTTAACTATGCAGGTCAAATTTAATAAGGTGTTCATGGACTGAATGATGACGGAGAAGTGTCTGCAAGCTTCCCTTGTAACTTCAGATATGAATTATATCACCAGGAAAATGTATACTTCCAAAGGGAAGAAACTGCATTGTCTGTATTTCATATCCACATGGTCTTTAATATTCAAACTTCAATGCATGGAACTGTATTTCTCATTTTGCAGAAGGATTTATTATAATTAATTCTTCTTTCCTTTTAAAAATGCTTTGTGTATCTTGTTTATTTAACTGAAGAGCTTAGAGCATTATGCCAATTATGCCACTGATCCATTCCAAACCTGAATCATTACCAGCTACTTCCACATCAAACACTCCATTTTTAAATCGTTGTATCCTAAAATTCTGAAGTACACCTGAAAGGTTTAACAGTGACAAACCTTTCTTTCTTCTCTTTAGGTTACCCAGCCTGTGAAATATCTGCTTTAACTAATTGGAATTATTGTGGGTCCCAATCCTCAACACAGACCTACAAATAAAACCCCATACTTTGAATAACAATTTCCGCACAGAGCTCAACTCCAGACAAGGAGAATTTCAAGTAATGCATATTGTAACGTCAGCACAGTATAATATATGTGAAATCGGCCTTGGTGATCACAGGCCTAGATGAGAGAGATAATCACGAAGAAAGGGATTTTTTTTTGCATGATTTTATGGTTTCCCATTAAAAACCAAAGATAAAGAATAAATTTCAAGTTAAAAAAATAAATTTCACGTTACTCACTCATGGATTCTGTCAACCTGGCCATTGCTGCGGTTTCTTCTTTGTGCTTTTTCTGGAGATAAGAAGAAAAGACATTTATGTGTAAGATACCTCTGAGATGGGAATAGACATAGTGGCTTTAATACAACTTTATCTCTTTCCTTTCTTTTTCCGACATTAGAATTTGGTCACCAATCATGAACTGAATTTAAAAATCTCATATTATGGCTACACGATCAGTCAGTCACTGCAAAGAGATTTTTAGGGCATTAAAAAAAAAAACTTGCCATTGCTCTTGGAAGGGAGTATCTGTCACACTGATCTTGGATATATATAATTGGTGACGCACGACCAATTTTCAAAACCTCTCTGACACTAGAATCTTGACATCCATATGCCAATCTTTGCTTTCTATTTTCTCCTGTTGAAGCTTTTTTGGTATTTTTGGAGCTGATATTTTTGTCATTATTTGATTTCTTTTTTTCCTAAAAGCTAAGTAGATTTTATACATTTTCCTTTGTCTTACTTTTTTTGAATTCCTATTGTCTTTTGAAAGTTATCACTTTTGATGGGTTTATAACCTTATCTATTTTGGGCTGAAAACATTTTGTTTCAACTAGGATATAGGTTATTACCCACTGAGTTTGAGAGCCAGAGTGATACATATATAAATTAGATCTGTCCTAATTAAAAAATTTACTTTGGAGCTGTTAAGAATAATGGTCACTTCTGGGGTGGGGGGTGGGAGGTTGGGGGCACCAGGTGGTGGGTATTGTAGAGGGCACGGATTGCATGGAGCACTGGGTGTGGTGCAAAAATAATGAATACTGTTATGCTGAAAAAAAAAAAAGAATAATGGTCACTTCTACTGAAAAGCTCTCTTCAGTTTCTTCATATTTCTTTGATTTCCTTGGGTTCTTAACATGTTCAGTAACCAAAACATTGGCCACTATTATTTTACTTTTCTGTAACCTTATAATTTTTCTGCTTATGAAAATAATATATACTCATCATTTAAAAACTCCAAAAATAATGAAAAATTATAAATCAGAACATACAGTTCTCTCCCCAAAACTGCCAGAGGAAACCCCTGTTACGTTTCAGTGAATGTTTTTCATTCCCATTTCTGTACTTGTGAATACATATGGATATGGAAATATAATTCCTTTTTTATAAGTGTATCTATACTATATGTGCAATGTTGTCAGCTACTCTCTCATTTAACATCGTGTCACACTCTTTCTATGTCAATTAAGGTAGAATACACCATCGTTTTTAAGTGACTGCATAGCATTCATCATGGGTAAATGTACCATAATTTCTTCAGCCAGTTCCATTTAATTCACTTATGATTTTCCACTATTTTATAAAAATGCTGTGATGAGCCTCCTTGAACTCATCTTGGTGCCCTTGTCCTGTTAAATACTGAGGACAAATCTTAGGGTTAAGACTGATCAAAAAGTGTGAATATAAGAATTTTGACATGTATTACTCAATTGTTCCCCCTCAAAGATCGGATCTGACAGTGTATAAAAGTGTTTATTTCCTTACATTCTTGCCAACTTGCCAGTGGCATGAGAACTTCTTCCCCTTCAATCTTGGCCAAACTGATAGGCAAAAAATATTTTCTTGATATCTTATACTGTCATTATTCCTCCTCTGACCTTTTGTTTATGAGCAACAACTGTAGCATTCTGTCCCTGGAAACGTGTGTCATTGACCCTTGGCTTCCTGTGGTCATGCTGCAGCTCCTCTGCCGTCAATATTTTAGTTCTTAGAAGCCAGAGGTGGCGTTTCTTGTTCCCGATGGCCATGGTACAGTGCTAAGCAAGTCACAGTGGCCCAACTAGCACTAGAGAGGATGTGTCATGACTTGGGTGTTGGAGCACAGCTAACAAAATGATTATTCATCCTTCTGGCACCACTATTCCCAAACCAGAAAACTCTCTTTGAGAGTCAGCAAACAACTTTGTACATCATGAGTACACTTGATTTTCATAAGCCCTGTATTCATAGCAATGAAATTAGTGTGATGCCTCTTACTTAAACTGGTATGTGCCCTTGAGAACAGAAAGACCTAAGGAACTATGATCTACCATCCTACCTGCAGTGGCATCCAACCCTTCATAGTTAGCCTGCCATCTGGTTTCTACTGAGATGCATAGATAGCATGATTATGGATAGGTTAAGAGCACCCTGTAGCGGAGACAACGAAAACAGGCAAAAAGGGACTTGTCACAGCAACACAGGTTCACGGGAAAGGGCATTAAGGCTGCTTCAAAACGGGCCCACTCTAGCAGTTTCTGACAATTCATGCGGAGAAACAACTCCATGATGAGAACTTAATGACACTCATCCTTGACCTGTAGGAACCTCGTTCTGGCTCTGCTGGCTCTGTGTTGACTCTCCACTGCAGCTCTTAGCCTAACTATGCTGTTGGTTCAACCCCTCTGCTTGCATGGCCTCTCCCTGTATCCTGATGCATGACCTGATTCTCCTTCATTCTCTGTCTCCGTGCTTGTAGGTCCTCACCCTGGATCACTGATCGCTTCAGCTTGACGGCCCTATGTGGTGAAGGTCCCCACAGTACAGCCACCCTGATTCCAGGCATTATATCCTTATAAGGCCCTGTCAGTTTTGGCCATTTTCCTATGTGTGTCACCACTTTACTTTTGTGATATGAGGACCCTGCCAACTTTTGTACCCCAGTCCTGCTAGTGGGTGGACATTGCAGCTGTTTTTAATTCAGATGTGTTGAATATCCTAGTCCTTGAGAAATAAAATACAGCCTGTATCAGCATTTTTCTCTTCCCTATAGTTACATGGAAACTTCTGACATCAACAGGGAGGGGTCCTTAAAAACCCTAAATTTAGCTCTCTCAGTTTGACTCATCTATACCATAACTTATTGTAGAAATCATTTCTGTTTAAGTAGTTCAGTCATTCTGTAGAATGTCTTTATTTTATTTTTTAAATTTGTATTGTGTTATGTTAGTCACCATACAATACATCATTACTTTTTGATGTAGTGCTCCAAGATTCATTGTTTACATATAATACCCAGTGCTCCATGCAATACGTGTTCCCCTTAATACCCACCACCAGGTTCCCCCATGTGCCCACCCCCTTCCCTCTAAAACCCTCAGTTTGTTTCTCAGAGTCCACAGTCTCTCATGGTTCATCTCCTCCTCTGATTTCTCCCCCTTCACTTTTCCTTTCCTTCTCCCAATGTCCTCGTGTTATTCTTTATGTTCCACAAGTAAGTGAGACCATATGATAATTGACTTTCTCTGCTAGACTTATTTCACTCAGCATAATCTCCTCCAGTCCCATCCATGTTGATGCAAAGTTTGGGTATTTCTCCTTTCTGATGGCTGTCTTTAAATTTCTTCTGTCCTTCCCTCATTATCAGAGAGTTGAGAGTTGCAACCGTGTGGCACATAGAGCCAATAAAGCATTGATATTCCACTCTCAGTCTCGGGCAAATCTTCTTCCTTTTCTAAAGGTAAGATTTTTCCTCCAGAGTAAATGTGCTGGTTACCAGATTTACAATAGTGGAGAGAGGTTTATAATTACAGCATATTAAACCTGGAAAAGATCCTTTTGGATATTGTCAAGTCTGGCCCTATGGTGATACGGTCCAGGAAATTGGAACCCCTGCCCAGAGAGTAATTTCCACCATGCTGGGTTCTTCCCTTTGTCAACAACTTCTATTCCCTTGGAAATGTTCAAGGCCACCACCTGTGGGTATATTGAGACAAGATTCCTCAAATGGCAATCCTAGTGTCATGTCAGGGTTTTCCGGATTTGCCTTTTCTGTATTCCACAAAAATATCCCTGATTCCACAAATGGCCAATGACTTCCTAGCTTATATACCGAGTTCTGACCTCTCCATTGAACCTTTGCTGTGAACTGGATGGCCCCACCCAGACGTTCAACGGATTCTCCAAATCAACATGCTCAAAACTACTCTGTCCCTCACAGACTTCCACCAGCTTTCATACCTGGCCTTCTTCCTCCATTCTCTGTCTTCAGTTTATAGGATCACCACCCACATTGTGCCTAAGCTAGAAGTCTGAGAACATATCTCCCTCTCTTTCTTCCTTGCTTCCAGTATTTCACGTATCTTTTTTTTTAAAGATTTTATTTATTTATTTGACAGACAGAGATCACAAGTAGGCAGAGAGGCAGGCAGAGAGAGAGGAAGGGAAGCAGGCTCCCCGCCAAGCAGAGACCCCAATGTGGGGCTCGATCCCAGGACCCTGGGATCACGACCTGAGCCGAAGGCAGAGGCTTTAACCCACTGAGCCACCCAGGCGCCCCTCACGTATCTTAAATCTTAACCCCTTTAGCTGCTGTCTCTGAAAGGTTTTATTAATGTCGCTTCCATCTGCCTCTGCACCTACCACCTGTCACACCTGCAACACTGAGGATTTATCCTGAAACAGCCCTGGGGATCTATCTAAAATGCAGACTTGACCCAGGCACTTACAGGTTGAAATCTTCTAGTCCTTGTCTAGCAAGTAGACATGCAATCCTTGTCTTTTAGCCAAGGCCACATGGCTGGATGGTTCTGTCTTACACACTCACAGTCTAGTTACAGCTACTTTACTTCTGTGGCAATCACTATTCCCTCTGCCTGGACACTTTATTTCTTCCTTGTGCTCTCAAATTTATCCTTAAGAACTCCACTGGTTATAAAACAACCTTTGCAGTTTTCCCCTACTCTTCTGACTATGTTTCCTGAGTTTTACTTCTACACAACTTCATGCTCAAATGCATCCTTGTATCACATTGCATCATTTGTTATTCCAGGACCCTTGGGAAAGTCAAGCCCTGCCTCCCAGTAGCCTTCTCTGGAGGCCCCTACCAATGCCACCATCACAGCTGGGAGGCACTGCTTGGTAGACTAGAAGTCTCTGCTCCTGAAAAGCCCTGTGGTCCTGAGCAAGTCATTTTACATTTTAGGTTAGTTTCCTGGACTTTCTCTTTCTGACCTGGTTTGATGTATGCAAAGGTGTTCTCAAGACTAGTTGTTATGTGAAGAGGATGTAAATGCTTATGAGTATTGGTGATATTTTAAGATGGAAAAAAACCCCCAGATGTGTTCACTTCAAGAATTTTCCTTAAGAAATATCTTTCCTCTTGGAGGCAAGAGTTTTGATATTTGAGATAATCAACAGGTTTACCCCTTGTAGAATTAAAAGAAAACCAGAAATACAGGAATCTTACTATTCTGAAGCAAAGAGCTTACTGCGGCCTGAAAGTTTATTGTTCTTATTTACCTTGTCTTGTTTATTGTGTCTGAGACAGTGCAAGCAAGTGGGAAGTACAGAAGATGGGGAGTCTAGAGAAGAGCCTAAGTCTAGAAAGATGTTTGATTTGGCTTTGCCATTTCTTAAGCAGTTACTGTGACCCTCTGGAAGCTGCAGTTTGCTCATCTGTAAGATGGGATAGGTAGTGTGTCTGTGTTTCTTCATTCCCAGGCCTGTTGTGAGTAACCAATGAGAAAGGGTGTTAATCCACCCAAGGGTTATATGCCTGTGTGTGAGTGTCTGTGTGTGTCAACATTCCCTTTGGCTACCATGTGAGGACCGAGGGTTATAGCCTGTTCTTGCTATTTGAGCATGAATAGTGACCTCTGGCATGTGTGCCAAAAATAACAGTGCAATTTTCCCTGAGGCTAAGAAGTTGCAAGTCTGCCTGTCTCCCAGGGACTACTCATCATGTCAATGGCTTGTGGCAATGCATCTCACACCCCTATTTCCAGAACCCTCCACCAGAATACAAAGTTCCTCTTTGAAGAGCTGAAATCGTTTGCTTTAGAAGCCATTCCACTTACAATTGTGTGGTCATACATTTAATAGAATAACAGAAACATTTAAAGTTTGCAGGAATCATGATGACATGTTTGAGCAAAACATACCCACACACACTGGAAGAAATTCTGTGTGTGTTGTTGAAATCATACGGACTCCTCAGGTAGAATATAGACCCTCAGGGACAGTGGGTATTCCATTTCCTTATTGTTTGACTGTGTTCTTCCTATACTGGGAATGTAAATAAAAGCTCAACAATTTGGTGTGTGTGCATGTGCGTGTGCGTGTGTGTGTGTGTGAGAAAGAGAGAGATATTTATACCCACATTTCTGTTTCAGCTAAGAAGTGTGTGGCTTTCTACTGGGACCATGCCAGAGATATACTTCTGTCTGAAACGACAGAGAGGTTTTTAATGAGGGCAATTATAACTGAGACTGATTGTAGCTCTAAGCTAGGACTAAGAAGTGTGTGTGTACGTGTGTGTGTGTGTTCGTGCATGTGTATGTGTGCACACGCGCGCGTGTGTGTGTTTATGGGGGTGTGGAGAGAGGGAGAGAGAGAGTCATGAATGCAAAGCTTTTGGAGAAGGTAGAGGGGGTGCTCTTCTGCCAATGCCAAGGGCTCCCTTGCACAGAGGGCAGGGGATGGCAGGGCTGAGTGAGGTCTGCATGTTAGCAGCACTCCTGCCTTGCTTTCTGCTACCCAGGGCTTTTATGGACGTTGGGAAAACTCATCATAGTTGATATATTTCAAACCAGTCATATTTACATCTAGGGTATTTTTATCTCTCTAAAATATGTCCTTATATTCGTCAGAAAACTGTGATTTTTTTCAAGTTGCAACTGTTTAAAGGAACATTTATATCCAGTGGGAAATGGTAATGTTATTTTATGAGTTTGTATCCTCAACTGGACCTCACCCCCAGTTAAAGCCGAGCCCCTCCAATCTCACACCCCACTCTTAGGATTCTCAATAAATGGGCCAGTTGTGGTCTCCAGTTCAACACCCCCCTTCCTCTTTCCTGACATGATGCCATTGCAGGTCACCTAAGGACTGATTTAAAAGGAAAATGCCACATCCTCAAATAGCCAATTAGATAAGTGTTCTTATAAATGGTACCATATATATTGCCTTGAGTTGCTGCTGAAAAATAAAAAGCAGAGGATTTAAGAATCACATATTAGCTTTTTGTCAGCATGCAAGTACGGTTTGGGGCAATAAAAACAGTAATCCCTAACATTTATTTCACATAACCGCAGCATGGTTGAGTGTATTACTGGACCATCTACCTCACTTATTCTCACAGTGGCCCTATGAAATAGATACCGTCATTCTCATTTTGCTGATGGAAAGATTGAGGCCTGGAGAGGTTGAGCAAATTGCCCCAGGCCATACAGCTGGAAGAGGAGCAGAGTTGGGTGTCAAGCACAAGAAATCTTCATTTAGCACCTGTGTTTTTCACCATGTGGCCTCCTGCAATCCTAAGAACTAGTGACAGGCTGGAAACAAAGGCCGCTAGAGCAGGAGGCAGTGTGGTAAGGACCCAGGTCCAAGATCCTTCCTAGGCTCACCCATTACTTAAACATTTACTGATTTACACAAGGTGGGAACTAAATATAACAGGAGGGAAGTCTCTCTACCTGCCTTCAGGGAGCTTCCAGTGTAATCAGGGAGCTCAGAGGGACACATACATAGCTGTAATACATGGTATTGAGGGGAAGCTACTAAGAGACTTCCATAGGACATCAAAGGGAAGAGGGCAGAGGAAGAGAAAGGAGTGGAATCGGAGAGAACAGAGGGGAGAGGAGGAAAGAGAGAGAACAGAGAAAGAGATAGGAGAGAAGGAAATTCTAACTCATAGAACCAGAGCAGACTTACAGAGGAAGAGCTTCAATGTGTCAAGAAGGAAGGAAGAATAATGAGGGAAAGGGAAACACAAAGCAGAGTATTTTAGGTGGAGAAGAAGCATGAGTAAGGATGGAGAACTTTGGTGTCTGAGGAATGGAAGGTAGCTCGTGAACTGCAGCTAAGTATGAGAAGTACGGTAGGGGACTGACTCTGAAAATTAAAGTGTACACTGTGGAGAGCCATGGTGTCAGGTGCCATGGTGTAAGGCTGCGTTGCTCAGGAGGGAGACCGTGACTGGGAATGGGGTGGTGTTAGAAGCTGTGGAAGGAGGATGGGGGCCAAGGTCTAAACCTGCATGAATACCTTGGGGAAGCAGTGCATACTCTCTCCTGGAAGCCAAGCACAGAGGGATTTGAAGAATTGAAAACTCACCCATTAGAGTGTGATACAATTTCATGTAGAAAGTTAGTATTTGTCCTTGATTTACTCAGTGGAAGGCTCCTGCAGTAATCTAAATTTTTCTTGGTTTGGGGTAAAAAGTCTGGAAGGGATTGTTTGAAGGAGGACCATGAAGGATGCCCTTGGTGATACAGCCCTCTTTGCAAAAGGTTGGGCTCCCTTGCCTTACCCAGACACCCTTTCTAAGATCTGTATAGGTTGCCCTGCTGTGTTCCTTATGAGGAAATCACTGGCCGTCTTGACCAGACTAGGGAGGGCCTTAATGCAACTGAGGTATTAGGATATCTTATAGGAATAAATGAAATCAAATTCAATGCTGTGCTTATACTAAATTACTTCAATTCACCTATGCTTTCTGGATTAGCTCTTAGGTGGGAAGAAGAGGTTTAGAGCACCTCCCCGATGCCTTCTTGGAAGTATGTTGAACACATGGACTTCCCTTGCCAAGAGGAACAGATTGAAGGATAGCAACTGGAAAACCGCTGGGCTGTATGGCTGCAGAACTCCCTCAACGCCACCTCTGTGTGTGTCCTTCCCTGCTTGAAATTCTGTAGGCTAACCTCTAGATTCCCAGCACCAACATCCCAGAAACATTTCATGAATGCCCAGTGTGGCTGGTTTCCTTGAATAGGATGAGTGACTCATTCCTCCTTTCCTAGAGCTCCTGGAAATATCATAAAATGTAGGACAAGCATTATCACCAAAGTCATATCAAGAAGTTTCTTTTAAAGAAGATATTGAGCCAGGCTGCAGAAAGGCATAGAGGATTTCCAGGCAGCTGAAGTAGGCAGAGCCTGTTCACCATCAGTGGACTTGTTTCTAGGCAGGCACTCTTGCTCCCAAGACACATCTGCACTGGGTTTGCCCCCCGTCTCCCCAAGACTCAACTGCAAAGTGCTGAATCTTGGAAGTAGCAAGGACTCCTCTGTTCATCTCATGTCACTCAATCTGTTGATTCCCTTCTGGACCAGCAGCATTTTGAGGGTTCATTTTGCCTCCAGGGCTATCTTGAAGGGATCTGAAACCTCACAGTGGCCAATGCCTCTCTCACTTACCTTCATGAAGGCACAAGCTTTGCTAAACCCTCTCTGTTCACCAGAAGGGGAACAGATACCATACTGTTTCCTTTATTTTCCCTTTACTCTTCTGGTTTGTCCACAATCCAAGTTCTGGGCATGCTAAGTCTCTAATAACTTTTTTGCAGTCCCAGCTCTGCCTCATTCCATTTTAAGTCAGGACCTCAGCTTCAAGATCTGACTTCCACCTACCTCTCCAGGCCCATTTCCCACCCCCCTCGCTTCTAACCTCTGCTCCAGCCTAACAAGCCTCTTTAGGTATGCACTGAATTCCCTTATCCCTCTTTCTGCTCTCTCTGCCTACATACTTAACTCCTACTTGTCTTAGTGGGCTCAGTTCAGATTTTTTTTTGAAATTGTCTTGACATTTTCCCTGGCTATCCCTTTCCTAGTGACCACTCTTTGTACCTCAGCATCTGTGCATACTTCTGTCATAAGACTTCTCAATCCTGGAACCATGACTGCCAAAACAGAGCAAGTCAGAGGCAGTAGTCATGACTTCAGGAATAGCAAGAAACTGAAAGAGGATTGATCCCTTTGTTTCCAAAGAAGAAAAAGCAAAATCTGCCGAGAAAAGTAAAGTATGAGTAGGATGAGTAGGGTTTCCTTGAGTAGTCATGAGTTCCTAGACATGAATTTCTGATTGATCATTTATACAGAGCATTCTGGAAGGACTTCTGGTCCAGAAAGTGGTGCAATGTCGGATGTATAAGAGCTCTTCTAAAATTGTTTAGGAACTGTGTTCATTATTCAAGGATTTAAAAAAAAAACAACCCTCTCATTCTTCTTATTTTTGTTTGTATGGAGATGTTTTCTTTATTTAATCAGATAGGGATGGAAGAGGTACTGGTGGAGGTGAAGTAGAAGTATGATTGGGACAGGCCAGTGAGATACTAGTAAATGGATAGTTACATATAAGGGATATTTAGAAAGTAATCTCTTGACCCAGCAGGTTGACCCTGTCTTATGGACTCATTCAAGTCAAATGGTGGGACTGACATGGTCACTAGAATATCTTATGTTTGTCTAATGATGCAACATTTTATCAAAAGTCTAGTGCAAAGGTACTGTGGCAGGCTCTTCGTTATCTGGAGAAAGTAATTGCTCAGTGCCCAAGTTTGTTTGTTTGTTTGTTTGTTTGTTGCCTTTTATTGTCTTCCTCTAGTTTCCATTAGCAGGAATGAGCCAACTTCTCCCTCTGGGGCTGTGCTGTACTGTGCTGTATGAGGCCATTTGTTATGTTTCCCCTCAAGAATTGGCTGGGTTGTAACGAAAAGGAAGTGGTTCATTTCATCATTCATTTGTTCATTCATTCATGGCTCAACCTTGTGAGGCTATGATAATGCAGAGATTTGGGGAGGGTTGTGATCATGTTTTTTTGGATAGGATATTAATCCAATTATGTAATTTAAAACTAAGCTGACATTGGATAAAACCCATGTGGTGATCCCCCAATCATATGGGTGACAAGTGGAGCACAATGATAGCTCCTTCCCAAGCCAAGCAATTTGTGGGCACTTTTAGCATCCAGAGAAGTGGTGTGGATGCTTGTTCTCTCAACTGTGTTACAATGGAGCCCAAAAGGCAACTGAGAATCCTAGTTATTGGAATCACTCAGGAAGTCAGCCTGTTAACTTATGCACCTGAGAAAGTGTATAGGGGACATATGATTTGATTCTTCAATCTCTATCTGTGTCAATCGTTATAACAAATATTAAGTCAGAGGAATATTTTTAAATATGTTACTTTGCAAAATTCAATTTCATAACCAAATGTGACATTTCCTGGGCTGGAGAATGTGGAACATTTATTGATAGACATCATATCATTTTCTTGTGCTCTTGCCACATATTTTCAGCTTGAACTTCTGTTTGGGCAGAGGAGGGAAGAGAGAGAGAAAGTGACTCTTTCTTTGCAAACTTGAAACTGATTCTCAGTAGCACAGATATTGGAGAAGAAAAGAAAATAAGAAAACACCATCCCAATCTTCTTTTTTGTTGTTCTTTTGTTTTTTATTTCTTTCTGTCTATAATTATTTTCCTGACTTGAGCTTCTGGGAAGATGAAGTAGATGCAGTTTTCCCTATGCTTCTCACTAAATACAACTAAAAATTCTTGAATGTTACATTTTATATTTTGTAACAAACATAAGGAGACTAAAAAGGTGGAGAGAAGAAGGCAAACCACCCAGAGATCTTGGGGTGTTAGGAACAAAATGCTGTTGAGTTTCCAGGGTTTTTTTTTTTTTTTTTTTTTGTTTGTTTGTTCATTTATTATATCTCAGAGTGGATACTGGAGAAACCAGCAACTCAAAAATGTCAATGGGTAACAGACAAAAATGTCCCAAGGGAAGTCTGCCATCTCTAGTGAAAGGACAGAGGAAGAGGCAGCCTAGAAATAAAACTTTAAGACCTTAACTTTTCTACTCTAGCCAAACTCCACAGAAAAAATTGCAACCCCTCTCCCTGCCCCTGCCTCCCTACCCTAAGAGTAGAGGATGAGTGGGGAGGCTAGACTTTCATCCTCACCAGGCTGTAAGAAGGCATCCCAAAATGCCTTCCAAGGTGGTGTCAGAGAAGATGGAGAAAGAAGCCCAGATTTTCATCCTTGCTGAGGGGTAATGGCTCCCCCAAAGACTACATGGGAAGCCTGATCTTATCTTCAAATTCAGCAGTAATGAGGCAGCTTCCCCATTCTCACTGAGGTAGCATTAAAAGAATTCTGGTTTAGAGTCAGGACTCCCATTAGTACTCAGCAGTAACAATGCAATTCCTCCAAAGTATGGTGGAGACCACATGGGAAACATAATGGGCTGCCTTTCTTATTGCAGCCAGGGTGGCATCACTGGAGGTCCAATGGGGGAGCCTGAACTCTCTTTCCAACCTATTAGTAACAAGGATCCTCCCCTACCCTATCAATGGAGGCTGACACCCCAATAAGTAGTTATAAGGTGGTATTCTCCTTAAGTCACCCAAGGGGTGTCAGAGGGGTCCTGCCATAATACAAGTTTTAAATAAGATCCAGAATCTTATAACATAACACCTAAATGTCTAGGTTTCAATTTAAAAAATCAGTTGCTACAGAATCAAAAAGAGATCGAAGAATGAGAAAAGACACTGATTTTGAAATTATCTGGGAAGGATTTTAAATCAGCCATCACTAAAAAGTCTCAGCAAAGAAATAACATGCATCAAATGACATATCAGATAAAGGGCTAGTATCCAAAATATATAAAGAACTTATCAAACTCAATACCCAAAGAACAAATAAACCAACCAAGAAATGGGCAGAGGACAAGAACAGACATTTCTGCAAAGATGACATCCAGATAGCCAACAGACACATGAAAAAATGCCCAACATGACCTGGCATCAGGAAAATAAAAATCAAAACCACAATGAGATACCACCTCACACCAGGCTAAAATTAACAAGTCAGGAAATGACAGATGTTGGAGAGGATGTGGAGAAAGGGGAACCCTCCTACACTGCTGGTGGGAATGCAAGCTGGTGCAGCCACTCTGGAAAACAGCATGGAGTTTTCCTCAAAAAGTTGAACATAGTACTACCCTATGACCCAGCAATCGCACTACTGGGTTTTTACCCTAAAGATACAAATATAGTGATCCAAAGGGGCACAGGCACCCGAATGTTTATAGCAGCAATGTCCACAATAACCAAACTATGGAAATAACCTAGATGTCTATCAACTGATGAATGGATAAAGAAGATGTGGTATATAAAAATTAAAAAAAATTGAAATAAATAAAATCAGCACACAAAAAAAGAAGATGTGGTATATATATATACAATGGAATACTATGCAGCCATCAAAAGAAACAAAATCTTGCCATTTGCAATGACGTGGATGGAACTAGAGAGTATTATGCTGAGCGAAATAAGTCAGAGAAAGACAATTATCATATGATCTCCCTGATATGAGGAATTTGAAAGGCAGAGTGGGGGGTTTGGGACGTAGGGAAGGAAAAAATGAAACAAGAAGGGATTGGGAGGGAGACAAACCATGAGACTCTTAATCTCACAAAACAAACTGAGGGTTGCTGGGGGGAAGGGGGTACAGAGACGGTGGTTGGGTTATGGACTTTGGGGGGGGGTATGTGAAATGGTGAGTGCTGGGAAGTGTGTAAGCCTCACTATTCACAGACCTATACCCCTGGGGCAAATAATACATTATATGTTAATAAAAATAATTAATAAAAAAAGAAGAAATAGCATGCATCAGCAAAAAACATTTAGAAGGTATAGAGAAGAAACAAATGGAAGTTTTAGAACTAATAATTTATAACCAAAATGAAAAACTCAATGAGTAGGCTTGGCAACTGAGTGGAGGGGACAGAGGAAAGAAACAGTGAACTTGAAGATAGAATAATAGAAGCAATCCAATCAGAAAAATAGAGGAAAATAAACTGGAAAAAAAAAGTGATCAGAGCCTTAAGAACATGTGGGTCTATAGTGAAATATGTAGTATTCATGTCATAGACTATCAGGAAGAGAGGAGAATGAGGGTGGGACTGAAAAAGTATTCAAGGGGATAATGGCTGAAACCTTCCCCAATATTACTAAAAAGAAAATAACCTACAGATTCAAAAAACTGACTGTATCCCCCGTAGAGTAAATCCAAAGACACATCAGAATCAAACTTCTGAGAACTAGAGAAAATCTTGAGAGCATCCAGAGATGTGTCATGTTATACCTCTAGGGAAAAAAATAATTCAAATGACAGTGGATTTCCCATCTGAAACCATGGAGGCCAGAAGGTAGTAACTTTTTTTTTTAATTTATTGGAAGAAAAAAAGCCATCAACCTAGAATCTTACAGAAAAAAAAAATCTTTCATTAATTAAGGGGAAATGAAGGTATTCTCAGATGAAAGAAATGGCAGAACTTATCAACAGCAGAACCATCCTAAAGTAATGGTGAAAGGAACTTATATAAATAATAAATATAAATATAAAATAAATATAAATAAAATATAAATAAAATATAAAAATATTAAAAATATAAATAAAAATAAATATAAATAATAAAATAAGGATTTTGGAATATCATAAGGGGAGAAAGGATATGGGAAGAGCAAACACATAGATAAATACAGTAGATTTTCCTTTTCCTCTAGAGTTTTCCAAATTATATTGATGGTTGAAACAAAAATTATAGCATAGTGCAACATGATTCTCAATGTATATAGAGGAAATATTTAAGACAATTATGTTATAAAGTGGGGAGTATAAATGGTCACAAAGGGAAGTAAGGTTTCTACACTTTCCTGGAACTGGTAAATGTTGGTCCTAGTAGACAAGCAATGTAGATGTAATGTAATGGTTAGAACAACCACTGAAAAAGCTAAACAAAGAGATAGACTAAAAACCACTATAGATAAATCAAAGATTTATTTATAGATAAATCAAAGATGAATTCTAAAAAATATTTGAGTAAGGTGTAGAAATTCAAGTAAAAGTAAACAGAGACTCAAAAAACAGAAAACAAAAAGTAAAATTGCAGACTTAAGCCTTAACATACTAATAATTACACTAATGTAAATGGTCTAAATGCACAAATTAAAAGACAGAGTTTATAAAGCACAAACCTCCACAACTATATGCTGTCTAAAAGCTAATGGTATTGTCACTAGGAGACCTATGCTAAACAAATGATTAAAGGAAGCAATCTAAACAAAAGGAAATGAAAAAGAATTTTGAATACCATAAGGAGGAAAGCCATGGAAACAGAAAATATATAGGTAAATACAACAGACTTTATATTTCCTATTATGGTATAGGTAGGTTGAAAGTGAAAGGATGGAAAAAGATTTACTACACAAATACAAATCAAAAGAAAGCAGGTGTAGCTATGTTCTATATATATATATATATATATATATATATATATATATATATATATAATATTATATTATATACAGTGGACTTCAGAACAAAAGAAATACCAGAGATGGAGAGAAGCATTACATAGTGATAAGGGATCAACCAATTAAGAATACATAACAATCCTAAATGTGTACGCACTAAACAACAGAAATGCAAAATATGTGGCACAAAACTGACAGAACTGAAAGGATAAATAAACAAACCCATAAACAGAGCTGAAAACTTCAACACCCCTCTCTTAATGATTGCTAAGATTGCTAAGACAATTCATGAGAAAATCAGTGAGGATATAGAGGAACTCAAGCACACCACCAACCAATAGGATTGGTCAACATTTATAGAAAACTCCACCCAATGACAGCAGAATACATTCTTTTTGGTTATCCACAAAATATATACCAAGATAAACTATATCCTGGGCTAAAAAAACAAACTTCAACAAACTTAAAATAATTGAAATAATACAGATTGTATTCTCTGACCACAATGGAATCAAACTAAAAAGTAAAAAACCCTTATTTTTCGGTTTCTTTTTTTCTATCCTTTTAATCTTTTCCTCTTTTTCTACTTTGTGCCACCTCCTTCCTACTCAGCCACTCTGGTCTGCCCTCATTCTAAGTGTTTCAGGGAGGGTGCAGTTTTGGAGTGGAATGTGGTTTTCATACCCAAGGGCTATAAAGGAAAGGAAGGAATGGACTTTTCATTCTCATAAGCCTTTCTGCTAGAACCCTCTCTCTCCTTCCTCTTGCAGAATTCTGATGATCCTCACCTTGTTCTGTTCAGACTATCCCTGGGACTTTCCTATATAAAACCAGGGGAGGGAGGAGGATGGTTGCGATTCTGAGTCTGTGTCGGTATAAAGTGAGCTTGCATCATTTGTGCAGCTTAAGTGGTTTTGTGACAAAAAAAAATTAAATAGAGCAGAAAAAATAGCTTTCCTTATGCCTTATGAGACCTAAAAAATTCAACCATAAACTTCCAATGCAAAAGGCAGAAACAGAGAGTGACTGCATCTGCTGGGGACCCTCTTTCCCTGTGGACTAGTTATTGCACAACCATGTGCTGTGTTCATATGGCTCTCTCATGCTGCTGAGCCATGAAACCCAGTTCTGCTCAAACATAGTGAATCTTTCTCAAAACCATGTATTCCCAATAATGAGCTGCTCACTGACAAGTCAGTGGTTCCTAATTGTTTGACATTTATCCAAAGGAAAGGGAGAATGACTCCTACCATAATAATTACAAGGTAGGCTATTGGCCAAGCATGGCCAGGAGCCTTGGTCTCTGACAGGCAGCAGCTGTTCAGGCTCCCTGTCCCAGAGGACAGCAGAAGGCAAGGGGGAGGGAGTGGAGGTAGGATTCAGAGAACTCAAGGCAAAAATTCTTTCCTAAGGCTGGATCCTTCCTGGGACTGGGCACTGGGGCAGATGGTGTTTGCTTTTTCCATCAGTCAGGGAGCCATGGCCAGAAGCTTGGGTGGTGGGGGTGTCCAAACATCATTTTTTGAAGTTCTTCAGGCTCCTTGCACTTTAAAATCACATAGTTCTGCTTTCAAATATCACAGAGGCGATTCCATACAATGTTGTGGCATTCACTGGGCCATATTCCCTAGTGTGAGGGTGGGGACAAAATTACTCTGCTTAAGGCAGCAATCAGCTTAAGCATTTTTATTTTCTACTTGTGTCCTGAACTCTTTCCTCTGGAGATGCTCTAATCTTTCTTGCTCTTTCCCTACTCCCTGCTTTTACTTTCTCAACTCAGGGTGATTTTGTGCTTCTGGAAGCCAGATTCTCTGTTCCTGGCTTTCTATTTCTACCTAGATGAGCAAGTCAGCCTGGGCACCAGGCAGAGAGAGTCCTTGTTCTCAGGAGATACATGCTCAGTTATTGAGGGAGGAATGAAGTACCCAGACATCTACACCTAGTTCTCAAATGGTTCAAAAGAGAGAGACTACCCTAATAAGGCAAATGTTAACAGTTGAGGAATCTAGGTGAAGTGTACAAGCCTGAATGCTGCATTAGTCTTGTGACTTTTCTTGTTTTCTTGTTGATTTAAAATTTTCAAAATTAAAAAACCATTGTGAAAAACCAGCACAGTGAGGATAAGCTTCCTCTCTACAGCTTTACATCTCAAAAGTAGTCTCCACATTGGGGAGGTAAATGGCAACTTGGTATATGGTTACTTGATTTCTTTCCATTCTGAGATCCTCTTACATGGTTCATCAGTCTATACTCTGGATAGAAACAGCATTAGGTGGCACCCTAAATGCTTCCCTAAATGCACTTAAAATATTTATTGCCTGCAGGCTCTCCTTAAGCCTAGAGATGCCTATGCTCCCCTGAAGAGGCACTAAATTGAAATCTGGGTGTAGAAACAAAGAATAGGCATTTATTTAAATAATTCTCTGTGGAGATAACTAATTGGTAAGACAAGGACTTCTCCACCTCTTCTAGAAAATAGTAAAGAGACCAAAAAACAGAAAAAGAAATTATTATTTTTGGTGAAACTAAGAAATGTCTATAGGGATATGCAATATATACAGTAGAAATTGGGCCAGGATGAAGGTGGTCAGTGAGGAAGGAGGACTGATGCTGGAGATCTATGGCAGAGCCTGGACAGGATTGCCTTCTCCATCCTGGGGGCATATCCAAGGTATGACTGATGTTTAGAACAACAAGATAAAGTTTTATGATGGGCTTTGGGAGCCTCCTGGACAGTGTGTGACACCATAGAGGGGCTAGAAGAAGCAGAAGAAAATTAGAAAATGTTTTAATCTGCAAGAAGTCATTTCTCTGTATGGCTGAATAAAGGAGAAACTGTGATTGTTAGTATTTCTGTGGCTGTCAATCTTTGTTAGTTCTAGCAATGTAATGATTAAACTGTCTGACAAAACCCACTATTAGATTTCACATGGAGCCAGAGAGTCTCTCTGCTAACTTGCAGAGCTCTCTTGCCTGCTATCAAGACCATCCTTTCAAAGATAGCTGATTCAGGAAGATCTCCCCCCATTCATTAGGAATAAGCAGAGGATCAATCCAAAATATTGCCACAAACAAACAAACAAACAAACAAACAAATTAACTAACTAACAAACTAGAAGCTGTCAAAGAAACACACAAAGAAACATTTTATAACAGAGTAGATGAAAATACAACAAAATTATTCTGCATAAACTCAGATAACTAGTGAAGAACTAACCTCAGTATTTCAAGAACTAAAAGCAGAGACTCAAGAGCTGGAGGAGGAAATGGTAAAATAATAGTATGAAAATAAAAACGTTCTAGAAGAGGATAGTAAAGTGATTATGTTAATAGAAGCAACATTGGATTTGGCCAAAAGAGCAAAGATATGAGTGTGAATACAATTAATTACATGAAGCACAGACTTGAGAAAATAGAGCAAAATGAAAAGAAAATGAACAAACAAAAAGTTATAAAAAAGATTGAATAGAACATGATGGACATGGATTACAGACAAAAATGACTCAACATATAATTTATGTCCTTGGAAAAGAAAACAGAATAAATCAGTAGAAAAATTATTGAGCATATTATTTAAGAAAAAATTCAGATAAAGCTAAATTCTTCATATTGATAGGACATACTATACCCTGGAGGAGGAAGGATTCATTGTTGTACATAACATCATTGTATATAATAATGTTATATATTATATGTCTATATAATATATAACAATGGACATTGTTATATATTCTGATATAGTTACTGGACTTTAAAGAAAAAGAAATAATTCTATAGGCATCAAAGCACACACTGAGAAGGGGGTAAAACCAGATTGTCTTGAGACTTCTGTCTGGAAACATTCAATGGTAGAAGACACAGAACACGGTCTAGAGTTCTTAGGGAAAGAAAGTGAGGCAAAACTATTTTATACCCAGCCACATTAGTGTTCAAACAAAAAGATACCCAAGAGATATCTTTTAAAGATGCAAGCACTCAAGGAATATAGTTCTCCTTGAGCCTTTTTGGACACTTAATGAAGACAAAACTGAGCTACCTGAAAGAAAAATGGAGAAACAGTGATAAAAGTTTGCAGAAAATGATGAATTCATTTACATACAGATCTAAGGACAAAGCATGGAAATTATGATTATAGAAAAGAACAGAGTAGTGAAAAGCAAGACAATAGTATAACTAATAAAGTTCAGGTGGTTGAGAAAAAGAGATGATAGTAGTAAAAGAGAGTTCAGTTCCTTACCTTACAGAGACAGGAAGATTAGATACATTTAAAACTAAAAAATTCACATAGGAAACTACAAGAACGTTATTGAAGGGAATGATGGTATACCCTAGATGAACTAGATATAACAATATTGACAATAATAACAATACTGACATTGTTGTGAAGGAAAAGGAGGCAGTGACATAGGAGGAAAGGTAGTTGAAAATCACAGAACCTGAATTTAAATTAAGTTTATGGTGGAGAGTTAATAGATTCAATCAATAGTATATATTATAGAGAACAAAATGAGACCATTAGTCTTCTGAAATTTGCAAATTTCAGAAAAACACACACAGCAAAGCAAACAGAACATAAAATGAAAGGCAAAAAACCCAATAAAAATATTTGTATAAATTTAAGGCTTAATGTAAGTAACAGCACTAAGAAATTAAAAAAAGTCAAGCTTTATGAGCAACTCTACGCCAACAAATTTGACAATCTGGAAGAAATGGATGCATTCCTAGAGACATATAAACTACCACAACTGAACCAGGAAGAAATGGAAAGCCTGAACAGACCCATAACCAGTAAGGAGATTGAAACAGTCATCAAAAATCTCCAAACAAACAAAAGCTCAGGGCCAGATGGCTTCCCGGGGGAATTCTACCAAACATTTAAAGAAGAACTAATTCCTATTCTCCTGAAACTGTTCCAAAAAATAGAAATAGAAGGAAAGCCAAACTCATTTTATGAGACCAGCATCACCTTGATCCCCAAACCAGACAAGGATCCCATCAAAAAAGAGAACTACAGACCAATATCCTTGATGAACACAGATGCAAAAATTCTCGCCAAAATACTAGCCAATAGGATTCAACAGTACATTAAAAGGATTATTCACCACGACCAAGTGGGATTTATTCCAGGGCTGCAAGGTTGGTTCAACATCCGCAAATCAATCAATGTGATACAACACATTAATAAAAGAAAGAACAAGAATCATATGATACTCTCCATAGATGCTGAAAAAGCATTTGACAAAGTACAGCATCCCTTCCTGATCAAAACTCTTCAAAGTGTAGGGATAGATGGCACATACCTCAATATTATCAAAGCCATCTATGAAAAACCCACCGCAAATATCATTCTCAATGGAGAAAAACTGAAAGCTTTTCCGCTAAGGTCAGGAACACGGCAGGGATGTCCGTTATCACCACTGCTATTCAACATAGTACTAGAAGTCCTAGCCTCAGCAATCAGACAACAAAAGGAAATTAAAGGCATCCAAATCGGCAAAGAAGAAGTCAAACTATCACTCTTCGCAGATGATATGATACTCTATGTGGAAAACCCAAAAGACTCCACTCCAAAACTGCTAGAACTTGTACAGGAATTCAGTAAAGTGTCAGGATATAAAATCAATGCACAGAAATCAGTTGCATTTCTCTACACCAACAACAAGACAGAAGAAAGAGAAATTAAGGAGTCCATCCCATTTACAATTGCACCCAAAACTATAAGATACCTAGGAATAAACCTAACCAAAGAGGCTAAGAATCTATACACAGAGAACTATAAAGTACTCATGAAAGAAATTGAGGAAGACACAAAGAAATGGAAAAATGTTCCATGCTCCTGGATTGGAAGAATAAATATTGTGAAAATGTCTATGCTACCTAAAGCAATCTACACATTTAATGCAATTCCTATCAAAGTACCATCCATTTTTTTCAAAGAAATGGAACAAATAATCCTAAAATTTTTATGGAACCAGAAAAGACCTCGAATAGCCAAAGCAACATTGAAAAAGAAAGCCAAAGTTGGTGGCATCACAATTCCGGACTTCAAGCTCTATTACAAAGCTGTCATCATCAAGACAGCATGGTACTGGCACAAAAACAGACACATAGATCAATGGAACAGAATAGAGAGCCCAGAAATAGACCCTCAACTCTATGGTCAACTCATCTTCGACAAAGCAGGAAAGAATGTCCAATGGAAAAAAGACAGCCTCTTCAATAAATGGTGTTGGGAAAATTGGACAGCCACATGCAGAAAAATGAAATTGGATCATTTCCTTACACCACACACGAAAATAGACTCAAAATGGATGAAGGAACTCAATGTGAGGAAGGAATCCATCAAAATCCTCGAGGAGAACACAGGCAGCAACCTCTTCGACGTCAGCCGCAGCAACATCTTCCTAGGAACATCGCCAAAGGCAAGGGAAGCAAGGGCAAAAATGAACTATTGGGATTTTTATCAAGATCAAAAGCTTTTGCACAGCAAAGGAAACAGTGAACAAAACCAAAAGACAACTGACAGAATGGGAGAAGATATTTGCAAATGACATATCAGATAAAGGGCTAGTGTCCAAAATCTATAAAGAACTTAGCAAACTCAACACCCAAAGAACAAAGAATCCAATCAAGAAATGGGCAGAGGACATGAACAGACATTTCTGCAAAGAAGACATCCAGATGGCCAACAGACACATGAAAAAGTGCTCCATATCACTTGGCATTAGGGAAATACAAATCAAAACCACCATGAGATATCACCTCACACCAGTCAGAATGGCTAAAATTAACAAGTCAGGAAATGACAGATGCTGGTGAGGATGCGGAGAAAGGGGAACCCTCCTACACTGTTGGTGGGAATGCAAGCTGGTGCAACCACTCTGGAGAACAGCATGGAGGTTCCTCAAAATGTTGAAAATAGAACTACCCTATGACCCAGCAATTGCACTGCTGGGTATTTACCCTAAAGATACAAACGTAGTGATCCGAAGGGGCACGTGCACCCGAATGTTTATAGTAGCAATGTCTACAATAGCCAAATATGGAAAGAACCTAGATGTCCATCAACAGACGAATGGATAAAGAAGATGTGGTATATATACACAATGGAATACTATGCAGCCTTCAAAAGAAATGAAATCTTGCCATTTGCGACGACGTGGATGGAACTAGAGAGTATCATGCTTAGCGAAATAAGTCAATCGGAGAAAGACAACTATCCTATGATCTTCCTGATATGAGGGAGAGGAGATGCAACATGGGGGGTTAAGGGGGTAGGAGAAGAGTAAATGTAACAAGATGGGATTGGGAGGGAGACAAACCATAAGTGACTCTTAATCTCACAAAACAAACTGAGGGTTGATGGGGGGAGGGGGGTTGGGAGAGGGGGGATGGGGTTATGGATATTGGGGATGGTATGTGCTATGGTGAGTGCTGTGAAGTGTGTAAACCTGGCGATTCACAGACCTGTACCCCTGGGGATAAAAATATATGTTTATAAAAAATAAAATTTAAAAAAAAGTCAAGCTTTAGGTAACTGTTACAGAAAAATCTCCAAGATGATGTGGTTAAGTGAAAAAGCTATTTATAAAAGAAAGTGTATGAGTAGTCTTCTACTTGTGTTTAAGACAGTATATATACTCTATATTTTTATACTGTATAAAACCAAGTACATCTAAACACACACACATACACACATATGTGTATACATATGAACAGACTATCTCTGGAAGGATACACAAGAAACTCTTAACAGTCGTTGTCTCTGGAACAGAAGGCTGGGAACTGGTGGCTATGGAAGGTTTTTCACTGTCCATGATTTTATGCTTTTTACATGGATTTTTATTACTTTTTTCAAAATACATATAGTACTTCTAAATCTCCACAGGCAACCTGCATTGGGGGCAGCCCTGGTTTTTCATTTTAGGGCTTCTGACAACCTGATGACTGTTTCGTTGTATCTCAGTGGTAGGGATAAAGATGATGATTGCTATCTCTGTTTCATGTGGGGTTTTGGCAGACCAACAAATGGTCTTATTGATTTACTTGTGTCTGAAATTTCCTGGTTTCAAGAGATTATAGTCAACTTAGAAAAGGTAAAAACAAAAATCTCAATTATGATGTTATAATATACTGGGGCTTTGGAATCTATGTTACCGTTAATGTTAGAGTGTCTTCATTTAAATTCCCCTGAACTAACAGAATAGACACTTAGCTTACACCCTAGGCTCTGGCTTCTGTCTTTCAATTCCCATTGTTTCTCATTTTTCACCCTGCTGGTCCCTTCCACCATGGCTTCCTTTATGCACTCCATCAAACACACTCTGCTGTCAGGCTCCGAACACCTAGGGCAACATCGCACCAGGCTACCTGCCATGCTGTCCAGGTGGACCACTCACCACATTCATGATGCTTATTTCCATCTTTGTTCCTGTTGCTTCCCCAGTTGGAAATAATCCCAAACCTAGACACACAGAGGTTCTTTTCTTTCCTGAATCCTATTACACTCACAGTCAGTATCTCACAATTTAGCCTTTACCTGTTTTTCCATGACCTCTTCTGTGATCACTTTTCTACAAGTTTAACCCCTTCAGGGGGAAGACCATGGTGCTCTGTGTTCTAAGGAAATCCCAGAACTGATCATTTCCTATCATCTTCCTAGATATGAACTTAATTGACCTTAATTGGAGCCACTAGACCCTTTTGCCTGTTTTGCTCCTGACTTGTGTCCTTGCAATCCTTCTTGCGCCTCCTGTTGTTCATTCTCTATGTGACAGCTAGAGCGATTGTTGGCTTTGAGCATAAATCAGATGGATGGGCTTACTCTCTGGCTTAAAAGCCTCTGAGGGCTTCCCAGCATGCCTGTGACAAGATTTAAGCTTTAGGTGATTTATAAGCCCTAGTAGGATCTCCAAGCACGCTCTGTATTACTCACTCCTTCATTCCCTGACTTCCTTCATATACCAACCTCTGCACGCCAAACTCATTCCCTCCTGGGGCCATTGTACTTGTCAGGGAAGTTCTTCTTTTGTGTCCCTGAATGTCTCTCTCCATCACCTCCTCCAAGTCATTACTGACACCTGACCAGTACAGAGATCCCCTCTACCCCCATCACTTTCTGGCCTTCTTTTCCGCTTTATTTATCTCGGCAACTTTCATCTTCACTGTGGAAGGGAACGGAAAATGTAACCTGGGGTCGGACTGCCTGGGTTTACATCTCCCCTCCACCACATAAGCTGTGTGACACTGTGCAGGTTCTTCACCTCCCTCTGCCTGACTCACTTTTCTCATCTGTAAAATGGGGGTGATATGACACCCAGCCTATGAGAACATCGTGAGGAATGAAAAACATTTAGAAGGCTGGCAGGCAGAAGATGAGGATAACATTTTGTTATTTTTATAAAATTGGTATTTATCTACTCATTGTTTCATGACTTGCACTTAGGACTGTCACTCTGGTGTTTTATGTTGCTAGGGATGTGGTGACAAAACACCAGAGACTGAGCGGCCTTAGGTAATAAGTAACTTAAGTAAAATAAGTAACTTATTTCCTCAGAGAAAATTTCCTCCGTCCTGGAGGCTAGAAGTGTCAAGCTTAAGGTGTTGGCAGGGTTGGTTTCCTCTGAGGCCTCTCTCCTTGGCTTGAAGATGGCTGTCTTCTCCATGTGTCTTCACCTGGTCTTCCCTCTGTGCCTCTCTGTGTCCCAATTACCTCTTCTTATAGTCACATTGGAGTAGGGCCCGCCACAATGACTTCATTTTAACTTAACTGCTTCTGTGAATGCCCTATCTCCAAATACTGTCATAACTTGAGATGCTGGGGTTTTGGACTTCAGAGTATTAATTTTGGGGGAACAAAATTCATAACATCTACAAGATAAGATTATGAGCTTGTAGCAATGGCCATGGTGGCCAAACTGTGGAAAGAGCCAAGATGCCCTTCAGTGGACGAATGGATAAAGAAGATATGGTCCATATATACAATCAGTGGAACATTATGCCTCCATCAGAAAGGGTGAATACCCAACTTTTGTATCAACATGGACGGGACTGGAAGAGATTATGCTGAGTGAAGTCAGTCAAGCAGAGAGAGCCACTTATCATATGGTTTCACTTATTTGTGCAGCATAAGAAATAACACGGAGGACATGGGGAGATGGAGAGGAGAAGGGAGTTGAGGGAAATTGGAGGGGGAGATGAACCATGAGAGACTGTGGACTCTGAAAAACAACCTGAGGGTTTTGAAGGGGCGGGGGGTGGGAAGTTGGGTAAGCCTGGTGGTGGGTATTATGGAGGGCACGTTTTGCAGGGAGCACTGGGTGTGGTGCATAAACAATGAATTCTGGTACACTGAAAAGAAATAAAAAAAAAAAGATTATGAGCTAGTGGACTCCCTATCGCAGGAGTTAGAAGTGTGGTTAGCATACTTCAGTGTCTTAGTAACTCTCTCAAAGGGATAGGAGAGCCTCCTATCCCCTCCCTCTTACTACGCCCAGTGTATTCAGTGTCTTACTACCTCTTGAAAGCATGACAGCACCTCCTACCTATCCTCGATCCATCCTGTATCCACAAAGTACAGAGCAGCTGAGCACTGGAGGGAGGAGACATTTGAGGAACATGCTGAGTCCTTGAGAAGTACCAAACAGGAGAACACTTTCCATCTTGGTTTTTGTCCCCCCAAATTTAAATGATTCCCTTCACTGTCCAGAGGCAGGTAGGGGACCACCAGCTTCACTGAGGAGCTGATGTTGGACTCTGGTGACCCAGGGACTATAAAGGAAAGGGAGGCAGAATTCCCAGGGCTTTTGGTAACAGAGCTGCAGGTCAGCACCCAGTTAAGCAGATGGTTCAAGCAAGCCTTGCAGAAGGACAGATCTCCATTCTAATCAAACAACCAGTCCTTGGCCCTGTTCCTCAACACCTTGACTGAAGTTTGGAAGACAGCCTTTCTTGGAATAGGCTTCGATCTTACATAAGGTGTCAGAATTGCCAATAGTTGGCATTTCTCCTGTGGGTGCTGTAGAAAAGGGCTATATTTTGCTTATTTAGAATCAGATAACCTCACTCTATACTACAGTTGAATTCTCCAAATGTTGATTGTGAACTTTAAATTCTGGTCTACCTTATATGCACAATGGGCAGAGTGGGAAGGGTCACTATTTAAAGTAAATGGCCAGTGTGCCTCTTTTGGCAAGCAAGGAGGTCTTGTAACTTATCTTTTCTGTTTTGTAAATGTGATTTTACAAACACACACACACACACACACACACACACACACATTATTTTGCCCTTAGCTTGGTGAGGAAGGACTAGTATCTAACTCAGATCTAACACTAAAAGGGATGGTAGTGTAAAGTAGCTGAACCTGCAGAGAAAATTATGACTTCTCTTCCCACTCTAGTTTAAGCTAAAAATCATGAAAAGCTGAGACAGCATCTGTCAGCTTTGGGGACCCTGCTTTCCTCTGGGCACTAACCTGGTAAAGTCTGACTTTGCTATAGAGACAAGTGATTACCAGGTGTGCTTGTCAGAGAAATGTGAAGAAATTGGGTTTCCTCCTCTTAAATTTGCGCTGTCTGGTAGGCTGATTTAGTTGAGCACATTTTGTTGGTTTTGTGAAAGAGTATAATGCCTTCAAAAGGTTAAGTTGCTGAGTCATCCCTCCAGACAGCCCCAGGGTTTAATTGAAAAGAGTTAGGGTGGATGTCTTGACTGGCGTGTGACACGTGTTGCCACCGTAAAAAGAAGCAGCGTTGAGTCAAGGATGAAGGGGTCAGATTTACACAATAACCACAGCTGGGGGATTTTCTAGGAGGTAGAAAGAGTCTCTTAAAAAGGCAAAAAACATTATAAGGGGAATTCAAGACATCTAGTCACAGAGCAATATCTATGAGGAATTTAGGCTCTTGACACTAACAGCTGGGAAAAAAACCATTGTGGAAGATCAATCCAGTAAAATTGAGGGGTGGGGTTAAACAGGTTTTGTGTTCTTTAAAAGTTTTGCTTTATTTTGGAGGTGCCTGGGTGGCACAGTTGGTTGAGCATCCGACTCCTGTGTCATGGTCTAGGGGTCATGAGATCCAGCCCCACGCAGCGTCTACTTGGGATTTTCTCTGCCTCTCCCTCTGTCCCTCCCTCTAGGGTGTGTGTGTGCGCATGTGTGTGTTTGTGTGTGTGTGTATGTGAGGACTCTCTCTCTCTCTCAAATAAATAGTTAAAAAAAAAACTTTGCTTTATTTTGTATTATTTTATTCATTAATATTTTAGAGGAGTAGCTCCTGATCTGTTTGTCTTTGTTCAAATTATTAAGAATATGAATTAAAAATTTTTTCAGCTTTGGGGTGCCTGGGTGGCTCAATGGGTTAAAGCCTTTGCCTTTGGCTCGGGTCATGATCCCAGGGTCCTAGGATTGAGCCCCACATCGGGCTCTCTGCTCAGCGGGGAGCCTGTTTCCCCCTCTTTCTCTCTGCCTGCCTCTCTGCCTACTTACGATCTCTGTCAAATAAATAAATAAAATAAAATAAAATAAAATTTTTTTCGGCTCAAAGCTTTTGAAATTCAGCAATTGCTAATACCTGGACTCTGTCCCCAAAAGTGAGCGTGGCAGTGACCTTTGATGATGTGAAGAAATTGAATGGCTCTTTGGCCACATGCTGTACCCTCAACGCTTACTTGTGGTGGCTACATGGCAAACTCTAACTTAGATGTTTTAGAGCTCTGGTTTGGAGATCTGGTTTAGACTTGAGTGAAGCCTTATCTATTTTATCATTGAGTCCTTGAGAATTTATTCTTCAGGAAGTACATCTTGTGTCAGACATTCATATTTTTAATCTTTTCAACTCTATTTTGCTTTATTCATAGTGTGCAGTTGACAACTAAAATCGATTTTTGTGCATAAGGAAACTGTATTATTCAAATAGGTTTTTGTGGGGTGCCTGAGTGGGCTCAGTCACTAACCATCTGCCCTCAGCTCAGGTCATGACCCCACGGTCCAGAGATCAGCCCCACTCAGGCTCTATGCTCAGCAGGAAGTCTGCTTCTCCCAACCACTCCCCCTGCTTGTGTTCCCTCTTTTGTTGTCTCTCTCTCTCTGTCAAATAAATAAATAAAAATCTTTAAAAAATAAAAAATAAAATAGGTTTTTGGGGTGCCTGGGTGGCTCGGTAGGTTAAGCATCCACCTCTTGTTTTTGGCTCGGGTCATGATCTGAGGGCTGTGGGATCGAGCATCAGGCTCCATCTGCTCATTGCAGAGTCTGCTTGTCCCTCTCCCTCTGCTCCTCCCCCTACCTCCCTTGCTTGCACTCTCTCCCCCAAAAATAAACAAATAAATCTTTAAAAAAATAAAGTAAAATAGGTACATTGCTATGTGTGACAAAACACATAATTAGCAGGAACTAAGAGCTAGTGAGTTTATAAACCCCTCTACAAAGGGCTCCCCTTCTAGAATATGTTCCGCTGATACAGGCATTGCTAGGACTTGTGTAAGAAACAAATTGTTCTATGATTTATAAAAGCCTTACTGCCTTAGTATTATTTCTTTAAGCAATTTAAAAAATATGGAGTTTGTTATTTTTTTTGGCAGGGAAGTGGGAGCTTATACAATATTGACAGTTTGGAGGTTGAGCTTAAACTACCTGAAATGTTGGAAGCCCCAGAGACACCCTCTGAGAACGTGGGCTTGTCATAGCCAGTGTGTCACTGGCAGCACTGACCGCGTTGGAGCTCTGGGGCTGATGGAACAGCAGTCTGTAGCCACGCATCTGCCTGCACCTGATGTTTGACAGAGACGACGGAAAGGGATGTCCAATTCATTAATTTTTTTTGTAATTTTATTGGTATTTTTTTTAACGTCAGAAGTTGGGTGAAACAATTTTTTGCCACTGTTTGATGCATTGTAAAACAACCCAGGGAAGAGATGTAGCCTCCAGAGAAGTAAACAACAATGTACCCAGACATGCGAGCTATTTGTGATTAAATATCTTAAAAGACAAAGACTTGAAGAAATGACTGGGGCTCAGGTGTGACAGAGAGACCCTTCTGCTGAAGTCACATGATTAAATTTGAACTGTTACAGGAGAGGTCTCCCCAAAGGTACCTGCTTCCTGGAGATATATGCCTTGTCAATGCCCCCTCTCATAATGCAGGCGACACCATTTTATCTCCCTTTAACCAAGAGTGCTTTTGGGGTCATTAGCACCCCCATGATTCCATGGAGGATCAAGGACCCTGGTTTCTTTGCCTTCACTGCTTCTAGCTAGACCCTCAGTGGGTCCTGGATTGGGCCCTATCCTTAACCCCAAACCTGACTTATACACAGAATATCTCTATAGCAGTGCTAGAAGAGCTGGAGTAACTGTTACATATAATTTGAATATTTGAATTTGAATATATATTCAGACTGTTAGAGAGTGTGTGTTAAGTGAGAGAGAGCTGTGTTTTCAAAGTGATACTGAAAGGCATAATCTACTTCAATTCACATGAAAACCAGAAATGACCACTGTACAGAAAAATGTGGAACAGGAAAGGCACAAACATTTTTAGGTAACTGTGGATATTCTTCTTTATGCTCAGGTGCCATCCACATCTATGTCCAGTTCTTGGCCATTTTGTAGGGCGCAAGAAGAGAAGAGGAAAGACCGAGGCCCAGGGTGGAGGAGGAGGGATGTATTTGACCTTTCAGAACTCACTTGTTCTTCATGTTGAAGATCTCAGCACCTCTGTTAGGAGCCAGAGGTAGAATCAGCAACCCTGGCTTATGAAATAAATCACTCTAGAAGTGGGGGACTCATCTTAGAAGGAATTTATATACCTTATTGTATTGATGCAAGCCCTTTAAAAGGGCTTTAAGAGGGGCACCTGGGTGGCTCAGATGTTTGGGCATCTGCCTTCAGCTCAGGTCACGATCCCCGGGTCCTGGGATCGAGTCCTACATCGCGCTCCCTGCTCGGTGGGGAGCCTGCTTCTCCCTCTGCCTCTCTCTCTCTCTCTCTGTCTCTCATGAATGAATAAAAAAAAAATCTTTAAAAGGGCTTTAAGAGTCTATGTTCTTGCTGACATGGTAACATGAAAACTCAGGTTCTTGTTTCTTTGGTGTTTATGGTGTGTCTGAGAATTTAGTGGCTGAGTGAAAACCCAAGGGCCTGTGTTGAAGGGAAAGATTTTTTTTATGTTGAAGATAAGTGTGTTTTATCAAACTAGGGAGTATTTCAATGATGAATTCTCTCAGTACCTTAGAGATCAATGAATGGATATCCTCCAATATGATTAAGTCCCAGTTCCTCCTCACCGCCATCTGATGAGGTTAATAGAACTGTATACTGGAAGTGTTAGCTGTGATTTTTTTCATGATTAAAGAAATGGAAGGAAAAAACAAAACCTGTCATCCTCTCTGTGTGAAAGCCAAATTTCGTAACATGCAAATTCTCCAAAGTGAGAGTCTGTTATTTCCCAGGGCATATCCTCACAGCCTTCGAGTTTGAGAACAGGGGACCTGGGAAGTAAGCTTCTTTCTGTGTTTGGTTCATATTTCCATGACATAGAATTGAAATGAACTTACACATCTTGTGTTTAAACTTTTTCTCATAATTCCATGTAACACTGTTTTCACCCTGAACATGTCAGAAGACAAAGGAATAATATGCACCTGCTTTTGATCTTCCTATTTTTGCCTTCCCTCCCAGGGTCTTCTCTGCTAATTTACTTCTACTCTGTGACAGGCTATGTTAAAGTAATTTGTTAAAACCTGAAGATGTTTTATTAGGAGTAACCTGGAAGACACACACCAGTTTCCAGTTAGTTGCCCATACACATATCAGTAGCAATCCCTCACAAATACAAAACAACACAATCTGACGAGTTCAGCGGGTCAGGTATCTTACCCAGACTAGAGATCTCATTTTACAAATGAAGGACGTACATGGAAGCTGAGTGGTTCCAGTGACAGTGTCAGGTCTGGAACCCAGGATTTGTGACTACTACAAATCAAGTGGTTTTTCTTTACCACTACAGCATAACCTGATTTGTGTCTTTAACTCAATTTTGTGTTTTCCAAATCTTGCGTTGATCTGGCTAGGCTACAGTGCCCAGTTATTCACTCAAATGCTAACTTAAATATTGTGAAAGTATTTTGTAGATGTGATTAAAGTCTCTAATCAGTTGATTTTCTCCTAGATAACCTGGGTGGGTCTGATTGAATCAGGTAAAGGGCCCTAAATGTGGGGCTGAGACTTCTCTAAGAAAAATAATTTTCACTTGCAGTCAGAACTTCAGCCCATGCTGGAGAATTCTGGTTTCCCCCTCGTGACAGCCTGCCCTGTGGAATTCTGACATGCCTTGTCAGCCCCTCAATCATGGAAGCCAACAGCTTGCCATAAGTTTCTTCATAAATGCCTTTTATTGGTTCTGCTTCTCTGGTTGAACCTTGACTGATACCCAAGGGAGAAGTTGTAATTAATCAGGTCATATCCTGAGGCTTCCATATATGGGTGGAAAGAGAAGGTAAGGCTTTGTGTGGCCTCATGGAACCAGGACCTTAATCTTTTAAATATTTTTGTGCAGTTCTTATTGAAGGAGCAGAGCTGGTCTTAGCTGGACATTGAGGTCGGGGGCATTCTGATGTAATGGCTGATCTGATGTTGGCTCACTGCCCAGCAGCGACTGGGTGGAAGAGGGAGGATGGGTAAGTGAAGTATAGACCAGAAACACAGTATAGGAAAGAGTTGAGTAGTCAACTGGGGACTCTTGGACAAACAGGGCACCAACAGATTCACCTGCTGTCACACTGTGGCCAAGGTGGGAGGTCACAGGATGAGTGGAGACAGCTAATGGCTGCCAGAAGGAGAATGGAGGAGGGAGAATAGGTAGCCAGTCTTTGTGTGTGAACATTTAGGAATAAACAATGAAGAATACTGGATGTTTTCAATGAAAAACTATGCATTATATAGAGCACACCCTTCTAGGCTTCCTGCTTAGCTGTTTTTTGCCACAGAGGTATTTTTATAATTTGTAAATTGTAGAGAACCAATGGCAATGCAATCATAATTATCAATGCAAAATAATTCTTTTGCATAGACCCACAAATAAATTCTGTCCACAGAGGTTTAATCGATCTTTCTCCCCACTGAAAAACCATTTCAACGCTCCTGTTCTCTGAGTAAATTTGTGGTTCTTTGACTTCTTTGAACCTGTTGTGACATCTGTACAATTTCCTTTTTTATAAATGAGTTCAATAAAATCTTTGGCACATGTTCATTTTATGTTTGTACAAGAGTCATAATTTTACCTTTTTAAAAAAAGAAATTATCTTCTAACAACAGCTGAGGTGTCCTGGGTACACACAGGGAAGAACAGTACTGGCCGCATTGTCTTCAGATCAAAGGGACAAGAATCTGCCCCGTGAGAGCAGCTGAGGGGTCACCAGCCCCTGGAAGGCCTGAGCCAAGTGCTTGCAGCAGGAACAGCATCAATACAAGGAAACTCTTTACTTTTTCTTTTTTTACTTTGGGTGACATACAGATCTCCTTTCTTGCCCTTCGAGATTTTGATATCAGAGATGCTTTTATAGTTTTTTGAAGAAGAGTTAGCTGCCCTCTCTGTCTCTCATATTTCTATACACACTTGTTTATGCATGTATGTTTATGTCTTCCTTGCTTCCAAAAGCTACATTTGAAGTGAATTAGACAGTAAATGGAGGGAGAATAATAGACTGAAGAGCAGGCCAGACCTTACCTTGCAAAGAGCAATGTCACTTCTAGAGCCACACGGCAGATGGTGCAAAACCATATGATAAAAATGACAGAAGGCTGCATGGTAAATATATTATGACAACAGGCAGGCAGCTAATGAGACGGAGGAACAGAGAGGAAAGCCAGGGGAGGAGGGTCTTTCAAGGTCACCAGCTCTGAGATATTAATAGTATTTTGCACTTTGGATTTATGTGTCAGTGGTCTCCAAAGAGCAAAGTGGGGAGGTCATTTTCATCATCACTTGGCCTTCCTGTGGAGGGTGGGTCGGGCAGGAAAGTGCAGGCTCCGGGCAGCAGACACTGCTAACTTTCTTGTGTGGATGTGGATGGAAACACTGGGGCAGGGGAGGGGACTCTGCCTTCCCCAGGAAGGACCTCATTGCCAGCAGGGGAAGGAAGAAGAAAGTGCAGGTCTCCCGCCAGTATGGTGTCCTGGCTAAGTCGTCTCTAAAGCCGTGATGATGGTGGAGGTGACAGTGTCAGGGGTCAGTGAAGGGGGCCCATCCTACATTTTCTTAATCGACATGGCTATGTAGAGAAAGAAATCTGCAAATTTGGGAGTGAGTTGTATGGGATCTGTGATTAGCGATTTATGCTATCCAGAACATAATTCTAAAAAAATTTCGCTGAAGGTCTTTTTAAGGACAATATCACAGAATTAAATTGAATATGTGCATGCTGTGTTAGAAATAGCCTTCATGAAATAAATTGCACACATTATCAAGAAGAGCATTTGGGAAAGTGAGATAGAGTATTGACTCTCTTACTCTCTAGGGACTGCTGTTAAGAGAAGGTCCAGACTGAAGCTGAGCTCCAGACCAAGGGAGAACATCTGTCTGGGACATGTGGGGGCAATACAGAACTCATACAGCCCAAGACCTGTCTAAGCAGAATGACAGTGGGCTCCCATGATGGGCAGAGACTGGTGGGGAGGAAAGAGGAGCTGGCAGTCTACAAATAAAGCAAAAATGTTCTTGAGAATTCACAGTACAGGAAATTCTTGGAAGTTGTTTATGAGGGTGACAGTTTTAAAACATGGTTCTCAAGCTGTGTGTTTGATGTCTCTCTCATAGTTTAGGGGAGGGAAAGTGGAAGGAGGGAATGATGACGGGGTGCACTTTGCATGTGCTGCTAGAAATCCACAGTGGCCCCAAAATAGGTGGAGGGAGGGGAGATGAGGTTTTGTGGGTCCCCGAGCAGAGCTCTAGGCAGTGAATTATTCCTTGGGACTGTCAAACCAGCCTGTGAGTCAATAATCTGGAGGATTTGGGAGTAAATAATGAATCACATACTGTGGGGGCCTGGAAGGAACCAGAGTTCCTGCTTGTGATGAACTACTCTTGGTATAGGGTTGCTATCAACATTTCCCATGGACTCCAGGTCACATTCTTCATATGGGACCCCTCTTCTGATCTTAAGAACGGCTAACATTTATTAAGCACCTATTATATGCCAGGCATTGCTTTCTCTGCTTTTCATGTATGAATTCATAGACATATTCCAAGAGAAGTTTTTATAGACTTGGGTGGAAAAACTCAGGTATGTAGGCTGGAGCTTGCGTTTTAAATGTATAATCATTTTCCCAAGTTGTCAGTTTCAATAATTCTTGGAACTGGTTAAGCTGGATTCTGATAAGAATATTTGCCTTAGGTCTTTACATGTTTGTGTGATTTGGGTTTAGCTCACTCTGCTCATTTCAAACCCAATCAAGAGTTGGAATAATGTGTAAGTATGATGTGGTGGTTGATGACTGACCATGACTGGAAGGAAGTAAATAAGTTCTCTCTATGCTTTGTAGCACCATTCCATCCTTCAGGTAACTCACAACCTTTGTCCTTCTTTGTGCTTTAAAACTCCTATGTCATTCATACTTCCAAACAAGGTAGCATAGTGCTGTTTCAGATCCATTAAAAAGCCAATTCATCTTGGAAAGCTAATTCATCTTCCATTAAGAAGCTGATGTTGGTTGACCAGATGGCTGTGGCCTCTTTAGTAGCAACTAAGTAGTAAAGATGGGGCTCAGGAAATGACAGTGTAGATGAGGGACTGTGTTCTCTTGAGGGCAGGCCTGAAGGATGAGGTGCTGTGGACAGTAGTAGTTGACCAATGCACCTGCACAAGCAGAGGCAAGCCAAAACAGAGAATGACATAGGTCCTGGGGAGGATGTGGGGAATTCAAAAAGGAGACCACAGGTCTCCAAAGTGGGCATCTTGCATAGCAACTTCTTATATGGACGTGTGGGAAACGAGATTTTGCTACATGCTGAGTTAACCCTTCCCTGTAACTCATGTGTGTTGCAGTAACAGAGAGGGCATACACTTCATGAGTTTCCCTGGCCTGCTGAAAAACAGATGGACAAGGAGGTTTATGCATCTGGTTAGATAAATTAAAAGATTTGAAAGCAATAATGTTAGCAACAGCCACCATTAAACAGAGATTGCAGAAGCGGAACAGACCTTTTAAGCATTTGTTTTACTTGAAGCCCAGTATTTATCTCTTTGGCTCAAGCCCAAGTACCTAGCTGGCAGGGACCCAAACTCACCCCCGAGTTGCCTCTTGGGAATCTAACCCAGTCTGCCATGGATGAAAACTGCCTCTCTGGGTTTCAGAGCACTGTTAGAATCATTCCAGGATATTCCACATAGTGCATTAAAATAGTGAAACTATTCAGTAATATTCTGTTTTATTGTGTCTTCAAGGGCCACTCTTGTGGAGGGGTTAAAAATGGTTGTAAGTCATTTGAGGGAGAGTGTGTACATGGTACAGTGTACACCAGAATGCTTTGGTTTCTTTATTATCCCATATTTATATTTGATGAAAAAGTTTATAAATTTTGGAATGACTCTTTGAGGATGTCATCCCACCAAGATCAAAGAGTGATCTGGCGATGCCCTTATTCATCATGGTTTTCTCGTTCCTAATATCCACCATACCCACTGCTCAGCTGGGTCCCCAGACACTGCAGGTTGGCCTGGATGCTTGTGTGAGCCTCATCATAGGGTCAGGGGAACTCTCCGCTGGTCTCACAGACTAAGACCAAGTCCTGCGAGATGCACTGTTAACCTCCGTCTCCTGGATTTCTTTGTTGTGCATAGGGCTTCTTCCTACTATCTTGAATCTTCTTTCCCGTTCACTACCTTCCACTTCCTATTATCATGGTCCCCTTTTGACATTGAGGGCTCCTAAGACAGTTACTGGCATGTCACTGGCATAAGAGTTGAATAACAACACAGGGGACAGTTGAGTTGATAAGAACAATGTGGGGAATGACAGGACAGTTGAAGTCAGGCCAGCTGTGGCTTCTAAACTAAGAATCTGGCTTGGGGGATGTCATAGCCACAGCTGACAGGGAATGGGAGTTTTGTTCACCCCTCTGACCCTGGTGTTCTCTCCCTTGCACCATATTCTCAGATGAAGGCTAGAGCTCAAACCAAAGTCTGGGCTAGGTGTTCTGGGTGCATGGGAGTTGAGGTGTGAAGTGCAAGGCTGATGTAGACCCTGTGCCCCTCCTGCCCACCTTCCCAGCAGAACATTCAGGTGGAAGGGCTGGAAGAGAGCCAGATGAGGCCCCAAGGCCAATTCTACCCTTGACAGGAGGACAGAAGTCTAGGCACAATAACAGCCAGGGCTGAGACTTTTTCCTGAATAACACCTGCAGAATTTGTACTCTTGGGTATTCTTTATACATGAGTCATGCTCCCTCTTCAAATCTAGAAGTCACTCAAAGAACAATGTGCGTTAGTAGACAGATGAGTAAACAGACAGATGGCGAGGCTGCTGGATCAATGGTGATGGAGAGGTGAGTCTATAACATGAAATGTGTCCAAAGCAGCAGAAGTTTGGTGTTTGGATATATTTCCCTTTCTCAAAGTATGACCACCTGTTTCTTCTTTTATTTTTTTTAAGAAAAATCTTTTTAAAAACCTATTAAGAAACATCAAAATGTTTGTTGGGCATTAGGCAGCTGTTACAATGTTTTGATAGATTTAGGATAAGTGAAGTCAGAAACATATGGATTTAATTTTTCTTAAATTAAATGTGTGGATTTTTAAATAAAAGGTGAATTCCCCACAAAAATATAGTTCAGCTTCTTTTAAGGGGGGGAGGGTGTTTAATTATTAAACAAACATATCTTTACATGCAAATGAAAATAAATATGTATAAAGCAAGAATACCCTCATCGTTGCTCTAAACAGACAATACAGGGCAAGGCAGATGTCTGAGGCTGTCCTTTGAGAGCGAAGCTGGTTAATTCGCTCGTTACCTAACATGTGAAGTAACATCTGAGGAAGCATCAAGGAAGAATGCATTTTCCAGGTTTAGTGGCACGAACCGGGCGCAGAATCGAATCAAAGCTGCTGGGACGTGAAAGGAGCTGTGACCAATAACATCCCAGACAGAATATGCAGATGAGCCTGAGCAGGCTGGCCACCTGGAGTCTGGATTTGGGACGCCCAAAGGGCAAGTGTTCCCTGTGTCTCTGGCATTAGCTGGGGAGCATAGCAACTGGGCCACCCACAGGAGGTGTGGGTCCACCCTGTGGGCCTGCTATCTCCACCAACAGTTCTAGAAATGTGCATGCAGGGTTTGTGGAGCTCTCTCCTACGTGGTCACCCCTCCAAAGTTAACATCAGCTCTCTCAATGAACAGGCATTATCTCTATAAAAGGAAGAAGAACCTAGAAGCAGAAGTCTGCTGTCCAAGAGCGGGACTGCTGTCTGCCTTGCTCTCAGAGAGGCGGTGGTGCAGAGCACCGTCTTTCCTGCGAGTTCCAGATGCCAAGCTCTCTCATGCTGTTTCCTCCTCTACTTCCAGCCTGGGCTTGCATTGCCCACTGACCAGAAGAGCCCAGACTGCAGGGTGGAGGGTAGAGCCTCTCCAGGACCCCTGCTTCTGCCCTGAACTTCCTTGGGTTTAGCGGCTGTTGCTTCCATGATTCTGAAGTTGCTGCTGGTTATACAGCAGCTCACAGTTGATTGTTTGGGTCTTCCCTTATCACCAGCCTCACGCTTCAATGCTTATGAGAGGTTAAAGCTGAGTAATTTTCTCTTTGAACCAGACTCAAAGGTAGAAGGACGACCTTGGCCGTTTCCATAGGAGCCCCTCAGGACATGCAGGCAACGTTTGTCTCATCTTGTGGGATACTCTCAGCCATAACATATATTTTTCTATTATTGATTAATTCAGAGCACTAATGGTGTTGCTGAGTGGATCTCCAGTCAAAAGATAAGAGTAGGGGCGCCTGGGTGGCTCAGTGGGTTAAGCCGCTGCCTTCGGCTCAGGTCATGATCTCAGGGTCCTGGGATCGAGTCCTGCATCAGGCTCTCTGCTCATCGGAGAACCTGCTTCCTCCTCTCTCTCTCTCTCTCTCTCTCTGCCTGCCTCTCTGCCTACTTGTGATCTCTCTCTGTGAAATAAATAAATAAAATCTTTAAAAAAAAAGATAAGAGTAAAGACCATAAGTTTGACTGTGTGCTCAGTTTGGAAATAATAAAGAACCCATGATAATGATTGATAATATCAGCTAATATTTACTGGGTCCTGGACTGGCTACATAATTTGAGGGGCCCAGAGCAGAATGAAAACACAGGACCCCTTGTCCAACATCGTTAAGAATTTCAACACGATGACAGCAGAGTGTTAAACCAAGTGTGGGGCCCTTTGGAGCCTGGACCTGTGTGTAAACGTGTGGGATGACAGCCCTCAACTGGACCCAGACTGTGACGCTCTGGTCACACGCACAATCTCTTTTCATTCCTACCAAAAACTGTGTGAGATAGGAATTCTTATTTCTATTTTACAGATGAGTAAGTTGCGACTTTCAGAGGTTAAGTGGCTTGGACCAAAGTCACCCCACAAGTGCCAACATTCAAATCAAGGAAGTGACCTCAGAGTCACAGCTTTCAGAGACAAACCTATGTATTTACATGAGAACTAAACACTGGTCACAGTAGTACATGTGTGGGGGTTTGTGAAGAAGCAAGCACACACTCTGAAATGTACATGGGCAGGTTCATGTGTACACAGTCTGGATAACCCAACAGGAAACAGGGAAGTTGGACAAGTCCAAGCTCAAAGCAATGTTTTTGGATGATTTAATCCATGAAATCATATATTTTGGAAAGACTGGGCAAGAGACCAAAGATATCAGATCTGGGGCAGCCTCATTTCAACTACTCAAGAAACCACTGCATGCAAGGGCTGGAGGCTTGGCCCATCCACCTGTAACACCAATAGTTTCACTGTTTAATTAATCTTGTATGGTTCAAGTCCGAGCAAACTGAACATTTTAATTCTTGCAAGTCATGTTCCAAAGCGCTCAGCACCTAAATTGATATTGAATGGTTTTATGGAAACTGTTCTGCACCTGTGTGCCATGCAGACACTATTTGCATGTGCTACACCTTTATGGCAGGGAACTCACAGAGGCAGGATTGAGTAAGAAGGGGAATGGACCAATGCCTGGTTTGAAAACAAGCAACCTCTGGTTGAGTTACGATGACTAAACCATGAGACACTTCTCACTCACCGCCCCCCGCCCCAGGTCTATCCCAATGACTGTGAAAGTCTAAAGCAGGTCCACTGGCATTATCTGCAATTTCTGCCAGTCAATAATCAATAGGACAACCGATCACATAAGAATATCCTTGTGATTTTTATCTAATAATGTCAAAATGGGTCTCTGAGGAACGTGCTTAGGAAAAACATCACTGATCTCTGAGATGCCTCTTCCTCCAAATGTGAAAACTTAGGAACAAGTATGAAATTCACACAAACAACTTGCTTTGTAAATGAAAAGAGCTAGGATATTTTGTTAATATACTAAACCTAATGTGGAGTGAGTGGCAGTTAATTCTGCTTAGGCTGACAGGCCCCTGAGATTAAACCTACAGGTAAGTTTGCTCTTCCTTACAGAAGGTAGAACAGAAGCATTGCAGGACCCTCCTGTGTTTCTACCCATCCAGGCTCACTGACCAGAGGTGTGCTCCGAGGCTGCTTTCCCCCCCTGCCCTCCCTCTCCAGAGCCTTATTTCCTGGGACTGTGGATTTGGACACTGTTGTTTTAGTTTGAACTTAACTGAATACCAGGTTTCAGAACAAAAGTGGGTGTATATTGTCTGTCTCTTTCTCTGGAGCACACCAGAAATTCATACACTTAATTTGTTTGACATTTTGCAAGATAAAACACCAGTCAGAGAAGAGAAAATTAAAGAGCAAGAAAAGGGATTACAAGATTTTCTTAAAGAAGGCGTAAGTAAAAAAAAAAAAAAAAAGACAAGTCTGAATCTATCCTCAATAGGAGTACGTGGCTAAATGGTTTCTTTTAGGGACTGAGCTCTTTTTGTGATTTTCTGCCTGTCGTCAATCTGCATTGTGAGAATTTATGCATTCAGCTTTGAATAACTGAGGCTAGAGGGAGAAAACACAACAAAATGCTAGTTTCAACTTAAGTAAACTTGGAGGATAATTGAATTATTTCTGGGCATGGAGTTATAATATCACACCCCATTGTGACTATTGCTGTGTTGATGGGGATTTTTTTAAAAAGAATTACCTTCTTCAGAGAGGAACAGAGTTAGTGTTTCATACACACACATACACAAGCACGTGCGCATGCTCATATTCTCTTTCCTTACACTGTGACTTGAAATTCCAAGCAGATAGCTTTGTGAGATTACAGTGATTTATTTAGCAGCATTTTAAATCAGCAAGTGATGAAACAAGCTCAGTGCACAGCTCTCTAGACATCCCTGAATGGGTTGAGCTGCCTGCCAGCAGGCTTGCTGGTCAACCAACCTCCTCTTACCAAGCACAGCTCAGGCAGGAGGCCAGAACTGGCTAGGAAGGTGGAAAGTGCAGCATCAGGCCCTCCCCAGGGGCTGTGCCCAGCATCAGGAACCAGGGAACGTGTTTGTCCCAATCATGTCTGTTTGTTTGCATTTTTACTTAGCTGAGATCCTATCAGGGCGTTTAGCGTGTTTTGTAAACTCTACCTGGCACTGAACCACAGAAGGATAAATAAAGGTCGGGCAGGGCTGGGGGTATTGGAGGAGGGAAGAAAAGGAAGGCAGAAGTGGCAAGTGGGAGGAGGTTATGGGCATACTGAGGACTAACTCTGACTTCATGGCAGTTGGAGGTGGGGAGCTGTCGTCCCTCTCACATGCCCAGTCTGAAAATGGTGGTACTCCACAACACTCCTGATATGTTCACTTGTTGCTCATACCACCTAGTTTTATAACTGATTGTGTATATGCTTGAATGTAGTTCTAGACTGTGAACCCTTGGAGGACATGCACTGTATAGTAATCATCTTTCTCGCCCACAGGAGGCTCTTCAGGGAAGTCTGTAGAAGGAATGATTGAGAAAGGCAAAAGGAATCCAACCTTCAGCAACAAGGTAATTCAATAAATGCTGGTTGCCTCCTGCTAGGCACCCAGTATTGACAATCAGCACTGAGTGATGGGAGGCAAGCCAGTACAAAACACAGTCCCTTCCCTCAGGGTTCACGGTTCTAGATAGGGCCATGGCAGATATATGAACAGCTCTAAAGAAAATTTACACAAGTTAGAGTGCTAACCACAGTTTACTCTGAGGCCAGGGGAGCATGAAGTATTTCCAGAACAAAGCTGGGTTTCATTATTGGACTGAAGTGTCACTTATATTCCTAATGGCTTCCCCAGGATGCTCTGTTTAATGCTAAGCTTTTAATTATGAGGCTTCCCTGTATTGGAACAAGGTAGCCTAGTGGGAGGTAGTGAGGGGATCAGCTATGACAAACACTGGCTGCTCCTAACTCCACACTTGGTCACTTAAGTATAGGACAGATTTAAGCTCACTGTGTCGTGGTTCACCTGAGGTTATTTCCAGGTACAAGGAAGGCCTGTTACCCTAAGGCACATCACCTTCTCCCTTTGCTACAGTGTGGGCTCTGTGTTTTAGCATTACAAGCAAAGTAAAATTACAGAGCTTGACACAGATGCCCAGCCGTTAGAAAAAAAATCAATGTCTGCCTTGCACAAAGATGTGTGTTTGTGTGTGTATGCACATGTATGCAAGCTGGGTTGGGAGCAAAGACAAGCAGTAGTTCTAGGTTGGATGAGCCCATGTTCAGAAAAAAAAAAACAGAACTCTTGCAAGCTTGGATGGTCTGGTCTTTGGAGAGCCCAAGCAGCAGCAGGAGAATGATGTTTTGACCCATTTATACAGGCTTCTTGAGATCCTAACATTTATATCTCATTTCCTATCATAAAAAGACAAAATGCAGGCATTGTCCAGGAAAAAAGAGTCATACGAGGTTTTGTGAAGCACCTGTACACCAGCTCCCACTTCTAGAGAGACTCAGTGAAAGTGCCTCTTTGTTTTGGGGAGACCCAGACTCTCATGTACAGGCAGAGCTTGGACCACTCCAGGGCTATGAGCCAAGTCATTATCTTCTGCCCACTCAAGGGAGGTGGGGAGGGTGGGGAGGATGCTCCACTGGACTTGAAGTCACACACCCAAAATTAGGTGTGTTTGGGACTTCGTGGAATGTAGTCCTGTCAACTGGGGGTATGCAATTGTGAGGAGGAAGAAGGAAACAGAGAGTTAAGCAAGACTAACCAGCCTATCCTAGATTCCACATTATACCAATCCTTCAAAGGCTAATAGATTGCTCACAGCAACAAAGTTCCTTTGGAAAATACATTTAGAAAATTCTGGGCCCCACAAAGTAGTGTTTTCACCTGGGCCTCTCCACTCGTAGTGTTTCCCAAGCTGGTTTGACCCTGAAGTGTTTTGGTGGGAAATATATTGCTAACTCACGGACTTCTGTGCTTGGAGAAAAGCAAGAATCTGCCTCTAAGTTTTTAGAAGGCAAACTCCAAAAGATTTCTGAGAATGTATGGATAAGAACTCATGGGCAGAGATGGATCAGGAGAAAAAGAGGGTTCTGACAAACAACCTTTGCATGACACCAAGGAGGACGATTTAAAGCCTAGACCGCTGGTGAAAATTTGAGTTTACTTAGAGTCTGTGGGGTAAGACAGGTCATCTCCCCGCTGTAGTTCTTCTCTCATGCATGCTTTAAATATTTATTAAGTGCTTTCCCTGCAGCCGGTACTGACCCTAGCACTCGAGGTGCATTGGAAATAAGCACAGTTTTGTGTTTGTCTGTATTTGGATGCAAGCCTGTGTCTGCATGTGTGCTCAAGGAGCTCCTGGTTCAGTTGGGAGGACAGAGAAGAAAACAGGGAATTACTGAAGTAGGTGTCATTTCTGGGTAGAGAAATGTGCATGCATCATGGACACACTGGAGCACATCCAAGGGAAAGTAGCTGAGACTTGAAAAGTCTGGGATCCCGATGTAGAGAAAGGTTGTAGAAAGTAAGTCTATTTAGTCTGTGTCTTAGCTCCAACTGTCATCACAAAATACCACAGACTGGAGGGCTTAAACAACAGATATTTATGCCTCACAATTCTGGAGGTGAGAAGTCCAAGATCAAGGTGCTGGCAGGGTTCTGTTTCTGGTGAGATCTCTGTGCCCAGCCTGTGGACAGCCAACTTCTTGCTGCGCTCTCATAGGGCTTCACTCGGTGTGTGTGCACAGGCAGTCAGAACTCTCTTTTCCTTTTGTTTTAAGCCCACTAATCCCATCAGGAAGCCCTACTGTCCTGACCTCATCCAGCCCCAATCACCAAAGACCCACCTCCAAACACCATCACTTCAGGGTTAGGGCTTTGTCATGAATTTTGGAGGGACACATCACTCGCTGCATAGTGAATGAGGAGACAGCTGGATCCTGAGACTTGCTTCAGGTGCGGAGTGACAGCCCAGTGCTAAGACAAACAAGGAGGTCTCAGAAATGTGCTTTGGGGAATCTCACAAGTAAAGCTCCTTAAAAATAACAGGGCTTCCTTGTGAGGTAGCAAGCCTCCTGTCCTTGGAAACATCCAAACAGAGGCTGGAGGTTTTTCCTTGTGATTTTTGCAGGTGGGTTTCCTATATAGACATAATTCACTTAGAGGCTCCCAAACCTTCCTTTCCTAAAATTTCATCTAGGTTCACTCCACAAGCTTTTTCTTCCTTTTCTACTCTCCACAGTGTGTCCAGAATGGTTCTTTACCCTGTTTCCATAGCGGAGGGGGACGTGAGTGGACAGAGCGTGCTGAATAAGCAATATGTGTGCTGGGGAAATGGGGCTGTTCCGTCAAAATCTAGTTTGATAAAACCTGTCAGCCATGGGTGCCGGAAGCTACGGCGCATGCGTACCAGAAGCTACGGCGCATGCGTACGCGGTGTCTCAAAGCCACTGCTCTCGGCTATACGTTTTATTGCACACTTCGGTGCTCTGTTCACCGTGTTGCTGCCTGTGCCACTCCACTCAGCGAATCCCCATCCCTCTCCCTCCTGCTCTCCTGGAAACAGGTGTCCCCAGGCTTCTTGGTTGCAAAGTCACTCATTAAGGGAAGTACGGAGACGGTGTGGCCCTGCTCTTCCTCACTCTGGCCAGGCGCCCCATAGTTTGCAGATAACAGCAAGAGGCCATCTTTTGAGGATAAACAAGCTGCTACTGATGGAGGAATCTGTCGTGGCGCCATCACCGGGGCACCTCCAGTCCATACTCCATGGCCAACACCCATCAGACTGTAGAAGTCCGACTCTAATAAAAACAACCTCTGCCTGGAGGGCAGTTTTGTTTGCAAACTGCTTTCATATTAGACTGTTTTACAGGCTCCAAAGAAAAATCAGTGTCATTAGTTCATGACCATAGGTCCTGATGCCAAGTCCTCCCAGGGTCTGTGGGACCTGCGCATGTGCATGTGCGTGTTGTGTGTATGTGTATGATCATGTGTGGATGTGCACACGTGTGTGAATATGTGTGCATATGTGTGAACACTCATGGGTGAGTATGCCTGTGTTTGTATGTGTGTGTGTCTGCATGTGCCTATGACTGTGTGTGTTCACATGATTTTATACTGTGACGCCCCTCACTCTAGATCGTAGAATAAGAGACTGGGATCCTAGTTTCCAGCTCTGTTTCCAAATAGCTGCATGATATTCTAGAAGTCTCTTCGCCTCCCCCGACCTTTGGCAATTCTTTGAAAATATAGGCTTGCCCTGGAATTCAGGGGTTGCGAGCTTTTTCCTAAATAGAGCACTTAATAGTAATTTATTCATTGCAAACCACATGTTGTCTCTCTTGAATATTTTTTTCCCCTCAACCTTTAAAAAAATGTAAAACCATTCTTAGCTCAGGCATTATAAAAATAGGTGGCACTGTCGTCCCGGCATAGCTCCAGACCCCACAGCTCTGGCAGGACCGGGTCTCAGGCTGGTGAACTAGCTGCCACCAACATGGATAGGGAGCTTGTCACCTGATGGTCCCACCTGACCAAGCAGCCAACAGAGGGGAGGAAGGGTCAGAGCTCTGATTCCAGGGCTGGGAAGCCAGCACTGTCTTTGCTTCTTTTCCAAAAGGAGGAGTCTGGACCCTCCTTCTATGGCTTCCCAGTGGTGTGGTCTCAGGCACTTCTCTGGCTGCTTGGGCAATTGTGTTCAAAGCTGTTCAGAATCCTTTTAGATTTGAAATTGTATGATGTATCCTTAGCGATGCTTGATAGCAGAGAGTTTGGAGGTCCTTGTAGGTAAACGTTCAGTCCCTCCAGTCGCTCTGATTTGGCAGCCTACGTGAGCCCCGAGGCTGCCTGGGCTGTGACCTCAGAGGCCTGGCCCTGGAGGAAGCTGCCTGTTTGCCGGAAGTCAAGCTGCAACCAACAGGGGTGAAGATGCTCCTTGGTTGACCTGTTCTTTGACTTTGTGCCTCATGGGCTGTCTGTGGAAGGAAGACTTTCCAGAGAGTTGTCATCTTTTTAAAATGCCTAAAGCCACATTGCCGCTTTGTTGGAGTAGAAACCTTTCAACTCCGGTAACTGTTCGTCTGGGTTCTTGATCCCCAGCGGGTCTGGACAGAGCCAGATATGCCAGGCGCATCGTCAGGACTCTGTCAATGCAGGTCCACACCTCGACATCCCTCTCTCTTAGGAAAGCACTAAAAGTCAGTGATGTAAATGCCTCCAATGGCTTTGGGGAAAGTCCGGCAGTCACTCATTACTGAGTGAACGGAAGAGCAGGGGAGGAGGAGCCTTGACCAGGTCTCACTGCCTCCCCTCTGAGCTTCCCAGGGCGCCTCTACTTACCTGCATACTTTCTGTTTCTACCTCAACTCTCTGCCCTTGCCTACTGCCTTTTCCTCTGGTCCATTGTCTGTCCTGTTGCCAGCTTCACCTTCTGAAGGTGGCGACTTGCCCAGTGATGTCACAAATTACCTTTACTCAGAAAGCGTTTACGATTACTCAAAGCCTAAAGCAAAACCCAATCTCCACTAAACCTCAGACTTCCACACTCTTCTCTCCACTGTCCCCTCAACATATTGTCATAAGCAGACATTGGGGCTCATCTTCAGGGACCTGGGTTCAGTTGATCTGGGCTAGGCTGGCCCTGGGCTGAGAACCACAGCTTGCTCAACCCCTACCAGTCTACTCACCAGTCCTTGAACTTCTAAATGACAGCATGTGTCACCTCTAGTCAGGATAAAACAGTGAAGATCATCAGTTGTCAATCACCAGAACCCTGCCACGCACTGTCCTGCCTCCCAGCCTTCTGCTACACAGTCCTCCACCTGTCTCTACTCCATTATTCTTCGGCTGGTCGAGAGTTTCTCACTGTCAGAGAAACCTTCCAGATCTTGTACCTGTGGACCTCACTCACTCTGCCATGTTTGTGGAGCACAGCAGATTACACCATGTGGTAGATCCTGTCTATGCTGTGTTCCCATACCCTCCCCAGCCTGACTGCACCCGGAGAGCTTGGCACAGGGACGGGTGAGAATTCATGCTGAGTTGAAAACTAGTCCCTAGAAAAGGGTCCTTTAACACACAGCAGGGTTCACTGGTCCTCTATTCAGGGTGGGATTTGAGGGGCAACAGAAAGGGGCAGGAAATTTTCAAAACAGCTGTTGTTTGATAGCTTGCTGAACCCTAGAAGACATGGGCTGAGGTGCTTATGTCTCATGGTTGGCAGAATTCCAAGGTGCTTTCCAAGATCCCTATCCCCGGTGTATACACACCTTCTCCCAGGAACCCACTCTGATTCTAAACTATATGTTTTTGTAAAGGAAATCTGCAGATATAATTGGGTTTGAAAATCAGTCGACTTTAAGAGAGATTGGAGATGATGCTGGGTGGGCCTGACCCAATCAGGTGAGCACCTTAAGGCCACTGGGCTCTTCCTTGCAGAAGAGATTTGAAGCAAGAGAAGGATTCAGGTGAGAGGTATCTACATGGTAAGGGACCATGGGCAGCTTTAGGAGTGGAACTCTGTCCTGGGCTTGAAGTTAATGAAAGAATGGGAAGCCCAGCCCTACCAGTGCCCGGAACTGAATTCTGCCAAAAGCCACATTTGTCTCTGAGAGGACCCAGGAAGGAATGCAGCCCCACCAGCACCTTGACCGCAGCCTATTGAAACCTGAGCAGAGACCCAGCTAAATTGCGGCTAGCTTCTGACCCACAGACACCATGGGGTCATAAATGGGTCGTTGTGTACTCAGCATGGTTTGTGGTGATGTGTCACAGAGCAGCTATAGTAAAAGGAGACTACTGCATTCTCCCTTCTCTCCAAACTATCTTTTCTCGAGATTGTGTTCCGTTTGATTTATAAATACTCTGTTCCCATCAAGCTTGTGAACCACACTGAAGAGCCCTGGCAGTGCTGTCCCTCCCAGGAGATGACATGACACAAGGGACCATGGCTTGTGATGGGCAAGACATTCTCCCAGAGCACAGTGGGGCAGAAGAAAAGCAGATCCTACGTACATTCTAAAGACTTTGAAACCTGCTGCCAAAATTTCTAGCCTGCTGGCTATAGCCCTCCAAAAAATTGAAAAAAAAAAAGTTATATATATGAAAAGTCTCTTTATCTTTTGTTATCAAGCTCCAAGGTAACATAACTCTAGATCAGAGCCTGGGTCATGCTTTTAATGGTGGACTAGGGTATGCGGCTGTCACCATCTTACTGTGAAACCTGTTGTTTCCAGCTCTGCATGGTGACATCCAGGACATGGCATCATCTCTAGTGTCCCCCACTGCTAACCAGTGGCTTCTCCCTGACAGGAAGAGCAGAGGGTCAGCAACAACGTGGGCTTGGAGCTGGGTCACCTGGGTCTTTGCAAGCTTATTAAAGAATCTCATGTAATTAGAGCTACCCTGTCCCAATTTCAAATCAAAAGGTAGCATGATTAATATCCTCTAAAAATAGTCAGCAAAAGGCGCTTTTAATAAGGCATCATGCATGTAAGCTCCTTTTAAATATAACCTATGATTAAGTCTGTGAATGTGCCCACTGGAGGAAGCCAGGGCTGAGAGCCCTCCCAGCAGAGGAAGTGCTGCCTGCTGCTTTGCCGTGCTCACTGCCACATGTCAGCTTCCTTCAAAGTCTAGCTATCACTCCAGCTTCACAGCCATTTCTAGAACCTCTGGCTTACGCTTCTTGAGGGTGAAATCGTGACTTTTGGGTGTCCTATCCCAAGCCCCTAACACTGTGTTGGCACACAGAAAACGCTTGGGCTATGTTGTTTTAATTCGTCAAAATTCACTCTTTTTTTTTTTCTTTTTCCCCTGCCTGGTTCAACCTTGGCATAGCCCCCAACTCACCCACAGATGGTTTCTTCCACCTCCACCTTCCCCAATGCCCTCACGTTCTGTGGCTTGTTTAGGCTCAGCCATGGGCCCCTCATGATCAAGGTCTTCGCCAAGACCCTTGGTGAAGTTCTGTTTGTGGAGAGCTCCAGGATGAAATAACACTTGTGCCAACTCTGTAGATTAAGGTGGCATTATACTGTTTTATAATCATAGCTTACCCCAGAATTAGCACAAGGTTCTGTGTTTACTAAGATACCCTCCCTGCCTCGGTTATTAACCAAAGGTCGGCACATTACAAAAACAAGCCCCATTCGAATCTGGATATAATTTTCAGTTGTTGCTGTCACCATTCATTCAACATACCTTTATTAAGTGTCTACTCTGTGCTAGTTACTGTTCCAGGTCCTGGGAACCCAGCAATGAACAAGGAAAAGTCCTTATCCTCACGGACAGTTTACACTTTGGTGGCAGATAAAAACGAGAAATAACGGCTGCATATTATAAATACAATGTAAGTTTCAGGAAATGGCACGTGTATTGTTATTAAAGGAAGGAGAAAGAGAAGATGGGAAGTGATGAAGTGGCTATTCTAGGGTGAGATCACCCTTTTGGTGAGATAACATTTGAGAAGAAATAGAATGCACATTTCCTGGGGGGAAGAAGTGATGTGGGCAGAGGGAACAGTAAGTGCAAAGGTCCTGAGGTTAGCAGTAGCAGTAGTCCTGAAGTTAGTTGCAAGCACTTCACTACAATAAATGCCTTGTTTTGGACACAGCTTCTCTTTTCTTTCCCCCAGGAAATATGGAGGGAAAGTCAGGCAAACTGGGATAAAGCAAAGGAAGGCAGGGTTGGAGGATGCTTAAACTCTCCCACTTATTTGGCTTTAAATGGCAAACCCACCTGGGCAGTCAGCATTCAGGAACTGTGTGAGGTTGAGGCAGCTAACTGGGCCAGCCAGACTGAATGTCATCTTGTGGTTACTGTGGCTGGATATCAGGGGACTGTGTAGCAAATCTGGGGAAGGGATGGGGGGGTGGTCGTCCGTGGAAACTGAGGCCATTCCAGATGGGGTTGGCTCTCCAAGCTCAGCTGGGTTAGCGGGGGGAAAGTACAGTGAAGGTATTACAGACAGTCTTTTGGGGTGCTGGTGATCCTTTGTGATTCCCCTAGCCTCCACCCCCCGCTGTGCCTGATGTTTTCATGGCATTCTCAGTCTTTCCTCCTTTTTCTTTGCCTTGCAACCATTTAAACCACAGGTGGAAGCTCCTTGGCCCTGGGAAGGGTGGCACAAAAGAGCACTGTAAGAACAAATGGCAACATTCTTGGCTTTGACATTCAAACAGTCTGGGGAGCCAGGGCTCAGGAATATGAGAGTCAGACAGATTTTTCTTTTTTCTAAGTTCTCCAAAGTTTGGCTTCAGACACCAGGCATAAAGCCTGGGGGTCTCAGAGGAGCATAAAGCTTATAAATTTCAGATTTGGAAAGCAGGTATGATGACAGAGCAGCTATTTTCTTACCAGAAAAGAGATAATAGCCCCTATCTGGGGTGGGAGAGAGGTGGAGAGGCTCAACACGAAGAGAAGAAAAGCCAGTTCCTTGACATCGGAAACCTGGAGCGGGTGGAAGGCAAGCCTGGGGATTGCAGGGTAGAGCAGTTTTTCACCTGGTTTGCTGAGGTTGGGCCCAGGGAAGAGGCAAACCTGCCAGAAGGCCCAACACCTTGGGAGCTGGAAGGTCAGGAGGGCTGTGGGTTGGCAGAGACCCTGAGGTTAGGATGAGGAGCCAGTCCTGCTGGGGACCAGGTGGCAGGTACAGCAGGGACAGAGATCATCACTGTGTTGGCCTCCCCCAAACCCACCTGCATCTATAAGCAAGGAGGGAGGAGCTCTCTGTGGGGTGGCCTCAAGGACACATGCAAATCATACATGACTGGGTCTACCTTAAATTGGCAATAGTTTCTCTGTTACTTCCCAGAAATGGGGGCTTGTACAGGGTTCAGATCTAGAGAAGTGATGTCTCACCTCTGAACACTCTCAGTTTTGTGATTCAGTGATTGAGATTCCTATCTGTGGTTCCTAACATCCATTTCACAGTGAGAAATAAGGCTCAGTGTGCGGTGAGCTCACTAGAGCAGCACTGGGGTCTGTGGGGAAGGCTTCCCCAGGAGGAGGTGGGCTTTTGCAGAAGGGGTCACGGGGAGGGAGGCCCAGGCTTGTGTCTCATGGTTTTCCTCAGGGCAGCTGACCCTGACAAAAGGTTCCTGGATAGTGTGTCTGCTTCCTAGGGAGCTGCTATAACAAGGTATCATAGCGTGGGTGCCTTAAAACAACAGAAATGGATCTCTGACAGCTTGGGGGGTGGCTTCAAAAACCCCAAATCAAGGTGTGGGTAGAACCACCTGAAGGCTGCAAGGAAACATCTATTCTGTGCCTTTCCCTTAGTTTCTGGTGTTGCCAGCTGTCCTTGGCATTCCTTGGATTGTAGATACATCACATCCCTCAGAGGTCCTCTTCCCTCCCTGTCAGCAGTCGTTTTCCTCTTCTTATAAGGATACCAGTCTTATTGGATCAGGATCCACCTTAATGGCCTCATTTTGACTTGATTACATCTACAAAAGCGCTATTCCTTTTTTTCTTTCTTAAGATTATTTATTTGAGAGAAAGAGAGAGAGAGAGAGCACAAGCAGGAAGAGGGGCAGAGGGAGAGGGAGAAGAAGGGTCCCCACTGAATGGAGAGCCTGATGCCAGGCTTGATCCCAGGACCCCAGGATCATGACCTGAGCTGAAGGCAACCAAGCCAACCAAGCCACCCAGGTGCCCCCAAAAGCTCTATTTCTAAATAAGGCTACTTTCATAGGTATGGGATTAGGAATTCTGCATATCTTTGGGAGAACTTGATTCCACTCACATCAGTGAACTAGTCTGTAGCAATTCATTTGTCTTGCTTGCTTCCTGGCTCTGGATGCCAGGTTCAGAGAAATCAGATTGCAGAACTTACATCTCTCTCAAATACATTTTACAACACATTCACCTTTCTAAGGTAAAGAACTTGAGCCCTATAAATCTGTTCATAATATGAAAGGACCATTTCTTCCTGAGAGTATTTAACTGACATCCTACAATCCTTCTGCCTGCAAGCCCTGCTCAGGCTCCAGAAGACACAGCTCCAGGAACTCTGGCCCGGTAAGATGTGCCCATCTGTGAGGCATGCAGACTCCTGGTGGGAATCAGATCTCCTATGTGTGAAATGGACTCTGAGAATTCTGATTCCTGGGGTTGAAGGGAACCAGGCAAATGTAAATCACACACTGAGGAATATAACTTGGCAGTTCTGGGTGTCAAAAGGTCTTTCCTTGCACGTCCCACAGACACGCGAAGCATACCATTTGGGTACAGTTCAGGAGAATGCAGACTATAATTCTACCCACCTTGCCCCCATCCAAGCAAGCAGCAGGCAAGCAGCAAACAAAACAACCCCACATGAAGCTGTAACCTACTGTGTTTTTCCCAAAAATCTTTACAAAGTCAAATATAGCAAGATGGCATTTGGGGGTAACTTTGTAAGAATGTTTCCTGTAAAATAATGTGTACTTCAAGTCACAGTACTTCAAGCTAATAAATTCTAGAAATGTCTCCCTGAAGTTGAGTGCAAGGAATTCCAAGGGTATAACCTGATCTTCTAAATCTAAGTAAATAATGTTTGATGACCCCAGAAAGGTGAGTTATAGAGGGAACGAGCAGAGCAGAAGCATAGGGCAAGAACTTTTTCTCGTTTTTGTTTTCATAGAATAGTTTCATGGGGTGGACCTCTCAGCAGAATGCTGGGGCAATTAAAAGGCAAACACTAGTTTTACAAAAGCAAGTCAGGGGAACTTAGTCTCTTCATCTCTCTCTCTCTCTCCCCCCTTCTCTCTCTTTCTCTGCCCTCTCCACTAGATACAGTATGCCATTTTAAAAAAAATACCTTTTATACATTGGTCAAATTTGGCCTACACCTGTCAAGTTTTCATACTAGCTAGAAAACCAAGAATTATTAAGCATTGCTTAGAAATGTGTACCTAAATGCTACAAAATAAAAAAAAAAACACATGTATTTTAATTTTATGTAAAGGGACACTGATAGATTGATTGCTTGTAGGCTGTTTGGATAAGAGGGAATGTTTCTAGGGTTTCTTATACCCAATTAGATCTAAAAATACCCTTGGGGACCTAGGTTGCAAGTGTTTTAGCTCCCAGCTTATAAAACCCCATGCCAGACCACTCCCATATGAATTTTAAAGGTTTGAATGTCCAAATGAAAAAGTTGGTAATTAAAGGTAAGTGCCTTACCTCTATATTTAACCCTTTTTTCCTGGTTGTTATTGTTGGTGATGGTATTGGTGGTAATGATGGTGATGATGATGATGACGGTGATGATGATGGAGGTGGTGATGGTGGTTATGATGGAGGTGGTGATGGTAGTGGTGGTGGTGATGATAATGGTGGTAGTGATGGTGGTGATTGTGGTGGTGATGGTCGTTGTGATGGTGGTGGTGGTGATGATGGTGGTGATGGTAGTAGTGGTTATGATGGAGGTGGTAATAGTGGTGGTGGTGGTGGTAGTGATGGTGGTGGTTGTGATGGTGGTTGTGATGGTCGTGGTGGTGGTGGTGGTGGTGATGGTCGTTGTGATGGTGGTGGTGGTGGTGATAATGGTGGTGATGGTAGTAGTGGTTATGATGGAGGTGGTAATGGTGGTGGTGGTGGTGGTGATGGTGGTTGTGATGGTCATGGTGGTGGTGGTGGTGGTGGTGATGGTGGTAATGGTGGTTGTGGTGGTGGTGATGGTAATGGTGGTAGTGATGGTGGTGGTGGTGATGGTGGTTGTGGTGGTGGTAATGGTGGTTGTGATGGTGGTGGTGGTGATGGTGGTAGTGATGGTGGTGGTGGTGGTGATCGTGGTAGTGATGGTGGTGGTGGTGATGGTGGTTGTGGTGGTGGTAATGGTGGTTGTGATGGTGGTGGTGGTGATTGTGGTGGTGGTGGTGATGGTGATGGTGGTGATAGTAATGATGGTGGTGGTGATGATGGAGGTGTTGATGATGATGGTGGTAGTGGTGACGTGGAGGGGTGGTGGAAGCAGTGGTAGTGTGTGGGTTCAGGGCAGAAGATGTAGGATGGGGAGAGGATATAGGACAATGAGGATGGGGAAATGTATCACATGACTTTCAAATGGTTCCTGGTAATAAGAAAAATATAAAAGATTTTCATGTTGAGAGCTTAAATGCTTAAGAATTTGCAGCTACCTTTATAAAGCACCTTGATTATTATTCTTTAAACCAATGGTTCTCAAGCCTGACTGCACAGTAAAACCATGTGGAGAGCTTTAAAAACATATCAATGTAGAAGTTGCTTCCTACTGTGGTTCTGATTTAATTAGTTTGGGGTGAGGAGCAGATGTGTATATATTTTAAAAGCTTCCTAGGAGATGCTAATGTGCAGGAAGGGTGTTGAGTCACTGCAGGTCAAACACAGCATTCTAATTAGGTGCAGGTAATGGTGAGAGACTCGGTGCCACCTCTTCTGGGAGAGCAACCTTGTCATCAACCTGGTCAATAATAAAGCCACCCACTTCATTTCTTAATAGCTATTACAAATTATTTTAAAAATTCAGAAAGAGACAAAGAATACACATGTCCTTACTTCCAGATTTAATGGATATTAGTATTAGACTATATTTCTGTATCAGTCTTGAAAATGTAGCTTTTAAAAAAATATCTGATAGAGATGAATGGATTAAGAAAGGTGGAATATATTTGGGCAATTGTATTAAGATGGAAGGTTGCTCATTTGGGTCCCCTGCAGGGACATTTACACTTTATTATAAATGAGGGAACTGGGTGGAGGCAATGATCGTGATTGAAGGCTGAGCAACGATGGGTAGATAAGTCAGGAAAAGAGGTGTAGAATGGGCATTAGGGTTAAGTTGTCTAAGGAAATCCCCACTTGTTCTCCTGGTGACCTTGGCATTGACGTTATAATATTATTATTAAGGAGTTTTTAAGAAGAAACCGCTATTCAGGAAGGTGAGCAACCCCAAGAATTTTAGATTTTTTTGCCATCCCTCTGGTTCCTTACACAGCTTTTCATTAAGTTCCTGGATATTCCTTTTAGTGTTGTTCCCCTTTTAGCAGAAAAATGTTTATTTCTTTCGTCAGAAGCTACTACAGTATACTCTCTATGAAGGGCAACATGTGCAGCCTTTCATTGGTGGCAAAAGGGAGGTCTTTCTTTTGCTCTGGTCTGCTGACTGCCCTCCCTTATTTAAAATCGATGCTTTTTGACATTTCTGTCCAACAAACACTTCCTTGCGTTCTGGATTATATCCCTAGGACAGCAGCAGAAATTTCCTTGGTCCTTTCATTTGAAGATGTTTCATTTGAAGATGTTCTTTTTTTAAATTGTAAATTTAAAATTTAGAACTTAATTCTAAAATACTTCAACAAATAACATCTTCCAAGTTCCTGTAATCCACTTTGGCAGAGAGATGTTATATACACAACCCAGGGCAGTGTCAAAAATAGATACAAACAAGCCGTGCTCACTCTGGCCTCTCCCTTTCTCTTTTTTTCCCCCTGGGATTCTCTCTAACATCATGCCCTATGAAATCCTAAAATATTCTGTTAAATTATGGTATAATCAAAACTCTGTCATCCTCTATCATTTCTTAACTTCCAGAAGGATTATAATTTTTCCTTAACCATTACAAAAAACTGAGGGTTTTGGAGGGGAGGGGGGTGGGGGGATGGGTGAGCCTAGTGTTGGGTATTAAGGAGGGCACGTATCGCAAGGAGCACTGGGTGTTGTACATAAACAATGAATCTTGGAACACTGAAAAAATTAAATTAATTTAAAAAGTAAATAAAAACAAACAAAAAAACCATTACAAAAAACAACCAAAAAAACCAACCCCACAAAAATACAAGGGAGATAGATAGTCTGGGAAGCTTATTCATCCTTCCTTGATGTCTGTCTAAACTCATAACAAGAACAAGGTACTCAGCAAATAGTGGAAGTTCTTAATAGACTCAGCATCAGCACAACCAGGGAGACTGTCAGAAATGCACAATTTCAGGGCGCCTGGGTGGCTCAGATGGTTAAACGTCTGCCTTCAGCTCAGGTCATGATCTCCAGGTCCTGGGATTGAGCCCCATGTTGCACTTCCAGCTCGGCAGAGTCTGCTTCCCCCTCTTTCTCTGCCTCTCCCCCTGCTTGTGCTCTCTCTGTCTCTCTCTTTCACAAATGAATGAATAAAATCTTAAAAAAAAAAAAAAAGAAATGCACCACCCCAGGTTCCAGCCCAAAATCTGTATTCTGTAAGAGCACAGTTGGTTCCTGTATATGTTAAAGTTTGAGAAACACTAATTTAGGGCACAAAGTCAATACTTGTGCACTTCAGCTCTGACATACAATGTTAACTTGCCTGGAAAATTTGATTTACACCTCTTTAGATCACTCTTGGGTCCACTAAATGTAAGGCAGTTTTCGGGAAGAAAATACCAATATATAAATATTTTTTCCAAATCTCTTTTGTTAACACGACAGTGATGATTATAATTTTATGTTTTTCAAAAGGACCTAGAGATTTTCGCATTACTTATAAATTGTGTGACAGTGTCATATTTACTACTTTCTCACTAAAATTATATGTGCTAAGCAAGGAAAAGAGTCATACAACCTCCATGTTACAGCAGAACAGCTCTTTTCTGGGTCCCAAATAACAGTCCCTGGCATTTAGAGATGAGCAAGAGAAGGGCTCTTCTTGAGGTTTCAGGAGGCAACATGGTTTGTCCTCAAGGCTTGAATGCTCAAGAACCATCTGCCCAAGTTGAGCTCTTCAGAAAATGGAAGGGTCTAGAATCAGCCAGGAAATAGTGGGGAACAGCTAACCTTAATATAAACTCATTACCAGCCCCTTTGGGGAGACTACTCCTAGTGGGGGAATATTACCAGACTCTTGGATGGATCCAGCCTCATTGCTGACTGATGATGGCCTCCTGGCTTTACTAACCCCTTCCTCACTGACCTAGCTTCTCTGTCCTCCTTTCTCTTTCTTCCCTCTGCCTCCCTCTGGTACTGATCTTCCACCCCTGGAGGTCATTCTTTGGACAGGATCTGCTGTTACAAATTCACAGCCCTTTCTATCTCCATCCCTCCTACCTTGTGAGAGGTGGACCTTCCCAGTGAATGGTCCTGATGTTCTCTAAGGACGGTAGAGGTGGAGAGAAGTAGGAGGGACAAGGGGTGGGAGGTGGAGACAAAGGGCATCCATCCTCCTCTCAGTCCCACACCAAAGCCTGAGGTGGTGCCCTGTTCCAGTGCCTTATTGTAAAAGTTGGAAATGCGAGATAAAGCCTCAAAGTACAACCTTGTCGTTTCTCAGGTCTTCCCAGGGTGAAGTCGCTGGCCTAAAAACAGTCTGATAAGTGCCTGTTGCCCCATAACAGCTGCTGATGCTTCTGAGCACTTTGCTGTGACCAGCAACTTCACATACCCTCCTTTCACCCGGAACGCTAATGCTTGCGTGTTGTTTGAGGCTTTTCACTGACCTGATGGGGTGGTTCAGTCATGTCTCAGTGGGGGTGGGGGATGCCTGCAGTGTCCGAGGTGGGGGGGGGGGAGTGTATTTTCTTGAGTGCCGTGAAAGGGCACAGGTGACATTTCTTGGGCTTCAGTGTGAACCTGGAGAGTGCCATAGCCTAGGAGGGCAGAGCCCTGCACGACTGACCGTGTTCTGGAGGAGAGGTGGGGGCAGCATGTGGGCTTGGGGGTGAGCAAACTCATCCAAAGCTTGTGGGAACACTCAGCATTTCTCTCTGGCAGGAGTTAATGTCTGTCAGGGGAACAGACAAGCTGACAGCCTTCAGAGAGAAGAGATCTGGGCCCAGAGGCAGCGGGGAACACCACGCTGGCAGACACATCCTTGCCAAAACCCGAGGTGGGCGAAGCCGGTGCCGACAGCACAGGTAAGCCTCGGAAAATGAACTTGAGCTTCAAAAAGGAAAAGACGGCGCTAGCGTCTGCTGCTGGAACCACTGGGAATTCATCTTGGAACTGTGGCAGCCGGCTGGGATGGATCAGAGCCAGGAGGGAATCCAGTGAGTGTGGAAACCGGAGATGTGCCTGCAGGAACCAACATTCTGTGGCTTCATCTTGCTAAAGGATTTAAACAGAATATCTAAACGCTGGAACTGACAGTTTTCGGGACCGGGTTCTCTCCACTCCAGGAGACTGCTCTGGCTTCCAAATCTTTGGACGACAGCTCTGAACGGAGGGCCCTCTGTTACCCTGCAGACCCCTGGCTGGGGTGTGGACCCCCATCCTGTCTCAGCACAGCAAGAAGGGAGAACAGTCAGGCATAGGAAACTTGTGAGGGCAGTAACTCTCAGTGAGAGCCAAGCCTCGGCCAGGGGAGGTCCTAGCAACAGGGAGGGAGAAGCCTGAAGCCACTGCTGCTGTGGCAGTAGAAGTGAACGGCCACCCCATGTCAAGAGCGCTCCCTGGCTCAAACTTATGCCCCTTGCTCAGGAGAAGCCCCTCCGATGCGGATTGCACAGACAAGGTCTTCAAGGTGCTCTGGGCAGGAGCGGGGCCAACTGGGAGCGCTAGGAAATGTTGGTTCTAAAAATAAGCTCTATTCCTGTGTGTCTTACTGACAAATTAAATATTGTGACTGATATCACCATTGGAAAAACACAATGATCATTTTTCTAGACATGAGATTGTCCAATTTACTGTCTTCCCTAAAATCTTGCTTTGGCTCCCCATTGCATCTGGGATGAAATCTAAGGTTCTGGTCCAGGAGCAGTGGGTCCCTGGGTTCTGCCCCCTCGCGCCTTCCTCACACCCACTCTCTGGGCTGCACCTCATTGGTGCAATGCTTTCTGCTTCCCCATCCTACTGCTCTGCCCTTCCCACTGCTACCTTAGATGCCTATGTTCATCCAGTGGCATTGCTGCCTTCTAACCTTCGGCTCCCTGGAGGCCTCTGCAGACCTTACAGCTGCTCTGTACCCAGCACTGGAATCCCCTCAGCACCACAGAAATACTCTGCTCCACCCATCCGTAAGAAAAGCTTTGTCTTCTGGTTCCCAAGCATGACACATGTCTAGGATCCAGCAGGACCCAATCCCTGTTTGCCAAGGAACTGAGATAAGAAAGAAGCCTCAGGGGGAGGTACTTCCTGAGCCGGAGCTCATGGAGAAGTGTAAGACAAGATGCTCATTACTGCCATGAAAGAAAACCTTGAACCCTGGGCTGTATGTGATTGCTACTGGGGGTTCTTGACCCTGGATGCTCTTGGAAATCACCTGGGGGGCTCTAAAGAAGCACCCCTGTTTGTGGGGAGGTAGCACAGACCTGACAGCGCTATGTGGCCCAAGTGGCCAGGGTTGTCTGAGAGCGCTGTTTGTCTGATTCTAGCCTGGCATCCGTGCAATCTCGTTTTTCATTTGGCCATCATATTGGCTCTAGAGTCTTTACTGATCATGGAAAATTCCACTCCAGATGGGCCACTGCAAAGTGCCTTTCGAGAGTTGTTCCCAGTAGATTTCATTTCTTTTAAATTTAAAAAATGTCAATAATTGTATTACTGGCTTTTTCTTTTTTAAATTGTTCTCAAGAGGCTATGGAGGGTGGACGTAGTTACAGATCATAATCTACAGGCATCGTGCACTGCTGCAAGATAAAAGTGATTTCCTTCTCAGTCTTAGTCTTTCCATCTGTAAAATGTGAGTAATGCCAAAGCACTGGATACCAGGGGTATTGGGAGACAGGAATCACTACAATATTTCTGTAACCATGCTTCCTACAAATGAAAGACATAGACAGGCAGAGAGATTTCTTTTTCTATTAGTTTATGCATAATTTATAGATGTTAACAATGATTGTCATCTTTTCACTATTTCTTCATTGAAGTTTGAATGCAGACAAAACTTTTAAATATCCTATTTTGACAAGAAGTATTTTTCAGTGTTTTAAAATAAGACAGATAAAAATAAAATTTTTTTCTTTTGCTAAGAAGTAAAAATCTCTCATCATTTAATGAGTGCACTTATGGCTTGAGGGGGAAATCAACTAACAAAGGGAGGGATGATTCTGTCTACTGAGAAAATGTTATGTTGAGATGCTCCGGGTGCAGCAGGGAGGGGGTCGCTGGAACCATGTTGGCAAGAGGAAGAGATTTTTGTCTTTTGTGTATAATCTCAGGAGAAATCATGTCATCTCTCTAATGATATTTTGTACATGCAAGACTAATAATAGTTTGTGAACTCAGAAACTGTTTCGGCCCTGAAATATGGCCAAAGATGCCACAAAAGCTATTGTTAAGGAAACTGCCCCTCACTGGATTGTTCTCTCCCTCCCTTTCTTCCTCTCCCACTCTTCCCCGCCCTCTCTCCCTCTCCCTTTCTTCTCTCTGTCTTGCCCAATCGCCTCTCTCTCCAGCCCTCAAGTCTAAACACTGTAATAGTACTTCAAGAATCTAATACACCACCGCAGTTTTGCTGTCCCTCTAAACCTCCCCTGCAGAGAACACCCCTTGGATCCGGGCAGCCAGGGTGAATATCGATCAGAGAGTGGGTCTTAATAAAATCTGGGAGAATTTTGAAAAAATTTCAAAGACGAGCCAGATGTTGGGACTCTCCGCTCTGATCACAAATTCTGGTTATCGTATGAACTTGGCTTTGGTTCGCCATCTACTAAATGGGACACCGGCACGCGCCATTCCTTACCGGGCTCTTGTGAGAATCAATCAGCTTAATGAGTGGGACGTGACTTGAAAATTGGTGGTGAACGAGTTCTACCACAGGAATGTTTTTGCTCAATGTCTGATAATAATTCTTTCTTCATAACCGGGCTGGTCTGTGTGTCTGAGTGGCTCCAGCGGGCACGGGTTCTCTTGGCTGAGAAGGCCCTGGTCCAGTGTCTCTGAATATCCTTGCATCCAGTTAGGTTGGTTGTTGGGTCAGTGAACCAGAAGATTAGTGATGGCCCTTCTCTAAGGCGCTGGGAGGATATATTAACAGGTACAGCCTTCTAGAGGGCAGTTTGGTGAACTGTAACAAGAGCTTTCAAAAACCACGTACCCCTTTACCCAGCAATTGCCTTTATATACTTTATACTAATAAGACGTTCTGAAATGGATCTATTTTAAAGATTTTATTTATTTATTTGACAGAGAGAGATATCACAAGTAGGCGGAGAGACAGGCAGAGAGAGAGAGAGGAAGAAGCAGGCTCCCCGCTGAGCAGAGAGCCCGATGTGGGGCTTGATCCCAGGACCCTGGGATCATGACCTGAGCTGAAGGCAGAGGCTTTAACCCACTGAGCAACCCAGGCGCCCCTAATAAGACGTTCTGATATGGTGTTTACAACGATGCAGTGTGTGTAGGATATTTATAATAGCAGTGTTGACAACAACAAAAACAGAAAACAACCCACCTGTCCAAAACTAAGGATGTGCTAACTACATAGTAAATCTGTTTCAGGATTACATACAATGCAGCCATGACAGTGATGCTCAACATATACTCGGCAATACTGAGTACTTCCTAGGTGCTGGGCAACATTCGCGACGCTAGGGATACCTCAGCATGATGGTTAATTCTATGTATCAGCTTGACTGGGATGCCCAGATTAGACGTTTCTGGTGTGTCTGTGAGGGTGTTTTGGAATGAGGGTAGCCTTTGAGTAGACTCAGCTAAGTAGGTTGCTCTCCCCAATATGGGGGGCATCTTCTTATCCTTTGAAGGCCCTAATAGAACAAATGGCAGAGGAAGGGGGAATTTTTCCCCTTTTCCCTACCTCACTGTTGAGCTGTGACATCTCATCTCATTTTCTCTTGCCTCTGGACTGGGATTTATATCATCAGCTCTCCTGGTTCTCAGGGCTATGGACCTGGTCTGAGTCACAGAACACATTTGCCTGGGTCTCCAGCTTGCAGATGGCACATTACAGGACTTTCCAGCCTCCCGAATTGCATGAGCCAATTCCTCATAATAAATCTTTACATATATATGTGTATGTGTATATATATATTCTGTTTCTCTAGAGAACTCTAACGCAACCAGTGAACAAAATAGACAAAAACGGCACTCCCAGCGAGCTTACAGTAATAACAGTGAGCTTCCTGTAATAACAGGAGAGAGAAAATAACAGAAATCAACATCTAATTTATACAGCATCTCAGGAGGTAGTAAATACTATGCAAGAAATTAAATTTCAGAAGGAGGGATGGTGGAGTGGAGTGGAGGATCTGTATGGTCATAGATACACGGAGTGGAAATGCAAGCCCTCCCTGAAAAGGTGGCAATTCCCTAAGGATTCAGTGGAACAAAGGGAAACTGGAGTGAGAGGCTTGAGTGGAGGTAGGGAGCACCTTTCCTGTTTAAGAGCAGACAGGGGCATCAGTGTGGTGGCTGAGGGGCAGGGAGTGAGGCTCACAGCAGAAGGAAATGAAACCAAACAAATGTACCAACACTCCCAGTTACTGACTTGGAAAGAAGTTAAGGATGTATTATCAGTTACAAAGGCAGGCAACGAAAAGTGTATAAAATGATCTGATTTAGTTAAAAAACATAAATAAGCTTTTTTTTAGTTAAAAAAATAAATATTTACTTTATGTGTTGTTTTCCCTTTCCTTTTTCTCTCGCTTCTTCCTTCCTAACTCTCTGCTGGACTCCCTGCCTTCCCCCCTCCCATTTTTAGCTTAGTTGAATTCTCACATTTTTCTACATTGTGCATAGTTTATTTGTACAACAAATAAGGGAGAAATACCTGGGTAAAATCAATTGATGGTAGCGATTGCCTTTAGTCCAGCTGTATAAACACAGACTTCTTTCATGTCACCATTTATTTACCTTCTAAAGTAGCAGTAAACATTTCTTGCTTTGTAGAGATGTTAAAACAATGAGAGAGTTAAAACTGGCAAGTTAAAACTTTCAGAGAAAGATAAGTTTGGTTTCTAGAGGTCAGGCCAACCCAAGATACACCATCTATCCATTTCCACTGGTAGAAGTCTTCCCCAGGGTGGATCTGAAGGGTGCCGCCTGCACAGAAGCCACACATGCAGGGTTATACAAACAAACACGCAGAGAGTCCCCCCATCCATCCACGTCTGCCTAACCACATCTTGAGACTCATTTGTGCTCATAAGGTTCAGTACTGACGTCGTTGTAAGACTTAAATGGTTGAATGTACTTCAAGAATGGTGTGTTCTGTTTTTTTTTTTTTAAGATTTTATTTATTTATTTGAGAGAGAGAGAGCGCGAGGAGGGGTGGGGGAGGGAAAAAGAGAGAGGATCCCAAGCAGACTGTGCGCTGAGCACAGAACAATGTGGGGCTTGATCCAGGACTCTGAGATTATGACCTAAGCCGAAATCAAGAGTTGGATGCTTAACTGACTGAGTCACCCAGGCGCCCCAGGGGTGTTCTGGTTTTAAGTGAATTATCTGATTATCTCTTCAACCCAGGATTAAACAGAATTTCAATCTAGGATTTCTAGGATTTCAAGCTTAGCTGTGAAAGATCTTTCTAAACCATGAGCTCACTTCCCTATGCTGATGAGTGAGCGGGGGCTGGGACAGTTCATTCCTTCTGGTCTGGGAGCCCTTGGTGTCACTGAGGTATTATTCTACCCATAAAGTTATTCCTCCTTTAAAGGCTTACCAATGAAGCTTTAAGTAGGACCTGCCTCCCTGTATACTTGGCATTTAAAAAAGTGTCAAATCATTATGTCGCTTATTATAATTTCCCATATCCTCTTAGAAGTAGGGGATGGGAAAGACAGCTTACTAATTTATTGCCTTTCTCCCTAGAATCATCCCTTTTTATGAACCTGATATAGAAAGAAATTAAAAAACTCATCTGATAGAGCTCAGTGTCTGTTAAATCTCATTCTACCGTGTGACTCAGAGGTAACTCCAGTCTTTCGGGCTTCTTGAAGGGAAATGTGGTTGTGGTGAATGTCATGAGGGCTTAGGTTTTGAAGATTTTCAAAGCAATTCAGAATATAAATACCGATACAGACATGTCAGAAGCCAGTGACCTGGAAATGACTGAGCTCCAAAGTTTTATATGACTCAGAGAAGTACATGTCACTCACTTTGCCCCATCTCAAACACACTTTCATTCCTTTTCCTCTTTCATTCAAATATTGCATTTGAGTGACATTTAAAATAGATGTTTTCACTGGTAAAGGTTTCCAAGAGAAGAAAAAACTCTTTCCCTTTTATGTGTCCCCTCTGGCCTCCATATACAGAATATGGGCATTTTATTTCTTGTTCAGTGGGTTCTTGCTGAATTTTTAGAGATGGCTACAATCAGATTACATAGAATAATGTAATCTGTGTTTGTTTAAAAAAAAAAAAAACACCCCTGTTTTTTTAAAACAATTTTAATAGTGTCCAACAGCTTCCTTGGAATCAGAATGTGGAGGCATTATAAAAATAATACTCAAACACCATATATTGAATGGTTTTTTGATGAAACTCTTGGGGAGCAACACAGAGCGGGTGCAGTGATGTCTAAGACTAACCCTTGTTGGGGAGGAGGTCTGAGCCCAGCAGAGAGGTAAGCCAGCAGGTACACATCAGCTTGTGTAGACAGCTGCACAATGAGGCCCATGGAACGGTGCCAAAGTGACAGGGAAAAGCTCAGGTGAGGGCATGACTTGGAATTTTGGTGGCATCTCAGATTTGGTGACATGGACATTTAACTCAAGAAGCCACTGGTTTATCCTTTTGGTTTCTCTGAGATGACAACAAAAAAATGATGCTCCCTTCCTATTAAAACAAATTTAGGGTGTCAGATCCTCTGATCTGGGCACATATCTGAGAGCTCTTTTCTCTCTCTTTTCTTACTAGAAACAACTGTCCCATCACTATCTGAGATCCTTCTCTTATGCTTAAGTCCCTACTCCACATTTTCCCTTTCCTTGCCAACTCAATAGGATTTTCTTGTCTTTTCTCATGCTGTTGGTCATTTATAAACTCTTGTGGGTGCTGTAGCGCATGAAGTGTTTTGATCTGTTTTGTGGTTGGCATATGAGGCACAAATGGCTCAGCCAGGTGCCCTGTGTCCAGAACTGGGCGTAGGAAGAAGCTAGGATGGTGTGCAGAGCTTGCCACCTAAGTGGGTGCTCTGTTTACCATTCCTCATGTATCCGGGGTTACTTTATTCGAGCAATACCAACAACTCCTCTGGAAACTTAACAAGGAAAGAAGGGACTTGAGTGCTTGAGTCCAGATTTCTTATATGACTAAAGGAATGAACTACAACAGTAATTTCAATCATAAGAGCTTGGACAGCTGAATGAAGGTTACAGGTTCTCACAAAGACACTCAGGGTCCATCCTCAGTGCCAGAACCTCCCCATACTTCTTTAACAATACAAGGAAAATCCACTTTCCTAGTAGTACTACTACTAAAAATCTACTTTCCTTTAGTTAGAGGTAACCAAAAAAGCTTGAGAATAGTTTAACAATAGGTTATTTTAAGAAAATCTTATTAACTGAGTAACAAAAATTAGTTTATTTGAAAATGATTAGTGGATTTTAATTAAATTCTCCTATCCCGGACTAGTTCTATGGGTCACTATAACCCCCGTATCATCTTCTCTATCAGCTGCTCTAAAATCCAGGTTTCATACACTTTATGGGTGAGCTATTATGGAGGACTTTGGTATTGTTTTGGTGATTATTTATAACCAGGAATTTTCAAGAGAGATGTACTTCCTTATCTGGGAACCCCACATAATTACTATTATTATCCAGTGCGCAATATAACCTCTTTGTTCTCCCCACGATAGCCAAGATTCACAAAGATTCAGCCCTGCTAATTTCCCATAAACTTCACTGATGCGCACAGTGGGGACAGAGAATGAAACCTGTTATCTCCATGGTGCATGCTAAATAAACTATTTCCCTGAAAAATAAAATTCATTGAGAGAAAGATATTACAGCTCATCATTTTTATTATTTTGAGGTCTTATAAAAATGTCTTCCCTTATTTTGCAGTTCTGGATCTGACCCACATCTCATATTGTGCTGAAGTGGGTCATGCCGTTCAGGTTATTCCTAGACTAAGGCAGGTCCATGTAAAACCCATTTTATGTTTTCTCTTTGGTGGCAGCTCAGTGGGAGCTCCAGGTTAGTGACAGGTACTGAGAGGATTCACCTAAGACTCCACATGCCTTGAGCCTCCATTCCTGCCGTTCAGAGCCAGGCTAATTCCTTGGGGACTTCCATAAAGGGTTAAGTGATTTTTACTCCACGGGAAAAGAAAATGTTGCAGTTTGACATACATGATTGAGAATGACTATCAGATGAATATCAAGCACCTTGGTTTTGTAAATGAGAAAGGAGTCCTGTCCCTTCTCTGCTCAACATTGATGTGGGAAACAAAGGCAGAAGAAAAAGTATTAAATTTCCTTACGACTTACAGTCCATTGTCAAGTCCTTGAAACAGGCAGAGCGACCTTCCTCTAGGGACACAAGTGCTTTGATGTTAATATTTTGCTAAGGGCAAAAGGCAACTTTAGCCTGACCCCCAGGATCCTATAAGACTACTTTAACATAAAAATTCCTTTAGAAATTTCCTTTTTCTCCAAATCCCTCCAGCGTGTTGGCAATCATCCCACAAGCGTATGGCCCACTGATATACATCTGAAGGGTCTCACGACTAAGGTTTTATTATACAGTAATAAATGACTTTTTCCCAACAATAGCTACCACCCCTCAAGGTCCTAGAAACCTTGTTTCCAAAATTCCTTTGAGATTCACACTATCCCTAACCCCCTCCCAACTTGAAAGTATATCATGGGCCACTCTTCATGACCTCAGTGCAGCTCTTTCTGTCCACAGGTCCTGTCCCATGTTTTAATAAAATCACCTTTTTGCACCAAAGACATCTCAAGAATTCTTTTTTGGCCATTGGCTTTGAACACTAATGTCTTTTCCTACATCATATATCACAAAATAAAATGGTCCCTTCATCTTCCGGATTGACAAGCAACCAATTTGTGACGCTTGGCATCCCCCTCAGTGCTTCAGGAAGGACAAATCCCTGAAGACATGCTCTTCAATGCCACAGCTCCTTGCCTGCACATGAGGGTAACAAGTGGCAGCTCTCTCTTAGTTATTCACCTCAACACTCCGCACCTGGCCTGTGGCCACATGTGATCTCTCTTGGTCATGGAGTGCGATGGCAGAGCTTTCTTTGAGCTGAACCCATCATCAGCCTGGTCTCCCAGCTCATGAGGAATCTGATTCGGCACCACTAAAGGTACTAAAGTGAGGCGATTGTACTATTGCCAGTTTACTACTCTAAGCATATTCTGGTCTTCTTCTCTTCCTGTCAGTGTCCAGCCATGTCCCGATCCCACTGTTTCCACTCAAGTCCACCCTGCCCATAGCTGCCAGATTAAAATCTACTGTGTGTCCTCCCCGCCCCTCAGCCTCTAATCAAAGCAGTTAATGCTCAATGATCTACAATGTCCAGTTCTATGCCAAAGCATGGCTCTCTGTTTCCTCCCTGGTGTGCTGGACCATACCTCTGCCTGATGAACCCTCATTGTCAATACTCTCTGGATACACATGGAGTCCTTATCTGGAAAGCCCTCTTCCCATTTTCCCATCAAAACCCTACTTCTTCCAAGACTCCTCACATTCCATCATATCCTTGGAGTCCTTATCTGGAAAGCCCTCTTCCCATTTTCCCATCAAAACCCTACTTCTTCCAAGACTTCCTCACATTCCACCATATCCTTGGTTCCCTACTGACAACAGTCTCTACTTAAAGTCCAGCACTCTCTTGTTTAATGCTATGCTTCTTTGTGTTGTACAGTGTTTCACTGATACTCTTATTTCCTTAAAGTCCAATGCCTCTGAGGGCTGGACTAAGGATTTTCTTTTTTTAAGAGAAAATTTCCTTCCCTTTTCCGCCTCAGTCTTCTTTACACAGTAGATACTCATTAAAGATTTGTTGACTGACTGGTGCAAGGAGGCATGACCATTCAGGGTGTAGCCATTAAAGGTCAGTTTATGGAAATATGCAGATGGTCAAGAGAGGTTTTAAGTAAAAGTGAATGTTACATAACTCTTATTATTCTTCACTTGACTGCATAGAGGTTTGCCATGGTAATCCTTCTATTCAGTGTTTTGTAATGTCGTTTTTCTCGAGGGTACACCATTCTTATTCACTGATGGCGTCTTTTATTCAAAGGATAATAGATGAGACTATTAATTTACAATAAGTACTAGAAAACTTCTGCTTGGATTAACTGGAATTCCAGAAGACTAAGCAGTTTATTTATACAATGAGAGCAACAGAGAAGCTCTTGCTTTGTGTCCATAATCTTTGCCACTTAGTGTGATTGTGCATATTTTATCTGTTGGAACAAAAGCTTATTGTTTTTGTCTTTTTCCTCTAGGCTTTGAGTCCAGGTTAGGTCTGCTCATGGGGTGGAAGATAAGGGCAGGCATGTCATGTCTCCAGCTGTGCAGGCCTGTCTGAAGAGCAAGTTTTTTTTTGTTTTGTTTTGTTTTGTTTTTTTTTTTTAAACTATGGGAAAAACCCTGTAAGAGGGAGAAGTTTGAGGAAAATTTCTACGATTCCTCCTCAAAGCAAATTTGAAGAAAATCTAAGGCAGTGGTTCTTAAACTTTACTGTGCTTCAGAATTCCTAAGGGTGATATTCAAGTGATTAGCCACATCCCCGCTGAGAATGGGAGCCACCTAATTCAGCCTCCTTCTCAATGAAGGAGTACCTTTTTTGACAGCACACCTATAATGGGCTCCTTATTTGCCTCCCTATTTGTGTCCTCTCTGTTTAGATACTTCCCTGCTGTCGGCCTGGACACACCAGGTGGGCTGATGAAAATTAAGGCGGTGTGTATATATTTAGTATTCACTGGTGAGATTTCAGGGTATAGCTGAAAAAGAAATCCATCCCTTCTTTGCTATTACCGAAACTGGATTTTTTTGGAGTGGGAATTCTATCTTACTAGCATCATATTTGGCACATAAGAGATGTCCACAAATCTGAAATGTACTCTGGCTGATGTGTCATGAGTCCCAACTCCGAAAAGAACATGAGGCTATTCACAAATAAGTTTAGAGCACTGTGAGAAGCCTCCAAAGAGCTATTTCATTCCCTGTATGTTGACTGAGAGTAGAACTGTATGGAAAACATAAAGCAGAGGTAAGTCTTTCCCATGGGTGGGGAGTTCAACAGACCTGTAGCTTAGTCATGTGATCACTATGTTCCAGGCTTGCTCTCACTGACCACACATTTCATGTATGGACCAAAGTGTCATTTGGCGAAATAGAACTTATTTCTTTTATAGAGAAATGGTAGTTCCCCAATAATAAAGCCATGGTCACATAGAGTGCTGAGGTCCAGTGTGATATGTTGACTGACCTGAAGGTGGTCAACACTGTCAGGAGAATTGCAAGTACTTTTTGTGGGAGAGATTTCAAAAGACATGCACTCCAATGCCATTTCTTGGCTCCCCCAGCTTCTTTATGCCTTCCAGTGATGGGGAATTCACAGCTGTGCCAATGGAGAGGCCAGATCCTATTGCCTCTTCCCAGCTCTGACTGCAGAAGATTCTTTTTTATGTGTCACTTTGTAGCTTCCACTACTGGGTCCTACTTGTATTTCTTAGAGCTTATCAGAACCCTTCTAATTCTAATCCCTCCTTTATCTTAAAATATCAGGATACCTGAAAACAACTCTCATGCCTCCCTACACCTAAGTGTTCTCTAGGGGAAGAATCCACAATTCCTTCATCTTCTTCCCACATTACATGGTTTGGACTTGCCTACCATGCTGATTACTTCCTTCTGCACATGACTGAGTTGGGTTATGTCCATTTTAAGTTGAAATGAAAGGAGGTAGTAGTGAAATATACCTCGAAAACACTCTCTTCATTAATCAGAAGCTCTACTCTAAGACATTATTCATGTTAGGAGGGCAAGATATTTAGAGTGTTCAAGAGTTCTCTAATGTGGTATAGCTGCCCCACAGAAGGACTAGCACACATTAGGGATAGTCATTATTCCAGGTTGGTGACTTTGGGCCCTTCACGAATGGACTTTGGCTCTGTCACCCACACTGGAGGGTGGGGAATGAGGACAGCTGGAAGCATCATGGGTTGCCACCATATTTCTTCTGGCTCTTTCTCTCATAGCTTTCTTATATGTCTTCACCTGATACTTATCTTTTCTAGATTGTGTCTCCCTTCCAGGGAGAAGGTGTAGATTTTAGTTTCCAAGGGTACCTGCTCTCCTGGAGGGAAGCAGGAATTCTCAGAGACTACTTACAAATTACATGGTTTATTTTGAGGAAAATGCAAACTATTGTTATGTTAATTCACCCTAAACTTAGAGCATGTGTCTAACTTACAGATGTTTATGATATTCAAGACAAAATGCAAATTGCTAGTCAACAGCAAGTTTGAGATATTGGAAGACGGCATCTAATTTTTGAGCATTCTTTTTTTAAATTTCATTTTTTAATTATTTTTTATGAACATATAATATATTTTTATCCCCAGGGGTACAGGTCTGTGAATCGCCAGGTTTACACACTTCATAGCACTCACCATGGCACATTAATTCTTGAGCATTCTTAGACACGATGTGGATATAACTGTTAAGATCAGAAACTTGCAACCAAGCAAGGGTTGTGAAATCAACTCTTCTTTGTGTCTACTTTAATGGCTCAGCTACCAGAAGTCAAACAATATAAGTTTACATTTCTTTTGTAAGCATCCAATTCACCCATTCCAAAGTAAAAGACCCCAACTAATTTATTAAAAAAAAAAATGTACGCACTGAGGAATGAATAAGAGCTCAACAAAATACTGTTTCCACCTTGGATTTTTTTCACCACTGGGACAAATCATTTGTCCTGCCCCACTTTTTCCTGACCCACACTAGCTATATTTCTTTGAAGCCAGACACTGGTATTAAAATAGTCAAATCGCTTACTTGTGGAGCATAAGGAATAACATGGAGGACATGGGGAGATGGAGAGGAGAATAGAGCTGGGGGAAATCAGAGGGGTAGATGAGCCATGAGAGACTGTGGATGCTGAGAAACAAACTGAGGGTTTTGGAAGGGAGGTGGTTGGGGGGCGTTGGGTGAGCCTGGTGGTGGGTATTAAGGAGGGCACGTATTGCATAGAGCACTGGATGTAGTACATAAACAATGAACTCTGGAACACTGAAATAAATAAATAAATAAATAAAATAGTCAAATCGGCATATTTATCATTAGATATCAGGATGCCTGGGTGGTTCAGTCTGTTAAGCATCAGCCTTTGGCTCAGGTCATGATCCAAGGGTCCTGGGATCAAGTCCCGCAATGGGCTCCTTGCTCAGCAGGGAGCCTGGTTCTCCCTCTGCCTGATGCTCCCCATTTGTGCTCTCTCTCTGACAAATAAAAAACAAAACAAGGAGGAGTCAAGATGGCGGAGAAGTAGCAGGCTGAGACTACTTCGGGTAGCGGGAGATCAGCTAAATAGCTTATCTAAAGATTGCAAACACCTACAAATCCAACGGGAGATTGAAGAGAAGAAGAACCGCAATTCCAGAAACAGAAAATCAACCACTTTCTGCAAGGTAGGACTGGCTGAGAAGTGAATCCAAAGCGACGGGAAGATAGACCGCGGGGGGAGGGGCCGGCTCCCGGCGAGCGGCGGAGCAACGGAGCAAAATCAGGACTTTTAAAAGTCTGTTCCGCTGAGGGACATCGCTCCAGAGGCTTAACTGGGGTGAAGCCCAGGCGGGGTAAGCGCGGCCTCAGGTCCCGCAGGGTCGCAGAAGGATCGGGGGTGTCTGAGTGTCGCAGAGCTTACTGGTATTAGAACGGGGAAGCCGGCTGCAGAGACAGAGCCGAGGAGTGACTCTCAGCTCAGGGTTGCCTTGAACGGGTCGCAGGCTCGGTCAGCTCGGAGCGCGGCCGGAGGCCAGGGTGACGGGAGTCATTTGGCGCTGTTCTCTGGGGGCGCGCTGAGGAGTGGGGCCCCGGGCTCTCGGCTCCTCCGGGCCGGAGACCAGGAGGCCGCCATCTTTATTCCCGTCCTCCGGACTCTACGGAAAGCGCTCAGGGAACAAAAGCTCCCGAAAGCGAACCCGAGCGGATGACACAGCGCAGCCCCGGGTAAGGGCAGTGCAACTCCGCCTGGGGCAAAGACGCTTGAGATTCACTACAACGGGCCCCTCCCCCAGAAGATCTACGGGAAACCCAGCCAGGACCAAGTTCACCTACCAAGGAGAAAGCGGAATTCCAGAGGAGAAGAAAGCAAAGCACGGAACTCATGGCTTTCTCCCCATGATTTTTTAGCCTTGCAGTTAATTTAATTTTTTTTTCTTTTTCAATTTTTTTTTCTTTTTCTCTTCTTCTGCTAATTTTTTTTAACTTTTACCGTTTTCTTTTTTTAACGTTTTTTAAATAGTTTATCTAATATATATATATTTTTTCCTCTTTTTATATTTTTTCTTTATCGGCTTTCTTTTTTTTAATAGTTTTTTTTTTTCTTTCTTTCTGAACCCCTTTTTATCCCCTTTCTCCCCCCTCACAATTCAGGATCTCTTCTGATTTGGCTAAAGCATATTTTCCTGGGGTTGTTGCCACCCTTTTAGTATTTTACTTGCTCCTTCATAAACTCTTATCTGGACAAAATGACAAGGCGGAAAAATTCACAACAAAAAAAAGAACAAGAGGCAATACCAAAGGCTAGGGACCTAATCAATACAGACATTGGTAATATGTCAGATCTAGAGTTCAGAATGATGATTCTCAAGGTTCTAGCCGGGCTTGAAAAAGGCATGGAAGATATTAAAGCAACCCTCTCGGGAGATATAAAAGCCCTTTCTGGAGAAATAAAAGAACTAAAATCTAACCAAGTTGAAATCAAAAAAGCTATTAATGAGGTGCAATCAAAAATGGAGGCTCTCACTGCTAGGATAAATGAGGCAGAAGAAAGAATTAGCGATATAGAAGACCAAATGACAGAGAATAAAGAAGCTGAGCAAAAGAGGGACAAACAGCTACTGGACCATGAGGGGAGAATTCGAGAGATAAGTGACACCATAAGACGAAACAACATTAGAATAATTGGGATTCCAGAAGAAGAGGAAACAGAGAGGGGAGCAGAAGGTATATTGGAGAGAATTATTGGAGAGAATTTCCCCAATATGGCAAAGGGAACAAGCATCAAAATCCAGAAGGTTCAGAGAACCCCCCTCAAAATCAATAAGAATAGGTCTACACCCCGTCACCTAATAGTAAAATTGACAAGTCTTAGTGACAAAGAAAAGATCCTGAAAGCAGCCCGGGAAAAGAAGTCTGTAACGTACAATGGTAAAAATATTAGATTGGCAGCAGACTTATCCACAGAGACCTGGCAGGCCAGAAAGAGCTGGCATGATATATTCAGAGTACTAAATGAGAAAAACATGCAGCCAAGAATACTATATCCAGCTAGGCTATCATTGAAAATAGACGGAGAGATTAAAAGCTTCCAGGAAAAACAAAAACTGAAAGAATTTGCAAATACCAAACCAGCTCTACAGGAAATATTGAAAGGGGTCCTCTAAGCAAAGAGAGACCCTAAAAGTAGGAGATCAGAAAGAAACAGAGACAATATACAATAACAGTCACCTTACAGGCAATACAATGGCACTAAATTCATATCTCTCAATACTTACCCTGAATGTGAATGGGCTAAATGCCCCAATCAAAAGACACAGGGTATCAGAATGGATCAAAAAACAAAACCCATCTATATGTTGCCTACAAGAAACTCATCTTACGCCCGAAGACACCTCCAGGTTTAAAGTGAGGGGGTGGAAAAGAATTTACCATGCTAATGGACATCAGAAGAAAGCAGGAGTGGCAATCCTTATATCAGATCAATTAGATTTTAAGCCAAAGATTATAATAAGAGATGAGGAAGGACACTATATCATACTCAAAGGAACTGTCCAACAAGAAGATCTAACAATTTTAAATATCTATGCCCCTAACGTGGGAGCAGCCAACTATATAAACCAATTAATAACAAAATCAAAGAAACACATCGACAAGAATACAATAATAGTAGGGGATTTTAACACTCCCCTCACTGAAATGGACAGATCATCCAAGCAAAAGATCAACAAGGAAATCAAGGCCTTAAATGACACACTGGACCAGATGGACATCCCAGATATTTTCAGAACATTTCATCCCAAAGCAACAGAATACACATTCTCTCTAGTGCACATGGAACATTCTCCAAAACAGATCATATTCTTGGTCCTAAATCAAGTCTCAACAGGTATCAAAAGATTGGGATCATTCCCTGCATATTTTCAGACCACAATGCTCTAAAGCTAGAACTCAATCACAAGAGGAAATTTGGAAAGAACCCAAATACATGGAGACTAAACAGCATCCTTCTAAATAATGAATGGGTCAACCAGGAAATTAAAGAAGAATTGAAAAAATTTATGGAAACAAATGATAATGAAAACACAACGGTTCAGAATCTGTGGGACACAACAAAGGCAGTCCTGAGAGGAAAATATATAGCGGTACAAGCCTTTCTCAAGAAACAAGAAAGGTCTCAGGTACACAACCTAACCCTACACCTAAAGGAGCTGGAGAAAGAACAAGAAAGAAACCCTAAACCAAGCAGGAGAAGAGAAATCATAAAGATCAGAGCAGAAATCAATAAAATAGAAACAAAAAAAACAATAGAACAAATCAACGAAACTAGGAGCTGGTTCTTTGAAAGAATTAATAAGATTGATAAACCCCTGGCCAGACTTATCAAAAAGAAAAGAGAGAGGACCCAAATAAATAAAATCATGAATGAAAGAGGAGAGATCACAACGAACACCAAAGAAATACAGACAATTATAAGAACATACTATGAGCAACTCTACGCCAACAAATTTGACAATCTGGAAGAAATGGATGCATTCCTAGAGACATATAAACTACCACAACTGAACCAGGAAGAAATAGAAAGCCTGAACAGACCCATAACCAGTAAGGAGATTGAAACAGTCATCAAAAATCTCCAAACAAACAAAAGCCCAGGGCCAGACGGCTTCCCGGGGGAATTCTACCAAACATTTAAAGAAGAACTAATTCCTATTCTCCTGAAACTGTTCCAAAAAATAGCAATAGAAGGAAAACTTCCAAACTCATTTTATGAGGCCAGCATCACCTTGATCCCAAAACCAGACAAGGATCCCATCAAAAAAGAGAACTACAGACCAATATCCTTGATGAACACAGATGCAAAAATTCTCGCCAAAATACTAGCCAATAGGATTCAACAGTACGTTAAAAGGATTATTCACCACGACCAAGTGGGATTTATTCCAGGGCTGCAAGGCTGGTTCAACATCCGCAAATCAATCAATGTGATACAACACATTAATAAAAGAAAGACCAAGAACCATATGATACTCTCCATAGATGCTGAAAAAGCATTTGACAAAGTACAGCATCCCTTCCTGATCAAAACTCTTCAAAGTGTAGGGATAGATGGCACATACCTCAATATTATCAAAGCCATCTATGAAAAACCCACCGCAAATATCATTCTCAATGGAGAAAAACTGAAAGCTTTTCCGCTAAGGTCAGGAACACGGCAGGGATGTCCGTTATCACCACTGCTATTCAATATAGTACTAGAAGTACTAGCCTCAGCAATCAGACAACAAAAGGAAATTAAAGGCATCCAAATCGGCAAAGAAGAAGTCAAACTATCACTCTTCGCAGATGATATGATACTCTATGTGGAAAACCCAAAAGACTCCACTCCAAAACTGCTAGAACTTGTACAGGAATTCAGTAAAGTGTCAGGATATAAAATCAATGCACAGAAATCAGTTGCATTTCTCTACACCAACAACAAGACAGAAGAAAGAGAAATTAAGGAGTCCATCCCATTTACAATTGCACCCAAAACTATAAGATACCTAGGAATAAACCTAACCAAAGAGACTAAGAATCTATACTCAGAAAACTATAAAGTACTCATGAAAGAAATTGAGGAAGACACAAAGAAATGGAAAAATGTTCCATGCTCCTGGATTGGAAGAATAAATATTGTGAAAATGTCTATGCTACCTAAAGCAATCTACACATTTAATGCAATTCCTATCAAAGTACCATCCATTTTTTTCAAAGAAATGGAACAAATAATCCTCAAATTTATATGGAACCAGAAAAGACCTCGAATAGCCAAAGGAATATTGAAAAAGAAAGCCACAGTTGGTGGCATCACAATTCCGGACTTCAAGCTCTATTACAAAGCTGTCATCATCAAGACAGCATGGTACTGGCACAAAAACAGACACTTAGAACAATGGAACAGAATAGAGAGCCCAGAAATGGACCCTCAACTCTATGGTCAACTCATCTTCGACAAAGCAGGAAAGAATGTCCAATGGAACAAAGACAGCCTCTTCAATAAATGGTGTTGGGAAAATTGGACAGCCACATGCAGAAAAATGAAATTGGATCATTTCCTTACACCACACACGAAAATAGACTCAAAATGGATGAAGGATCTCAATGTGAGAAAGGAATCCATCAAAATCCTCGAGGAGAACACAGGCAGCAACCTCTTCGACGTCAGCTGCAGCAACATCTTCCTAGGAACATCACCAAAGGCAAGGGAAGCAAGGGCAAAAGTGAACTATTGGGATTTTATCAAGATCAAAAGCTTTTGCACAGCAAAGGAAACAGTGAACAAAACCAAAAGACAACTGACAGAATGGGAGAAGATATTTGCAAATGACATATCAGATAAAGGGCTAGTGTCCAAAATCTAAAAAGAACTTAGCAAACTCAACACCCAAAGAACAAAGAATCCAATCAAGAAATGGGCAGAGGACATGAACAGACATTTCTGCAAAGAAGACATCCAGATGGCCAACAGACACATGAAAAAGTGCTCCATATCACTCGGCATCAGGGAAATACAAATCAAAACCACCATGAGATATCACCTCACACCAGTCAGAATGGCTAAAATTAACAAGTCAGGAAATGACAGATGCTGGCGAGGATGCGGAGAAAGGGGAACCCTCCTACACTGTTGGTGGGAATGCAAGCTGGTGCAACCACTCTGGAAAACAGCATGGAGGTTCCTCAAAATGTTGAAAATAGAACTACCCTATGACCCTGCAATTGCACTGCTGGGTATTTACCCTAAAGATACAAACGTAGTGATCCGAAGGGGCACATGCACCCGAATGTTTATAGCAGCAATGTCTACAATAGCCAAACTATGGAAAGAACCTAGATGTCCATCTACAGACGAATGGATAAAGAAGATGTGATATATATACACAATGGAATACTATGCAGCCATCAAAAGAAATGAATTCATGCCATTTGCGACGACGTGGATGGAACTAGAGGGTATCATGCTTAGCGAAATAAGTCAATCGGAGAAAGACAACTATCATATGATCTCCATGATATGAGGGAGAGGAGATGCAACATGGGGTTTGAGGGGGTAGGAGAAGAGTAAATGAAACAGGATGGGATTGGGAGGGAGACAAACCATAAGTGACTCTTAATCTCACAAAACAAACTGAGGGTTGATGGGGGGAGGGGGTTGGGAGAGGGGGTGGTGTTATGGATATCGGGGAGGGTATGTGCTATGGTGTGTGTTGTGAAGTGTGTAAACCTGGCGATTCGCAGACCTGTACCCCTGGGGATAAAAATATATGTTTATAAAGCTGTAAAAAAAAAAAAGAAAGAAAGGATGAATCCCCAAGTTTTGTAGCAACATGGACGGGACTGGAAGAGATTATGCTGAGTGAAATAAGTCAAGCAGAGAGAGTCAATTATCATATGGTTTCACTTATTTGTGGAGCATAACAAATAGCATGGAGGACAAGCGGAGATGGAGAGGAGAAGGGAGTTGAGGGAAATTGGAAGGGGAGGTGAACCATGAGAGACTATGGACTCTGAAAAACGATCTGAGAATTTTGAAGGGGTGGGGGGTGGGAGGTTGGGGGCACCAGGTGGTGGGTATTGTAGAGGGCACGGATTGCATGGAGCACTGGGTGTGGTGCAAAAATAATGAATACTGTTATGCTGAAAAAAATAAAAAAAATTAAACAAAACAAAACAAAACAAAACAAAACAAAAATGGATATCTATCCAAAGACTCTAGAATGATTACCCCACCAGTGTACTTCCCTCCCGGGCACAGAGCTAAACTGCAATTTGCAAGCTACTGATGCAGTTAGGTATGGCAACAGAACATGGCAGAAGTGATATATGTTACTTCCGGGCCTGGATCATGAAGAATCTCCTGTGTCTGGTTCCTCTATGGTGCCAGCCAATTAGATTTAGCAGAGTGAAAATAACCTTCTATTTTGCTAAACTGTTGAGATTTAGGGATTTTCTATTACAACATCTATCTAATTAATATAGTCTACATGGCTTCACTGAGGACCGCATTTAATGCCACTTTGTAGCAAATGAATAACAGCATCTATTATTTATAACGTGCATACTTCGTGCTGGACATGATGCTAGGAACCTTACATTATCACATTAATCCTCATAACATTTCTGGAGTAGACACCCTTATTTTCATTTTATAGATAGGCAAACCAAGAGATTAAAGTGGAGCAAGGTCATGTAATGAGTGTAGTGGATTATATAATTGTCCCCAATTATTGACTTCCCTTTTCATAAGAAGAATATATGTCTGTACCTGCTGTTATATGTAGGTGCCTCAGTGGGAGACATATGCATCTCCATCTCATTGTCCATTAGCACTGGTATGACGCATGACCTGTTTTTGGTCCATGGACTGTGAGTGGATAACCTGAGCCATCCCTGAGCAGGACTTTTTAAGAGTCACTGCTTAATCTGGCATCCACCTTCTACTCTGAGGCTAGCATGTAGTGCCCCAAATCAAACTGATCTCTCAGCTTGGATCTCAGAATGAGAAAGATACAGGAGTGCAGGGCCATAGCTGACCAGCAAAGGTATGAAGCTTGAGGAAGAAATAAACCTTTGTTTTGTAAGCCACTGGGATGTTGAGATTGCTGTTACTGCACCAAAGCTAGTAAAAGCTGACTAATACTTAGAACTTGATGCAAATGCAGTTAGATGCCAGAGCCTGTGTTCATCATCACTGAATAACACCTCCCAAGCACAATGTCACATTCACATACATTCCTGTTGGATGATATGAGGAAAATTAAGGCATCATAAAAAAAATCAACTCTCATCCTGGGTAAAGAGAAAGTGGATGCCTATAAGTTTAAAGAGGAAACTGCAAAAGCACCAGGATTCAAACTTTATTTATAGATTTGTCTCTCACTTTGCATGTAATATGTTCAGATTTAGTGCCACAAAACAATTGTTGGCAAGGATGTGGATCTTTTTATTCATAGATCCACTTACTGGTGAATTTTGTAAAGTGTTCACACTAGAAGCCACGTCTCTGTGACCAGGAATCTGACTGGTGGTGAGTATCAGTCAAAAACTTCTCTAAAGGAACAACAAGTACTGTATGGTCTCTGGTTCTAAGCACATAGGCTGAAGATGCTTGGGGGCTTAATCTGACCTGCATAAATCTGTAGAGACATGACTTAAAGAGCTATTTGTTAAAAATGTGGGGTTAACGTCATACACTGTAATTAGAAAAGTTGATTGATGCCTTAATGCATCCAGACAAGATAAAGATTTGAATGGTCATTTGAACATGATGCAAAATCACTCTCTCAAGATTTGTTTGAATAGCTAGTCAGTTCAGTAATAAATAAACAAATATCTACAATTGATTAGGAGGTATGGCTAGATCAAGGCTACAGACAGTTTAGGGAATACTGAATATTCTTTATTCTTTTTAAGATGACATAGTCCTAAGAACATAGGAACCAAGATGGCAGCATGTGAAGATTGTGAACACACTTCTTTCCATGGACACACCAAATCTACAGCTACATATGGATCATTTTCTTTTGAAAAGAGATTTCAAAACTAGGTGAACTGCTTTCCACAACAAGGAATAAAAAGACCATATTAAGATGGATAAGAGAGGCAGAGACACAGTCTTGAAGAACGCTCCCCCCCCTCCACTCCCCTCCTCAGTGCAGCAACACACAGTGGATAAGGATCTCACCAGAGAGGTATTTCTTTTTGAGTGAGAGGTTGGTGCCCCACATTGGGCAACCTAACCTCTGGGAGCTGTACCAGAAAGACAGCCCTTAGAATGTCTGGCTTGGGGAACAATCAGGCTGATGTCTGGAAGTCCCAAAATGCTATAAGGAAACTGAGATTCCCATCTTAGAGGGCTGGGGTATGGTCTCAATCACTCCAGACCAAGCAAAAAGCAGCAGTTTGAAAAGTACCAAGATTATATGTGAGGGAGATTCATTTGCTGATCTGGAGACATCTGCTAGAGGGGCAGGGCACAGTTGAGATGTTCCCAGGAAATGAAGGTGCTGGAGGACACCATTGTTGCACACTCCCCCTAGCCTGCTAGTACAGGCAAGTGAAATCAGACAAGGCACCCTCCCACTAACTTGCTTGGAAGGGCAGAATGAGCTGCTGTGTTGCTTGCTGAGACTAGAGAGTGCAGGCAGTTGCAACACTCCCCTGCTCCCTGGCTGGGGCTGGCAGTGTTGGTGGTCACAGCATTCTCCTACTCCTAGCCTAAAGCCGATACGTGCACTCAGAGAAGGCACATTCTTGCTGCACTGCTGAAGCTCACAGGCTTGTGCAGACAAGATGTTTTCCCACTACCTTTCTGAAACCATTGAGTTTGCTTGACACTACAATCTCCACTGCCTTGCTAAGGTCAGAAGGCACATTCAACCCACAAAGGGGACACTCCTTGATCACCTGACTCTGCTGGCCACAAGAATTGGCATTCCAGAGCTCTACAGGACTGTAACAAGTAGAAAGATAGCTCTTGGTGGGCCACTACCCTAGGGTACTGCACAGACAGCAGAGAAACACTTCAGTCCTCCTGTGAAAAGGGCTTATTTACTGAAACCTGGAGCTTCAGTCTGAGGGACAGGCCTCATGTTTCCTACACATCCAAGGGGCTAAAAAGGCATACCCAGGGAACAAAAACAGAGAGACACCACCATCATGCACTCCCTTAGCTTACCCACAGCTCAAAGAGATTTCCTGGAAAGCTTATACACTTGTGTGAAGGCCCAATTTTTGCAACTGTTTCTCAGTGGAGACTTCCAGAACTCCTGATCTGGAGGCTAAGAGGGATTATGCTTGTATTCCCACAAAACTGTATATATTTACATATTGTAAAAATGACTGCCTGGGGTCTGGCTTTCAATTAGCTTCAAACTAGATGTTAAACAGATTCTTCCCCTTAGAACACTGACAAATCTCAGTGCATCCTCAAGAATAGGGGCATATTAATAATAACTCAGGTAGCTTAGACCATCACAAAGTTTCAAGGAACAACCAAGAGCTAGGACAAGGTTGAACAAGAAGCTTTATCATCTCCATAAAGCCACTCCTTCAGGCCTATGAGAGGTAGCTATTTGGCCTAACACATAGAAACAAACAGTCAAAAAAAATGAGGAAACAGAAATATTAAGTTTATTCAGATTTGAAGGAGAGAGAGTTTACTAGGTAAGCAAAAGCTAAAGGAGTTCATCACTACTAAACCAGCCTTATAAAAATATTAAAGGGACTTCTTTAAGGTGAAAAGAAATGGCACTAATTACTAATAAAAAAAACACAAAGTAAAAACCTCACTGGAAAAGGTAGATATACAGTGAAGGTAGTGGATTAATTACTCATAAAGGCACTAAAAAGGTTAAAAGACAAAAGTAGTGAAATTAACTAAAACTACAATATAGTTTAAGGTATACAGAAAGCAAAAAAAGATTAAAAAGTGACATCAAAACATAAAACATAAGAGACCTGGCAGGCCAGAAAGAGCTGGCATGATATATTCAGAGTACTAAATGAGAAAAACATGCAGCCAAGAATACTATATCCAGCTAGGTTATCATTGAAAATAGAAGGAGAGATTAAAAGCTTCCAGGACAAACAAAAACTGAGAGAATTTGCAAATACCAAACTAGCTCTACAGGAAATATTGAAAGGGGTCCTCTAAGCAAAGAGAGACCCTCAAAGTAGTAGATCAGAAAGAAACAGAGACAATATACAATAACAGTCACCTTACAGGCAATACGATGGCACTAAATTCATATCTCTCAATACTTACCCTGAATGTGAATGGGCTAAATGCCCCAATCAAAAGACACAGGGTATCAGAATGGATAAAAAACAAAACCCATCTATATGTTGCCTACAAGAAACTCATCTTAAACCCGAAGACACCTCCAGGTTTAAAGTGAGGGGGTGGAAAAGAATTTACCATGCTAATGGACATCAGAAGAAAGCAGGAGTGGCAATCCTTATATCAGATCAATTAGATTTTAAGCCAAAGACTATAATAAGAGATGAGGAAGGACACTATATCATACTCAAAGGAACTGTCCAACAAGAAGATCTAACAATTTTAAATATCTATGCCCCTAACGTGGGAGCAGCCAACTATATAAACCAATTAATAACAAAATCAAAGAAACACATCGACAAGAATACAATAATAGTAGGGGACTTTAACACTCCCCTCACTGAAATGGACAGATCATCCAGCAAAAGATCAACAAGGAAATAAAGGCCTTAAATGACACACTGGACCAGATGGACATCCCAGATATATTCAGAACATTTCATCCCAAAGCAACAGAATACACATTCTTCTCTAGTGCCAATGGAACATTCTCCAGAATAGATCATATTCTTGGTCCTAAATCAAGTCTCAACAGGTATCAAAATATTGGGATCATTCCCTGCATATTTTCAGACCACAATGCTCTAAAGCTAGAACTCAATCACAAGAGGAAATTTGGAAAGAACCCAAATACATGGAGACTAAACAGCATCCTTCTAAAGAATGAATGGGTCAACCAGGAAATTAAAGAAGAATTGAAAAAATTCATGGAAACAAATGATAATGAAAACACAACGGTTCAGAATCTGTGGGACACAACAAAGGCAGTCCTGAGAGGAAAATATATAGTGGTACAAGCCTTTCTCAAGAAACAAGAAAGGTCTCAGGTACACAACCTAACCCTACACCTAAAGGAGCTGGAGAAAGAACAAGAAAGAAACCCTAAACCCAGCAGGAGAAGAGAAATCATAAAGATTAGAGTAGAAATCAATGAAATAGAAACCAAAAAACCAATAGAACAAATCAACGAAACTAGGAGATGGTTCTTTGAAAGAATTAACAAGATTGATAAACCCCTGGCCAGACTTATCAAAAAGAAAAGAGAAAGGACCCAAATAAATAAAATCATGAATGAAAGAGGAGAGATCACAACGAACACCAAAGAAATACAGACAATTATAAGAACATACTATGAGCAACTCTACGCCAACAAATTTGACAATCTGGAAGAAATGGATGCATTCCTAGAGACATATAAACTACCACAACTGAACCAGGAAGAAATAGAAAGCCTGAACAGACCCATAACCAGTAAGGAGATTGAAACAGTCATCAAAAATCTCCAAACAAACAAAAGCCCAGGGCCAGACGGCTTCCCGGGGGAATTCTACCAAACATTTAAAGAAGAACTAATTCCTATTCTCCTGAAACTGTTCCAAAAAATAGAAATAGAAAGAAAACTTCCAAACTCATTTTATGAGGCCAGCATCACCTTGATCCCAAAACCAGACAAGGATCCCATCAAAAAAGAGAACTACAGACCAATATCCTTGATGAACACAGATGCAAAAATTCTCGCCAAAATACTAGCCAATAGGATTCAACAGTACGTTAAAAGGATTATTCACCACGACCAAGTGGGATTTATTCCAGGGCTGCAAGGTTGGTTCAACATCCGCAAATCAATGAATGTGATACAACACATTAATAAAAGAAAGAACAAGAACCATATGATACTCTCCATAGATGCTGAAAAAGCATTTGACAAAGTACAGCATCCCTTCCTGATCAAAACTCTTCAAAGTGTAGGGATAGATGGCACATACCTCAATATTATCAAAGCCATCTATGAAAAACCCACCGCAAATATCATTCTCAATGGAGAAAAACTGAAAGCTTTTCCGCTAAGGTCAGGAACACGGCAGGGATGTCCGTTATCACCACTGCTATTCAACATAGTACTAGAAGTACTAGCCTCAGCATTCAGACAACAAAAGGAAATTAAAGGCATCCAAATCGGCAAAGAAGAAGTCAAACTATCACTCTTCGCAGATGATATGATACTCTATGTGGAAAACCCAAAAGACTCCACTCCAAAACTGCTAGAACTTGTACAGGAATTCAGTAAAGTGTCAGGATATAAAATCAATGCACAGAAATCAGTTGCATTTCTCTACACCAACAACAAGACAGAAGAAAGAGAAATTAAGGAGTCCATCCCATTTACAATTGCACCCAAAACTATAAGATACCTAGGAATAAACCTAACCAAAGAGACTAAGAATCTATACTCAGAAAACTATAAAGTACTCATGAAAGAAATTGAGGAAGACACAAAGAAATGGAAAAATGTTCCATGCTCCTGGATTGGAAGAATAAATATTGTGAAAATGTCTATGCTACCTAAAGCAATCTACACATTTTATGCAATTCCTATCAAAGTACCATCCATTTTTTTCAAAGAAATGGAACAAATAATCCTAAAATTCATATGGAACCAGAAAAGACCTCGAATAGCCAAAGGAATATTGAAAAAGAAAGCCACAGTTGGTGGCATCACAATTCCGGACTTCAAGCTCTATACAAAGCTGTCATCATCAAGACAGCATGGTACTGGCACAAAAACAGACACATAGATCAATGGAACAGAATAGAGAGCCCAGAAATGGACACTCAACTCTAGGGTCAACTCATCTTCGACAAAGCAGGAAAGAATGTCCAATGGAAAAAAGACAGCCTCTTCAATAAATGGTGTTGGGAAAATTGGACAGCCACATGCAGAAAAATGAAATTGGATCATTTCCTTACACCACACACGAAAATAGACTCAAAATGGATGAAGGATCTCAATGTGAGAAAGGAATCCATCAAAATCCTCGAGGAGAACACAGGCAGCAACCTCTTCGACGTCAGCTGCAGCAACATCTTCCTAGGAACATCACCAAAGGCAAGGGAAGCAAGGGCAAAAGTGAACTATTGGGATTTTATCAAGATCAAAAGCTTTTGCACAGCAAAGGAAACAGTGAACAAAACCAAAAGACAACTGACAGAATGGGAGAAGATATTTGCAAATGACATATCAGATAAAGGGCTAGTGTCCAAAATCTAAAAAGAACTTAGCAAACTCAACACCCAAAGAACAAAGAATCCAATCAAGAAATGGGCAGAGGACATGAACAGACATTTCTGCAAAGAAGACATCCAGATGGCCAACAGACACATGAAAAAGTGCTCCATATCACTCGGCATCAGGGAAATACAAATCAAAACCACCATGAGATATCACCTCACACCAGTCAGAATGGCTAAAATTAACAAGTCAGGAAATGACAGATGCTGGCGAGGATGCGGAGAAAGGGGAACCCTCCTACACTGTTGGTGGGAATGCAAGCTGGTGCAACCACTCTGGAAAACAGCATGGAGGTTCCTCAAAATGTTGAAAATAGAACTACCCTATGACCCTGCAATTGCACTGCTGGGTATTTACCCTAAAGATACAAACGTAGTGATCCGAAGGGGCACATGCACCCGAATGTTTATAGCAGCAATGTCTACAATAGCCAAACTATGGAAAGAACCTAGATGTCCATCTACAGACGAATGGATAAAGAAGATGTGATATATATACACAATGGAATACTATGCAGCCATCAAAAGAAATGAATTCATGCCATTTGCGACGACGTGGATGGAACTAGAGGGTATCATGCTTAGCGAAATAAGTCAATCGGAGAAAGACAACTATCATATGATCTCCATGATATGAGGGAGAGGAGATGCAACATGGGGTTTGAGGGGGTAGGAGAAGAGTAAATGAAACAGGATGGGATTGGGAGGGAGACAAACCATAAGTGACTCTTAATCTCACAAAACAAACTGAGGGTTGATGGGGGGAGGGGGTGGGGAGAGGGGGGTGCGGTTATGGATATTGGGGAGGATATGTGCTATGGTGAGTGCTGTGAAGTGTGTAAACCTGGCGATTCGCAGACCTGTACCCCTGGGGATAAAAATATATGTTTATAAAGCTGTAAAAAAAAAAAAAAAGAAAAAAGAAAGGATGAATACCCAAGTTTTGTAGCAACATGGACGGGACTGGAAGAGATTATGCTGAGTGAAATAAGTCAAGCAGAGAGAGTCAATTATCATATGGTTTCACTTATTTGTGGAGCGTAACAAATAGCATGGAGGACAAGGGGAGATGGAGAGGAGAAGGGAGTTGAGGGAAATTGGAAGGGGAGGTGAACCATGAGAGACTATGGACTCTGAAAAACGATCTGAGAATTTTGAAGGGGTGGGGGGTGGGAGGTTGGGGGCACCAGGTGGTGGGTATTGTAGAGGGCACGGATTGCATGGAGCACTGGGTGTGGTGCAAAAATAATGAATACTGTTATGCTGAAAAAATAAAAAATTAAAAAAAGAACATAAAACATAGACAGGGAGTCAAAATGTAGAATTTTGAAATGTGTTCAAATTTAAATTGCTATCAACTTAAAATACTGTTTTATACATATATGACATATGTGAACTTCACAGTAATCACAAACCAAAAACTTACAGTAAATACACAAAAGAAAATGAGAAATGAATCCAAGCACAATGATAAAGAAAGTCATCAAACCATGAAGGAATAGAGAAAGAGAAAAAAAGGAACAGAGAAGAACTACAAACAACCAGAAAACAATGGACAAAATTGAAATAAGTTCATATCTATCAATAATTAGTTTAAATATGAATGGACTAAATTCTCTAATCAAAAGACATAAAGTGGTTGAAGGGATTAAAAAAGATACCTATATGCTACCTATAAGAAATACACTTCAGAAGTAAGGATGCACATTGACTGAAAGCAAAGAGATGAAAAAAGTTACTTCATGGAAATGGAAATGAAAAGAAAGCTGGTATAGGTGTACTTATATCAGACAAAGATATAAAAGATAAAGAGAGGCATTATGACAGATATATAGATATATCTTATCTATAGATAGAGATATATAGCTATCTATCTGTAGATAAAGATATATATCTATCTATAGATAGAGATATATAGCTATCTATCATAGATAAAGAGATATATCTATCTATAGATAGAGATGTATAGCTATATATATCTATAGATAGATAGATCTCCAACTTAAGAGTATAAAAACATATAAAAAAAAGATTAACAGACCTAAAGGCAGAAAGTGACAGTAATACAACAATAGTAGGCAATTTTAGCATTCCATTGACATCAATGAACTTATAACTCATCCAGACATAAAATTATTTGGAAAATATTGGCTTTAAATGGTACATTAGACCAAATGGACTTAATAGATATATACAGAGCAATTCCATCCAAAAACAACAGAACAGACTTTCTTCTCAAGTGCTCATGGAATATTTTCCATCCTAGATCACATGTTAGGCTACAAAAATAAATCTTAATAAATACAAGAAGACTGAAATAATATCAAGCATTTTTTCCAATCACAATGGTATGAAACTAAAAATCAATTACAAGAAGAAAGCTGAAAAACATATAAAAACACTGAAATTAAACAATATATTTTGAAGAACTACTGGGTCACAGAAGATGTCAAAGGGGAAATGCAAAAATACTCGGAAACAAATGGAAATAGAAATATGCCATACTAAAATCTATGGGATGCAGCAAAAGCAGTTCTAAGAGGTAAGTTCATAGCAATATAGGCCTATCTCAAGAAGCAAGAAAAATCTCCAACAATTTAAATTTACTTCTACAGGAACTAAGAAAAGAAGAACAAAGACTAGAGTTTGTAGAAGGAAGAAAATAATAAAGATCAGAGTGGAAATAAATGGAATAGAGACTAAAAGACAATTTAAAAAAAAATCAGTGAAATTAAGAGCTGGTTCTTTAAAAAAGAGAAACAAATTGACAAGCCTCAAGCTAGATTCACCAAGAAAGAAAGAGAGAGGGCTCAAATAAATAATATCAGAAATATAAGAGAAGTTACAACCAGTAGCACAGAAATGCTAAGGATCATAAGAGACTATGATGGACAATTATACACCAACAAATTGAAAAACTTGAAAGAAATAGATACATTTCTAGAAATTTACAATCTTCCAATATTGAATAAGAAGAAATAGAAAATCTGAAGAGTCTGATTACCAGTAAGGAGATTAAATCAATAATTAAAAACCTCCTAACAAACACAAGCACAGGACCAAACAGTTTCACTAGTGAATTCTACCAAACATTCAAATAAGATTTAATACCTATCCTCAAACTCTTCCCAAAAATTGAAGAGGAGAGAAAGCTTCCAAACTCATTTTGCAAGGCCAGTGTTACCCTGATACCTAAACCAGACAAGAACACTACAAAAAAAGAAAATTATAGGCCAATATCCCTGATGAATATATATGAAAAATCCTCAAAAAAATGAGCAAACCAAAGTGAACAATATATTAAAAGGATCAGACACCAAGATCAATGGGATTTATTCCAGGGATGCAAGGATGGTTCAACTGCAAGTTAATCAGTGTGATAGACCCACATTAACAAAATGAAGGATAAAATCATATGATCATCTCAAAAAATGCAGAAAAAGCATTTGATGAAATTCAACAACCACCTATGATAAAAACTCTCAACAAAGTTAGTATAGAGGAAATGTTCTTCAACTTAGTAAAATCCCTGGAAATAAACTTAACTAGTAAGGTGAAAGACCTGTATACTGAAAACTATAAGACACTGATGAAAGACATGAGCATGCACTTCTCCAATGAAGACATCCAAATGGCTAAAAGACCTATGAAAAAATGTTCATTATCATTAGCCATCAGAGAAATTAAAGTCAAAACCATATTGAGATAACACCTTAACACTAGTTAGAATGGCAAAGATTAACAAGACAGGAAAGAAGAAATGTTGTAGAGGATGTGGAGAAAGGGGAATCCTCTTACACTGTTGGTGGGAACTCAAGTTGGTGCAGCCACTCTGGAAAACAGTGTGGAGAGTCCTCCAAAAATTAAAAATAGAGCTATCCTCTGACCTGGCAATTACAGTACTGGGTATTTACCCCAAAGATACAGATATAGTGTAAATAAGGGCCATAAGTACCCCAACATTGTGGACATAGCCACAATAGCCAAACTGTGGAAGGATCCAAGATGCCCTTCAACAGACGAATGGATAAAGAAGATGAGGTCCATATATACAATGGAATATCACTCAGCCATCAGAAAGGATGAATACCCAACTTTGGCATCAACATGGATGGGACTGGAGGATGAAATGAGTCAAGCAGAGAAAGTCAATTATCATAAGGTTTCATTTTTTCTGGAACATAAGAAACAACATGGAGGACATTAGGAGAAAGAAAGGAGAAGTGAAAGAGGGGAATTCAGAAGGTGAGACATACCATAAGACACTATGGACTCAAAGAAACAAACTGAGGGTTTTAGAGGGGTGTGGGATGGAGAGATAGGTGAGTCTGATGGTGGGTATTTAGGAGGGCATGTATTGCATGGAGCATTGTGTGTTATAGGTGAACAATGAATCTTGGAACACTACATCAAAAACTAAAGATGTGTTATATTGTGACTAACATAACACAACAAAAATTTAAAAAATTAAAAAATGACCTAAAAAGAAAGCACTAACTCAAAGGGATATATGTATACTGATTATTATAGCAGCATAATTGACAATAGCCAAATTATGGAAACAGACTAAGTGTCCATCGATTGATGAGTGGATAAAGAAGATGTGCTTTCTATATGCAATGGAATATTACTCAGCCATAAAAATGAAATCTTGCCATCTGCAAGAACATGGATGGAGCTAGAGAGTATTATGCTAAGTAAAATAAGCCAGAGAAAGATAAATACCATATGATTTCACTCAAATGTGGATTTAAGAAACAAAACAAATGAGCAAAGGGAAGAAAAAAGAGAGAGGCAAACGAAGAGACAGACTCTTGACTATATAAAGCAAACTAATAGTTACCAGAGGGGAAGTGGGTGGGGGGACGGAAGAAATTAGGGGATGGGGATTAATGATGGTATTTGGTATACTGAGCTCTGGGTGTTGTATGGACTTATTGAATCACTATATTGTACACCTGAAACTAATATTACACTGTATGTTAACTAACTGGAATTTAAGTAAAAATTTAAAAATAAATAAAAAAAGAAATTAAAAAGACATAAATAAATGCAAAGATTTCCCATGCCTATGAGTTGGAGGAATTAATATGTTAAAATGTTCAATAACCAGAGCAATCTACAGGTTCAATGCAATACCTACCAAAATTCTAATGACATTTTTTATAGAACTAGAACAAATAATTCTAGACAATGCTGGGAAAGAAGAACAAAGCTAGAGGTGTCATCTTCTTTTTTTTTTTTTTAAAGATTTTATTTATTTATTTATTTATTTATTTGACAGATCACAAGTAGGCAGAGAGGCAGGCAGAGAGAGAGAGAGAGAGGAGGAAGCAGGCTTCCTGCTGAGCAGAGAGTCCGATGCGGGGCTTGATCCCAGAACCCTGGGATCATGACCTGAGCTGAAGGCAGAAGTTTTAACCCACTGAGCCACCCAGGCACCCTTAGAGGTGTCATCTTCCATGATTTCAAACTATTCTACAAATTGATATTAATCAAAACAGTGTGGTATTGGCATAAAAACAGACATATAGATCAAAAGAACAGAACAGAGAGCCCAGAAATAAGCCTTCACATCCGTGGTCAATTTGTAAGAAAAGAGGCAAGAATATAGAATGGAGAATGGACAGTCTCATCACTAAGGTGTTGGGAAAATTGAAGAGATACAGCTACATGCAAAAGAATGAAACTGGACCACTATCTTACAACATATATAAAAATCAACTCAAATTGGATTAAAAACTTGAATTTAAGACATGAAGCCATGAGACTTCTAGAAAACATAGGCAGTAAGCTTCTTGACATTGGTCTTAGCAATGTTTTTTAGATCTGTCTCCAAAAGCAAGGGAAACAAAACCAAAAATAAACAATGAGACTATATCAAACTAAAAAGCTTATGCACAGTGAAGGAAACCTTCAACAAAATGAAAAGGCAACCTACTGAATGGGAGAAGATATTTGCAAGTCACCTATTCAATAAGAGGTTAATATCCAAAATGTATTTAAAAAGTTATATAACTCAACAAAAATCGTCTGGTTAAAAAATGAGCAGGAGATCTGAATAGACTTATTCCAAAGAAGACATACAGATGGCCAACATGCACAAGAAGAGGTGGTCAGCATCACTAATTATCAGGGAAATGCAAATAAAGACCACATGTCAATCAAAATGTCTAATATGATTAAGACAAGAAATAATTAGTGTTGGTGAGAATGTGGAGAAAAGGGAACTCTTGAGCTCTGTTGTGGGAACAAAAATTGGCACAACCACTGTGGAAAACAGTACAGAGCTTCCTAAAAAAATAAAAAATAGAACCACTATAAGACCCAGCAATTCTCCTACTGGATACCTATTTGAAAAATCCAAAACTTTAATTTGAAAAGACATATGCATCCTTTTGTTCGCTGCAGCATTATTTTCAAAAGCCAAGATATGGAAACAACCTAAGTGTCTACTGATAAATGAATGAATAAAGAAAATGTGGTGTATATCTACAATGGAATATTACCTAGCCATAAAAAAGAATGAAATCTTATCATTTGCAACAACATGGATGGGTCTTCAGTGTATTTTGCAAGCAAAATAAATCAGACACAGAAAGACAAATACTGCATGATTTCACTTACATGTGGAATCTACAAAACAAAACCAACAAAACCTTGTCACATAGATACAGACAATAGATTGGTGGTTGCCGGGGGTGGGGATGGTTTGTAGGAATGAACTGGCTGAACAGGATTAAGAAATAAAACTTCCACTTATAAAATAAGTAAGTCATAGTTGTATAATATACAGCATGGGGAATATACTCAATAATATTGTATTAATTTTGTAGGGTCATAGATGGTAAGTGAACTTACTGTGATGACCAGTTCACAGTGTATACAAATGTCAAGTAACTATGTTGTATGCCTGAAGCTAATACAATATTATACATCAATTACACCTCAGAAAAAAGATGACGTTGTCCTTCTTTATTTGAGAGAAATAACTTTGTGTTATTAATTAGTGCTAATAAAATGACATCAAGTATGTGTATATTCTAGGACTTTATCAGAGTATCATTAGAGCACTAACTATACTTATGATGATCTTTTCTTTGTTTAAGGATCTTAATTATTTCTAGAGCTAATATTTAATATACATTATAAAATGTATTATCCCATATGGTTGCATTTTATTTTTTTTATCTCCCTGAACACTCAAACTACAACTAGAAAGAAAACCTTAATTCGACAAGTGTCTTGATGATTTTTCAACTAAACTACCAATTTCCCTTTAATTGATATTAAATTTAATAATTCTGAAAAAATCCAGAGTGAATCAATTCTCCTTTGATATTTAAAATGACATTTGAAATAAAGGAAAGAAACAATAAATGCCATCTCAATAAGCTGTAAATCCAAAGTTGTTTACATTTAAACATCTCAGTTCCACGAACCTTGAAGTCCTATTACAATGAGTTAAAAAACAAACAAAAAAATCCTTGGTTTCAGAAGTGTCATTACTTTAATGCTGGTAAAAAATAGTAGCTTTAAATGCTAGCCTTTCCTCCTAGCTTCCTTCCCCTTGTTCTGATGCTCTCTGGTCTCTTTCCCTTATTAATCTACATATTCTTACATATCATTTGTAAGAGTTATTGAAAAAGGGCTTCACCTTGCCTACTTGCCCATATTGATAAGGAGGCTTTATCTTATTTCCGTGAAGATTCACATAACCAAGATTCAACCTTTGAAAAAAGCAGCACTTTCTACCTATGAAAATCAGTGAATGGGGTTATGCTTCAATAAGAGCATATTATTGGGGCGCCTGGGTGGCTCAGTGGGTTAAGCTGCTGCCTTCGGCTCAGGTCATGATCTCAGGGTCCTGGGATCGAGCCCCGCATCGGGCTCTCTGCTTGGCAGGGAGCCTGCTTCCCTCTCTCTCTCTCTCTCTGCCTGCCTCTCTGTCTACTTGTGATCTCTCTGTCAAATAAATAAATAAAATCTTTAAAAAAAATAAGAGCATATTATTTATTTTTAATTGCCAATAAATTTTTTTCTATTGCTTATTAAACAGCTCTTCTGATGTCTTATTTTCTTTTATCCTGTAAAGCAGATATAGTTTGTAAGATGGGGGGAAATTTGAGAGTGAATTAAAACATTTCTTTATACTCAAAGGAAAGAGCCTATATAAGTCCTCTGTATTAAATAAAGACCTGGCTCATAAAAGTTAATATACCTTATTTACCGATGCTTAGGAAATACCAGGGTTAGGTGTCAAAATTATTTTTAAAATATTATAAAAATGTTCCAGTGCACAGGGATTAATTTTAAGTCTTCTTAACAAATCTTACTTGAAATGGGTAGACTAATTATTTTGGAGTATGCCATTGACTGCCATTAGGACATAATGATGCTTTGCTTAGCAATTAGCCCCCCAAGAAGAAGAAGAAAGCAAGTCCTAGTTTGAAAAATTAGCACCGAATATATGAACATAGAATCTACCAGAACTGAAGATAATTGATTAAACAATTTTCTATACCTAGATCATTTATATTCCCATCTTTTTTTTTTTAATTCGTGAGAGAAATTGAGCCTTAGAACTCACAAATACATGATAAATGATCTTTTTTATGGAATGACCTATATTCTTATATGGCTTTATCTTCATAACTAATCTCTACTTCTCTTCTGCTGATAATATGAGATGGAGAAAAGCCAAGGTATAGTTGCTTCAAGTCCTAACAGTACTCCATGCACCATTTCTCTCTACTTTAGATAGCAACTCTTTTAATAAATTACATCACGGATAAACTTATCAATATCCATCAGGAACTGAAATGGAAGAAATAGTGTAACATCTCGTCTTTTAACCAGGTTTGGAATAGATTGTTTCTGCCTTCAATAGAGATCATGAAAAACAAACAACAAAAAACAAAAACTGGAAGGTATAAGCACACTGCTTTAACCAAGTCCTGAGTGCTCTGCACACATCACCTTTAGAAAGCAATGGCACAGCCACAGTTGCAAAAGCCAGCCAAGAAAACCAGGATTGCTCTTGTTTGGAGAGAACAAAGCAGAACCAGCTCAAGACTAAACACACACACACACACACACACACACACACACACACACACACACACACACACACGGGCATCTTCAAAAGAGAAAAGCAACCCAGTGTATTGTAAAGGCAACCAGTTGTCAAACTTTGAGTGGGCTCTGCAAGTCAAACCGTACCTTGTAACACCTGGATGCTATTCACAAAAATAGTCTATTAGAAATGTGACTGAACCTTCCTCCACTATTTTTCCTCATCTGTATTGGGGGGTCTGAGGACAGCAGGACAGAGACCAGCTTTGCCCCAGGTGAAGGCAGAATGGCGAGAGAGACTTACCTGTTTTCTCTCAACGAATGCTGAAACGGAACTTGAGTTAAAATAAATCCTCCCCTCTTGCACAGTTTCTTCCTTGTTTCTATTAAGAGAAGTGACTCCGTCTCGTCTCCCAGTTTCCTATGCCCTACAACCTTGGAAATGTAGCTGCCCTACTCACATGCTGCCTTAAAGATACAGTTACTGCTTCTCACCGCACTAGCATACTCTCTTCCCTTTCCTGGAGCTCATCAGCTCTTTTAGAAAGTCTGTCAGGTCTGGACTAAGAGTATTTTATTTCTCTGCCCTCCAGGATCTCAGGACCCCTCGAAAGGATTTGGTTAACTGCTGTCTCACTGACAGGGTGCTCCTATAGTCTTTCTGTCATCTAAGCCCGACAAAAAGTACAGAGGACAGTGAGAGGGTAAGAAATGAATGGATGCTTTTGAAACCAAAGGGACTTGGCTGAAACTAGACAACTCTCATTAGAGACTGGTCTGGGGTGTGTGTGTGTGTGTGTGTACATGCGTGCGTGGGTGCACCGCACCCCTTTGCTTCCCTGAGGACAGGATCATTCTCCATTCTCAGTTCAACTTGGATCTTTTGCTGCTTCAGTGTTCTTGGTTTTGAATAGTTACTCTGATGCACCGCCATGCGTGAAATGGATGATTTGCAAGCTTCTCTGTCCCACGCAATTCCGTGGATAATCAGATATCCAGATTCTGCACGGGCAAGAGAACCGTTCATTTACAGAAAGTGATCGCTTCTGTCACCAAAGGAGCTAGTAACATTCGCAGGGGTAGTCAACTGGGAGGTGGGAACCTGGCCCTTGTGCTCTGGCCTTGGTGCTGAATCCGAAACCTGCTGCCTGAACCATCTCCGTGGCCTCTGGACAACTTTGGGAGGTTTGAGAGTGCCGGCCAGTTCTAGAAGCCCCCTTGCGGGTGGCGGGCAGGAACTTGGGCACTGCTGATACCCTGGGACCCTCCACAGAATACCTGACTGGCTTATTCCTTCTCCTGAAGCTGGGAAAGTTTTGTTCAATGTTTTTTGTTGTAATTGGAGCTGCCTTCTCCCCTCCCACCTGGGTCGCCATGGAGACTCAGCTCTTTCTTTCTCCAGGCAAAATGGGCGAAGCTTAGTTAGCTATGCCCTGACTACAGCAAGCCCCTTTCTCTTTCTAATCAGCTCCTGGGTATCCCACTCCTCTGTTTTTCAGCAAAAGAAAGGTAGGCAGGGTGAGGAGCTAGTAGGGATGTGATATTACAACCTATATGGTGGGGGCTCCCCCGAACCATCAGACTTTGGATAAAAGCAAGCAGGAGACACTCTAAACATATAATGAATTTCCAACTCCTAAACACAGGAGTTTCCACCCCCCCTTTCTCTCTCTCTTCCTTTTTTGGGAGTGGAGGCGGGATTCTTTGGAAAATTCTGGTATTTTGTTTCTCCATCAACCTCACCCTATATCTGTGGCTGTTCCTATTACCATGTTTCCTCCTTAAGCATCTCTTCATATTGAGGTTGGTACAAGAGATATACCTGTGGATTGACCCAAGGTTTTATTGGGTTTGGGGAATACTAATGTTATTTCTGTTAAAAAACTAATTCAGGTTTAATGTCTTCATGCAAATGAAAATATACCCAGGAGGAAGCAAGTCAGCAGATTAGTCTAACCCCCTAAATGCCATAAACATCTCATTTTATCTGAGGGTTTCTTTCCCCTTCCAGTTACAAAACAATTCAGTTTACTTCTAGGGAGAGCTTCCTATTCACTGTTTGTAGCCATCATATTACATCCTTGGTTTTACTGATAGACAACAGTTAGAAGTTATTGTTTCCCATTTTCTGCCGGTTTCTCCCCACCCCTCACTTTTCCTTTTCCTCCTTCTCTGTTCTCTGTCTTCGTCTCTGTCTCTCTCCTCTATGCAAAGAACAAGGATACAGCTTTCCATAAAGACAATGGGCTTTTCCCAACTGTAAATGACTACACCGCAAGCCGCCCCTACCAGTTAATCAGTGCATTTCTTCTTTGCCAACGTATGTTGAAATGATGTCTGCAATGACTGCCTGGGTTTCTCTGTGCCCGGGGCATGCAGACCCCCTCCACTCCCCGCCCCCCTTGCGAGTTTTCAGTTGCTAATGAAAACCCTATGAAACAGATTTCCCTTCCGTTATGTAACCGGCATCTCCCTCGCCTTTCCCTTGACTTGGGCATCATGTTTCTCATCAGCGTGGAGCATGCAGCGACGGAGACTGGGGAGGGGGAGGTGGAGACCCGAGGGCACGGAACGTTTTGCCCAGATTGTGCCAGCTTCTCACCTTCGAGCAACTCAGCGCACCGCTTACCTTGCTGCGGACAGGGTGGTTTCACTCAATCATGATCTCCTCTTGGAACGGAGCAAGATTTGATAATTGAGTACACGATGGATGGTGAGGGGAGAAAATAAAAAAAAGAAAAGGAAAGACAAGCTGGAATCAGATGGTCAAATTTCACATCAGCCCCGGGAGGCTGTTAGGAGTCTCCATTCTCCTGGCGGTGCACCCAGTTCTGGGTCTGGCTTCCCGGTTCCCGCGGATCCCCACCCCTCCACCCGCCCAACCTCTCCGGCCAGGTGCGGCCGTCTGCAAACTGGCTCCCTCTGGCCGCGAGCGGAGAGGAGGGCTGGGCGCGGGGTCACGGGAGGGGCGGAGGGGTGTGCGTCGGGCAGAGACGCGGGCGGCAGACCGGTGGAGGAAAGGGGAAAAAAAGCAAGAGTGGCGGAAAAAAAAAAAAAAAAAAATCCCGGCTGGGAGAAAAGTGATGGGCCACGCAGAGAGACGTCATGAAAGCCGCAGATTCAATGAATGCTCCTCAATTCCAGCGGACGGGCTGAGCCCCGCTGGCCGCGCACGAACCCGCGCGGCTCCGCGGATAAAAGCGAGCGCAGCGCCGCGTGCTGGAGGAAAGCGGCCACACAGTGTGTTCCAGAGAGGCAGGGGGCAGGGACGCGGAGGGGAGGAGCGCGAGGTCAGGAGACGCCCACCCACCGCGCATACCCCTCCCCGGGTTGGGGCGGAGGTGGGGGACACTGCCCCGGCCCCTTGCCAAACCGCGCGGGAGCGGAGGCGACGGAACCAAACCTCACCCCTCCAAAATGAAGCTGGAGACGTGGGGGCGCTCCACGCTAGGGGACTTTGGGATTAGCCTCCGTTCCCACCTTTCCTCCTCTGCCACTAAGTAAGTTATTCCCGGTGAAGAGCCTGGACAGCAGCAAAGAGCCGAAGCTCTGGGATCACTTTGTGTCTGCTGCTTGGAGGCGCTCCATCTTTCAGGTGTCGTGAAAGCACCAGAAAGAGGGTCTTGCCTCTGTCTCCCTTGGGCTGAAATTACCGAGTCAGCCTGGGTTCAGGAGCTGGAGCGCGCAGTGTGCGCGTGCCCAGGAGGGGGCGCCGCGAGCCCCTGGGGCGGGGTGGCGGGTGAGGGGCTGCACCCCGCGGTTTGGGGGGGGGGTCAGTATTCCGTGGATCCCGAGGAAGCCCAGCCCGCTGCTTGGTTCAGTCCGTGCTGTCCACAGCAGCTGGGGGCGCCGCCGCTGCTCCATCCCACCCCACCCCGATGTTTCTCGGGGGCACTGGAAACAAAGAAAGGGACACTGACCTTTTTCATGCATAACCCAGCTTGCCTTTCAAGTTAATTTTGTCAGGATTTGGGTAATTGCTTACTCGATCCTGTCCCTTGATTTTTAACTTGCTTTGTATTGTTATTCCAGAGATCACCTCACATAGCTCCCCTCTGCACACCCTCTTTTTCTTATGGTCATTGCGAACAGTATTTCCACGTTTCCAAAGCTTTTCCACAACTTGCTTCTATCTCTGTAAGCTCCACTCTTTTATGCCATCTTTTCTCTGAGAATAAATCGATTGACAAACTTTAAGAGCAACGAGAACCACTGACTAGTAATATTTTAACAACAGTTTCGTATCTGGCTCTTCTTTTGCCACTTTATAAAGTGGTTTTCCTCTCATAAGACACAGAATTTCTTTTTTTTTTTTTAAAGATTTTATTTATTTATTTGACAGAGAGAGATCACAGTAGGCAGAGAGGCAGGCAGAGAGAGAGAGAGGAGGAAGCAGACTCCCCGCTGAGCAGGGAGCCCGATGCAGGACCCTGGGATCATGACCTGAGCTGAAGGCAGAGGCTTAACCCACTGAGCCACCCAGGCGCCCCAGGACACAGAATTTCTATCTCCAAGATGACCCTATTCCAGAGAAAGAGTTGGTTGAGACCTCTTATTTCCAAGATCATTGTATTCTACATTTATGCATTGTAGTTACACAGCAATTCAGCCCTTCAGGAATGCTGTCTGCTTTCTAAAAATGACTTCGGTGTGGAGAGGTGTTTGCCTTAATTTGCATCGACGGCTATACACAGATCACCCATGCCAACCGGGCAAACAGCCTATGAGCCTGTATTTGTTGCTGATTTTCCCTGAGAGGTTGTGATCTCACTTGCCCTTACTTCCTTAGTAGGATGGTTAATATGTGATTTTTATGCTCCGTAGTGCTTCCCAGATCTAGTCATTGTCTTAGAGTGGGACTCCACGGTCCCTGAGGAATCCCCAAGCAAGTATGAAAGAAGCAAGATTTCGGTGGAAACAGCCCTCCAGCATGAAAGGAACAGCTCACACTGACTCTAGTTGCCTAAATAGCATTCTCTTTATCCGGGGAGATGCTCTGGATATGCCTAGTTTTGACTAGATACATTTCTACCAACAGAAGGATATCTCAAGATTTGTTTCTTACAAGACCTCAGACTAAGTAGGTAAGTCCAGTGAGAATAATAACCCCCTTTTCTCCCTTAATTTGAAACTGGCTAGAGTGCTGTGGGTTGCACATGATCAAGAGCTTGTGTTGAATTAGGCAGATCATACTAGCATGACAAGGCGGGGAGGGGGGCGCGGTTTGACCAAAGCCAGAGACAAGAGCAATAGGTTTAACTGAATTCATTTACTCCTGAGAGATCTCAGGCCGTGACTGTCACTGGTGTTAACTGAGAGGAGTCTCGGTGGCATCTGGAAATCGGGCAAGCTGTCCTTCCCAGCCACATGTTGCAGCTTCTCTGAGCTTCCAAGAGCCCTGTTAGGCTACACTGTGTTCAGCATATCTAGAATTTCACTTAAAAGTCTATTTTATGATTTCCGATGAAGCCAAGACCTCAGGGTGGGGGAGTGTGGGTGGGTACCAAGGGGGGCTTCTAAGCCTTAGCTTCTCCCGCCTCTAGGTAGGTCAGTACTCCAAAGCTGACCAAGAGGGTGGGTTCTAGGATTGATCGACTCTTTTATACGGACGAGGTTGGAATCTCCCCAACACATCAGTCTGTAACGGGGGCTAGCAGAGTTGACAAACTGAAATATCCCAACTGAGTGTCATGTACTGTGTATAATCTTGTTTTTCTTCACTATTGATTGTGGCAATTTACAACCCAATCTAGCTCCCTCACCCACGTGTAGATCTGACCCAGCTTTGAACAGGCTGACACCTGTCAGCCTGGGTGCTGGGTGGTGGTTTCTGGTCTCTGTCTTGTCTTGCTTTGTCTAAAGTCTGTCGCTCATTGGATATTGAAGCCTTTAGCCTGCTGTGGGCGACCGTTTCTCTTCATCTCATTTCTCCACCCACCTCTCCCCTCACCCACAAAACCAACACTAAAAGCATCTTTAAAGTGCAGAGAAAGGAATATAATTTCTAAATAATTTATTTTAACTATAAAGGAACATTTGATTTAAAGAATATCAAGAAAGAAATTTAAGAATTATTCTGTTCTAAAGCTCTGCTTTCAATGGACTAGATTGATTCCATCCATGTTTCTTATTGAGGGGATATCCAGAAAGAGCTACTGTCTTTCCTTCTTGGATTTTGATGGTAAATTTTGAGAAACATTCTTTTTGTTGTTGTTTGTTTTATTTTGTTTAGAAATACATTCTTTTTTTGTCGCTGTTCAAGTTTTAATTTAAATTCTAGATTGGTAACATGTAGCATAGTATTGACTTGGGAGTAGGACTTAGTGATTCATTACTTACATATAACACCCAGTTACATGTAACTTATCACAAGGGCCCTCCCCAACACCCATCACCCATTTAGCCCATCCCCCACACACCTACCCTCCAACAACCCTCCATTTGTGGAGACACATTCTTTCTTTTTTTTTTTAAGATTATTTATTTATTTATTTGATCAAGAGAGAGCAGGGACAAGGAACAGAGGGAGAGAGACAGAAACTCTGCAGAGCATGGAGCCTGTCACAGGACTTGATCCTATGACCCCAAGGTCATGACATGAGCCGAAATCAAGAGTCTGATGCTCAACCGGCTGAGCCACCCAGGCACTCCTATGGAGATACATGTTCGATAAATATATCCAGGTGTAAGAAATTAAGTGCTTTTGCTAAGAAGGGAGTTTCAGATGGTTTTATTTTTATTTTTTTATTTTACTTTTTTTCAGATGGTTTTAATTCTGAGGGATTTTCCTGCTGATCTTTAGCACTTTCAACCTCCAATTATTCAATTATTTCTTCTCTTTCTTTGATAGACTTTCATCTTCTGCACATTTCCTACAGTTACTTTCCTTCCTTACTTTGGAATTCCGTTCACTATCTTTACTAATCTTAAATTATAAGTGCTTATAAGCATTTCAAAATTATGCATTTTTGTTTTTGTTCTGTGGCTTGATAAATGAGTCCAATCTAAAGGCTCATTTGATAAATTCTTTCTTATAGAATGTTTTATTAGTTCATCATTTAGTAGGTATCATGCCTTTTAATCACAGTGTCCCCCCAAGGAATTCATTAAAATACAATTTAAGAAAGTCATAATAGCCTCAAGTATAATATTTCAAAAGACCACAGGAGGTGATGATTACAAACAATTGCATAAATTAGTCTCCCTGTACCTCTTACTGGAAATAATTTGGATTAACATGAAATCTGGGCAACATGAACATTGCAGGCCAAAATAAAGGACTTAGATTTGTAAGATGCTTTTTCTGTAGTTAACCATGTGCTAAAATACCCAGATTCTTTAAGTTTTCGTTTTTATTTTAACTGACACTCTTAGCAAAGAGGCTATGAGTTGGAGAGAATGAAATAAAGTTCCTTCTTTTGTATGCTACTGCAACTGTGTGTCATTTCCTGTAGTCGCGCTGGACACTAAGCACACCTGTTTGTCCTCCATAGAGGTTGGACTCCAGCCCAGCTTCCACGGGCTTCCATGGCTCTCCCAACAGAGCCCTCCCAGCCTTTTCCCCTAGAGATACCTCTCAGAGTCCTGTTCTAAATTCCAGATCAGCTTTGGTGTCTTAAGCAAGATTTATCTTTTTAAGGACTCTTGATCCCCCAGCATTCATGCTGAGCGATGGTGTAGGTGGGGGATTCCTGCTTTATCATCTCATCTGTAAAATGGTGTTTGCAAATGGGCTCTTTGGGAAGCAGACTCTGAAATGGACTAATGTGCTGGATATTTTTAGGGATGTTTCTCAAAATATTATGTCCATGAGATCAACACCTATGAAAGAGAAGGTAAGGAAGTATGGGTGAGAAGCAGGGCTGATCTCAGTCTTGGCGCATCCCACAGAGAGCTCCAAAGATAAAATGAACCATTAGAATTGTCCTGTATTAAGCCAAGATAGCCCCGACCTGATTGGTCCCTGGATATGAGCTATCTGGGAAGGGCATGACTGGGCAAGGAAGATTTAGATAGTCTGCATCTGGTGGCTAAAAACTGTCTGCTTATAGCGTTCTAGCAGTTAGGTCAGTAAGCCCTCTCTTGAAAGAGGATCTTAGTGACACATCTCTCCATTTACCAAAAATGGGCATGATAGCGTTACCTATTGCATAGTGTTCCTATGACTATTTTATGAGGTATTATATAATATAATCCATTTAGAAAGTGGAGCCCACAGTCTGGCATATAGTAGCTGCTTAATAAATGTGAGCTATTTATTAATGGATGATGTTTGTTATTTTTATGATTAAACAAACTCAGGATTTGTTTTCATGTACCTCCAGATTTGTATCCATACAGTTTCAAGTCCCTTTTCAAGTACCAGAAAAATATTGAGAGTACTTCTTATTGTCTCTGATTAGCTAACGAGGCCAATCCCTAAATCAATTACTGTGCCTGGGAGGATACTATGCTAGACATTGTCTGTTCACACCCAGCATCTATTTCTACCCATTTCTGGTACCCTGATTTGGAAATAGGAAATTCATGAATTTGGAAATTCATGTTCAAAGAGGAATTTAATATCAGACTGGAAGTCAGACATTTCCTGGAATAGGAGGAAAGGAGAGCTCTGGCATCAACAGGTTTTCCTTCAGTCTGAAAGGGAAGAGGTCTAGAGAGAAGAAATGTCCAGTATATGTAATACACGTAAGTCTCTAATAATACAATGCATATAATTCTCTACTTACACGAGGAAGTTAATTTCTCTCTTTGTGGGAAACAGTGGTAAGAATTACCTTTCTGTAGTCTCATAGAAGACTCTGGTAACCAACCACAGATGGTGGTTTGCTTCTCCTTGCTATGTAATTCTCAACAGTCATTTATTTAGGTAGTTCTTTCCTCTTATTTTCTGTTTATTTGGAGCCAAAGTGGGAGAAATGGAATATAGAATCAGCAAAAATTCCGAAGTCCACAAGGAAAACAAACATCCCAGCCTGGAAGCTACAGTGACACTGCAGTTTAGCATGGGATCCAGGAAATTGATTGCTGGTGGCAAACAAGGAACAGATCTCATTTGCAACTTCAGGTCCCTGAGCTGTAGTCACACACACAACTTGTATTCATCTGCTGACTCAAGACCCACCGAGCAGCAGGAAGGAGAACACTGGTATGTAAGACAACATAAAACCATAGACTATAGAATGTTGAAGTTCCCTCAGAGATTTTTTGGTCCCTTTTCAATTCCATGAGCCTGTCTCTGAACCCAGTCAGAGGTAGGCTGCCTCCACCACCTTAACACTGATTCATTTCCACCTTCCAGCCCTTAGATCTACCTTTTCTTTCTTTCTTTCTCCCCCCCCTTTTTTTTAAGATTTTATTTATTTATTTGACAGAGAGATCACAAGTAGGCAGAGAGGCAGGCAGAGAGAGAGGGGGAAGCAGGCTCCCTGTTGAGCAGAGAGAACGATGTGGGGGTCGATCCCACAGGGCCTGAGCCTAAGGCAGATGCTTAACCCACTGAGACACCCAGGCACCCCAATCTACCTTTTCTTAACCAAGTCCAAGCCTTTAACACCTACTCTCAGACTTTTAGTTTGTTTCTTATCATTGACCCTCCCAGAGTTATTTCCCCTCTTCTTAAAGCTCTCGGTTCTCACATTTGATCCTATTGACTTGTTCCTTCTGGTTCCTATCTTTTCATTCTGTCTCATCCATTAAATAGATTATTTATAGTACCATAAATATGACAGACATAAACTTTTTTCCCATAGAGTTATATGATCCTTTCCAAACAAATATAATTCAGGAAAGAAATATGATACAAGATAATAAAATAATGGGATAGATTCTTGTCCAAATGGTTCATGAGTAACACGATAATAATAAAGTCCTTAAAAATTTCAAGGACCTTGGGGAAATTACTTAATTTTTTAAGCTCTCTTAAACAGGAATAATTATAACACCTTTTATTAGTAATCTATTGCTGCATAACAAATAACTACAAACTTAATAGCTTAAAAAATACCCAGTTATTAGCTCTTAGTTCTATAGGTCCCAAGTCCAGCAGTGCATGGGTGGGTTCCCTGTGTAGGGCATCACAATGTGGAGATCAAGCTGTCAGCCAGGTTGAGTTCCAGTCTGGGGAAAAAAAATCCACTTCCAAGCTTATTTTTGCTATTGGCAGAATTCACTATCTTACAGTTGTAAGACTGAGGTCCCCGTTTCCTTATTTGCTGTTAGCAGGTGACATTCCTTGTCATGTGGTCCCTCCATCCTCAGGCCAAGAAAAGGACATAGGATTCTTCTCATGTTTTAATTTTCTGATGACTTCTGCTGCTATGAGCCAGAGAAAACTTTCTGCTTTTGACAGACCCATGTGATGAGATCAAGCCCACCTAGATAAACTCTTTATTTTAAGATCAGTTGATTCGGGACCTTAATTATGCCTGAAACATTCCTTCACAACAGCAATTAGGATAATGTCCGACTGAATAAGGGGAGAAGGTGTGTGTATACCAAGGGCTGAGAATCTTGGGGGCTCTCTTAGAATTCTGTTTACCACGTACCTGCCTTGCAGATTATTAGATGAGCTGATACACAGGTAACCAGTATATTAAAAACAAAGTTTTAATGGAAACACCAAGAGATACTCACAGTTTGTTGCTCTGCTGATTCATTTCATTGGCATGAAGCGGCAGCTGATCCTGCAATTAACTGAGCCGCCTTTCCCTCCTCTTCCTCCAGCTTCTCTGACTCCTGAGCTTCTGTGTTTCCAGATGTGTGATGAAGGATTTATGCACAATACTCCTGTGACCAAGGGCAGAGACAGAAGAACTGACATGAGGTTCATTTCATCCTTGTGGGGTTCCAGCCTGTGCTTCTGGGTTCCAGACCGTTTGTATCATATTATGTCACTGCTATAGTTGCCACATCTCTAGCTTGTCCTCCAGCTAAGATCATAGTAGTGGCTGCATTTTTCTTTCACTATCTTGTCTTCCCCTTGCTGTCAACACATTGACAGGATGGACTTGGACTTCATTACCTGGGCAGGAACTCCAATAATTATTGGTTAGAATCGTGGCCCTTGGTGGTACTATCATTGTTAAGTTGTCATGGTTTTCCAGGACTGTTGAACAAGGGAATAATAAGAGGGGTCCCAGTATGTTCCTGAGTTCAAAGACAAACCTTCTTGCCCATGGTACTGGAATAACCACTCAGCTTGTCTCTGGTAATCAGGATTGGTCACAACACCCAGGGATCCTTTTGCATATGCTGGTTTACTAGCATAAAGGCCAAAAGGCCAAAAGGCCCAAAAAGGCCAGGGTGCTATCTCAACATCTAATGCATCAGAACTGCTACTATGTTTTGTGTTTGGTGTCTTCTTCCTTGGACACTAGGACCTCCAAACCCAACAAGTCAAGGTAGTAGGATGAGAAGCAAACATAATTTGGTAAAACTCCCCCATCACCCCATTGGTTACTGGCTATGCATTCTGTGCATTCTAGCTATGGCACCGATAGCATGTATGTTGGTTGCAGATTAGGGCATTTACTACATCCCATAAGAGAGAATCCCAACCTCACAGTGACTGCTTCCCATCTGGTACCATGACAGAGCTTTCAGAAGACCATCCCACCTTTCCCCCTACATGGCTGCTTCCTGGTGATGGGTCATATGGTAGGATGAGGGAAGTCTATTAGCATGAGCCCACTCTCACACTTAGTTTATCACAAATTTGACCCCTGCTCAGTAGGACCCTATGATATGGGTAAGGGTTAGAGATTGTTGAAGCAATGAGGCTTGGTGAAAAAGGTCAGTGTACTGCATCTACTACAAATTGGCCTCCTGGTTCCCCTAAGGCTGGTTCTCTGCAGGGGATAGTGGCTTTGATTGAGACATAAACACCTTCACATTCTGTGCCCATTCATTCAGGCCCATGTATATACTTCTTCCTAGAACCCATTATTATCAATTTTCTAATTCTGATGGGACTAGTGAGGGCATATCTGTAACTCAGTCCATTTTTCCTTCCGCATTACAAAGAAAATTTAGAACATTACCCACCTACCTGCCCACAGGGAGATGTCCCTTCACCACCACCTTTTTGGAATAGCTTCTGTCTGGTATAAACAAATCAGGCTCTTGAATTTTCTTCCCTCATTAACTGATCATAAGAAATTCCTCTTAAGTCATAAACATGTGTTGATGGATGAAAAAGCAGAGCACTAGAATCAATAAATGTCTGGCCAGCTTCCTTTTGCAGTTTACTTGGAACTTCCATTCTGTTTCAACCCCAAGTCCTATTTACCTATGCTAGATTGTTATACTAATGGCCCCCAGTGGAACATGTCTCTGGGTGTCCAAACTCTTGTGTTGTCCCCTGTTACACTGACTGTCCTTGGGCAAGTATCTTGCATTAGTTAATGGGGTATCATCAAATATGATAAATGTTTGTGTGCTGGGGTTAATTCTCCTCTTGGAACCTGAGACTGCATGTGAGGAAAGCATGTCTGGCCTCCCTGAGCATGAAAGACCACAGTGAGAGAGACCTGAATTTCTCAGCTGTCTCCATTGAGCCCAGTCCCCAGCTAGCCCTTCAGCTTAAAAACTAAGGGAAAACCAGCATGAGAACCAACCATAGTAAATCAACAGAACATAAAAAATATTAAACTATTGTGTTATTTTTTATTGAAACCTCAGGTTCTGGGATGGTTGTTATTCAGTGATGGATAACTGAAAGAAAAGTCAGTACCTAGTAGTGTGGGTCTTCTTTAATAAAAACCCAAAACATGAAGGATCGACTTTAGGGCCAGGCAGTGAGCACAGATTGGGAGGTAAGGAAACTGCCATTGGAGACGGGGAAGTGTGCAATTGAAGGCTTATAGTAGTAAGGCAATTTGCAAAGCTGTCACCAGTAGTAGCTTGTGAGACAGAAAATGTACCTGATCTCAAGGATCTTGCTAAGGAGATTTCCAAGTAGAATATTGAAAATACCCATGGCTTCTTTCAGCTGTATATAATTTAAGGGAAATTCAAGAGACAGAATCTGCTGGTTGGAAAAGAAAACAGTTTCTCACCTCTAGTCTTTCCTACCAGCAAATAAATCTCAAACTAAGGACTAGTCACAGGGCAGAGATCTAATGAAGGGTATGGCTGTAGGACTCTGAAAAATGTAAGATGGTGCATAGTTGCTTCAGCTAGCAGAAGAGCTTTTTAAATAGCTCAAGGGCATAATCCTCCAGCCGTTGTACATGAAGCTCAAAGTAGAGGGATCCGTCTTGAAAGAAATTATGGTTTTAGCTTGGGGTATACGGTGAATCACAATTGCTCTATAGAAAGTTCATAATGTTTTTTTTTTATATATAAAGATTTTATTTATTTATTTGTCAGAGAGAGAGAGAGGAAGAGAGCAAGCACAAACAGGGGGAGGGGCAGGCAGAGAGAGAAGCAGTCTTTCCACGGAGCAGGGACCCCGATACAGGACTTGATCCCAGGACCCTGGGATTATGACCTGAGGCGGAAGCAGATGCTTATCCGACTGAGCCACCAAGGTGTCCCACTCATAATGTTTTTACAGGGTTTTGCCAACTTGAACTAAATGAGACAGAGTCAATTCAGAATAAAGAGGCTCCAAATCCCCCAGCTTTCTATGGCAGGAAACAGGCTGAGAGAGCTATTTATGTGCAAATATGAGATGTTTCTTACGGAGGGAGGCAATGGCCTGTGAGAGGACAAAGCTGAGACCTCTTGAGAAAGCCAAGAATGATGAAGAACTGCCATTTTAATCATGGAACATTTCTTGCCTTTAGGAAGTCCTAACATGTCTCTGGATGTATTTCAGAATCACTGTGGACCAATGACTGTTAGATGTCTCTCTCCTTACTACTCTTCACCACTTCATACATATGGCTTCATGGGGAATTCCACATGGTCAATCTTCCACAGCCTCTCCATCTTACCCTCCAACCCAATGATTCTTGTATTTCCATATGCAAAATATATTCACCCCTTCCAAGACTCCTAAAGTCTCACCCAATCATGTCATTAGGAGAAAGCCAATGATCTATTTATCTGCATTAACTTCAGATATAGAAAAGAAAATATGTCTGCAACTTGAGCTGGCATCACCCTGAACAGACTGCTACCTGAGGTCTATCCTTGGGGGCCCAAGCATCCCCCATCAGCCTATCTGGAGCCTGAAAATTTGAGGAGCAATACTAGCATCTGGCTGAAACTAAACCACATGGTGAATGACTCAAGCTCAGGAAATGCACTAATGGTAATAGAGTAGCATCAACTCTTTTGGCAACTTACTTGGGAAGATATCTCGTGCTTTCCATTGGAACCATTATATATATACATGGTATATTGTTACACCAATAGTCCGAATAAACCCTACCATGCCTTCATATGCCCAAGTAAAACCAGTGGAAAGGCACAGCAATGTGTAGGTGGTAGAGTGCCATTTGCATTTTACAATGAAATGCTGCTATGAACATCAGGTTTTGGATGGTTCAGTGGATCAGATAACACTCAGTGAGGGATGGCTTGAGTTGCATGGTCACTTGGTGATCTATGGTGGACATTCTGTCTTTACTAGAGCCCAAAATCAAGCAAAGAGTTGCTTGTCAAATGGAAAAATTCTGTTAGCAGAAGGGAGCATGGATTTGTTCCTACAGCCTAAGTGTATATGCTGTGACTCTCCTGTAGGAACTTTCCAGTCTACATGTACTTCCTTGTTTGATGCTTGTAGTCACACTGTGTAGTCTTTCCTCAAAGAGCCTGACTGCCACCTCTCCATCAAGGGGCTCCAGGTCTACAGTTGACTAAGGTCTGGGAACTGGCAAGAGACTGTAATCTCCACAAAGGTAACTTGAGTTACGACTAGACCCACCCTAAGGAATGGAGTTTTGCTGATTTTATAAGCAGAGCAGTAACCTTAGGAAGAAGTACTGACTTCATTTCTAGGGATGCCATCACTGGTCAGATCCCTGCAGGCCAAAACATTGACCACCACCAGGTTCCTGAGGCTTATAATGGAATGGGAGTTAAGGTTATGGCTTCCAAAGCATTATTATTTCAATGTAAATTTATGATTTATATTGGATTTTTTATTATTAATGTTCCGGGAACTCTGGTCTCAGTCAAAACAGAAGGAATCTTGGAATAACCAGTTCTTAATTATAAAATGACTAACTTGTAGGCAAAAAAAAAAGAGTTACAAATATCAGGAGACACTGGGTAATTAATTCTATTATAGTAATACTGAAAAAGTTGAGGTTTTGGGGGATGTCAGATTCACACAGTTACAAAAGCAGCTAGACCTTTGCTCTTGGCAGGTCAGTCTTTACAAGTGGCCTTGTTATTTGTTTGTTTCTTTATTTCTATATTTATTTGTTTTTGCTTTATGTCACATAATGGAGGGGAAAAGGATAAAGCTCTCGCTTCCTTTCTAAAGCACATTTCTTAACTTAGAGGGGAACACTAAAGAGTATTCAAACTATAATTATTGATGAATAAACTCAGACAGATGGGAGGACCTTATAATAATGAAAATAATTTTGGAGCACATTTATTTGGAGGAAAGTGAGAAGGAAACTCTCCACCCTCCATTCTTTTACATAACTATTTATAAGCCAAGTTAAATATGAAGTAAATTGCTAAAGAGTGAAGTGCCCAGTGGACTGAGGCTTGCATCATTAAATGACTTTCCCTCATCACTGGCTTGCGAAGATCTAGAAACTAGGACTGAGTCAAGTGTGTGTCTTGTTGCAATAACCCTACAGTTGAAGACCTCAGACTTCATAATGTCACTGTCACAGCGACAAAGAGTCTGTCCAACTCCTGGAGAAAGCATAAAATGATCTTTCTACTTTTTATTTCTCTTCTGATTTATGTCTTTTTTCTTTAGACACTGACTTCACAGCTAGAGGTATATGATTTTATTTGAAACATTGTTAGCCATAAACCACTGGATTTACAGAAATGAGGAATTCTAGTTTATATTTCTTTTTCCTTGAAATGAAACAAATCATACGTTGTTCTGTTACCTTTAATGACAAATTTCTTGGAACAGCAAAGAACTTAGAGCTATTAATCAGTCTATTGAAATATTCATGGTGTTTGGGGTGAAAAAATATACTTGGAGGATGTGTTTTTAAGCAGCTCTGTGTTCCAGGTAATTAAAAAAAAAGCAACACAGTTAAAAAAACAAACAAACCACACAAATGTATCAGAAAGTTCCCCACCCACTTAAGCTATTGACTACAATCCATTGGGCAATATTTTAAGGTGAAATTTAGGTGCTGTTATAATGTTATATTTTTAACTGAATTAATAGCACACCTTTTCCTTCTCTCCAATTAGGACTATGGAGAACTAAGTTCCTTGGAAAAAAATAAGCCATCATTAGAAAGGTCCTTTTAAGGGTGTATTTTGTGTGCTAAGGGAATAGCCATATACCATGGATGTGGATCTATTCTTACTCTGCAAAACCCCAGATGGAAATCAACTTCATGATTTCAGAGAAGGAAATCGTTCAGATTTCTAGACAATAGCCTTCCACACTAGGTGTTAGTATTAGCCCTGAGGATGTGTGTTTGCCTCAAAGAAAGGGGTGTGTGTTTGGGGGGGGGGTATTGCTGTAATAGATAGATCTCTATGATAGAAGCAAGTATGTCCGCATCTTGAGCTGGCATCACCCTAAATAGATCCCTCCCTGAGGTCTATCTTTGGGGGCCTAAGCATCCCCAATCAGCCTATCTGGAACCTGTAAGTTTGAGGAGCAATGCTAGCATCTGGTTGATACTAAACCCCAGGGTGAATGACTCAAGCTCAGGAAATGCACTAATGGTAACAGAGGAATTGATGTTCTGCCTAACTTTGTGTATTAGGTGGTGAGTGCTTCTGGGTAGGGCTGATGTTCTTCCCTAGGTAGGAAGACATTCAAAAGGGAAAAGTCTGGTAAGAATTTTTGGAGGGAGGCACTTTTCTGATGGCAAATGAACCAGTTGGGGCACACTTATGATGTCACTGTTGTGAGCAAACTGTATGTGCTTTCCCTGTGAATTCGAAAGAGTCTAATTTAGCTCCCAATTTCCTCCTTTCCACCCCATGTGTAGTATTTTCTTTTGTAAAATTTTCCAGCATTTCAATAGAGATTCATATATGCTCACACAGGCATCTCAGGCTTAGGCAGATAGAAGTGCTCTTTGATCATGAAAATGGTGGCCTGTACTAACTCTTTTGACATCTGTGGAGGAGCAGGGGACAGTTATCATTCTCCTGGTCATCCTATCATATCAGATCATTCTTCTGGTCTCAATAGTGAACCTGTAGTGCTCAGGGACAGATTTCAAATGGACAGCTCAAGAGGGTTTGAGACTTAACCTTCTGCATTCCAGCCCAGACATATGAAGACAAAGGAAAGAAAATATCTCTTTTTGGGGTATCTGGGTGGCTCAGTGGGTTAAGCCTCTGCCTTCGGCTCAGGTCATGATCCCAGGGTCCTAGAATTGAGCCCCGCATCGGGCTCTCTGCTCCGCGGGGAGCCTGCTTCCTCCTCTCTCTCTGCCTGCCTCTCTGCCTACTTGTGATCTCTGTCTGTCAAATAAATAAATAAAATCTTTAAAAAAAAAGAAAATATCTCTTTTTATTTTCTATGGGGTTGAGAGTGGGAAGCAGATTGCCTGATGTCTGGGTTCTATCTAGCGTAAGTGAATCGGCTGGCTATTGTTGCAAAAGAAACTAATTGATGCTGATAAATTTACGCATAGGTCAGAAAAAAACTCAGTTGGACAAATTTATAAACCTTTGTAAATAGAAGATGTATTGCAACATTTATGTATATGTCCTTAATTAACAGTGCATAATCATCATATCAAAATGAGTTAAGTTTGAGTGTGGATTTTTATTTTTTATTTTTTTATTATTTATTTATTTACTTATTTTGAGTGTGGGTTTTTACTGTTGAGCTAGATGGCAAGGCATTGTGGCTTTTTAAATATGGAATGATTATAGCTGTGCTAAAAGATACGACATATATCAATATCACCAGGCTAAGCTTTCAATTAAGTAAAATGTTACCCCTTCTAAAGAGAATTTTATTTATTACTTTTATTTTATTTATTTATTATTTATTTCATTTATTACTTTTCTAAAGAAAATATTAATAAATTTGAATTCATTAAAATTAAAACAGTCTTGGAAAGTCTCTATTAACAAAATGAAAAGACAAGCCGTAGACTAGAAAAAGTTCTTGTGAAATATTTATGTGCCACCTACTAATCCTTGAGGGTCTGCCTCTTTTTTGATCTCCCCTTGCCTTCCTTACAGGGGCCAGTTTGCAAACCAACAATTATATCGAGCAATAGTTTGTGGTCACAACATAGGTCAAAAATCAAGATGAGGAAGGGAGAGATCTGGGAAAGCCCCCCCCCATGTGGAAATAATAAAATAAATGAATATGTAAATATAACAAAATTTGTAGGATGCAGCTAAATCTCAATGAGAAAACGGAAGTTTAGAAAAGAAGAAAACTCAAAATCAGGGCTTGAAGCTTCCACCTTAAGATGCCAGAAAATCTCATTAGAAGAAAGAAAAAAATCAGAATGAAAGTAAATGAAATAGAAAGTGAATATGTGGTATCTCAGTGTGGTAGCCATCAAGGAGATTCAAATCAAAACCACACTGAGATACCACCTTACACCAGTTAGAATGGCCAAAATTAACAAGACAGGAAACAATGTGTGTTGGAGAGGATGTGGAGAAAGGGGAACCCTCTTACACTGTTGGTGGGAATGCAAGTTGGTGCAGCCACTTTGGAGAACAGTGTGGAGATTCCTTAAGAAATTAAAAACGGAGCTTCCCTATGACCCTGCAATTGCACTACTGGGTATTTGCCCCAAAGATACAGATGTAGTGAAAAGAAGGGCCATCTGTACCCCAATGTTCATAGCAACAATGGCCGGAGTTGCCAAACTGTGGAAAGAACCAAGATGCCCTTCAGTGGACAAATGGATAAAGAAGATATGGTCCATATATACAATCAGTGGAATATTATGCCTCCATCAGAAAGGATGAGTACCCAACTTTTATATCAACATGGATGGGACTGGAAGAGATTATGCTAAGTGAAATAAATCAAGCAGAGAGAGTAAATTATCATATGGTTTTGCTTATTTGTGGAGCATAAGGAATAACATGGAGGACATGGAGAGATGGAGAGGAGAAGGGAGTTGGGGGAAATCGGAGGGGGAGACAAACCATGAGAGACTGTGGGCTCTGAGAAACAAACTGAGGGTTTTGGAGGGGAGGGGAGTGGGGGGCTGGGTGAGCCTGGTGGTGGGTATTATGGAGGACACGTATTGCATAGAGTACTGGGTGTGGTGCATAAACAATGAATTCTGGAACACTGAAAAGAAATAAAGAAAAAAAAGATAAGGCCCATAAAAAAAAAAAGAAAGTGAATATGTAGAGAAAGCCAATACTATCTAAGCTAGTCTTTTTTATTAAAAAATGATTACTTAGACTAAGCAATTGATCACGAAAAAGGAGAAAAATACACATTATCAGTACTTGGATGAGGCAGAATACAACAAACCCTACAGACTCCAAAAGAATGATCAAAAAATATTATGAATGACTTTATGAAAGAGTATTAGGAATAAGTTCATGTCAATGAATTTGGCCGTCTATATGAACAAAATAAATTCCTTGAAAATATACACACTGTCAAGACACTTCAAAGAAAGCCAGAAAATTTGAATATTTCTGTATGACATAAAATAATGGAACTAGCAATTTAAAATATCCCCAGCAAAAAAATCAGTGTGAGTTTGGTGGTGACTTTTGTGAAATACTGAAGGAAGAAACAAAGTCAATTCTCTTTCAGAAAAGAGAGGAGGAAAGAATAATCCTGAGCTCATTCTGTGAGGCCAGCATTACTCTGATGCCAAAGCAAGACAAAGACATCATACGGAAAGAAAACTAGAGATTAATAGCCTTTATGAATGTAGATGCAAAAATTCTTCAAATTTTAGCCAGTTTCACCTAATAATATGAAAAATGTTATACACTATGACAAACTGGGTTTTACCATACAAATGCCAGGTTGATTTTAAAATCCCCAGATCAGTTAATAAATACACCATATGCAGTGGGCAAAATAATGACTTTCCAAAGATATCCATGACTTAAATCCCCCAAGCCTGTGGATAGTTTATGCTACATGGTAGAACAGTCATCACTGATGTGATTTGGGTTAAACATCTTGATATGGAGAGATTATCCTGGATTATCTAGGCGATCCCAGTGAAACCACAGAACCCTCATAAGTGACAGAGGAGAGTAGAGGGACATATGGCTACTGAGGATGAAGTCAGTGTGATCTGTATGAGAAGAACTTGACCCACCTCTTTGCTGGCTTTTACAATGGAGGACAAGTGTCATGAGCCAAGGAATGTGGGAAGTTCTAGGAGCTGGAAAAGGCGGGAAGTTGGATCCACTCTTAGAACTTTCAGAAAAGAAGGCAGTCTTGCTGACACCTACATTTTAGTCCATTGAGACACACTTCAGACTTCTGAACAGCAGAACTAGACGATAAGAAATTTGTGTTGTTTAAGCCACTAAGAGGTCATTAATTATAGCAGCATTATACCATATTTATGAAATAAAGGTGAAAACCATATAATCATTTCCATAGAGGGAGAAAAAAATTTGATAAAATTCCACACACTTTTGTGGTAAAAACTCCTAGCAAACTAGATATAATAGGCAACTTCCAGAATTTGATAAAAAGCATCTACTAAAAGCCTACAGTTAGCATCATACTAAATGTGTTCTACCCAGGACTGGTAACAAGGCAAGGAAGTCCATTTACTACTTCTCTTAAATCTTGTCCTGGACATGTCCTCACTAGTGCAATAGGGTAAAGCAAAGAAACAGAAGGCCAATGCACTGAAAAAGAAGTTAAGCTGTCTTATTTGCACAAGGCATGATTTGACAAATACAAAAACCTAAGGAAACTACAAAAAAATCTACTGGAACTATTATGTGAATTTAGCAAGGTTATAGGTTACCAGGGCAGCATATAGAAAGCAGCTGAATTTCTATATACTAGCAACACATGATTTAAACACAGAATAAAAAAAAATTCCCTTGGCAATAGCATCAAAAACAAAATACTCTGTATTCAGCTTAGCAAAAGAAGTGCGAAATCAATACACTGAAAACTACAAACTCTTTTTGGGAACATTTAAAAAGACCAAGGTAAGTGAAGAGCCCTGTGCATTCATGGATTAGAAGACTCCATATTGTAAAGATGACAATTCTGCTCAAATTGACCATGGATTACATGCAACCTCAATGAAAACTCCAGCAACCATTTTCAGAAATGATGAGTTGATTCTATAATTTATATGGAAAGGTAAAGTACCTGGAATAGAAAAAAAATGGTTTTGTAAAACACAAAATCAGAAGAATTGTACTACTTTCTTTTGGAACTTATTATAAAGGTCATCAATCATGAAAGAATAATCATACAGATAAATGGAATAATAATGAGAATTCTAGAAATAGAGCCACACATATTGATTTTTGTCAAAGGGGGCCATGTCGGCAGGGATATATGAGTCTTTTCAATAAATAATTCTGGAATGACTGGATATCTGTATGAGGAGAAAAGTACCTTGATTGTCACCTCACACATACATAAAATTAATTCAGAATTTATTACAGACCTATATAATGGGGTGCCTGGGTGGGTTGGTTGGTTAAACTCTTGATTTTGGCTCAGGTCATGATTTCAGGGGCAGGGTCTTGGGATCGAGCCCTGCACTGGGCTGTGTTCAGCACAGAGTCTGCTTGTCCCTCTTCCTTCCCTTGCTTGCTCTCTCTCTCAAAAATAAATAAATAAAATCTTTAAAAAAACCTCAAAACTTTAGACCTATATACTAAGACCAAAGCCTTTGGTGTTAGATATGTACTTTGCTACTTGTTCCTTATTGACTTTTACTTTACGTACAATCCTAACAAACTTGCATATTTAGATTTCCAGCCCACAGCAAGTGAGAATGAGTGGTTTGGGGAGATTATGTACTAACAGCAGAAATATCATTGTTAAAAAACCCCACAACACTGTACGTATTTACTGTACTATATTAAATAACCATGACTGTTCATTAAAAATTTAAATTATGTTCATTGTTCTTTTTTTAGAAAGATAGAAACCATGCTGTGTATTTTAGGATAATTTCCATTAAAATAGCTCATTTATTTAAATTTATTCTTATGCTAGATGAGGAAGTTTTGATTCTATGGAGATCACTCATATAAAAATAGAAGCTGATAATGCCAAGTGACCAAGATATTAACAAGGGACACGTGTCTCTTTTTCTCTTCATGCTGTTCAATTTCTTTGCATAACATGTATCTGCCTTTAGAGCCAAGATTCTGGGAAAGTATTTTTTACAATAGCAGGTGTCTTTGGGTCTTCTGCAGAGAACTCTCTCAGACAGTATGTAGCTTTTGAAATGAAATGGTTCATAGAAAATAGTAATGATTGTTCCTGCTTACAAAATTCCAACCAGAGCAGGGCTTTTGTTCAGGAGATAGAAGGGGGAATTATAAATGCCAGTTGGAAATATTCAGAGTAGATGGGATTAGGCACTCTATGCTCCAAGGTAATGCTTGAAAGATAAATTATAGTCAGTCTTAAGTACTCTGCATTACAAGCTGCAGGTGGGTTCCCAGTTTGTTGAGAAAGGCAGCAAAACATGCCTGTCCTACTGCCGAGCAGCAACTTCAGAGGGACTACGAGAGGCTCAGTGCCCAGTGTTGAGCCAGACTCCTTTGTTGTGTACTAGGAGTTAGGCACCCATCAGCAAGGGCAAAAGAAGGTGAAGAGTCTCCTAGTGTAGGCTGGCTACATTTCTGTCAGGAACAAGATCCCTGAAATGGGTGGGAGGCCAGCAAGATAGATAAACATCCAGGACATGAATGCAGCTGGGTGGGTTTTTAGATCCAATTCCGCTCCCACGCTATGTGTAAGCAAAGTGGGAAGTGAGTGCTCCCCTGGCCAGTTCCTCTCCAGTCTTTGGGAACAGGTAATGCCTTCCTGCACATGTACAAGTAATTCCAACAACCTAAGACTTGAGAGACGCAGGATCCCATCAGACAGAGTATACACCACGATTATTGAGTTGGTCATCAAATGTGGTCCACTCCTTGTGCAGGTGGTTTAAAATGTGGATCTTCTAACCAGATCCGTGCTCTACCACTATAGTTGGGTGACTCAAGCAAGTGCATTCATCTCTGATCCCAGTACACTCATGTTTAAAACGTGGTTCACAACAGCACCTACTCATGGGGTTGCTATGTGAGATTAAAAGAGAATTTGTTAGCACGTTCAAGCACTTAGCCCAATGTGTGGCACAGAATAAACACTTGCTATGTGGTGGGAAACGTCTTTTTATGTGTGAGTCTAATTCTGGATTCTTTAGTCTTTTTTTTTTTTTTTGTCTTTACACCAATACCACGTTGTTTTGGTTACTACTGTTTTATAATGTCTTGAGATTAGGTAGTGTTAGCTAACTTTATTCTTTTCTGATTCTTAGTCCAAGTTGTTTTGTCTCTTCTAGGTTCCTTGCATTCCCATATGAATTTCAGGATCAGTTTGCCAATTACTGCAAAAAGGTTTTCTGGGATTATGATTAGGATTGCATTGACTATAGATCAATTGGGGGAAAATTTACATTTTAACAACATTGAATAAAAGAGGTTTATCCCTTACTTCATTTATGTCTTTAACGTCAATCAGCAATGTTCTATAGTTTTCACCATAGAGGTTACTCAAATCTTTGTCATATTTATCCTTAAGTATTTCTTACTGTTCATTGGTAATAGACAGAAGTGCAGTTGACTTTTGTATATTGTTCTGTGTCCTGAAGACTTAGTGAATTTACTTATTAGCCCTCATAGCCTTTTTGTATGTTCCATAGGTTTTTCTGCATAAATGATCCTGTAACTTGTATATAAACAATTATATTTCTTCCTTTACAGTCTACATGCCTCTTGTTTCCTCTTGCCTGATTGCACTGGCCTGAACCTCTAGTCCAATGTCAAAAATGAATGTTGAGTGTGGACCCCCTTGTCTCATTCCTGATCAGAGGTATAAAGCAACCTGACTTTCATTGTTAAGTGTAATGTTCACTGTGGGGTTTTTGTACATGCTTTTATCAAGTGGGGGAAGTTTTCTTCTGTTCCTAGACGGCTGAGAGTTTTTATTAGGAATAGATGTTGGAGTTTGTCAAATGGATTTTCTGCATCTACTGAGATGGTCATATGGTTTTTCTTTTCTTTTTTTAAAGTTATTAATATGGTGAAATACATTGTTTTTTGAATGTTGAATCATTTTACATTCTTGGATAAATCCCACTTCATCTTGATATATTACTCTTTTTATATGTTCTTGAATTTGACTTGTTAAATTAAAAAAAAAACTTCCCTGTTTATTTATCAGTGATATTGGTCTATAGTTTTCTTTTCTTGTGTTTTTGCTGGTTTTAATATCAGGGTAATATTGGCCTCCAAGAATGAGTTGGGAAGAGTTCTTTCCTATTTGATTTTCTGGAAGAATTTATGTAGAATTGGCATTCTTTATTCCCTAAATGTTTGATAGGATTTGCTAGTAAAGCCATGTGGGCCTGGAGTGTTTTTCTGTAGGAAGTTTAAAACCTAAGTTCAATTTCTTTAGTAGATTCAAGGCCATTTGGGTGGATTCTGGTCCTTTAAATTGTTTCCTATAACTTCTGGCATCTCACCTCTGGCCCTGGGGAGCAAGAAGATTCTAGTTCTTCCAGAGCAAGGAGTGTCCCTGAATGTGCACTTTCACCTATTCCCCCCTGGGTCTGAATCCCCAGATACTTTACTCAAATGCCTTTTCTAAGATGTTGTAATACAAGCGCCCAGCATCAATGCCCTTTCCTTGTAATCAGTGGTCTTATTTATATGCGGTCCCGAGATCACTTCTGCTTGAGTCTCTGGGCCCTCTGATGGATCTATTGTTCCTACACAAACTTTGATGTTTTCTGGGTCAGAAGATACAGGGAGAAAACTGGAGCTCCATTATGTTAGAATCCACTGTCCTTGGGGACTCAAGAATCTTAATCAGTCCAAAAATCAAAGGAGGAAATGGTGGCTCGTATTCTTTTCTGGTTTACTTAATATGCAGAAGGGTGGCTGGTTTTGAGGGGAACGTGAACAAATGAGTTTTCTTGGCTCTTTTCTTATCTTCATTGGCTGTGATTCTTCTTTTTAAGGGCTCTTCATTGATTAACATGACAAGCCTCTGATGGTCTGTAAATGATGGGGACATTATTAATTGCTTATCTTGTAATCCAGTGGTTCTCATCTCTAATGGCCATCAGGAATCATCTGAAAGGATCATCAAGATAGATTGCTGGGCCCGCTCCCAGAGTTTCTGATTTACTGGGTCCTGGGTAGGAGGCTCACGAGGGAGGGAAGAGAAGGCTGCAGAACGGCTGTGTTCCTGACACTGCAGATTGTCACAAGCAAGAACAACCTGTGGAACAAGATCTTACATAGGTGAACCTGTGCAGGCTTCCTTCTGGGTAACCATGGTTACCATGGGCTCTCTCTGCCCTTTGCAGGATAGCACAAGGAGAAAAGCTCCAAGGCAGAGCAATGAGCAGAAAGCGAGTGTGGAACAGCCTCCTCTGGCCACCCTGCAGGAGGTTTGGGCTGGGACTGGGGTGGGGGAGAGTCAGTGGAACAGGCAGGGATGTGTCTTGAGATTGTGGATTAAAGATGTGTTGTGGTGCTTCTGTCCCTGCAGTTTCCTGTATCGATGCCCAGTCAATGGCCTGGGTAAATGAAGGCAGTTGCTCATCCATTCACACTGCCCCCTCTGACCTGCTGGTAGGGGAGGAGATTCCAGTACTTGGGGTCAGCTGGACCCCTTCTTCCAGCACAGGGAACGCAGAGAGCAGGCTTGAGCCATTAGCACTTGTTGCAGCCTGCTCCCTCTGGTCCTTGGAGGTACAGAGAACATGGAGCCTACTCCCGGAGGAGAGGCTAGGCAGGCAGGGAGGCTTTAGGGCACCTTGCCTGGGTCGGGAGACAAGAGGGAGATTCTTGTCTCAGCTGCCAGTCTCCTCGAAGCTGGCAGCCTTCACTGAGCAGGACCACACACAGGACCCCAGATGTTTTGCCTGGGTCATGATGCTGGGCTTGGCTGGCTCCCTTACCTAGGCAGATACCACCTGTTCCTGCTTTTATGACCTGGCTACCAATTTCCCATTTCCCCTGCCTAGGAGATATTGAAAACCTCTCAAGGGACATATATTTGTTCTAAAATAACTTATTCCATGTACTTAACAAAATCCTCTTTACTCTGACAACAAAGGTCAATCTGGGCCACTCTACCAAATTACCTGGAGTTTTAAAAATTTTTCGGTTCTTTCTTAGTTCATCCAGAAAGCACTTAATGAGTGTCTGTAGTATAGTTGGATACTGTGTTGGGGAATCAATAATAAAGGTCCATGACCTCGGGCAGCTCAATTAGCTCACAATCTAGCTAGAAAACTGGCCATGACAAATCTTACTGTAGTTGGTAGGATCTATTGTAGAAGTTAAGTTCAGGGTGCCTGAGGAACATGGAGGAAAATCTAACCCAACCAGGAAGTCTTCTTGGAGAAGGTGACCCTAGAGATTAGCCTGAAAATATCAATAAGATTAGCTAGTCCACAATGGGGACAAACACTCCAGGAAGAGGGAAAAGCATAAACAAAGCCATAAAGGCAAGAAACAATTGTGTGGGTGGTGTGTACGTGCGTGCATACATATTGGTGTGTACATACACACATGCATTTGTGTGTGTGCATGTGCACCTGCGTAAGTACATGGGTGTGCTTGTGTGTGCGTATTTAAGTGTGTGCAAGTGTGTTTACACATGTGAATATGCATGAATGCGTGTAAGCTCACACACGGCTCTGTGGGGGTCTGCCAAAGGAGGGGTGGGGGTAAAGAACATGAGTAATTCCATATTTCTGAAAGAAAAGCACAAGGCGTGGTAGGAACATAAAGTTGGAACCGGATTGTGAATGGCCTCAAACAACACATCAAGGAGACTGGCTTTGGGTTATTCTTCCAGGGATTCTCTCAATGATAGCCGGGGAATGAGGCCTGTAATGGGAACAGGTCAGGGCAAGTAGCTTCTTATGCCTTTGGAATAGGTTGGGTTCTTCAGAGGTAGAGCCTGAGGCAGGGATTCAGGAGCCCTGGTCTGTGGAAGCTGTGCTCTTGGGAGAAGGAGGCAGGACAGGGCAGAGGGAGATGTTAAGCAAGGCTATGGGCTCAGCTCTAAGTCTAAGTCTTCAGCTTCATTCTGGTGGGGTGAGATCGCACCACAGAATCAGTCCCTCCTCCTGAAAAGGAGACAGCTCCTCATCCTGCTGTCACTCAATCATGGGCTTGCAGGCTGGGGAGAGAAGAGTGACCAGGGCCAGTCCTCCAGAGAAGAGGAGCTGTGTACACTTATCGTTCCATGCCTGAGGGAGGGATGCACCGACTGTGTGACAGGGATCTGGGCAGGGCACCAACAACTTCTACTGCTGGTGATATGTCTATACATTCTCTGAGAAGTTCTAGAATTTAGGGTCTGCTTTACTTTGACAGTGGTTGCTTTAACTAAAAACCCTTGCTTCTTTAGTGTTTTCTGGGAGCTGATACTCTTGATAACTGTATTATTGATCTTTGCAGAACATTTCTTAGCTCTACATTGGATTTCTAAATTCTAAGGTTACTGATTTTTGCCATTGGTTTTATTAAAAAAATCACTTCTGTAACATTCTATATAGAAAACATTTTTTTTTATCAAAGCCTTCAAAATAAGATGAGTTTGAATTATTAGAACCTCTACCCAAGAAGCCAACAACATACACGTAGTGATTCTTCTGTCTGATATTGGCATAGAACTTCGATGCTCGTTTTCCCATCCCTATCCCATGAGGGTGAGAACAGTGGAGAGAGGGCCAACCATTAAACTGAAGTTTGGCTACTGTTAAAGAGAAATCATTCTCACACTTGTTAAAATGGTAGAGGTTTTATTCAAGACTGTAGCATAGGGGAGAGAGACTGAAACCAATTCCAAATACAGCAAAGACACTTGGGATGTATGATCCATGGAGAGAGTGACAGGGTCAGTGGATGGAAAACTGCTCAGGGAGAGAGATTCTTGCTAAAGGCAGGCCTAGAATTTAAAGGGGGCAGGATGAGGAATTCGATCAGATATCAAGGGTAGAGGATTCACTAAACTGATGTAGCAGGTATAGGAATTGTGTTTTTAATTTTCATGTACCTCATGATGTTTTGACATCTCTCAGGGATTTTATAGTCCTTGGGAGAGACCCACCTCCCAGGCCCAGCTAATTCGTGGGGGTGGTGGGCAGGTTGCATGGAACATGCCTTTCATGAGCAGACAGGAGGTCTAAGGCCACGCCCTCCCCACCTTACCCAACTGTCACACAACCAGCCAATGTTGCTCTGCTCTAAATCAGACCAAGGACAGGTACCTGACAGCCAGAGACCACCTCTGTCCCAAATCCTACCCAAATTATTCAAACTAACAAATCCTAAAGTGTTTACTCCACCCTGCCTTGTCTTCCCTCCAGAGACCTGAGAAAGCTTAAGGTCAAGGTCTTCCCCTCACTCCTTCTTACTGTTTCCTGACCCCAACCTGGTGGCCCTCCTGTGGCCCAACATGTGGGCCAAGCCTCTTGTTTCTATGGGAACTGTGAATAACATTCAGCTTTTCTTTCTATGGCATGGACATCTCCTGTCATATTCAATATCTTTGTAAATTAAGACCTGGGCACAGGACTGCAGGATTTTTGCTAAAACTGGGCTCAGGAAGGATGGGTCTAGTTGAGAAGAGGGCTCAGGGGAGCCTGACTAATGTTTTGTCAGGGACGGTATCTTTGTAACCACAATACCCCACTGCAACCATCCCCAAAGATGCGTTCCTGAGGCTTGAAGCTATAAAGCAATGGGACTAATAATTAATAATCATGAAGTGAGTTGGCCTTGAAACCCTGGAAGCATGTTACAAGGGAGACAAAACCTAAAGGAGTAGCAGCTCTGACCTGGATGACTTTGATGGACAGGACTCAGTCTTCAAGAATACTGAAGATGGACTATTACCTCAAGCATTACTCAGAATCATGAGGTGGCATGATGAATTAACATTTAAAGGGATTGAAATACTATGGCATGGCTTTTCTGGTGTATATGGTCTTAACTTAAACATTTTCCAGTTTCAATCCATGGGTTATGTTCTACTTAGAGAAGCAGAGCTTGCTTGGTAAGTGGAACATGGGGCACGGATGGCCAAGGGTGGCTGCATTCTTGCTGTGGGGGAGGGAAATGTGTTCCAAAGAACCATGCAGCTCTGTTGAAAATTTCCAGGGAAGGCTTAACTTTAAACAGCAAGAAAAATAGTATGTTTTAAATAATATCCACCTCTTCCCCAAATCTATTAAAAAAACAACAATCTTGAAAACTCTATCTTAATCTTCAGTTCTTTTTTAGAAATTATCCTCCTCAGGCTGGTTTAGAAAAATAGCTTATACGGCACTTAACTCATCAGAGTGAGAGCCCGTGATGGGGTTTATTTGTTGTTTTCCATATCCTCTCAGCCATACAGGCATATTATCAGTTGTGTACCCAAGGCCTCCAGTGGTCAGTGAGTAATCACCGCTGATTCACTTGGCGAGGGCCCAGAAGATGTTGAATTTAAACACTGACGTTCCTAAAATGTATTCAGTGATGCATATTACTAAGTGAAAGCAGACAATCTGAAAAGGGCACATACTGTATGACCCCAACTAAAGGACATTGTGAAAAAGACAAAACTATGGAGACAGTAGAGAGATCAGTGGTTGCCAGGGGCGGAAGGGGTAGCAATGGTGGGTGAATAGTCAGAGCATAGAGGTCTTTTAGGGTGGTGAAACCATTCTGTATGGGACTATAGTGGTAGGTACACGTCATCATACATTTGTCCAAACCCACAGAATGTGCGACACCAAGAGTGAGCTATAGTATAAACTATGGGCTTTGGGTCATGATATATCAATGTAGGCTCATCAGTTGTAACAAAGATACCACTCTGGTGGGGATATGGATAGTGCGGGAGGCTGTGCATGGGTGAAGGCACGGGGGAGATGGGAAATCTCTGTATCTGATGCTCAATTTTGCTGTAAATGTGCAACTGCTATAAAATATGAATCTATTAAAAATACATGCAGTGCGTTCTGTCAACAAGCATGTGGGCTGTGGAAGAACGTCAGACTGGCCATGGCTTAAGGCCATGAGAGATTTGCTTGTTCCTCACCTTCCACGTCCTCCTTCACGGACCTGATGACCTAGCCCAAGTCTCTCCTGGCACAACCAGTTCCTGTCCATGGTAGTTAGTATTCTCTAAAGTTGCTGCAAACACTGAGTTAGCGAATAATAAATCTTGGCTCCCAAGAGAGAGATAGGGCTAGGTTCCTAGGAGCCTCTGGTCACAATCTTTCATCAACAGGTTAATACATTACCTTATTTTATGTATGTGTGTGTTTAAAGACACTTTAGTATGTATTGTTGACTCATTAACAATGAAATCATGGCCAACAGCAAAATCGCTCATGCCTAAAGGGAGGTCATTTAACACATGTATTTTCTTCATAAGGCACACATGGCCTTCTTGCTCTTAGGGATACGAACTGCACTTTAGCACTACACGTCACATGGGAGCCATTTTAAACAGCAAAATCACCAACAAAAGGCACAAAGACGCAAAACAGATTGCCAACAAATAGATGGAGAAAAGGACGCTTGTCTGTAGCATGAGAGTTGAAACAAGAAGGTAGAGTGTTACGTTGTTCATCTCCAGCTGGTCACATAAGTGTCAGGAAGTTAAATTTTTCACTAGTCTGTGCATGCCCACAAATTGGCACTAAACATCACAGCATTGGTTTTGTGGCTGCAAATAAATTCAGTGGAGTAGGTGAATTTGCATATACTAAAATCTGTGAATAATGAGACTAAGCTGTACATGCTTTGGATCCAGACAGGGACATGCTGCCTCACTGCTGATGTATCGTGTTGGTTGTCTGGGAACCTTGGCATAACTCTGGCTTGAAAGATGTGGCAAACGTTGGTAACTTGAGAAGGATGTTAGAACATTGTGTGTGGGTTTATTTAGAGAATAGAACTTTTCAGCTCCATGTCTCTGCAACCATGAGGAGAAATACAGCCTACAGACTGTGAAGGTCAAGGCGCCCAGCCTGTGTTGACGTAGGCTCCTCTGCTCCTCATTTCTCTCTCTGCTGGCACAAGCGTCCGGATCAGAGAGACACCCTGTGGGCTTCCCTGAGCGCTCCCTGGCCATTACATACCACTATCCCCTGTCTCCCCCATCCTCTGTTTGGCAATATTTTTCATTCATTCAACCCTGCTTCTGTCTTGCCCACTGAGGACCTTTCTTATCTACCAGTGACCTTTGTCTTGACTTTGGATATGAACATAATTCACTTTTTTACTGACCGTGGTCATCCAGGGTCATCCAGGAGGGCTTACCCATAATCTGGCATTCCATCCCATACTGCCTCTTTGAGAGACGTGAATCAATACAATGAAAACAAGTCAAAGCTTTGGATAGTATACATTGATGTAATAAATTTCAAGCAAGCAAAAGGACACAAGAAAACTTTCGGAGGTGATGGAAATATTTATTACCTCCGTTGTAGTGATGGTGTCATGGGTGTGTGCAGATGTCCAAACCCATCAAGTTGTATACATTAAATATGTATAGTTTTTAAAATATCAATTAAACCTCAAGAAAGCTGTTAAAAATTCCAATCAACAATTGTTAAGTGTAAGTATGGACCATGCAATATTTGAGATATGCTTATATTAAGAAATTATTTATTACTTATCTGAAAAAAATTTAATTGTCTTCCCTGTATTTTTACTAGCTAATCTGTCATCTTTGTCTCTCAGGAGTCCTGTGGGGCAAGTGGCCAGAGCTGGCAGGGTTGTGAGAATTACACCAGTGACCAACATTGAGGTCTCAGGAAAGTTACCTCCCCTCTGGACCTCTGTTTCTCCATCTGTAAAATCGACATGATTTCTAGTACCTGCAACTTTATGAGCTTGTCACTAAGAACCAGAGTTTGGACCTCGTTTTTATATTCTTTCTTCCTACCTGGTAATTTGATAGTTTAGAAGTTCCCAAAGGGAGCTCAGCATGTACATGTGAATGTACATATTTATTTTTCAGCAGAACTTCTCTGTTGCTGAAAGAAAGCCCACCCATCTGGGCTGCCTTGGCAGGAGAATTAATTTGCTGAAGATCATTAAAGTGCTTTCTCCCTCACCTCCCTGCTGGGCCCTGGTGCACAGGATATTAAGAGCATGTTCTCTGAGAAAACAGGCTGGCGAGGTGCAGGTCCAGGGTTATAAATCACCACTTCCAGCAGAGTGACAGCTGAGTCTCCGTGCTCCATGTCCCACTAGACTGTGCTCCATGCACAAAGGGTAATTGAGGAACTAGGCCTCTGGGCCTTGGGGATTTAGGATGGTGACAACCAAAGTCTCGTTCTCTACCTCCAGCAGACCAAGGCAAACTCCTTGGTTGTGCAACTGTGAGCATATCTTTAGCTGTGGGGTGTTGCCACTCAGAGATGAGCTGTGCTTTCCACAGAGGTGGCTGGTGGGCTCCCGGCAAAGCTGTGGTCTGCACTGTGAACAGAAGCATCCATGCGGGGCTGGTGGGTGGTGGCAGAGGACTGGAACGGGAATGGGGAGACAAATGTTTTCATGCATTTGGTCTGGGAATCCTTTATTTCAGAAACTTCAGAAAGCACTGCCCTCCTGGTCTAAGCAGAGGCCCGGCTCCCGGGAAGATTTCCCAGCAGTTGTGGTCATCAGAGAAGGCCTTTCCTTCAGGGAGAACCCTCACCTGTGAGTGGTGCCGGTGCCCTGCAACCACAGACCAGTGGGCACCTGGCTCTGCTTTTGCTGGCCTTGAACCGAGTCCCATCAAGGATTTGAAGGTTACGGGATCCCTGCATGCTATGATTAGCAAATGCTCTCTGAGGTCCTCTGCCTCCTGTGCATCTTAGGTAGTGGACAGGTGGGGTGAGGTAAACAAGTAATTTTGTTCAGATAAACAAATGATTCTTTTGTATATATATGTTTTATGTAATACTTGGGATATACTTACACTAAAAATATTTTTGTTAATATCCAAAGGACAAACTGGTTGTTGCCAGAAGTTTTTATTTTGATGAAGTACAATGATGAATTTGTTCTTTTATATTGTTTTCTCTAAGAAATCTTCGCCTTACTTAACATCACAAAGGTCTGGATTATGCATGTAAATCTGAGATCTAGTTTAGGTTAATTTTTGTGTATGTTGCGAGGTACGCGTTACAGTTTCTGTTTTTGCATTTGAAGATCTGATTGTTCAGCACCATTTGGTGAAAGGATTATTCTTTCTTCACCAAATTGTCTTTGCTCCTCTGTCAAAAATCAGTTGCCCCTTTATATGTGGGTCTAATTTGGGGCTCTGTTCTTCTGTGTTGTTTTATAGGCCTTGCTATACATGAATACCATCCTGTTTTGTTTACTGTAGTTTTATAATAATTCTTGAATTTCATAGGATCAGCCCTCCAGCTAAAGCAGGGAATCAAAGCCCTCAGAGCCGGGGTTGGGGAGGCATTAAGAATCAACTGGTCTAGTACTGGTGGTCTTTGGAAAAGAATCCTGAATTCCGTTTACATTTAAGAGAGCAGAATCTAACCAAGTGCTGGCACATAATGGAGAAGAATCTAGTATCCAGCTCTCCTTCTTATCAGAACCTTAACAAAATTCTAGATCTATTAACTGGATCTGCCGTTTTTTTTGAGCACCCGCTATGATGCTAACCGTACATGTGTATTTCACATAACCGTGCGCGTCTGTGATGCGTCTCATCATTCTGTGCTTGTGCCCCATGGCGTAGCTGAGGCACAGAGAGGTTGAGTCATGTGTGCGAGGTTGTACGGCTGCTAGGTGGCTGGGCTGAGCTACAAATCCAGGATTGGCTTAGAGCAAAACCCAAGGCCCTCAAAGTGAAGTTCCTGAACAGTAGCATTAGCCTCTGACAAAGGGAGCTTGTTAGAAATGCAAATGATCACCCTTGCCGTGTTCTGATGCCCACTGAAGTCAGAACTACTGAAGGGACTCGTCCTTCAGCTCTGCCAGCAGGCAGCTCCCATGCGCTTAAATTTCAGAGAGGTAAAAGAGCCCAGAGGCCAGGAGTATGTGTGTGTCTGTGGCTCTCTTTCTCGGCTGTACTCTACGGTAGTGATTCCAGGGGAAGGTGTAAGGTATGCAGAGGGTAAATATTGCATACAAGTCAAGTGCATGGGCTTGGAGGGATCTGTCAGAGCCCAGCACACCTGATTTTACCTCCTGGCTTTCCTTTTCTTCCTCTGTAGCATGGTGACAACCGTGGTGATAATCCTCCTAAGAGGGTCACAGGCACGAATGACACAAGTCAGGGAAAGTACTCAGCGCAGGATCCCATTGACTCAAAGACCGGCCACAGATGGCCATCCTTCCGTGGAAGTCCCTGGGGGCTGGTACGTCTCTGCCTGGTAGGGTTGCCAGATAAAACACAGGATGCCTAGTTACATTTAAATTCCAGATAAACAAGTAATTCTTTTCAGCATAGGTATATCTCATGCAATATTTGAGATATACTTATTATAGATTTTTTTTTGTTGCTGATATCTGAAAATTAAATTTAATGGGACATCCCGTAATTTTATTTGGCAAATCTGGAGACTCCATGACCTGAACAACAGTGACTCTTTCAGCAGGAGGGATTGGCTCTGCAGAGTAGAGGAAGTCTCCTGCATGACTCTAAGCCCGGTCTGTTTGCTTTCCGGGTGGGGGCTTGGGAGTTGTTCATGTTGCCTGGAAAGAGGCAGCATGGCAGAGCCTAGCAGGGCTCCAGTTTCATCTCTCTTCTATAATATCCAGACACATGGTATGAAACAACAGTGACAGGTTGAAAAGCACTGGGTGGTTAAGGGTCCACTAGAAGTGACTACAATTTGGTTGCAGCTGAAAAGTCAAAGAGAAGACACTGGCTGCTTTGTTTTAGGGGATAAAGAAAAAAATCCCCCACCAGCAAAACAAGCCCCCTACAAGTCCCGCAGGGACATTTAACCAGAAGTAGATTTATTTAATCTTCTGAAGCAGATTCGTGTGAGGTTAGCTGTTCTGTTTTGTAAATCTGAATTACAGGGACCTTGGGCTCCTCGGCTGAGAACACTGCAGGATATTTACAGGAGGCATCCATGGTATTAATTGCAGGGTGGATCTGTATTCCTTAATTAACCTGAGAATATGGGCTTCCATTAAAAATCCACCTCTTCCAGGCAAGCCTGTGTTCCAGGAGCAGCAGAGTTTAAGCATTTATTTTTTATTAAAAGATTTTATTTATTTATTTAAGAGAGAGAGAGAGTATAAGCAGGGGAATGGCAGAGGGAGAGGGAGAAGCAGGTTCCCTGCCATACACGGGGCTCCATCCCAGGACCTTGGGATCATGACCTGAGCCGAAGGCAGACGTTTACCTGACTGAGCCACCCAGGAGCCCCTGGTTTAAGCATTTAAAGGCTGTAAATTATTGATGGCTGCTGTCAGTACTCTGGCAAGCAGCATACTGGGTGACTGGGTTGGAAAACCAGGAAGTTGGAAAGCACTGGATCCCTGTAGGTGGAAATGTTCAGAGTACAATAGTCTGTGGCAAGTTCTTTCCCAGAACCACAAATCAGGGGGTGAGCCCCTGGAACAGCTGTCCCCACAGTCCCACAGCATCCTCTCTCCATGTCGTTCCTGCACGTCCCCAGGCTGCGTCCGCTCCCGGTTCTCAGCCTCTGCTTCGGTCACAGGAGGGGAGAAAATAAGCCAGGAGGGAGAGGGAAACATCGGAGCAGAAGCCACGATAGGAGGAAATGGAAATTCACAAAGGAAATCTTGCATTTCATCCTCATTTTATTCTTTCCCCTCCCTATTCAGACAGGGATTCTGTTTTTAATGCTGATTTTTTTCTTCCTTGCAGGAATTGTCTTATGTAATTTTAGCTGGCGGAATAACTGAACTTAATTTGATGGAATGAAGGGGAATGTGCCTTTGTTTGTTTAAAAAGAACGACTGTTTTTGCCATTTCTTATTTATGAACACAATAAACCAGGCTCTGCTGGGGAGAGATGTGGTGGGGAGACAGCAGATGCATGGAGAAAAGGACATGATGTTTATAACACTGTGAATGAAACACTGAAAACGGGCGAATGGGAACCATCCTCCTGCTGAAGGGACATATGTATTGCTCGGAACTCAGACACACGTGTCCCAGCCTTTTCTTTGCCATGGGCGAGGAATGCCGACTTGATCAGTAATGGGAGAATGTGATGTGGAGCTTGTGTTCTTAAAGGAATCGCCACATGCGTTCATACACAAGTAACATGCGAGTGAGGAAACGATGCAGCATCTTACTTCTTTCTGGAAGATTTTTAAGCAGAAAAATGCCATTCTCTACCTGTTTCACAGGGTGGAGACTAAGTCAGAGGAGAGAATGTTTTGACTTTAAAATGCAATGTGCAGTTCCACCCCAAGATATGTACGCAGAGCCAGGGGAGCCCACGTCTGCACAATGACTTGCCTGAGAGTGTTCATAGCAGCCCAAACCCAAGAAATGACTCAAATGGCCATCGAGTAGGGAATGGAAAGATAACTTGTGTATTCATACAGTGGAATAGTACCCAGCAGTGAAAAGAAACAGACTGTTGGCACATAGAAAAGTGTGGTTGAATCTTGAAAACATTATGCTGAGCAAGTGAAGCCAGACGTATGTCAAATCTGGATTTTGTATGGAAAGAGGATTTTCCAGAGCATATTGCGAAGGGTGAGGGCTAGTGCCTCAGGGAGAGCCATCCCACCCTAAGATCAGAGAGTGCTTCAAAGGTTAGGCACGCAGGATCCTTCTTGATTGAGAGGTGTGAACAAGGCGGGAAAGACGCCAGTGTGGGGAAGTGAGGTGAAGGAGGCGTGGTTGGGTAACAGACTGAGAATGTTCTACCCCAAAGCCAGCCTGTGTTTAGGATTCAATGGAGTCCAAGCTGTTTGTCTGCGAGGGGCTGTCTACTGACTCAGGCTAGGGATCTGGGGAAAGTAGGGCACAGTGCACTGCCTGGGGAAGGAGAGACTCTTAACTCAAGTTTCGTTAACAAGCATTTTGTTCTGATTGATTAATGGGACCAAGCAGTTCATCTAAACATTTATAAAAGAAAGGGAATTTGCAGGGTCTGTGTCTGGTCCTGTCTTACGGATACAGGGGGGCATCTAAATCTTAGGAGGAAAGGTGTACTTTGCAGTAAGCTGCTTTCCAGAGCACAAAAGAGTGGGGAGTGTGAATTCTTGGAGAGAAAATGGAATTTCAATGCAGGATATCCAGGCTGCATTTTTTTTTAAAGATTTTGTTTATTTATTTGAGAGAGAGAAAGTGAGAGAGAGCACAAGCAGGAGGAGGGGCAGAGGGACAGGGAGCCAGATGTAGGACTCCATCACAGGACCCTGAGATCATGAGCTGAGCTGAAGGCAGACAACCGAGGCCCGAGACACCCCAAGGCTGTGTGTTCTTTAGCTTCAGTGTCTTTGGATGTTAAATTTCTGCTCAACGACGACACAGTGTAGTTATGAAAATTAGATGTGAACATGGCTGGGAAAGTGTTCATAAGCTAACGCAGTACCACAAGTACAAACAAGCTAATAAATGGAACTGATCATGAGTTTTCTTTTTCTTCATTATGCGTCTGCATTTTCTGATTTCTTTTTCATAAAGAAGATGGATTATCCTTATAACCAGGAAAAAATTATAATTTCCATCCAGAAAAAGATGTGATAGGTCTAGAATAAGTACTTAGATGTTTATTTGAAAAATAGGTATGTAAGAAGAAGTGATTCTATAATTTATCTTCTAAGGTCATTTTTGAAAGTTGAAACAAGATGCTGTCACTAATGATACTACACAGTGGAGACACCAGACAGTTCCTTGTCTGGGTGACCAAAACAAACATCTCCAATGAGTAGCAGTAGGCGTTCCCTGTCTCTTGCTGTAAGTCCCCGAGAAGGAGAAACTGCCACCGTGCAGAATTCTAGCTGGGAATGTACTACCTGATCATGGGGAAACATCAAAGAGATCCACTTTGGGCAATTCATCTAAATAAAAAGTAAAATAAATAAATGTAACTGGTCTGAATTAGAGTCGAATTTCCTAATAATTCAGGACAACTTTACTTACTATGAAAACAAAACAAAACAAAAACAAAGCAACTAAGAACAAAAACAAATGACTTACATTCTCTCCAGATGGGAACTTGATGATGGAGAGAGAGGTGAAGTGAAAAATTCTAGAGACATGACAAATGAGTGCAGGAGCCCAAACCGAGTTCTGTGCCCAAGGGAAAATTGCACAAAGGGCACCTTTAGGCAACTGACAACATTGAAATATGGTCTAAATTTAGATAAACATATCTTACCAATGTTATTTTTTTTCCCAAATCTGTAATTGAACTGTGTGTGTGTTTGTGTGTGTGTTTCCCAAGAGAACATTCTTGTTCATAGGAAATCGCACTGAAATACTACTAGGCAAGGAAGCATGAGGTATGAAATCTACTTTCCAAAGGTCCAGAGAAAATAAATTGTGTGTGCGCATGGAAGTCATTTACTGATACTTTGAGAGAACATGTTAAGCCAATACAGCAAGATATTAAAAATGGATGAATCTGAGTAAAGGGCCCAGGGGAATTATTCTCGGAATTATTCTTGCAAATAGTTTTGTAAATTTAAAATTAGTGTGAAATAAAGGTTTTAAAAAATTCAGGAAGGTGCTAAGTGGTGATGAGTAATTGGATGTCAGGCCGTCATAAAGCCCGGATGGAGGAGGGTTTGCTGCAGGCATGGGCTGGGGACAGAGAAGCTGACCGAGGTTTGAGAGACGAGGGGGAAGTGAGGGCATGCAGTTCCCTTTTGTTGCTGTGATTTGGATTTGTAAGCTTTGCTGGGGCCGGCAGCGAGGGGGACAAGAAGTATAGGGACTGTTGCGGCTGATCAATCTGAGTTTTCTTGGAACTAACCCCTTCGGAAGATCGAGATTGTCCAGTAAGGGGTCATTGCCTCCCCGAAAGTAAATACTTTATGCATTATAATACCCAATGAAGATGCCAAGTCATTCCTACAGAGGAAGCCATCCTAGAACAGGCTGCAGTTACCCACTTTACAGAGTCAAACACAAGTCAGAGCATCAGGCCCAGCACGGAAATACTGGATAACGTCATTTCTAAAGCATCCGATGAGGTGCCAGGCTTTGAGGTGGGCAGTTAGGATAAAGAGCTAGACTGAAGGAGACAATCCAGTCGTGGTTTTCTCAGGCAACAGTACAAGCAAGAGGCAAAACAGAGGTACTGACTCCCTGCATTCCACTTCCCCTGTGGGATCGTACCAGGTGAGGGTCAGGTTCAGGAAGACAACAGTCTCACAGCTGAGGAGCTCTGAACTAAGGGTTGTTGCCTCTTTATGGACCAAGGGGCCAGAGGGCAGGAATGGAGTAATGGTAGCAGTGGAAACATAGAATGGAGAAACATTCCTTAGCCAGGGACCCCCGATATACAGGTCTTGGTGGAGGCTCTGGGCTAAGAATGCAGATGTGTGTATGAGTGTGGCTGGCCTGGCAGGGCTCAGGCATTGACTACAAAACCCTCCATGAAACCACAATTTATGGCTGTGCGCCAAGCATGGTGTGAGGGTAGCAGCTTCCCAGCTGAGGCCTGCCAGGGAGTGCCTTGTGTGGGTCAGAGTCTCCAGAGATACAGAACCAAAGAGGCCGAGGAGTCCGAGATTTCTGGTTGGCAGGTTAGAGACCCAGGAGACCCATGGCATCATCCCGGACCAAGCCGGAGTTTAAAGGAAGGAGAAGACCAGTGTCCCAGCTGGAAGATAGGCAGAGAGCGAGGGTTGGGCCTGAAATATCACACATAATATATTTTTTTTAATTTGAGTACAGTTGACACATAATGTTATTAATTTCAGGTATACAACAGATTTTCAACAACTCTTGTGCTTTTTCCACCACCCTCTGTCGCCATATAACGCTGCTACAATATCACCAGATGGCCAACAGACACGAGGAGAGATGCCCAACATCCCTCACCACCAGGGAAATGCAAATGAAAACCACAATGAGGGATCACCTCACACCTGTCAGAAGGGCTAAAATCAAAAAGACTAGAAATAACAAGTGTTGGCAAGGATGTGCAGAAAAAGGAACTCTGGTGCACTGTTGGTGGGAACATAACTCTGTGCAGTCACGGTGGAAAACAGGATGAAGTTTCCTCAAAAAATTAAAAACAGATTCCCTGCATTCTTTGAGGAGGAAAACCCGAGTGAAGTTGGAGACTGCTCTCCACTGGGTGGTGCTGAGTTGCACTTTCTCCATGCAGGAGCCCAGTAGGATATTGGGAACTGCAGTTGGAATGACCAGCCAGGCTTTCTCAGCTCCTGGGAGCAGGCTGTGCAGGGCGGCAGGTGGGCTCAGTGCCTCGTCAGTGCCCTGCATGTCTGTAGCTATGTGAGCCTCTCCTCGCTTCATTCCTTTTGTCTCCTGGCTTCCGCAGGACAAAGCTTTTTGTGACGCTACAGGAAACTCAGAGTTGAGAGAGTGCTTCTTGCTCCGTGCCACCATTTATAGCCCGTGGGGAAGGGGCTGCCATCTGCTGCTGTGAGCTGGACTCCGTGAGACCGTTTGAAGTTCCAGGCCAGTGCAGGTGGATGGGAAAAGTCACAGCTTCGTGACACAGAGATGGACTCCTGTGCATTCTCAGGACATAATTTAAACTCATTCGTTTGTGAAATCATAACCGTGATAGGCATGATCCACAGCAGACGGCAGCTCATTCATTGTGTTCAGGAGGGCGAAGGGTATCCTTAGGTGACAATGAAAGGGTAGTACACACACAGAGTAGGGAGACACACATGGCCTGCATCTGCATGGGGCCCTCCACCATTCGGCGGCTCCCCCTCAGACAAGGAATTGGAACTATATCTCAGTTTCCTGTCCTATGATTCACTGATTTTCTTTCTTTCTTTTTTTAAAAGATTTTATTTATTTATTTGACAGGCAGAGATCACAAGCAGGCAGAGAGGCAGGCAGGGAGACAGAAGGGAAGCAGGCTCCCTGCTGAGCAGAGAGCCCGATGCGGGGCTCGATCCCAGGACCCTGGTATCATGACCTGAGCTGAAGGCAGAGGCTTTAACCCAATGAGCCACCCAGGTGTCCCTATTCACTGATTTTCATAGTAACTCTTCTACAAGGTTGTTGTGAGGATTGAGTAAAATGATGCTAATAAAAGCAACAGACCAGTTGGACCCACTCTGAGTGTTCAAGGGGTACTGGCTTTAAATACAGGTATATTCACATACACAGATATAATGCATGTAAGGATGCCGTATTATATAATGAATATATTTATAGAGACATATATACACAATGGTGAAGTGTGTTTGTGATCAGAGTAGAATGAATCTATTTGCATGCTAGACAACAGTGATCACTCGGCCAAGCTTTCAGAGGAAAAAAAATTATTTTTTATTAGTATACCACAGCACTCACCTTCCCCAATGTCCATAACCCAACTCTCCTCTCCCTATCCGCCTCCCCCTCGCAACCCTCAGTTTGTTTTGAGAGATTAAGAGTCTCTTATGGTTTGTCTCCCTCCCGATCCCATCTTGTTTCATTTTTTTCCTTCCCTACCCCCCAAATCCCGCACTTTGCCTCTCAACTTCCTCATATCAGGGAGATCATATGATAATTGTCTTTCTCTGATTGATTTATTTCACTCAGCATAATACCCTCTAGTTCCATCCACGTCAGAAAAGTGACCTTTTTTTAATGTTATGTTAATCACATACAGTACAGCATTAGTTTTTGATGTCGTGTTCCAAGATTCATTGTGTTTAACACCCAGTGCTCCATGCAATACATGCCCTCCTTGATACCCATCACCGGGCTCACCCATCCCCTCACCCCACTCCCCTCTAGAACCCTCAGTTTGATTCTCAGTGTCCATAGTCTCTCATGGTTCATCTCCTGCTCTGAATTCCCCCCTTCATTTTTCCCTTCCTTCTCCTTTGTTTAACTATGGAGATGGACTAGTTTTCCAAAGACATATTCATTGAGGACAGAAGGATAGAAGCCTCTGTTAGGCTTACTCACTGTGGAGTTAGAAGCGGGCACTTCCCTGGGGTAGTAGCAGAAGGTGGTCATAGTTTGAATTGCTGACCTTGTGTGCATGTGCACACACACAGGGATCGTGTGCCAAGTTATGTGGGACCTGGGCCATGACTCTTTTCAGGTATCCTTTCTTCCAGGCTTCTCTTCTTCCATCCTTTCTTTTCTCTTTCTCCCTTTTCTGTCCTTTTCATATTTTCCTTCTTCTGATTTGTCCTTCTCTGTGTTTGCTTCCTGGTTGTCTGGCATTGATATTTACTCATTTGAGAGTCTAAAAAAATAAGAATAAAGTTGGTATATATTCTCTAAGTTTTTCTTTACTGCTAGGAACATCTCCCCCTGTTCAAAAATGATCATGAAAGTTGATTCACAGGAAACACAGGAGGACTTAGAAAACTGTATTTCTTCCTGACCCTTTGATGGTGAGTCTGAGGTCACCCACAGCAGTGAACTGCTGAAGGAGGAAGGAAGCATCAGCGGGGAGGCTGCTGCTCTCCATCAGAGAGCGTTTCAGGCATGTTCCCCAGCCACAGCCCCTATCAGGGACTACGACTCGACTCTCTGCCCCCCACCTGCCTTTGGAGGCTGGAGTGTCTTCCTCCTACTCCGATCCCATCAGTAAGCTCCCAGGAGTTCGCTTTAGGCTGCCTCGGTGTGCCAGAGACTTCTGAGCACAGAAATTTCCACTCAGGGTGAATTTATGAAGAATCTGGTCATTCAGGATAAGAAATGGAGCCTATCATAAGTGGGTACTAATGAAACTGGAGATTCTGTTGTTTTGTGGAAAATGTTTACAAATCTTTCCTGAGACAGTTTGATGAGTGCTTGAATGCAGTGGAATGGTGAACCCACATGCGTTTTGTTTTCCAGGATAAGTTTGACATAAATCAGTGGATTGATTTGGAGAAAATGTTCCTCATGCTAATTAAAAAACCCCATGTAGGGGCGCCTGGGTGGCTCAGTTGGTTGAGCGGCTGACTCTTGATTTCGGTTCAGGTCATGATCTCAGGGTCCTGGCATGAAGCTCTGCGTCTGGCTCTGTGCTCAGCAGGGAGTCTGTTTGAGATTCTCTCTCCACCTCTGCTCCTCCCCACTGCTCTCTCTCTAAAATAAATAAATCTTTAAAAAAAAATCATGTATACAAAGATGGAATGTAAGAAGAAAGAAGTGAGAAAGGCATGTATGATACTTTGAATTCCAGTAACTTTTATTTGCACATAAAAGAGAATTGATTTTTACTATTTCCTTCTGTTATTACTCTTTCATTGTTTCCAAACACTGGTGATGGAGGTAAGTTTGATGGAGTTTACTGCAGTACAGGCAAGGAAAATCTAAATACCTCACTCTGACAATTTACTTAGTTGCCACCCATCTATCTTCACAGCTAAAGAACTCATTTTGGAGTTGACTGAATAGGACACTTAGTTCAAGATGGTTTGAGTGTCCAGAATTCTCATCACAGCAGCATAAAACCGTGTGATGCCTATTATTCAAAACATGGTGCAAGGAAAGCAGTTATTCCGCAGAACACGAGTCTGTGTTAAACGTCTTCATCTGAATGCCATTCTGTGTCTGGCAATTTTCAAATGCAATTGTACTCACATCAAACACTGATGTTCGTAAATAATATGTTCGAAACACAACAGCCATCTTTTTCTTCAAAGTGCTGGTTTTCTCCCATTATCTTTGCTTAAGTGTGTTTTGGAGTCCTGCTCAAAATGTTGGTTTCCTGAGTATCCACCCTGAAACAGACTTTTCTCTTCCTCCCACATTTCCTGAGTGCAAAGTAGCTGATCAATTAAGTACTTTATGGAATGGCAGGGAAGGAGTATCCAGACCTCACGTTCTAGGTGACTTCTCAGACACTACATATTTGATCAGGAGATAAGTCATTCGTAGCCAGAAGTTGGGAGGACATCTGCATCTCATGGCTCTTCACACCCATTGTCCTTAATGTGGATGGCACCTGAGTATATTGGAGAACCCCTGAGGGGCTGGGTTGGACAAGAGGGTCAAGTCTGATTAGCCAGGCTGGAAAAAATTATAACAACTCTGTGTTATGCTCGTTATATTTTAATCTTATTTGATATTCACAAAAGCCCTATGAGGTATATTTTATTATTATAATAAGACGACCTTAGCTAAGCCAGAGATTGGACCCAGATAATGTACAGGGCTGGCAGGAGCAGGTAAGAATCTGGGGAAACTAGGCAGAAGGGAATGCTGCACTGCCTCAGATGCAGAGATTTTGTGTTCATGAACCAAAGGATCAGAGAGCCGTCAGGAAGCAGTGTGAGTGAAGAAGGACCCTAGCAGCCAGTTCTGAGTCCAGGACTGGCTGGCCTACTATGAGTGGCTTCTAAGCATGAAGTAGGAGCTGCTTCCAATCGTGTACTTGACCAGTGCAAGGGGTCGTGGTAAAATCAGCAGGCCTTTAGCTCACCTGAGGGATGGCCAGGATTCACAGGGTTATGCACACTCCCCTAGGCTCTAGAAATAATAGAAATTCCCAGGCCTGATGCACAATGATGACAGGAGAGATCTGGGACTCCAGCTGACTCATCTGCTCAGCCACTGGGCTCCACTCAGGGGGTTGGTGAGGAAGCAGACCTGGTTTCTGCACTGCTTTGCCTTCTCAATATGTCATTGCAAAGCCATGAGCTGATATCCTCAGCATTTGGGGTGTGTGTGTGTGAGTGTGTGTGTGTGTGTGTTGTCTTTTGTTTGTTTTGGTGTTAAGAGATAGCTGAAACTTTGTAGGAACAATTACTCTGTCAGTACTGTTTGACGATGACGCTGAGCTAACTCCTTGCTGATGAAGCCATTAGGTTTCTAAATATCATGTGTTTGTGTCCCTTGTTTTAACTTACAAGCTGTCTCAGGAGGGGATGACAAGCTGGTAGCATGACACCCCCTGTTCAACTGGATGACATTACTAAATGGCAAGGTTACCTCAACTCAGCCTCAAAATCTTTCTCACGGAAATTCTGGACAGCCACTTTTTATGGGTTATAATCACCTGCCATTCTCCTGGAAAATGTGATGATATATGAGTAGCCAGGAATTATGCTTTTAAGAAGGTTGACTTCCAATGGCTTCTTGGATTATAGCATTCCAACAATCGTCAGTAGGTATTTTATCATTGACGTGGGCATAATTTGTTGGACATACTACTCCTGCTGATTGTACTTTTACTTAGAACATCCTCTACCTCCCTGCTTTTGTCCTCATCTCCAGTGGAGAAGATTGGAAATCAGCTACAATACTATTAGTACAACAGTCCGTACTCTTAGTACAACAGTCCATCATTCTGCTCAAGGCTTCCAACTCACGTTCCCACTGATTCTTCACAGCAGCCGCGTAAGGTCAGCATGAGTATGGGGAATCTGAGGCTCATAGAGGTCAAACAACTTGCCCAGAGTCACAAAGTAGATGGCAAAAGGAGGATTGGAAGCCTGGGCCACCTGAATCCAGTGTCCATGATTTGTCCTATGATCTTACACTCAACTTGTTTGAAAGGCTCATTCCTCCCTTGTGCTTTGGGAGAAAACTGGATAATGCCATCATCCATGTGACCAGTCTGCTAGGGTGGTCTGTTTTCTTCAAGTCTTCCTGCAGGCAAGGTGTCCTGAGGATAGTCCAGAACTCACCGAAGGGTTGGGTTAGTACCAGAATGAATAGAGCTGACTGGAACAGGAGGCTGGTCTAATAGGTGAGTATAGTGTGGCAGAGGTCGGGGAGCAGCAGAAGCAGTGCTGGAAACTCCTGGCTGCTGTTTTCTGAAGCACACTTTCTTTGTTGTATTTCATGGCAAAGGAACTGTTTTGGTTGATTTTAGATGGAGAGGGATTGAAGGAACCAAGGCTGGCTGTGAAGGGGATTAAGAAATTTAAGGCTAGATTCACTTTGGGCTGGGTTTTGGAGTTCAGGAGGTTAACACAATCTGAATTTAGGAAAGATTGTCTTTGCCTGGCTCAGAATATTGTGTTGTTGTCATTCTGTGTTAAAAACAAAACAGGAGGAGGAGTCATGATGGCGGAGAAGTAGCAGGCTGAGACTACTTCAGGTAGCGGGAGATCAGCTAAATAGCTTATCTAAAGATTGCAAACACCTATAAATCCAACGGGAGATTGAAGAGAAGAAGAACAGCAATTCCAGAAACAGAAAATCAACCACTTTCTGCAAGGTAGGACTGGCGGAGAAGTGAAATCAAAGCGACGGGAAGATAGACCGCGGGGGGAGGGGCCGGATCCCGGCGAGCGGCGGAGCAACGGAGCACAAAATTGGGACTTTTAAAAGTCTGTTCCGCTGAGGGACATCGCTCCAGAAGCTTAACTGGGGTGAAGCCCAGGCGGGGTCAGTGCGGCCTCAGGTCCCACAGGGTCACAGAAGGATCGGGGGTGTCTGAGTGTCGCAGAGCTTACCAGTATTAGAACAGGGAAGCCGGCTACAGAGACAGAGCCGAGGAGTGACTCTCAGCTCGGGGTTGCCTTGAACCGGTCGCAGGCTCGGTCAGCTCAGAGCGCGGCCGGAGGCCAGGGTGACGGGAGTCATTGGGCGCTATTCTCTGAGGGCGAACTGAGGAGTGGGGCCCCGGGTTCTCGGCTCATGCGGGCTGGAGACTGGGAGGCTGCCATCTTCACTCCTGTTCTCCAGAACTCTACGGAAAGCGCTCAGGGAACAAAAGCTCCCGAAAGCAAACCCAGCAAACCCGAGCGGATTACTCAGCCCGGCCCCGGGTAAGGGCGGTGCAACTCCGCCTGGGGCAAAGATACTTGAGAATCACTACAACAGGCCCCTCCCCCAGAGGATCAACGAGAAACCCAGCCAGGACCAAGTTCACCTACCAAGGAATGCAGTTTCAATACCAAGGAGAGCGGCAGAATTCCAGAGGAGAAGAAAGCAAAGCATGGAACTCATGGCTTTCTCCCCATGATTCTTTAGCCTTGCAGTTAATTTAATTCTTTTTTCTCATTTTCAATTTTTTTTTCTCTTCTTCTGCTAAATTTTTTTAACTTTACCATTTTCTTTTTTAACATTTTTTAAATGGTTTATCTAATATATATATATATATATTTTTTTTCCTTTTTATATTTTTTCTTTATCAAATTTCTTTTTTTAATAGTTTCTTTTCTTTTTTTTTCCTTTCTGAACCACTTTTTATCCCCTTTCTCCCCCCTCACGATTTGGGATCACTTCTGATTTGGCTAAAGCATATTTTCCTGGGGTTGTTGCCACCCTTTTAGTATTTTACTTGCTCCTTCATATACTCTTATCTGGACAAAATGACAAGGCGGAAGAATTCACAACAAAAAAAAAGAACAAGAAGCAGTACCAAAGGCTAGGGACCTAATCAATACAGACATTGGTAATATGTCAGATATACAGTTCAGAATGACGATTCTCAATGTTCTAGCCGGGTTTGAAAAAGGCATGGAAGATATTAAAGCAACCCTCTCGGGAGATATAAAAGCCCTTTCTGGAGAAATAAAAAAACTAAAATCTAACCAAGTTGAAATCAAAAAAGCTATTAATGAGGTGCAATCAAAAATGGAGGCTCTCACTGCTAGGATAAATGAGGCAGAAGAAAGAATTAGCGATATAGAAGACCAAATGACAGAGAATAAAGAAGCTGAGCAAAAGAGGGACAAACAGCTACTGGACCACGAGGGGAGAATTCGAGAGATAAGTGACACCATAAGACGAAACAACATTAGAATAATTGGGATTCCAGAAGAAGAGGAAACAGAGAGGGGAGCAGAAGGTATATTGGAGAGAATTATTGGAGAGAATTTCCCCAATATGGCAAAGGGAACAAGCATCAAAATCCAGGAGGTTCAGAGAACCCCCCTCAAAATCAATAAGAATAGGTCTACACCCCGTCACCTAATAGTAAAATTGACAAGTCTTAGTGACAAAGAAAAGATCCTGAAAGCAGCCCAGGAAAAGAAGTCTGTAACGTACAATGGTAAAAATATTAGATTGGCAGCAGATTTATCCACAGAGACCTGGCAGACCAGAAAGAGCTGGCATGATATATTCAGAGTACTAAATGAGAAAAACATGCAGCCAAGAATACTATATCCAGCTAGGCTATCATTGAAAATAGACGGAGAGATTAAAAGCTTCCAGGACAAACAAAAACTGAAAGAATTTGCAAACACCAAACCAGCTCTACAGGAAATATTGAAAGGGGTCCTCTAAGCAAAGAGAGACCCTCAAAGTAGTAGATCAGAAAGAAACAGAGACAATATACAATAACAGTCACCTTACAGGCAATACAATGGCACTAAATTCATATCTCTCAATACTTACCCTGAATGTGAATGGGCTAAATGCCCCAATCAAAAGACACAGGGTATCAGAATGGATCAAAAAACAAAACTCATCTATATGTTGCCTGCTATATGTTACATGCTAATGGACATCAGAAGAAAGCAGGAGTGCAATCCTTATAGCAGATCAATTAGATTTTAAGCCAGAGACTATAATAAGAGATGAGAAAGGACACTATATCATACTCAAAGGAACTGTCCAACAAGAAGATCTAACAATTTTAAATATCTATGCCCCTACCGTGGGACAGCCAACTATATAAACCAATTAATAACAAAATCAAAGAAACACATCGACAAGAATACAATAATAGTAGGGGACTTTAACACTCCCCTCACTGAAATGGACAGATCATCCAGCAAAAGATCAACAAGGAAATCAAGGCCTTAAATGACACACTGGACCAGATGGACATCCCAGATATATTCAGAACATTTCATCCCAAAGCAACAGAATACACATTCTTCTCTAGTGCACATGGAACATTCTCCAGAATAGATCACATTCTTGGTCCTAAATCAAGTCTCAACCGGTATCAAAAGATTGGGATCATTCCCTGCATATTTTCAGACCACAATGCTCTAAAGCTAGAACTCAATCACAAGAGGAAATTTGGAAAGAACCCAAATACATGGAGACTAAAGAGCATCCTTCTAAAGAATGAATGGGTCAACCAGGAAATTAAAGAAGAATTGAAAAAATTTATGGAAACAAATGATAATGAAAACACAACGGTTCAGAATCTGTGGGACACAACAAAGGCAGTCCTGAGAGGAAAATATATAGCGGTACAAGCCTTTCTCAAGAAACAAGAAAGGTCTCAGGTACACAACCTAACCCTACACCTAAAGGAGCTGGAGAAAGAACAAGAAAGAAACCCTAAACCCAGGAGAAGAGAAATCATAAAGATAGAGCAGAAATCAATGAAATAGAAACCAAAAAAACAATAGAACAAATCAACGAAACTAGGAGCTGGTTCTTTGAAAGAATTAACAAGATTGATAAACCCCTAGCCAGACTTATCAAAAAGAAAAGAGAAAGGACCCAAATAAATAAAATCATGAATGAAAGAGGAGAGATCACAACGAACACCAAAGAAATACAGACAATTATAAGAATATACTATGAGCAACTCTACGCCAACAAATTTGACAATCTGGAAGAAATGGATGCATTCCTAGAGACATATAAACTACCACAACTGAACCAGGAAGAAATAGAAAGCTTGAACAGACCCATAACCAGTAAGGAGATTGAAACAGTCATCAAAAATCTCCAAACAAACAAAAGCCCAGGGCCAGACGGCTTCCCGGGGGAATTCTACCAAATTTTAAAGAAGAACTAATTCCTATTCTCCTGAAACTGTTCCAAAAAATAGCAATAGAAGGAAAACTTCCAAACTCATTTTATGAGGCCAGCATCACCTTGATCCCAAAACCAGACAAGGATCCCAACAAAAAAGAGAACTACAGACCAATATCCTTGATGAACACAGATGCAAAAATTCTTGCCAAAATACTAGCCAATAGGATTCAACAGTACATTAAAAGGATTATTCACCACGACCAAGTGGGATTTATTCCAGGGCTGCAAGGTTGGTTCAACATCCGCAAATCAATCAATGTGATACAACACATTAATAAAAGAAAGAACAAGAACCATATGATACTCTCCATAGTTGCTGAAAAAGCATTTGACAAAGTACAGCATCCCTTCCTGATCAAAACTCTTCAAAGTGTAGGGATAGACGGCACATACCTCAACATTATCAAAGCCATCTAAGAAAAACCCACCGCAAATATCATTCTCAATGGAGAAAAACTGAAAGCTTTTCCGCTAAGGTCAGGAACACGGCAGGGATGTCCGTTATCACCACTGCTATTCAACATAGTACTAGAAGTCCTAGCCTCAGCAATCAGACAACAAAAGGAAATTAAAGGCATCCAAATCGGCAAAGAAGAAGTCAAACTATCACTCTTCGCAGATGATATGATACTCTATGTGGAAAACCCAAAAGACTCCACTCCAAAACTGCTAGAACTTGTACAGGAATTCAGTAAAGTGTCAGGATATAAAATCAATGCACAGAAATCAGTTGCATTTCTCTACACCAACAACAAGACAGAAGAAAGAGAAATTAAGGAGTCCATCCCATTTACAATTGCACCCAAAACTATAAGATACCTAGGAATAAACCTAACCAAAGAGACTAAGAATCTATACTCAGAAAACTATAAAGTACTCATGAAAGAAATTGAGGAAGACACAAAGAAATGGAAAAATGTTCCATGCTCCTGGATTGGAAGAATAAATATTGTGAAAATGTCTATGCTACCTAAAGCAATCTACACATTTAATGCAATTCCTATCAAAGTACCATCCATTTTTTTCAAAGAAATGGAACAAATAATCCTAAAATTTATATGGAACCAGAAAAGACCTCGAATAGCCAAAGGAATATTGAAAAAGAAAGCCAAAGTTGGTGGCATCACAATTCCGGACTTCAAGCTCTATTACAAAGCTGTCATCATCAAGACAGCATGGTACTGGCACAAAAACAGACACATAGATCAATGGAACAGAATAGAGAGCCCAGAAATGGACCCTCAACTCTATGGTCAACTCATCTTTGACAAAGCAGGAAAGAATGTCCAATGGAAAAATGACAGCCTCTTCAATAAATGGTGTTGGGAAAATTGGACAGCCACATGCAGAAAAATGAAATTGGATCATTTCCTTACACCACACACCAGAATAGACTCAAAATGGATGAAGGATCTCAATGTGAGAAAGGAATCCATCAAAATCCTCGAGGAGAACACAGGCAGCAACCTCTTCGACGTCAGCCGCAGCAACATCTTCCTAGGAACATCACCAAAGGCAAGGGAAGCAAGGGCAAAAATGAACTTTTGGGATTTTATCAAGATCAAAAGCTTTTGCACAGCAAAGGAAACAGTGAACAAAACCAAAAGACAACTGACAGAATGGGAGAAGATATTTGCAAATGACATATCAGATAAAGGGCTAGTGTCCAAAATCTATAAAGAACTTAGCAAACTCAACACCCAAAGAACAAAGAATCCAATCAAGAAATGGGCAGAGGACATGAGCAGACGTTTCTGCAAAGAAGACATCCAGATGGCCAACAGACACATGAAAAAGTGCTCCATATCACTCGGCATCAGGGAAATACAAATCAAAACCACCATGAGATATCACCTCACACCAGTCAGAATGGCTAAAATTAACAAGTCAGGAAATGACAGATGCTGGCGAGGATGCGGAGAAAGGGGAACCCTCCTACACTGTTGGTGGGAATGCAAGCTGGTGCAACCACTCTGGAAAACAGCATGGAGGTTCCTCAAAATGTTGAAAATAGAACTACCCTATGACCCAGCAATTGCACTGCTGGGTATTTACCCTAAAGATACAAACGTAGTGATCCGAAGGGGCACGTGCACCCGAATGTTTATAGCAGCAATGTCTACAATAGCCAAACTATGGAAAGAACCTAGATGTCCATCTACAGACGAATGGATAAAGAAGATGTGGTATATATACACAATGGAATACTATGCAGCCATCAAAAGAAATGAAATCTTGCCATTTGCGACGACGTGGATGGAACTAGAGGGTATCATGCTTAGCGAAATAAGTCAATCGGAGAAAGACAACTATCATATGATCTCCCTGATATGAGGGAGAGGAGATGCAACATGGGGGGTTAAGGGGGTAGGAGAAGAGTAAATGAAACAAGATGGGATTGGGAGGGAGACAAACCATAAGTGACTCTTAATCTCACAAAACAAACTGAGGGTTGATGGGGGGAGGGGGGTTGGGAGGGGGGGGTTATGGATATTGGGGAGGGTTTGTGCTATGGTGAGTGCTGTGAAGTGTGTAAACCTGGCGATTCGCAGACCTGTACCCCTGGGGATAAAAATATATGTTTAAATAAAGTGTTCAAGCAAAACAAAACAAAACAAAACAAAACAAAACAAATGAGTGTGAAGGTACTAGTATTACTATTCATAAGAAAAATTAGTGTCTGTGAGACTCACATGGTCTGGGCTCTTTGTTTTTCTTCTTTTATTATTAACATCAGTTTAGCACCTCGGAGAAATTATTAGACTCAGACATCCTGTGCCATTGCTATGGGAATAGGAATTAATGCCATTCTCCTTTGGTTGTAAATCCAGGTTTTAAAAACAGAGCATCAGAAACAGTCTGCCTGTAAACAGTCCTCATTGCCTAGTGATCACCACCTCAGTCCAAGAGAAAAAACAAAAAGAATATTAATGAGTCTGTGTCCCGGCCATTGGTACAAATGCTGCAGGCTTTGGGCAGAATTACTATTAATGATCGAGTCACAAGCTTGGGTTAGAAACAATAACTTTACTCAAAACCTCATCACAGAGATTATGAGGAGCATTCTTCATTTTACTTAAGACATGTAGACAGCTTGATAAGGGGCTCTGGGCACCTGCCGTATTTCCCCATTTGGGATTGACCAGTGCCTGACCTATGGGCATTTACTTGGTTGCAGGGCAGAGTTGCTGGTGTGAGTAAAGGACTGGTAGCGATGTTGGGGGAGAAACAATTTTAAGAGCCTCATACTCTAGTGTCTGAGCTAGCCAGGCAGAGAGAGACAATTTTAAACCCTATTAATTCTGCTGTGCTCCCTGAATTTGGAAAAACCCTTCAGTGTGAGCTGGCCTGGGCATCTGTGCCGTCTGCCACAATCAGTCCTTTGTTTCCAGAATGTCTGCTAAGGTGTAGCATGGTGACCTCAGACTAGCTCTTTAGTGCTGGACAAAGATTATGGGTAACACACTTCTTCGGTGTCCTACATGGTTATTTTTAATTCTAAGATTTTTAAGATTTTATTTATTTGACAGACAGAGATCACAAGTAGGCAGAGAGGCAGGCAGAAAGGGAGGAGGAAGCAGGCTCCCCACTGAGCAGAGAGCCCGATGCAGGTCTCGATCCCAGGACCCTGAGAACATGACCTGAGCCGAAGGCAGAGGCTTAACCCACTGAGCCACCCAGGCACCCCTAATTTTAAGATTTTTAAAACAACTTGGTGGAATTTCCAAGACACCAGGAGTCCTAGCCATCCTGGGGATGTTCTCTACTCCAAATGATACTAAGTGACATTCAGGGGGCTACATCTCTGCTTGAGACAAGGTTTCCAAGCCCGTGAGTAGATATGGACAGCCTTCCTACAATTTTGCGGTGGTAGGTGTAGATGTTTTTGCCCATCCATGGAGATGTCCTGATTCTGTTTTTGACCTACCTTTGGGCTATGGCATTGAAACTGACCCTATAAGTCAATTTCCTCCCTTGAGCTGGTCCCACTGCAGAACCTTCTGTCTTCCAGGCAATGCACTGTAGTAATAAGGGAAGATTCTCCACCTTCATTGTTAAACATCATTGGAGCATTATGTGCTTTTTATGTAGCAGAGTGTATAAACTCTCTTCTGAAGAAAGGACTCACGTATCTCAGGGTCATTTAAGTACAACTCTGACAGTTTGCTGGTTACAGCAGTTGCTCAAAAGGGAGAGGAGGACAATCTCTAATTGTTCAGCAAAGACTAGGGAACTTTGGACCATAAAGGGAATTTGAGCAAGGATCTCCTGGCACCTCGAGCCAAGTCATATATTGTGTGGGTCCTCAGAGAAGCATGTGTCAGGATGGGATTAAACAGGCATGGGCTTTATTAGGGAAAGCTGCTGTGTGAGAGAAAATAGGGAGAAAATCAGGCAGGCTGGAGGATGCATCCTGGACACCCATGTTGCTAGTCTCTGGAAGGTCCTGGGGGGCTGTTGAGGCACACTCTGTCTTCAGGAGCAAGCCTGCACAGGTCATTGGCTGGGAGCAGCCTGAGGAAGCTGTGCAAACATGGGAATGACCAATTTCAGCACAATATTGAGGGCTTGGTAAGTTACAGTCCGGCAGTTGAAGGTTTGTGGGGGTGCCTACAGTGTTGCCACCATCTACTTCTTTGAGCTTCCATGTCCTTTAATTAAAATAGAGAACTTTCTTTAACTAAATGCCCATATTGTTCCAGATGCTCACATCCTAGAGTCAAAAAGTGCTGCCAGAGGGGAACAGGCAGGGACTGTGTGCCCGCAGCAGAGGTACTTTCCCGGCCAGCTTCCCTCTACAGACCAGAATTTTGTAGGCTTGCTAGCATGTGACCGGCAGCGGCAGAGCTAGGTTCACAGACAACAAAACCTCCTGGCCTGGTAACAGCCCCTGTCCCAGCGCTACTGGTCATCATCACTGATTATGGCCAGACACCGGTTTCCATCACTCAGGGATGGCTTAGGTCCTTGCTGCATCCACTCCAGAGTGTTTTTCTCACCCTCCCTTGATAAGGCACAATTGAGGAATTTTCTCTCACATTCCTCTGCCAAGTTTGTAACAGGAAGGAGCAGATACTCACACCCTTGCTTAGTCGGAAGTGAGGTTCCCAGCTGCCCTTTTGAATTTGTGCAAAAGGTTTTCCAGTGTCCCTCTGTCATCTCTGCTAAGTGAGGGTCTCATGTTTCTTGAGAGACAATGCCAGCCTGCCTACCTGGCTCTGAGTTCACTTTGTACCTGCTGGCTTCATGGCTTGTGGTATATTGTCCAAGCTTTACTTGAAAACAAGGACAGCAAAACTCATGCACCAGAACATTGCTGTCCTGGCTCCTTCAAGTCTAGAAAGCCAACCAGTGAAGGAGCTGGTTCTCTAGATCTTCTTGTGCAATTTCCAGGTTTTTCCATGGATTTACCCTATTTCTCATTTTCTCAGAGCCTGAGTCTTTCCAAGGAGTAAATAGAGCAACAAAGAGACAGTAGAACACAGGGAATCATTGGGATTCACCCAGAACAAGATCCACGGGTGACCACTTGGCCTGAGCTTTCTCCACCACTGCATTTTCTCCATTTCTGGGCAGGGTCACTCAGCTGCTCTTCCCACTTCTCTGTCTCCATCATAGGCCTGAAAAGGACAAAAGCAGACCAGGGCCCATTTCTAACTATTCTTTAGGCATGGGCTTAGGATTAATTCTCCCAACACAGTGCTTAAAGGAGTTTGAATAATCAGAGATGGTTTTGGGAGTAAGGTACACTTGGCATCCTGACTTTGGTACAGAACCCCCAGGCCATGGATGAGGTTCCAGGGAGGTGAGATGCTTGCACACACAGACATACAGCTGGGCCAGGAAGAACTTAATTCTGTTATTTAAATACACCGTGTTCCCCCATAATGTTAAACTGCCTCTCATGTAAAAATGTATTGGTATTTTAACAATGGCTCTGGGAAGTATATGGGTTGACTGTAAGTTGGAGTACCTGTGGTTTTAGGCATCCAAGCAGAGGTGAGGACAGGGATCTCAGTCTACCAGTGGAAGCCCCTCTCCCTCACCATCAAGTTTTGCCTACACAGTAACCTGAGTTGGTTCTCAGAAGGAGCACCATTCATTCTATGGCTCGCATGGAAGAATTCCCATGGTCCTGCAGAATGGCAGGCCATATTCTGCAAGGGCAGGCTCTTCACAGAACCAAGATCACCATAGGAAAATCTGCTTGGGCACTGGTGGCTAATTTTATGTTGTCAAATTGACTGGGCCACGGGGAGGCCAGACAGCTGGTTAGACATTACTTCTGGGTGTGTCTGGAAGAGAGGAGCATTAAGTGGGCAGATGGAGTAAGGCAGATTGCCCATCCCAGTGTGAATGGGCCTCGTCTAATACACCATGGAACTAAATAGAATGCAGAAGCAGAGAGGGAGGAATTCTCTCCTTCTGCCTGACTGCTGAGTGGGAGCATCATCTTCCCTGACCCCTTGGACTTGGACCAGGACTTCCACTATCAGCCCCACTGGTTCTTGGGCCTTAGGACTCAGACAGGAACTGACACCATCAGTTTCCCTGGTTCTCAGACCTTTGGGCTTGGATTAGAACTAACCACTAGCTTTCCTGGGCTTCTACCTTGCAGATGGCTGAACTCCCAGCTAATTTGTTTTTCTATTTTGATGCCAAAACCGACATCCAATAAACAATCACAGTATGAACATCTCAAAACAAGCTCTCCTTCAGTTTTCTGAGGCATTTTCTCTGGGCAACATTGTTTATATGTAGAGTGGGCAGCAATGTTTATGACTTAATTTCAGGGACATGATAAGTCCCTCCAGACTAAAATCTTTACTTATCTTATTAAACTTTATCAAACTCTTGAGACCTATCTCAGGTTTTATTGGATTGGCTTTCATAATCATGGACTAGAAGCATGCTATACTTTCCTACCTATACTCTGTGATCCCTAAAAGACTAATAGCAGATAAGTTAAGACCGAGTAGAGATGCCACAAGCCAAGATAGGATCACACATATGTCCCTGTAGAAATTGAGAGGAACATCCAGGCCTTTTCTAATATGGACTGGAGGAAGCAGGGAGCAGGTAGAGTCCCAGGGAAAACTGAAGGCTGGTTTGTGAGGGTATGATTGTGGTAGTCACCAGCAAGTTTCACCCTATAATTTCTCCTTTCCCAAAATATTGAGTTATAACAATGCATGAAAGGGAATTAATAGATCAATCAGGATTTTTAATTAGTTTATCAAAGAAGGGTGAGTGTTTTTAAAAAGAATTAGATATCTTATAGGGTTGGTTGTCAGACTTATGCAGTAATATTCTTTTTTTTTTTAATTTTTATTTTTTCAGCATAACAATATTCATTATTTTTGCACCACACCCAGTGCTCTATGTAATCCGTGCCCTCTACAATACCCACCACCTGGTGTCCCCAACCTCCCACCCCCCACCCCTTCAAAATTCTCAGATCGTTTTTCAGAGTCCATAGTCTCTCATGGTTCACCTCCCCTTCCAATTTCCCTCAACTCCCTTCTCCTCTCCATCTCCCCTTGTCCTCCATGCTATTTGTTATGCTCCACAAATAAGTGAAACCATGTGATAATTGACTCTCTCTGTTTGACTTATTTCACTCAGCATAATCTCTTCCAGTCCCATCCATGTTGCTACAAAACTTGGGTATTCATCCTTTCTTTTTTTTTTTTTTTTTTTACAGCTTTATAAACATATATTTTTATCCCCAGGGGTACAGGTCTGCGAATCGCCAGGTTTACACACTTCACAGCACTCACCATAGCACATACCCTCCCCAATATCCATAACCCCACCCCCCTCTCCCAACCCCCTCCCCCCATCAACCCTCAGTTTGTTTTGTGAGATTAAGAGTCACTTATGGTTTGTCTCCCTCCCAATCCCATCTTGTTTCATTTACTCTTCTCCTACCCCCTCAACCCCCCATGTTGCATCTCCTCTCCCTCATATCAGGGAGATCATATGATAGTTGTCTTTCTCCGATTGACTTATTTTGCTAAGCATGATACCCTCTAGTTCCATCCACGTCTTCACAAATGGCAAGATTTCATTTCTTTTGATGGCTGCATAGTATTCCATTGTGTATATATACCACATCTTCTTTATCCATTCGTCTGTAGATGGACATCTAGGTTCTTTCCATACTTTGGCTATTGTAGACATTGCTGCTATAAACATTCGGGTGCATGTGCCCCTTCAGATCACTATGTTTGTATCTTTAGGGTAAATACCCAGCAGTGCAATTGCAGGGTCATAGGGTAGTTCTATTTTCAACATTTTGAGGAACCTCCATGCTGTTTTCCAGAGTGGTTGCACCAGCTTGCATTCCCACCAACAGTGTAGGAGGGTTCCCCTTTCTCCGCATCCTCGCCAGCATCTGTCATTTCCTGACTTGTTCATTTTAGCCATTCTGACTGGTGTGAGGTGATATCTCATGGTGGTTTTGATTTGTATTTCCCTGATGCCGAGTGATATGGAGCACTTTTTCATGTGTCTGTTGGCCATCTGGATGTCTTCTTTGCAGAAATGTCTGTTCATGTCCTCTGCCCATTTCTTGATTGGATTCTTTGTTCTTTGGGTGTTGAGTTTGCTAAGTTCTTTATAGATTTTGGACACTAGCCCTTTATCTGATATGTCATTTGCAAATATCTTCTCCCATTCTGTCAGTTGTCTTTTGGTTTTGTTCACTGTTTCCTTTGCTGTGCAAAAGCTTTTGATCTTGATAAAATCCCAAAAGTTCATTTTTGCCCTTGCTTCCCTTGCCTTTGGTGATGTTCCTAGGAAGATGTTGCTGCGGCTGACGTCGAAGAGGTTGCTGCCTGTGTTCTCCTCGAGGATTTTGATGGATTCCTTTCTCACATTGAGATCCTTCATCCATTTTGAGTCTATTTTCGTGTGTGGTGTAAGGAAATGATCCAATTTCATTTTTCTGCATGTGGCTGTCCAATTTTCCCAACACCATTTATTGAAGAGGCTGTCTTTTTTCCATTGGACATTCTTTCCTGCTTTGTCGAAGATGAGTTGACCATAGAGTTGAGGGTCCGTTTCTGGGCTCTCTATTCTGTTCCATTGATCTATGTGTCGGTTTTTGTGCCAGTACCATGCTGTCTTGATGATGACAGCTTTGTAATAGAGCTTGAAGTCCAGAATTGTGATGCAACCAACTTTGGCTTTCTTTTTCAATAATACTTTGGCTCTTCGAGGTCTTTTCTGGTTCCATATGAATTTTAGGATTATTTGTTCCATTTCTTTGAAAAAAATGGATGGTACTTTGATAGGAATTGCATTAAATGTGTAGATTGCTTTAGGTAGCATAGACATTTTCACAATATTTATTTTTCCAATCCAGGAGCATGGAACATTTTTCCATTTCTTTGTGTCTTCCTCAATTTCTTTCATGAGTACTTTATAGTTTTCTGAGTATAGATTCTTAGTCTCTTTGGTTAGGTTTATTCCTAGGTATCTTATAGTTTTGGGTGCAATTGTAAATGGGATGGACTCCTTAATTTCTCTTTCTTCTGTCTTGTTGTTGGTGTAGAGAAATGCAACTGATTTCTGTGCATTGATTTTATATCCTGACACTTTACTGAATTCCTGTACAAGTTCTAGCAGTTTTGGAGTGGAGTCTTTTGGGTTTTCCACATATAGTATCATATCATCTGCAAAGAGTGATAGTTTGACTTCTTCTTTGCCGATTTGGATGCCTTTAATTTCCTTTTGTTGTCTGATTGCTGAGGCTACGACTTCTAGTACTATGTTGAATAGCAGTGGGGATAACGGACATCCCTGCCGTGTTCCTGACCTTAGTGGAAAAGCTTTCAGTTTTTCTCCAGTGAGAATGATATTTGCAGTGGGTTTTTCATAGATGGCTTTGATAATATTGAGGTATGTGCCGTCTATCCCTACACTTTGAAGAGTTTTGATTAGGAAGGGATGCTGTACTTTGTCAAATGCTTTTTCAGCATCTATGGAGAGTATCATATGGTTCTTGTTCTTTCTTTTATTAATGTGTTGTATCACATTGATTGATTTGCGGATGTTGAACCAACCTTGCAGCCCTGGAATAAATCCCACTTGGTCGTGGTGAATAATCCTTTTAATGTACTGTTGAATCCTATTGGCTAGTATTTTGGCGAGAATTTTGGCATCTGTGTTCATCAAGGATATTGGTCTGTAGTTCTCTTTTTTGTTGGGATCCTTGTCTGGTTTTGGGATCAAGGTGATGCTGGCCTCATAAAATGAGTTTGGAAGTTTTCCTTCTATTGCTATTTTTTGGAACAGTTTCAGGAGAATAGGAATTAGTTCTTCTTTAAATGTTTGGTAGAATTCCCCCGGGAAGCCGTCTGGCCCTGGGCTTTTGTTTGTTTGGAGATTTTTGATGACTGTTTCAATCTCCTTACTGGTTATGGGTCTGTTCAGGCTTTCTATTTCTTCCTGGTTCAGTTGTGGTAGTTTATATGTCTCTAGGAATGCATCCATTTCTTCCAGATTGTCAAATTTGTTGGCGTAGAGTTGTTCATAGTATGTTCTTATAATTGTCTGTATTTCTTTGGTGTTCGTTGTGATCTCTCCTCTTTCATTCCTGATTTTATTTATTTGGGTCCTTTCTCTTTTCTTTTTGATAAGTCTGGCCAGGGGTTTATCAATCTTGTTAATTCTTTCAAAGAACCAGCTCCTAGTTTCGTTGATTTGTTCTATTGTTTTTTTTGGTTTCTATTTCATTGATTTCTGCTCTGATCTTTATGATTTCTCTTCTCCTGCTGGGTTTAGGGTTTCTTTCTTGTTCTTTCTCCAGCTCCTTTAGGTGTAGGGTTAGGTTGTGTACCTGAGACCTTTCTTGTTTCTTGAGAAAGGCTTGTACTGCTATATATTTTCCTCTCAGGACTGCCTTTGTTGTGTCCCACAGATTCTGAACCGTTGTGTTTTCATTATCATTTGTTTCCATAAATTTTTTCAATTCTTCTTTAATTTCCTGGTTGACCCATTCATTCTTTAGAAGGATGCTGTGTAGTCTCCATGTATTTGGGTTCTTTCCAAATTTCCTCTTGTGACTGAGTTCTAGCTTCAGAGCATTGTGGTCTGAAAATATGCAGGGAATGATCCCAATCTTTTGATACCGGTTGAGACTTGATTTAGGACCAAGAATGTGATCTATTCTGGAGAATGTTCCATGTGCACTAGAGAAGAATGTGTATTCTGTTGCTTTGGGATGAAATGTTCTGAATATATCTGGGATGTCCATCTGGTCCAGTGTGTCATTTAAGGCCTTGATTTCCTTGTTGATCTTTTGCTTGGATGATCTGTCCATTTCAGTGAGGGGAGTGTTAAAATCCCCTACTATTATTGTATTCTTGTCGATGTGTTTCTTTGATTTTGTTATTAATTGGTTTATATAGTTGGCTGCTCCCACTTTAGGGGCATAGATATTAAAATTGTTAGATCTTCTTGTTGGACAGTTCCTTTGAGTATGATATAGTGTCCTTCCTCATCTCTTATTATAATCTTTGGCTTAAAATCTAATTGATCTGATATAAGGATTGCCACTCCTGCTTTCTTCTGATGTCCATTAGCATGGTAAATTCTTTTCCACCCCCTCACTTTAAACCTGGAGGTGTCTTCGGGTTTAAGATGAGTTTCTTGTAGGCAACATATAGATGGGTTTTGTTTTTTATCCATTCTGATACCCTGTGTCTTTTGATTGGGGCATTTAGCCCATTCACATTCAGGGTAAGTATTGAGAGATATGAATTTAGTGCCATCGTATTGCCTGTAAGGTGACTGTTATTGTATATTGTCTCTGTTTCTTTCTGATCTACTACTTTGAGGGTCTCTCTTTGCTTAGAGGACCCCTTTCAATATTTCCTATATAGCTGTTTTTGTATTTGCAAATTCTTTCAGTTTTTGTTTGTCCTGGAAGCTTTTAATCTCTCCGTCTATTTTCAATGATAGCCTAGCTGGATATAGTATTCTTGGCTGCATGTTTTTCTCATTTAGTACTCTGAATATATCATGCCAGCTCTTTCTGGCCTGCCAGGTCTCTGTGGATAAGTCTGCTGCCAATCTAATATTTTTACCATTGTACGTTACAGACTTCTTTTCCCGGGCTGCTTTCAGGATCTTTTCTTTGTCACTAAGACTTGTCAATTTTACTATTAGGTGACGGGGTGTGGACCTATTCTTATTGATTTTGAGGGGTGTTCTCTGAACCTCCTGAATTTTGATGCTTGTTCCCTTTGCCATATTGGGGAAATTCTCTCCAATAATTCTCTCCAATATACCCTCTGCTCCCCTCTCCGTTTCCTCTTCTTCTGGAATCCCAATTATTCTAATGTTGTTTCGTCTTATGGTGTCACTTATCTCTCGAATTCTCCCCTCGTGGTCCAGTAGCTGTTTGTCCCTCTTTTGCTCAGCTTCTTTATTCTCTGTCGTTTGGTCTTCTATATCGCTAATTCTTTCTTCTGCCTCATTTATCCTAGCAGTGAGAGCCTCCATTTTTGATTGCACCTCATTAATAGCTTTTTTGATTTCAACTTGGTTAGATTTTAGTTCTTTTATTTCTCCAGAAAGGGCTTTTATATCTCCCGAGAGGGTTGCTTTAATATCTTCCATGCCTTTTTCAAGCCCGGCTAGAACCTTGAGAATCATCATTCTGAACTCTAGATCTGACATATTACCAATGTCTGTATTGATTAGGTCCCTAGCCTTTGGTACTGCCTCTTGTTCTTTTTTTTGTTGTGAATTTTTCCGCCTTGTCATTTTGTCCAGATAAGAGTTTATGAAGGAGCAAGTAAAATACTAAAAGGGTGGCAACAACCCCAGGAAAATATGCTTTAGCCAAATCAGAAGAGATCCCGAATTGTGAGGGGGGAGAAAGGGGATAAAAAGGGGTTCAGAAAGAAAGAAAAAAAAAAGAAAAAAAAAAAGAAACTATTAAAAAAAAAGAAAGCCGATAAAGAAAAAATATAAAAAGAGGAAAAAATATATATATATTAGATAAACTATTTTAAAAACGTTAAAAAAAGAAAACGGTAAAAGTTAAAAAAAATTTAGCAGAAGAAGAGAAAAAGAAAAAAAAATTGAAAAAGAGAAAAAAAATTAAATTAACTGCAAGGCTAAAAAATCATGGGGAGAAAGCCATGAGTTCCGTGCTTTGCTTTCTTCTCCTCTGGAATTCCGCCGTTCTCCTTGGTAGGTGAACTTGGTCCTGGCTGGGTTTCCCGTTGATCTTCTGGGGGAGGGGCCTGTTGTAGTGATTCTCAAGCGTCTTTGCCCCCGGCGGAGTTGCACCGCCCTTACCCGGGGCCACGCTGAGTAATCTGCTCGGGTTCGCTTTCGGGAGCTTTTGTTCCCTGAGCGCTTTCCGTAGAGTCCGGAGGACGGGAATGAAGATGGCAGCCTCCCGGTCTCCGGCCCGGAGGAGCCAAGCGCCCGGGGCCCCACTCCTCAGTGCGCCCTCACAGAACATGCCCAATGACTCCCGCCACCCTGGCCTCCGGCCGCGCTCCGAGCTGACCGAGCTTGCGACCGGTTCAAGGCGACCCCGAGCTAAGAGTCACTCCTCGGCTCTGTCTCTGTAGCCGGCTTCCCCATTCTAATACCGGTAAGCTCTGCGACACTCAGACACCCCCGATCCTTCTGCGACCCTGCGGGACCTGAGGCCGCACTTACCCCGCCTGGGCTTCACCCCAGTTAAGCCTCTGGAGCGATGTCCCTCCGCGGAACAGACTTTTAAAAGTCCTGATTTTGCTCCGTTGCTCCGCCGCTCGCCGGGAGCCGGCCCCTCCCCCCGCGGTCTATCTTCCCGTCACTTTGGATTCACTTTTCCGCCAGTCCTACCTTGCAGAAAGTGGTTGATTTTCTGTTTCTGTAATTGCTGTTCTTCTTCTCTTCAATCTCCCATTGGATTTGTAGGTGTTCGCAATCTTTAGATAAGCTATTTAGCTGACCTCCCGCTACCCGAAGTAGTCTCAGCCTGCTACTTCTCCGCCATCTTGACTCCTCCACGCAGTAATATTCTTAACAAGTACTTTCTTATATCTAGAAAACAGAACAAAATGAAGCAAAACACATTTTTGTTGTTGTTATTATTATTATTTTGAGAGGAGAGGGTTCCATCGTTCCATCATCCACTCATACATTCAACACATATGTTGAGCACCTTCCAGGAGTCATACCCTATTGCACGTGCTGGGATGGGGATGAAGAGCCAGACACACATGTTTCATGCTGTCACAGATTTTACAGTGGGGAGATGGAAGGAGACACACAATCAGTTGATCACTGAAGCAATAAGAAAACTTGGGAGTGCCATGTACAAGAAGTGAAGCAGAGTGATTTTGTAGAGAATGACTGTGCATCAATTGGCTGGGAAAGTTAAGTGATATTTGAAGGTCGAGAAGGAGTCAGACATGTGAAGGTGAGAAAAGAAGAACAGTAAATGCAGACCCCTGGCTGGTCCAAGGAACCATAAGGCTGGTATTCTTGAAACTTAGTGTGTGAAGGGAGGCAGGTTATGGAAGTAGACTGGCAAGATGGGTGAGGATCCAGGTCACAGAGGTCGTTGTGAAGTGAAGAGTTAGCTCCTTGTACCTTTCTAGGCTAAGTTGTTATTACTTCTTTTTTTTTTTTTTCAGCACACATCAATGTGAAACTAATATTGTGACAAATCCAAGCTCTGTGGAGGTAAAAGTTGCCATAGGTCACAGAGGACTCGAAGGGGCACATTGCAGGATTAATCATGGAAAGAACACCACTTGATGAGGACAGAAGGACCTCTTACTTTATTTAAGGAACAAATAACAGCTTAAACTAAAAGCAAAATACATGACCACAGTAGCAAAATTAAAACTAGTTGTTTTTTAAAAGTAACATTAAAGAAATTAATAAGCCACAGACTGGGGGAAAATATTAGCAACACATATACTTGGCAAAGGATTTATACCCAGAACATATAAAGAATGCCTGTAATTAAATATGAAAAAGAAACATGATTTAATAACAAAAAATTGGGCAAAAAACTTGCACAGACACTTCACACAAGAAGATATGGGAATAGCCAATAAACACATGAAAAGATGCCTGACAATATAAGGAAAATAGGAAGATATTAATTAGTCATCAGAAATATATAAATTAAAACCATAAGATACCACTGCACACCCACTGGACTCTGCTAAAATTAAAGACTGATAACATTTTTTTTCTTTTTTTTTTAATTTTTTATTTTTTCAGCATAACAATATTCATTATTTTTGCACCACACCCAGTGCTCCATGCAATCCGTGCCCTCTACAATACCCACCACCTGGTGCCCCCAACCTCCCACCCCCCACCCCTTCAAAATTCTCAGATCCTTTTTCAGAGTCCATAGTCTCTCATGGTTCACCTCCCCTTCCAATTTCCCTCAACTCCCTTCTCCTCTCCATCTCCCCTTGTCCTCCATGCTATTTGTTATGCTCCACAAATAAGTGAAACCATATGATAATTGACTCTCTCTGCTTGACTTATTTCACTCAGCATAATCTCTTCCAGTCCCGTCCATGTTGCTACAAAACTTGGGTATTCATCCTTTCTTTTTTTTTTTTTTTTTTTTTACAGCTTTATAAACATATATTTTTATCCCCAGGGGTACAGAAAGACTGATAACATTAATCATTGGCAAGGATGTGGAGGAGGCAGGACTCACAGACATCTCTGATGGCAGCAGAAAATGGCACGATCACTTTGGAAAACTGTTTGATGGCTTTTTGGAGTTATCCACATACTTTTCCAGTGACTCAGGAATTCTGCTCCTGGGGATATCCCAAGAAAAATAAAAACATTTATCCACAAAAAGACTTGTACAAGAACATTTATAGGAAGTTCATTCACATCACAGACTGGGAATAATCCATACCTTCATCAACAGGAAAATGGATAAACAAATTGTGGTATATTTGCAGGCATTTATATGTGTGTCTCTTGGTGTTGTTATTCTCTAGTGCAGTCAGGTCTGTATCTTGTATTATACACAACACTGTATTATAGAAGAAACTCTGCTAAGGAAATAAAGTGATTAATATTGTTATTACTAGTAGATCATTTGTAGATCAGTGTGTTATTGATTTGTGAACACAGCTTTTCTCTCTTTCTCTTTCCTTTCTTTCATATGCTCCTTTTCTCCCTTCCTTCTGGACTTCTTTTTTACACGTTTATCTCAGACAAAATATCAGACAGCTCCAGAACCATCTACAGACAATACTTGCCTCTTGCAATGGAAGTATTGCTTGCCAAAGATTTTACTGCTTAGATGCACAAACAGATTCACCTAGTGCCACTCTATGACCTCATACGTGAATCAGTACACTGGCTTCCTAACCTGATAGCCCTATGTTTGCATTTTATGCTCTATCAGCATAAATACACAGCAATATTAAACTTCCTAAATGATAAGTTAATGGAAAATATCATAGACCCCTTTAGGGGAATCCTCATTACCCAAAGGACGAAGTCCAAATTTACTTTCCATCTAAGATTTGCAATGATAGACTTTTACATTCTTGTCCAATTTTACATTCTGGAGCTGCTTTATCCCAAAGAAAAGGTGGGTTCTACATTGTCCCCATCTACCAAGTATATTTCTAACTCCAAACTTTTGTTCACATTCTCCCTGATAGAATGGCTCCTTGTCCCACATGAATGTCCACATGAATCCTACCTGACCCACCAAAGGTTCAGCCCCAGTGTCCCTTTATCCAGAAAACCTTTCCAAATGGCTTCAGTTCTCACTGAATCTCACTCTCTTAAATTTCCTCCAATATTTGTTGGATAAAACACTCTCAAGTATAGAAACCCAGAAAACATCTAAACCCAGTCAATATACTGTCCATGTTGACCTTGACCTGACCTTACAATAGTAATAATACCGTTTTCATCAGTATACTTTACTATATTCCAGGAACTCTTTCCTAGGAGATTAAATACTGCAAAAACTATATTTGCAGGAAGTTTAGGAACTTCCTTAAAATATTTAAATGAACATAAAACTAGATTTTTTAGTGAGAGCATCAAACAACTCTTTACTCTCCAAGGCTTCATGAAATCCTATCTTTGAAACTTTCCCTTTGCTGTGTCTGCCAATCTTGAGTGATTATATTCCGATCATTTGCCTGGTCTTAATTAATACTCTCTTGCTTTGAAAGCTATCACTTAAACCAAACCCTAAACCTCATCAGTATCCCTGACTGTGTCATCTCCTTGGTAAGTTCTACTCAGACTCTACTGTGATGGTGGCAAGCAATAGACTCAGTTTTGCCTTGTTAGCAAGTTGTTGTAGTGGAATTTGGGGGAATCAGGACTCAACAGGTACAGTGTAAATTCCCTTTATGTGCATAAACAGGTTGGACCTTGCATCCAAAATGTGGTTTGGATATTGAGACTGATGAGGCCACACACCAAGAGGGTATGAAGGGTTTATTACTCACACAATAAGGCTTTCTGAGAGCCTGGAACAGGATCCTACACAGGTCTGATAGTGGCTTTAGAGAACAGACAGAATTTCTAGGGCATTTATGGTGGTTAAGGGAAGGGTTGGGGTGCAGATTTCTGTATATGGGCTAGCGCTCGCATGGTTTGAACTTCCCATTGGTGTTAATGATAGGAGCACTTAGACATTTTTTTTTTAATTTTTTTATTTTTTTCAGCATAACAGTATTCCTTATTTTTGCACCACACCCAGTGCTCCATGCAATCCGTGCCCTCTACAATACCCACCACCTGGTGCCCCCAACCTCCCACCCCCCACCCCTTCAAAATTCTCAGATCCTTTTTCAGAGTCCATAGTCTCTCATGGTTCACCTCCCCTTCCAATTTCCCTCAACTCCCTTCTCCTCTCCATCTCCCCTTGTCCTCCATGCTATTTGTTATGCTCCACAAATAAGTGAAACCATATGATAATTGACTCTCTCTGCTTGACTTATTTCACTCAGCATAATCTCTTCCAGTCCCGTCCATGTTGCTACAAAACTTAGGGATTCATCCTTTCTTTCTTTCTTTCTTTTTTTTTTTTTTTTTTACAGCTTTATAAACATATATTTTTATCCCCAGGGGTACAGGTCTGCGAATCGCCAGGTTTACACACTTCACAGCACTCACCATAGCACATACCCTCCCCGATATCCATAACCCCACCCCCTCTCCCAACCCCCTCCCCCCATCAACCCTCAGTTTGTTTTGTGAGATTAAGAGTCACTTATGGTTTGTCTCCCTCCCAATCCCATCTTGTTTCATTTACTCTTCTCCTACCCCCTCAACCCCCCATGTTGCATCTCCTCTCCCTCATATCAGGGACATCATATGATAGTTGTCTTTCTCTAATTGACTTATTTCGCTAAGCATGATACCCTCTAGTTCCATCCACGTCGTCGCAAATGGCAAGATTTCATTTCTTTTGATGGCTGCATAGTATTCCATTGTGTATATATACCACATCTTCTTTATCCATTCGTCTGTAGATGGACATCTAGGTTCTTTCCATAGTTTGGCTATTGTAGACATTGCTGCTATAAACATTCGGGTGCATGTGCCCCTTCGGATCACTATGTTTGTATCTTTAGGGTAAATACCCAGCAGTGCAATTGCTGGGTCATAGGGTAGTTCTATTTTCAACATTTTGAGGAACCTCCATGCTGTTTTCCAGAGTGGTTGCACCAGCTTGCATTCCCACCAACAGTGTAGGAGGGTTCCCCTTTCTCCGCATCCTCGCCAGCATCTGTCATTTCCTGACTTGTTCATTTTAGCCATTCTGACTGGTGTGAGGTGATATCTCATGGTGGTTTTGATTTGTATTTCCCTGATGCCGAGTGATATGGAGCACTTTTTCATGTGTCTGTTGGCCATCTGGATGTCTTCTTTGCAGAAATGTCTGTTCATGTCCTCTGCCCATTTCTTGATTGGATTCTTTGTTCTTTGGGTGTTGAGTTTGCTAAGTTCTTTATAGATTTTGGACACTAGCCCTTTATCTGATATGTCATTTGCAAATATCTTCTCCCATTCTGTCAGTTGTCTTTTGGTTTTGTTCACTGTTTCCTTTGCTGTGCAAAAGCTTTTGATCTTGATAAAATCCCAAAAGTTCATTTTTGCCCTTGCTTCCCTTGCCTTTGGTGATGTTCCTAGGAAGATGTTGCTGCGGCTGACGTCGAAGAGGTTGCTGCCTGTGTTCTCCTCGAGGATTTTGATGGATTCCTTTCTCACATTGAGATCCTTCATCCATTTTGAGTCTATTTTCGTGTGTGGTGTAAGGAAATGATCCAATTTCATTTTTCTGCATGTGGCTGTCCAATTTTCCCAACACCATTTATTGAAGAGGCTGTCTTTTTTCCATTGGACATTCTTTCCTGCTTTGTCGAAGATGAGTTGACCATAGAGTTGACAGTCCATTTCTGGGCTCTCTATTCTGTTCCATTGATCTATGTGTCGGTTTTTGTGCCAGTACCATGCTGTCTTGATGATGACAGCTTTGTAATAGAGCTTGAAGTCCGGAATTGTGATGCCACCAACTTTGGCTTTCTTTTTCAATATTCCTTTGGCTATTCGAGGTCTTTTCTGGTTCCATATAAATTTTAGGATTATTTGTTCCATTTCTTTGAAAAAAATGGATGGTACTTTGATAGGAATTGCATAAAATGTGTAGATTGCTTTAGGTAGCATAGACATTTTCACAATATTTATTCTTCCAATCCAGGAGCATGGAACATTTTTCCATTTCTTTGTGTCTTCCTCAATTTCTTTCATGAGTACTTTATAGTTTTCTGAGTATAGATTCTTAGTCTCTTTGGTTAGGTTTATTCCTAGGTATCTTATAGTTTTGGGTGCAATTGTAAATGGGATGGACTCCTTAATTTCTCTTTCTTCTGTCTTGTTGTTGGTGTAGAGAAATGCAACTGATTTTTGTGCATTGATTTTATATCCTGACACTTTACTGAATTCCTGTACAAGTTCTAGCAGTTTTGGAGTGGAGTCTTTTGGGTTTTCCACATAGAGTATCATATCATCTGCGAAGAGTGATAGTTTGACTTCTTCTTTGCCGATTTGGATGCCTTTAATTTCCTTTTGTTGTCTGATTGCTGAGGCTAGGACTTCTAGTACTATGTTGAATAGCAGTGGTGATAACGGACATCCCTGCCGTGTTCCTGACCTTAGCGGAAAAGCTTTCAGTTTTTCTCCATTGAGAATGATATTTGCGGTGGGTTTTTCATAGATGGCTTTGATAATATTGAGGTATGTGCCGCCTATCCCTACACTTTGAAGAGTTTTGATCAGGAAGGGATGCTGTACTTTGTCAAATGCTTTTTCAGCATCTATGGAGAGTATCATATGATTCTTGTTCTTTCTTTTATTAATGTGTTGTATCACATTGATTGATTTGCAGATGTTGAACCAGCCTTGCAGCCCTGGAATAAATCCCACTTGGTCGTGGTGAATAATCCTTTTAACGTACTGTTGAATCCTATTGGCTAGTATTTTGGCGAGAAATTTTGCATCTGTGTTCATCAAGGATATTGGTCTGTAGTTCTCTTTTTTGTTGGGATCCTTGTCTGGTTTTGGGATCAAGGTGATGCTGGCCTCATAAAATGAGTTTGGAAGTTTTCCTTCTATTGCTATTTTTTGGAACAGTTTCAGGAGAATAGGAATTAGTTCTTCTTTAAATGTTTGGTAGAATTCCCCCGGGAAGCCGTCTGGCCCTGGGCTTTTGTTTGTTTGGAGATTTTTGATGACTGTTTCAATCTCCTTACTGGTTATGGGTCTGTTCAGGCTTTCTATTTCTTCCTGGTTCAGTTGTGGTAGTTTATATGTCTCTAGGAATGCATCCATTTCTTCCAGATTGTCAAATTTGTTGGCGTAGAGTTGCTCATAGTATGTTCTTATAATTGTCTGTATTTCTTTGGTTTTCGTTGTGATCTCTCCTCTTTCATTCATGATTTTATTTATTTGGGTCCTCTCTCTTTTCTTTTTGATAAGTCTGGCCAGGGGTTTATCAATCCTATTAATTCTTTCAAAGAACCAGCTCCTAGTTTCGTTGATTTGTTCTATTGTTTTTTTGGTTTCTATTTCATTGATTTCTGCTCTGATCTTTATGATTTCTCTTCTCCTGCTGGGTTTAGGGTTTCTTTCTTGTTCTTTCTCCAGCTCCTTTAGGTGTAGGGTTAGGTTGTGTACCTGAGACCTTTCTTGTTTCTTGAGAAAGGCTTGTACCGCTATATATTTTCCTCTCAGGACTGCCTTTGTTGTGTCCCACAGATTCTGAACTGTTGTGTTTTCATTATCATTTGTTTCCATAATTTTTTTCAATTCTTCTTTAATTTCCTGGTTGACCCATTCATTCTTTAGAAGGATGCTGTTTAGTCTCCATGTATTTGGGTTCTTTCCAAATTTCCTCTTGTTATTGAGTTCTAGCTTTAGAGCATTGTGGTCTGAAAATATGCAGGGAATGATCCCAATCTTTTGATACCGGTTGAGACTTGATTTAGGACCAAGAATGTGATCTATTCTGGAGAACGTTCCATGTGCACTAGAGAAGAATGTGTATTCTGTTGCTTTGGGATGAAATGTTCTGAATATATCTGGGATGTCCATCTGGTCCAGTGTGTCATTTAAGGCCTTGATTTCCTTGTTGATCTTTTGCTTGGATGATCTGTCCATTTCAGTGAGGGGAGTGTTAAAATCCCCTACTATTATTGTATTCTTGTCGATGTGTTTCTTTGATTTTGTTATTAATTGGTTTATATAGTTGGCTGCTCCCACGTTAGGGGCATAGATATTAAAATTGTTAGATCTTCTTGTTGGACAGTTCCTTTGAGTATGATATAGTGTCCTTCCTCATCTCTTATTATAATCTTTGGCTTAAAATCTAATTGATCTGCTATAAGGATTGCCACTCCTGCTTTCTTCTGATGTCCATTAGCATGGTAAATTCTTTTCCACCCCCTCACTTTAAACCTGGAGGTGTCTTCGGGTGTAAGATGAGTTTCTTGTAGGCAACATATAGATGGTTTTTGTTTTTTTATCCGTTCTGATACCCTGTGTCTTTTGATTGGGGCATTTAGCCCATTAACATTCAGGGTAAGTATTGAGAGATATGAATTTAGTGCCATTGTATTGCCTGTAAGGTGACTGTTATTGTATATTGTCTCTGTTTCTTTCTGATCTACTACTTTGAGGGTCTCTCTTTGCTTAGAGGACCCCTTTCAATATTTCCTGTAGAGCTGGTTTGGTATTTGCAAATTCTTTCAGTTTTTGTTTGTCCTGGAAGCTTTTAATCTCTCCGTCTATTTTCAATGATAGCCTAGCTGGATATAGTATTCTTGGCTGCATGTTTTTCTCATTTAGTACTCTGAATATATCATGCCAGCTCTTTCTGGCCTGCCAGGTCTCTGTGGATAAGTCTGCTGCCAATCTAATATTTTTACCATTGTACGTTACAGACTTCTTTTCCCGGGCTGCTTTCAGGATCTTTTCTTTGTCACTAAGACTTGTCAATTTTACTATTAGGTGACGGGGTGTGGACCTATTCTTATTGATTTTGAGGGGGGTTCTCTGAACCTTCTGGATTTTGATGCTTGTTCCCTTTGCCATATTGGGGAAATTCTCTCCAATAATTCTCTCCAATATACCTTCTGCTCCCCTCTCTGTTTCCTCTTCTTCTGGAATCCCAATTATTCTAATGTTGTTTCGTCTTATGGTGTCACTTATCTCTCGAATTCTCCCCTCGTGGTCCAGTAGCTGTTTGTCCCTCTTTTGCTCAGCTTCTTTATTCTCTGTCATTTGGTCTTCTATATCGCTAATTCTTTCTTCTGCCTCATTTATCCTAGCAGTGAGAGCCTCCATTTTTGATTGCACCTCATTAATAGCTTTTTTGATTTCAACTTGGTTAGATTTTAGTTCTTTTATTTCTCCAGAAAGGGCTTTTATATCTCCCGAGAGGGTTGCTTTAATATCTTCCATGCCTTTTTCAAGCCCGGCTAGAACCTTGAGAATCATCATTCTGAACCCTAGATCTGACATATTACCAATGTCTGTATTGATTAGGTCCCTAGCCTTTGGTATTGCCTCTTGTTCTTTTTTTTGTTGTGAATTTTTCCGCCTTGTCATTTTGTCCAGATAAGAGTTTATGAAGGAGCAAGTAAAATACTAAAAGGGTGGCAACAACCCCAGGAAAATATGCTTTAGCCAAATCAGAAGAGATCCTGAATTGTGAGGGGGGAGAAAGGGGATAAAAAGGGGTTCAGAAAGAAAGAAAAAAAAAACTATTAAAAAAAAGAAAGCCGATAAAGAAAAAAATATAAAAAGAGGAAAAAATATATATATATTAGATAAACTATTTAAAAAACGTTTAAAAAAAGAAAATGGTAAAAGTTAAAAAAAATTTTAGCAGAAGAAGAGAAAAAGAAAAAAAAATTGAAAAAGAAAAAAAAATTAAATTAACTGCAAGGCTAAAAAATCATGGGGAGAAAGCCATGAGTTCCGTGCTTTGCTTTCTTCTCCTCTGGAATTCCGCCGTTCTCCTTGGTAGGTGAACTTGGTCCTGGCTGGGTTTCCCATAGATCTTCTGGGGGAGGGGCCCGTTGTAGTGATTCTCAAGCGTCTTTGCCCCAGGCGGAGTTGCACCGCCCTTACCCGGGGCCGCGCTGGGTCATCCGCTCGGGTTCGCTTTCGGGAGCTTTTGTTCCCTGAGCGCTTTCCGTAGAGTCCGGAGGATGGGAATAAAGATGGCGGCCTCCCGGTCTCCGGCTCGGAGGAGCCGAGAGCCCGGGGCCCCACTCCTCAGTGCGCCCTCAGAGAACAGCGCCCAATGACTCCCGTCACCCTGGCCTCTGGCCGCGCTCTGAGCTGACCGAGCCTGCGACCAGTTCAAGGCAACCCTGAGCTGAGAGTCACTCCTCGGCTCTGTCTCTGCAGCCGGCTTCCCCGTTCTAATACCGGTAAGTTCTGCGACACTGAGACACCCCCGATCCTTCTGCGACCCTGCGGGACCTGAGGCCGCGCTTACCCCGCCTGGGCTTCACCCCAGTTAAGCCTCTGGAGCGATGTCCCTCAGCGGAACAGACTTTCAAAAGTCCTGATTTTGCTCCGTTGCTCCGCCGCTCGCCGGGAGCCGGCCCCTCCCCCCGCGGTCTATCTTCCCGTCGCTTTGGATTCACTTCTCCGCCAGTCCTACCTTGCAGAAAGTGGTTGATTTTCTGTTTCTGGAATTGCTGTTCTTCTTCTCTTCAATCTCCCGTTGGATTTGTAGGTGTTTGCAATCTTTAGATAAGCTATTTAGCTGATCTCCCGCTACCCGAAGTAGTCTCAGCCTGCTACTTCTCCGCCATCTTGACTCCTCCCCAGGAGCACTTAGACATTTTTAGCTGCCCAGATGTGAGGCAGAAGAAGAAGAGAGTATGATGGGGCCTGAAAACTGTCAGCAGTCAGACACTAAACATGGAGACAGACTCTGCATTACACCTCTATTGAACCCTCCTGTTACCCCCTCTCTATCCCTTTCAGCATCTAAAGAATCCCATGAATAGTCTACCCACACATTTGAAGGGTATTGAGAGAATACGGTGCATTGAAAGTTGTTATACTCAATGTTTATAAGAATTCAATCGACATTCTAGTATGTAGTACTAACTTTAGAAGCAAATTACTAAACTATGCTGTGGTAAACAGACCCTAAGTTGAACCTCACTGACCTGTCTTCTGCTATTCATACCCTTTATATAATTCCCTTCCCTTGAGTTGAAGCAGATTCCACAACTTTTAGAATATGGCAAACGTCAAAGTATTTTTCAGATGCAATCAGGATCCCAAAGAAATTGATCACGAGTTAATCAAAGGGGAGATTATTGTCAGTGGACCTGACAGTCAGTGAAAACCTTGGAAAGAAGGACAAGGCCTTTCCTGAGGGAAAGGGAGATTCCCTTTGCTGGCTTTGAAGAGGTGCATTGCCATTTGTAAGGCCGTGCAGAAGGCCATGTTGTGGGGAGCTGTCTGAGGCCTCTAGGGTATGAGATTGGCCTCTGGCTGACATTCAGCAAGGAACTAGGGAGCTCAGTCACACAACTGCCAGGAGATAGATTTTGCCAACGGCCTGTGTGAACTTGGGAGTGCCCAGTCAAGTCTCCAGATGAGAATGCAGCCCCGCCAACATCTTGATTTCAGCCTGATGAGACTGTGATCAGAGGACCTGACTAAGCTATACCCCAAATCCTGATCCACCAAAACTGAGATAATAAACACGTGTTGTTTAAAAACCATGAAGTCTGTGGCCATTTGTTATACAGTAATAAATAACTGATGCATATGTGTTGAAGTAATAGTTTATTCTCTCAAGGTAAAGAATGGAAACAATAACTCAAATTGCTTTAAGAGTGTAAGAATAAAAGCAGTTAGTGTATTGTTGTATTTAAGGATATTTAGCAGGGTAGCCTTATTATACAAAAATGGATTGGCCACTATTTCAGTAGCTTCTGCATTTCACTCTCTAAGGAATACCGTCTTTCCTGACCAGGTTTTCCCTTGCTGCCAAGTCCTCATTACCTTGCATGTAATGTAGGCAGGCAGCCAGGAGTGTTTGTTCACCTGACTCAGTTCACAGATGCCACAAATATTATCTACCTGTAATGGGAAGACTCCAATTACACACTGACAATTGAATCCATTCCAGTCTTACAACCTTCTAAATTATTTGCATCAGAATATAACCTCTAAGATCCATTTCCAGATATATGGCACCATAAAACATAACCTAAATTAACTTGGCTAACAGCTTCATACCCTGTAGCTGAATGTTTGCTTGCTAATATTTGCATAACTCATTACTACCATTTTGTGTATTTAGACAATGTATTGTTCATTTCTCCCTGTGATTAGCATTTTATTTAGATGCAATCTTTTCTCTATTATTTGGCACAGCCCCTCAGGCAGAGGCTTGGGGAAGTTCCTCACTATGTACTTGTTTATGGTGTGGATGACTTGCCTGTGGCTGCCTTCCGGGTTGCCTAAGGCGATGACTATGTATTCTGGAATAAGTCATAGCTAAAGTTTTTCTTTCTCATAAGACTCTCTCTACCTGCTTGGGAAAACAAACTGAGGGTTGCTAGAGGGGAGGTAGGTTGGGGCATGGGTAACTAGGTGATGAGCATTAAGGAGGGCACTTGATGGAAAGAGCACTGGGTGTTATATGCAACTGATCAATCACTAAAATCTACCTCTGAAATTAATAATATACTGTATGCTAATTAAATTGAACATAAATAAAAAATATAAATTGTTCAACTTTTTTTGTTGTTGTTTAATTTGCAAGGGCAGCACCTTCCCCTACCTTTTCACTCTGCCCAGCACTATTGTGATAGACACTACATGAAAATATAGCTTAAAGCTTCCTTTGCCTACTGGAAATTATGTATATCCTTACTCTCATCCAAGAGAATATTTTCTAGAGAATGTATAGGGCAGAATACATATTTAATAAGATTATGAGTGGGCCAAAGTCTATTTGGTGACAAAGCCTATTTTGTGACAATTTACTCTCTGTGGGAATCTCTGTGGGTTAATTAATCTGCATTAATTAACCAGGGCTACTGTAACAAAATATAGATCAGATGGCTAACCAACAGAAATTTCTTTTTTCACAGTTCCAGATTTTGGATACCTGAGGTCAAGGTGTCAGGTTTCTCTGAGGTTTCTCTTCCTGGCTTGTGGATGACTACCTTCTCACTATGTCCTCATATGGGTTTTATTCTGTGTGGGTGCATATCTATGTTCTACACCTCTTCTTATGAAAACAGTAGTCATATAGGAAAAGAACCCAACTTTCTGTTGTTGTTGTTTTTGTTGTTCTAAAAAGTACATGATTTTATTAATTTTGTTGTCTTTCCTCTTGAGGAAACACTTCCTGCTGCCTTTCTTGGGGGAAGAATTCCTCTATTTTATTACAAAAGAAGGACGGAGCCCAAGAGTGGTGGGCCTTCCTGTCCTGCTGCCACCTGGCAGGTCAGCGGTATTTTATGGATGGGGAGACTGGGACGCGGAAATATTTATTAGCTTTCCCGGGGCCCCAAGTCAAATGCAGCTCCGACCTCCAAGTTCATTCTCTTCCCATCGCTCCCTGCTGCCCCCTAAGAAAAACGGCTTTCCCCTTGTCCCTCTTTTTTTTTTTAATTTTTAAATTTTTTAATAAACATATAATGTATTTTTATCCCCAGGGGTACAGGTCTGTGAATCGCCAGGTTTACACATTTCACAGCACTCATCATAGCACACACCCTCCCCAATGTCCATATCCCCACCACCCTCTCCCGTCCCCCCCTCCCTCCAGCAACCCTCAGTTTGTTTTTTGAGATTGAGTCTTTTATGGTTTGTCTTCCTCCTGATGCCATCTTCTTTCATTTTTTCTTTTCCTCCCCCCAAACCTCCCACATTGGATCTCCACTTCGTCATATCAGGGAGATCATATGATAATTATCTATCTCTGATTGACTTATTTCGCTAAGCACAATACCCTCTAGTTCCATCCATGTCATCACAAATGGCAAGATTTCATTTCTTTTGAAGGCTGCATAGTATTCCATTATATATATATATATATATATATATATATATATATATATATATATCACATCTTCTTTATCCATTCATTTGTTGATGGACATCTAGGTTCTTTCCATAGTTTGGCTATTATGGACATTGCTGCTATAAACATTCGGGTGCATGTGCCCCCTCGGAGCACCACGTTTGTATCTTTAGGATATATATCCAGTAGTGCAATCGCTGGGCCATAGGGTAGCTCTATTTTCAGGTTTTTGAGGAACCTCCACACTGTTTTCCAGAGTGGTTGCACCAGCTTGCATTCCCACCAACAGTGTAGGAGGGTTCGCCTCTCTCCGCATCCTCGCCAGCATCTGTCATTTCTTGACTTGTTAATTTTAGCCATTCTGACTGGTGTGAGGTGGTATCTCATTGTGGTTTTGATTTGTATTTCCCTGATGCCAAGTGATGTGGAGCATTTTTTCATGTGTCTGTCTGTTGGCCATCTGGATGTCTTTGTAGAAATGTCTGTTCATGTCCTCTGCCCATTTCTTTTTTTTTTTAATTTTTTTTTATTTTTTCAGCATAACAGTATTCATTATTTTTGCACCACACCCAGTGCTCCATGCAATCCGTGCCCTCTACAATACCCACCACCGGTGCCCCCAACCTCCCACCCCCCACCCCTTCAAAATTCTCAGATCGTTTTTCAGAGTCCATAGTCTCTCATGGTTCACCTCCCCTTCCAATTTCCCTCAACTCCCTTCTCCTCTCCATCTCCCCTTGTCCTCCATGCTATTTGTTATGCTCCACAAATAAGTGAAACCATATGATAATTGACTCTCTCTGCTTGACTTATTTCACTCAGCATAATCTCTTCCAGTCCCGTCCATGTTGCTACAAAACTTGCTCTGCCCATTTCTTAATTGGATTATTTGTTCTTTGGGTGTTGAGTTTGCTAAGCTAAAAGAACCCAACTTAATGACCTCATTTTGTCTTCATAGCTGCTTGAAATCCAGATCTCCAAATACAGTTACAACCTGAGGAGTGGCAGTTAAGGGCTTCAATGTATGAATTGGGGGAGGGCACAATTCAGCCCATAACATCATTCCACTTGGAATCTGACTTCACCAGTGTAATGAGGATTGATCCTAGAAGTGAGGGAACCCCTGGAAACATCTGAAATGATAGGTACAGAATTGGTCTTCAGGACTGGCCAAAGTTTTCCTTGGACAGTGAGTCAAGGATGGCCCCTAGTCATTCTCAGAAGTTGGATCAAGGGAGTCAAAGCCAATGCAGTTTTCTTCAAGACCTAAGAAAAGGCAATAGAAATCCAGATTTTCTTCTAGGACAGTGTCCACAAAGAAATTGAGAAGTTTCATGTTATAATGGTAGATGGGAGAGTCTTACACGGGAATGGCAGATGGAACACAGGACAAAGACAGAACCAACTCCTCTTCTCCAGTACTTGTGCAAAGAGATGGGCAGTGGAGACAAAGCAGTCCAAGGTGGAACAAACAAAAATAATCAGACAGCCAAATGGTTAGAAAAGAGAGGTATTGTGGACACACAATGAGACCAGGGCTTCCCTGTAGACTCATGACAGAAGTTGAGGACAGGAGACACTAAAAGCATAACAGGACACTCTTCTTCTACAAGATGGAGAGACAGGTAAGCTTCTCTTGGAAGGGTTCCAGAAACCTCACAGAAAACATTCCATACAGTTGGAAGGAATTTTTGATTTGTGGCAATATTAGGATGTTTTTGAGAAGCAGGGTTGCCTTTAGGAAGTTTCTGCTCTGCAGGGTTTGCCTCAGAATGCAAAAGTTTAGGAGGGGAGCATTTTTCTTTAAGATGTGTGGGTATTTCCCAGGGTGTTTCCCAAGGTGCCAGGCTGACATGTATGACATGCTGAATGTAGGACAGACTTAAATTAAGGGAGGAAGAGGGTCAGGACACTATCCCCCTTCCTAGTGATAGAACCTCATTCGTAGACTAAGAAGACTGAACAAGTTAGTCTTCTGGATTCAAATCCCACAAACAAACAAGCAAGGAAAAAAAAGGAAAGCCTCTGTTTTGACCCAGAATCTGTGGACTTTGCATCCCTTGTAACACTCCTTTAAGGGTGGGGATGTAGTTATGACACCAAAGGGGAAATTTCTGACCTAATAACTTAGGGTGCCCTGTGATATGTCTAAAAGCAAATATCACATGGTATAGAATTTTATGAACAGAATGTACCAGATACCTGATGGGCACCTGGGTGGTGAGCCAGTTAAGTGTCTGACTCTGGATCTCAGCTCAGGTCTTGATCTCAAGGTTGTGAGTTTAAGCCCCACCCTGGACTCCACACTGATGTGGAACATACTAAAAAAAAATGCATCAGACACCTCACTGAAGACCTTCTACATTCAAATAACTTAACCATCAGAAGGACGATCTAAGGATGCTTCTATCAAGATACTTTCTTTCCTCCTAGGAAATTCTCAGTAAGAGGATAATTTTGTTATTTGTTTCAGGAATTCCTCAGATCATTTTATCCAAACACTAGATGTCTTAAACAGCCCCCTTCCTGGATGGTAGATCATCCAGCTGGGTAAATGATGGTTTACCATCCCACAGTTTACTTATGAAGACTTGCTTCAAAACCCTGGTTGAGCTGTGCTTCTAATCCTAAATGACTATACTATGGATTTTGCCCAATCCTGGTTAAATCCTTTCATAGAAAGACATACCTTGAGTCCAGACTCTGAAATGTAAATATACACTGTGATCTCTCCCTTCTGAGACCATTTTACTCTGTCAGGATGGCACCCTTCCTCACTGCCGTGTGTTATAAACTTGGCTTGGTTTGATCAACAGATAATACTGGCAGCCTTTCTAGAGAGTTGGAAGTTGACATGCTCCCAAATTAGTTTCTAATGAAAATTTAAGACTTTGGTTGGTTTCTTAGATCCATTTTCTACCTGAACATTCTGGCAGAGTATGCGACACCGCAGAGGAAATATCAGAAATGCAAAGTAACTCTCTTTTTCCTTTCCTTGGGTCTATTACTGTAGACAGTGCCATCTTCTTTAAAGGCAAATGGAATAAATTGACTCATTTGCCTCTCAGTGTCCTTAGAACCTCTGCATGCCCTGCTCTCAGCCCATCCTAGCATCTATGCTTAGGACTGAAGGACTGAACTGGGTGGAGGCACCTGTTGCCAGATGCTTATGGTGTTCTCAGGTCAAGTCTGAAGAAAGGTGTGTCCTGTTTGGATCTGCTGAGGACTGAACTGGAATTAGATGTTGACCACATGGGGGCAGGAGCAGAGCTCATTTTTTGTTTTACATCACTAACCTCAAAGGGGCATGAATCTGCTGGGGCATCATCAAGCCCTCAAATGGGCATGGATCTGCTAACCATCATCTGTTCCCATTCATCTCTGAGCTTTTGTCTCCTATGATCCAGGACTCTCCTCAAATCACAAAATTTCTGGGGGCCCAATTTTAGGTCCACTTTTTTCACAGAGATCAAGTGACTTGTGAATGAATCCCTAAGCACTCATTAGCTGCAACAACAAAAATGTAAGAAAGAAAGAAAAGAAAAAGAAAAGATTTTCCTGTAATTTATATGAATCAGGACACTTTTGGGCTGTGGATGACACATGTTCAACTTAAAGTGGCTTAACGAGATGACATTTATCATCTGCAACAAGAGAAGCCTGGGAGTGCCAAAAATGTTACCCTCTGTGGTTGCCAGACAGCTGTTCAAGCCTGTATATCACATCCTTAAATAACAGTCTGAAAGTAGGAAGGTATGTGTGGGGAAATACAAGTCCCCTGGATTTCTCAGTGTTCCTATGCAAGTCCTGACCTCCTAAGACTCTTCACAAATGAGGGCAATGATTTCTATAGCCATCTGGCTAATGTTTCCTGGTGGATGAATGGATAAAGAAAGTGTGTTGTATACATATAATGGAATATTATTCAGCCTTTAAAAAGGAAGGAAATCCTGCCACCGGCTCCAACATAGATGAACGTTAAAGACATTGTAGTGAAATAAGCCAGCCACAGAAAGACAAGCATTGCATGATTCCATGTGTGCAAAGTATCTAAACTTTGTGAGTCAAACTCACAGAAATGGAGAACAGAATGGCAGTTACCATGGCTTGCAGGGAGGAGGAAATGGTTCAGTGGGTACAGTTTCCATTCTGCAAGATGAGGAACTGTGCCCACAATGCCTCCAGTTAACAACTTTGTTAAGAGGGTAGAGTTCATATTAGGTATTCTCACCACAGTAAAAAAAAGAAATAAAAAAGAAAAAGAAAAACAGTATTTTTAGCATTTCAGAAGCAACCTTCCTGTCCCCCTCAGTCAATACTTCCCCAATGTCTCCAAACTCAGTATCTTTGATGAACAAATTAATTTTTTTATAATTTGGTCTTCATACGCATATAATTACAAGAAATGTACCCTCTTTTCATCTAGCTTCCACTTAATGTCATTCAGCATTATATATGTGAGCTCTTCCACACTGTGACATGGTTTATCTATCCTCACTGGTGTAAATCACTCCACTGCACAAATACACCAACTTTTTACATTTTACTGTTGATGGATAACTGAGTTGGCTTTTGCAAACAGTATGTTGCTGTATAACAACAGCAAAGAGCTGCTATGATTGCACTTTTAGGTACATGTGATAATTTGATGAAGAAAACAAAAACAAAAATGAAAAAAACTCTAAAGGATAATAAAACTCTTCTTCTCCCTCTCTAAACTCCAGGTAGTTATAGCCCAGAGTAGGAACCACAGTTAAGTCCCACTGGGGTGCCAGGAAGACTGAACATGCTACCTGCCTAGGTTTTACATTTCAAGGGGGGAAACAAGATCCGGAAGACTCCCAGGTCTTAAATCCCGAGACACACCTAGGGTTACTTGGCTGCCAGGAGGATTCTTTTCAGGAGGGGAGCTGCCTTCTTTTCTTGATAATCAGAGAAAACTTATTTCTCTTCGTGCCCCATCTAAGGGCTATTGGGCCCCTTGTGCAGAAAGATTTCCATCGGCTGTTGCCATGCTGCCTCATGGGTCAGCCCTGAAGCAGGTGCAGATAGGTATTCTTTATTACAAAATGTTTAATAAGAAACCTGAGTATCACTCAGAACATCTTGTGTGCACATTTAGGATAAAATGCATAAAAACAAATATTAAAAATGCAACAGTAGAGCACAGTGTTTCTTCTACCCCATTCTCTCTTCCTGGTCAATTTTTTCCCCCTTAAAACTCCTCTTGCATAATTTCCCTTCCATCTCATGGAGAGCAACCAGATTATAAACCCAGCCCTGGCTGAGAAGGTATGTTTCTGGCACTCATAGCCTCTCCATTAGAGGCAGGGTCCCAACAACAAGAGGGGAGAGACGGAGAAGTGGCGGGTCTGCAGGCGATCAACATCATTTCCACATATTATTGATAACAGTGATGATGGAAGTGGTCTTCCAATAAAGCCCATGTTTTTAGTAAATTTTAGAAAATTCATTACTTTTTGTCCAGGCCTCAACAATACTAAATTTTATTACCCGTTCCAATTTAATTTGTATTACACTGGAAATTACATGAGCAAAAGTTACTCTGACAGAAGAATACAATATTGATGGAGACAGTGGCAAGGCAGTTACTCCTCTGGAAAATGTCCAGGCTGGTTGCAGTCCTTTTGGGCTCTGAGCTTGCAAAACCAAGCCAAAGATATACTTTCTCTCATGGCAGCTGCATTTTGCCCGAAGCTAAGGTCAGTCCACTAACCCAAGGCTAACTTCTAGCAATTAAAATACCATTACTTGTGTAAGGGAAACATATATCTTTCTACCAGAACAAAATAGTTCACCCAATAGATTATTTATGTCAGATCCGGCTCAGAATGATGTTATAATGGAAAAGTCTGTGTGGGTTTCCCTGTTCTCTAACTATGATCAGCAGCCCACAAAAATAGAAAATCACTAGGTTTACATTGTCCTTGGTTATAGCTGTGTTTCTCACAAGGGAAGACTAGAGGAGGTTTCACATCTTCTTTGCAGGACTAAAACAAAGACACTGGGAGCCTAGGACACACACACACACACACACACTCTTCCTCTTTAACATGCATGCACTCTTACACACTCACTACATTCCAAGCCACCAAAAAGAAGGGCAAGCTGTGACTTGATGTATTCAGTTTGAATATATTTTGAATATTCCCACCTTCTTTTCTCCTTATTACATAGATCTGAATACAGTATACCGATTGTAATTTGGACAGATCAGAAGAGGACAGACTATCATCCCCCTTTTCTTAAAAACATTATTCTGGGGGTGCCTGGGTGGCTCAGTGGGTTAAGCCTCTGCCTTTGGCTCAGGTCATGATCCCAGGGTCCTGGGATGGAGCCCCATGTCGGGTTCTCTGCTCGGCAGGGAACCTGCTTCCCCCTCTCTCTCTGCCTGCTTCTCTGCCTGCTTGTGATCTCTCTCTCCCTTTGTCAAATAAATAAATAAAATCTTTAAAAAAAACATTATTCTGCTCTTACAATTTAATTCAAAATTTTTTCTCGGATGTTTTACGTTGTGTCTGTGAGCTTCCAAGATCTGTAGGTTTTGTTTTATAGTCCTCATTGCTGTTGTTAAATCATGTCTTCCAAACAAAATTCAGGTTGAGGTTGGATTTGGGACTTTGCCATAGGCTATTTTCTCAAACTTGCCCCTCTCCCTTCCCCTCCTCCTCCCCCGCTTCTCCTCTTCCTTCCCCTTCTTTCTTCTTCCCTTCCTCCCCCCTCATTCTCCCTCTCTCTTTCCCTCCCTCCTTCCTTCTCCCTCCCTTTACCAGGCTCCTCTCTTCCCCTTTAATTGATTTCTCATGATCTTGCTCCAATTCTCCATACTCAAATTCAGCTACTAAACTTCTTTTGTATTTCTAATTGGTATCCTCAACGTCACATTTTGTAAATTATTGCTCCCCAACTGTCCATTTGCTCACTTAGAGATCCTGACCAAGATGCTTCAGTATCAAGTAAGGAACATCAGTTCTAAGCCAAAACTTCTAAAACCTGGTGCTGGACCATCCTGCTTTTTCTGCCTAAGTGACCATGGGTGCCTTGTCTTCCAGAAGGTGCAGGAGCTTTGAGTACTGGTTATATAATTAAATTTTTCATCATTTGAAGAGTTTTATGTGCGTCTATAGTCAAATATACTAAGATGCTTTATTATATCAAGCCTAAGTGCTACTCATAATATGTTGATCTAGTTTTTTAATGGTTATATAATGCGATTTATTCTTAGTAGAATATTTTAAATTAATGCAGATACTTAGTTAATGCCAAAGGACATTTTCTTCTCAAAATTGAAAATATTTCTGGTATTAGGGTTGGATAAATGCATTAAGCTGAAAATGGCTTCTTTGATTTGTTTTTGGCTCTTCTCCATAATTGTTAGAATTCTATTTAACATTCTTGCTGTCTATAAAGAGTCATGAGTTACAAGAGTTTAAAAGTTAGCCTCTTTCAGTTGGGATTGTTATTCATCAATAAAAATGTTACTTGTTGATAGTTTCTAGATTGATTACCATCACATGAAAGACCACATTGGGTTGTGATCATCTATGACTACATTATATAGCGTGAAGCTCTGCTTGGTTAACAAGAGGATGATTTCCAATTTTCTCAAATTATTGCATGATATTCTTTCTCCTACATTATTGCTCTTTACATTGAGGGGAACTAGGAAGAAAAGAAAGTAAACCCTTAATGCTTAGCTTATCATCCAAAGTTTTATCATCATATTTATTTGTGGGTCTACACAAAGTTCTTTTTTTAACCCAGTCTATCAAAGAGGATAAAACTAAATTTGCTGATTGGAGAGATGAAACAGAAGAAAAAGTAAACAATGATTTCTATTGTTTGTCCCTGAGGATTCACTGGACCATTGCATTATGACTGAAAATTGGTTAGGAATAGTGTTTCTGAAGATCAGACTTTGTAAGGCAGCCAACAGAGTACCCTGTTTCTATCTTATTGTATTGGAATAAATTAATCACCTATTGGCCAAAGTAAGAGAAACAAACACTTACTGAATGTTTAATCTCTCTTTATGTATGAACCCCCTACTCTCCATCAGATCATTTGGCTCTGCAGCCATCTCATCCCTGCACTGGTGATTCTTGACCTAGCACTTTCCTGGACTGTACTTAATTTTTATTCTTCCTCAATGGCTGTTTTCATGCTACAGTGTCAGAGTTGAGCTGTTGCTGTGGAGATCATATGGTTGTGAATCCTAAAGTATTTACTATCTGGCCTTTACAGAAAATGTTTGCCAACCCCTGGTTTAGATAAAGTTCATAGGGTCTAAAGTGAAAATGTTATTATTTAGTTCACTCTCTTAGTTTTCATGAGATGACACAGCACTTTCCCCCATGATTTGCCATTTCTCTAAATCTCAGTCCAAAACAAGTAAGTCTCCTCATCATGGAGTATGTTGTTTCCAATTCATTCAACCTTGTTTCAAGTTAAGGGAAGAGATAGATGTTTAGTTATCACTGTGTCAAATACTATGGGAATTCTCAGAAACCTACAACTAAAGTGCAATGTTTCAGGTTTCAAAACAGCTCATCTGGGACTAGAACAAGGGAAGGAGTTGTGATGTACTTCTTTGGAATTAGGTTCTGAATATCCCTGAGTCATAAGGCAGGCCACCCCATTTTGCCTTTATGGAGAACAGCGAGCATTGCCAAGGAGCTGTCAGCACCCTCATTTCCTCCCCCACACAAACTTAGCCCAGTACAAACGGCTCAATTCCAACATCTATACTCAAGCTCAGTACTTCTCAGCTTTCTCTTTCCCTTGTGAAAAAAGAACAATGATTGTTTTTGTTGCTGCTTTAAACAGTGAATCTGATGGAAAACTCTGAAACAAAATGATTTTTTCCTCCTAAAGTCCTTTACAAATTGTCTTGTCTTATGATCCCACCTTTTGCATCATGCTGGATATTAGAAAATCACGTGAGTTTAAAAAGGGGTCTGGAAAATCAGGAGTTCCAGGGACTTCAGACATCTTGATGGAAGGGACATTTAGTAGGGTTCAGGAGACCAGAGCTTGTTTGAGCTGGGAGAGAAATGGACTCTTTCTATCTCCTGCTGTCTGAAGAAACCCTATAAAGATGGGAGTGGAGTGATGGATATAAGGAAGAAGTTGTCTGAAGGACAATGTTTATCTAGAAAAGACTCAAAAGGATATCTAAGGATGGTTGGGGAATTCTAATCTTGAAAGTTCTCTCAACATAGGATCCCAGTCACCTGCCTTAAAAGGTTTGGCTATAGATTTTATTCCTGTCAGGGTAGGTAGGGATGGGGGTGTGTGGGTACTTTCAGTTTGGTGGTTCTGGACTTAGACTTTGACAATGGTCTGAGCTGTCCAGATGTAATGTTCTTTAAGCAAGAAGGCACAGATAACCTTGGCTCATCACCAGTGAGATAGTCATGGTCCCTGTGTTGGCAGGTGGGTACCAGAGTGGATTTAACTCTGTTTTATTTTCCTAGAACTCTTGAGCAAGTTACCATGAGCTGAGTGGCTTCAAGTAGCAGAAACATATTCTCTCACAGTTTGGGAGACTAGAAGTCCAAAATCAAAGAGTTAGCAGGTTGGTTCTGCTGTGAAGGTTCTGAGGAAGAACCTATTTCTATGTCTCTCTCAGCTTCTGGTGATTGCCAACAGTACTTGGAATTCCTTGGCTTATAAATGCATGACCCCAACAGATACTTCTGTTGTCTCATGGAGTTTTCCTCTAGATGTCTGTGCTGTGACTAAAGTTCCTTCTTCTCATAAGGACAACAGTCAGTTGAGTAGAGCCCACCTTAATCCAGTCTGTCCCCATCTTGACTTGATTATATCAGCAAAAACACTACTTCCAAGTAAGGTCACATTGACAGGTACTAGGAGTAAGGACTTGAAAACACCTTTTTTGGGGGGGATACAATTCTACTCACTATACTTAGCATGGTTATTTCAAGGAGGCCTGTGCTGGTGAGCCAGACAGTTTCTCCTATAATCTTCTGCAGAAATCCCACCAATCACCCACCATGCCTGATTGTGCTCCTGGGACCCAGCATAGTCTGGGAAGTCCCTCTGCCCTCCTCCCATGACACTCCATGCTTTACTCTTCCTCCGGTATTCCCTTACTTCTTTCCCCAACAGGGTTGTGTCCAGGGTCTGTCCAGAAACCCCTGAGTTGCCATCAGCTGATACCTTTATACTGATTGCCCTCTTGGCTTTAGACAGAGCAGGAGACTCAAAAGATGGTTTGAAATTCTTTTATTTTTTTAAATTTAAATCTTTAAAAATATTTTTGGGTGGTTTGAAATTCTAAAGACTTTGCCAAAAAACTACAACTCTTACCCCAGGGGTTATGGTCTATATTTTGCAATAATTAAAATAAGAAATCATGGGTGGTGACAGCAGGTCTAGTGTTTGAGTTTCTGCATTCTGAATCTAAAGATGATGAAGAAATCTGGGAGGAGAAGTGGCTACAGTGGGTATCTGCAGAGTGTTCCAAAACCCATGATTCCGCTAAATGGTGCAGATCACACAGATACCAAGCCATCAGTTCGCCCTTTATGTGACACATCAGAGAGTGACAAATCAGAGAGTGAACATGTGATTTAGAAATCTTAACTGGTGAACAGAGCTTGTTATAAGACAACATGAAGAGAAGCACTGTGGCCTTGTCCTTCACAGAAGGAAGAACAACCTTAAATACTAGTCTGACTTAAAGTTGAGACTTAGAGGTTCAGCTCAGTGCCATCACTTACCAGCTGTGTCTTTCAGGAAGGAGCTGGTGGAGATCTATACAGATAGTGCACTTTCTAGATGGAGCAAATGTAGTAAGTTCTCCCGGATGGACCACAGTGGGATGAGACCCCCTGTGCTGGGTGATGCTTCTACAAGCCAGTAGATGCCAAAGATGGTCAACAAACCCCCAGAAGCTGGGGGAAAGGATGGAGCAGATTCTCCCTCATGGTCCTCAGGAGAAACCAACCCTGCTAACACCACACTTTGATCTCAACTTGTGGCCTCTAGAACTATTTCAATTCAAGCATAAGAGAACATCACAAGATTGCTTGAACTCCATCATGATGGGGCTTGCTAAGAGCAGAATGGATGGGACATTGTCAATAACTTCAGCTCTCATTCATCATACATTCACTTTCCAAAGCACACCAACCAAGAAAAGCTAGCCAAGATATTAAGTTAGCTCATTCATTATCTTCTGTCTTCTTGACAAACAAGACAGGTTTTATAACCAGAAGATCAACCAACCAAACAAGCAAGCAAACAAACAAAATCCAGAGTGGCTAGAGATCAGAAAGGAAACATCTGGATAATTTGGAAACCCTGATGGGATTTTGATGGCAGAGGCCAGTTGCATTTGTTTTTACATAGAAAGGTGACTATATTTTAAATTCCATACCCTCGGGGCGCCTGGGTGGCTCAGTGGGTTAAGCCGCTGCCTTCGGCTCAGGTCATGATCTCGGGGTCCTGGGATCGAGTCCCGCATCGGGCTCTCTGCTCAGCAGGGAGCCTGCTTCCCTCTCTCTCGCTCTCTGCCTGCCTCTCTGCCTACTTGTGATCTCTGTCTGTCAAAGAAATAAATAAAAAATCTTTAAATTCCATACCCTCCCTCTTTCTGCCTCCTCTGATGTAAATCAAAGCCATGTATGGTATGTTGTCTTTCTGGACTTTTCAATGTTTTCCATTTGTCTGTTCTATAGAGGTTTTACATATTTTTTGGCAGATTTCTGAATACTTGGTAATTTTTATTGATAATTTATTTATTTAAATTATTTTACTTTATTTATTTTCTTTTTTAGCCAACAATAGTATGACATTAGTTTCAGATGTAGAGTTCAATAATTCATCAGTTGCATATAACACCCAGGGCTCATAACACCACATACCCTACTTAATGCCCTCCCCCATTTACCCCATTCCCCCCCATGCACTTCCCCTCTAGCAACCCTGAGTTTATTTCCTATAGTTAAGAGTGTGTCATGGCTTCTCTTCCTCTCTGATGACTTACCATTTAGTTTTGCCTTCCTTCCCCTACGGTCCTCCATGTTGTTTCCTATATTGTACATATGAGTGAAACCATATGATAATTGTCTTTCTCTCATTGACTTATTTTGCTTAGCATAATACCCTCTAGTTTCATCCCTGGTGGTGTATATGGTAAGATTTCATCCTTTTGATGGCTGAATAATATTCCATTGTGTATATATACCACATCTTCTTTATCCATTCATATGTTGATGGATCTTTGGGCTCTTTCCACAGTTTGGCTATTGTGGACATTGCTGCTTAAACATTGGGGTGTATGTGCCCCTTCAGACCACTATATTTGAATTGTTGGGATAAATACCTAGTAGTGCAATTGTGGAACCATAGGGTAGTTCTATTTTTAACTTTTTGAGGAACCTCCATATTGTCTTCCAGAGTAGTTGCACCAACTTGCATTCCCACCAACAGTGTAGGAGGGTTCCTCTCTGTGAACATTTGCCGTTTCCTGACCTGTTAATTTTAGCCAATCTGACTGGTGTGCAGTAGTTATCTCATTGTGGTTTTGGTTTTGATTTGTGTTTCCCTGATGATGAGTGATGCAGAGCAATTTTTCATGTATCTGTTGGCCATTTGTATGTCATCTTTGGAGAAAAGTCTATTCATGTCTTCTGCTGATTTCTTCATTGGATTATTTTTTTGGGTGCAGAGTTTGATAAATTTTTTTTAAGATTATTTATTTATTTATTGACAGAGAGAGAGGAAGAGAGCATGTGTGAGAGAGAACAGAAGTAAGGGGAGCAGCAGGTAGAGGGAGAGGGAGAAGCAGACTCCCTGCTGAGCAGGGAGCCTGATGCTGGGTTTGATCCCAGGATCCTGGGATCATGACCTGACCCAAAGGCAGATGCTTAACCGACTGAGCTACCCAGGCACCCCAGAGTTCTCTATAACTTCTTTATAGATTTTGGATACTAGCTCTTTATCTGATATGTCATTTGCAAATATCTCCTCCCATCCCATAGGTTGCTTTTTGGTTTTGTTGTTTGTTTCCTTTGCTGTGCAAAAGCTTTTTATCTTGATGAAATCCCAATAGTTCATTTTTGCTTTTGTTTCTCCGCCTTTGGAGATGTGTCTAACAAGAATTTACTGTGACTGAGGTCAAAGAGGTTGCTGCCTGTGTTCTTCTCTAGGAATTTGATGGATTCCCATCTCACATTTAGGTCTTTCATCCATTTTGAGTTTATTTTTGTGTGTGGTGCAAGGAAAAGATCCACTCTTGTTCTTTTACATGTGGCTGTCCAATTTTCCCAACACCATTTGTTGAAGAGACTGTCTTTTTTCCGTTGGACATTCTTTCCTGCTTTGTTGAAGATTAGTTGACTGTAGAGTTGAGGGTCCACTTCCGGATTCTCTATTCTGGGTTCTCTATGTGTCTGCTTTTGTGCCAGGGCCATACTGTCTTGATGATTGCAGCTTTGTAATAGAGCTTGAAGTCCAGAACTGTGATGTCACTAGCTTTGGTTTCTTTATCAATAGTCTTCTGGTTATTCAGGGTCTTTTCTGGTTCCATACAAATTTTACAATAATTTATCTGTGAAAAATGTCGATGGCATTTTATTTTTTTTTTATTTTTATTTTTTTATTTTTTTAATTTTTTTCAGCATAACAGTATTCATTATTTTTGCACCACACCCAGTGCTCCATGCAATCCGTGCCCTCTACAATACCCACCACCTGGTGCCCCCAACCTCCCACCCCCCACCCCTTTAAAATTCTCAGATCCTTTTTCAGAGTCCATAGTCTATCATGGTTCACCTCCCCTTCCAATTTCCCTCAACTCCCTTCTCCTCTCCATATCCCCTTGTCCTCCATGCTATTTGTTATGCTCCACAAATAAGTGAAACCATATGATAATTGACTCTCTCTGCTTGACTTATTTCACTCAGCATAATCTCTTCCAGTCCCGTCCATGTTGCTACAAAACTTGGGGATTCATCCTTTCTTTCTTTCTTTTTTTTTTTTTTACAGCTTTATAAACATATATTTTTATCCCCAGGGGTACAGGTCTGCGAATCGCCAGGTTTACACACTTCACAACACTCACCATAGCACATACCCTCCCCGATATCCATAACCCCACCCCCTCTCCCAACCCCCTCCCCCCATCAACCCTCAGTTTGTTTTGTGAGATTAAGAGTCACTTATGGTTTGTCTCCCTCCCAATCCCATCTTGTTTCATTTACTCTTCTCCTACCCCCTCAACCCCCCATGTTGCATCTCCTCTCCCTCATATCAGGGAGATCATATGATAGTTGTCTTTCTCCGATTGACTTATTTCGCTAAGCATGATACCCTCTAGTTCCATCCACGTCGTCGCAAATGGCAAGATTTCATTTCTTTTGATGGCTGCATAGTATTCCATTGTGTATATATACCACATCTTCTTTATCCATTCGTCTGTAGATGGACATCTAGGTTCTTTCCATAGTTTGGCTATTGTAGACATTGCTGCTATAAACATTCGGGTGCATGTGCCCCTTCGGATCACTACGTTTGTATCTTTAGGGTAAATACCCAGCAGTGCAATTGCTGGGTCATAGGGTAGTTCTATTTTCAACATTTTGAGGAACCTCCATGCTGTTTTCCAGAGTGGTTGCACCAGCTTGCATTCCCACCAACAGTGTAGGAGGGTTCCCCTTTCTCCGCATCCTCGCCAGCATCTGTCATTTCCTGACTTGTTAATTTTAGCCATTCTGACTGGTGTGAGGTGATATCTCATGGTGGTTTTGATTTGTATTTCCCTGATGCCGAGTGATATGGAGCACTTTTTCATGTGTCTGTTGGCCATCTGGATGTCTTCTTTGCAGAAATGTCTGTTCATGTCCTCTGCCCATTTCTTGATTGGATTCTTTGTTCTTTGGGTGTTGAGTTTGCTAAGTTCTTTATAGATTTTGGACACTAGCCCTTTATCTGATATGTCATTTGCAAATATCTTCTCCCATTCTGTCAGTTGTCTTTTGGTTTTGTTCACTGTTTCCTTTGCTGTGCAAAAGCTTTTGATCTTGATAAAATCCCAAAAGTTCATTTTTGCCCTTGCTTCCCTTGCCTTTGGTGATGTTCCTAGGAAGATGTTGCTGCGGCTGACGTCGAAGAGGTTGCTGCCTGTGTTCTCCTCGAGGATTTTGATGGATTCCTTTCTCACATTGAGATCCTTCATCCATTTTGAGTCTATTTTCGTGTGTGGTGTAAGGAAATGATCCAATTTCATTTTTCTGCATGTGGCTGTCCAATTTTCCCAACACCATTTATTGAAGAGGCTGTCTTTTTTCCATTGGACATTCTTTCCCGCTTTGTCGAAGATGAGTTGACCATAGAGTTGAGGGTCCATTTCTGGGCTCTCTATTCTGTTCCATTGATCTATGTGTCTGTTTTTGTGCCAGTACCATGCTGTCTTGATGATGACAGCTTTGTAATAGAGCTTGAAGTCTGGAATTGTGATGCCACCAACTTTGGCTTTCTTTTTCAATATTCCTTTGGCTATTCGAGGTCTTTTCTGGTTCCATATAAATTTTAGGATTATTTGTTCCATTTCTTTGAAAAAAATGGATGGTACTTTGATAGGAATTGCATTAAATGTGTAGATTGCTTTAGGTAGCATAGACATTTTCACAATATTTATTCTTCCAGTCCAGGAGCATGGAACATTTTTCCATTTCTTTGTGTCTTCCTCAATTTCTTTCATGAGTACTTTATAGTTTTCTGAGTATAGATTCTTAGTCTCTTTGGTTAGGTTTATTCCTAGGTATCTTATAGTTTTGGGTGCAATTGTAAATGGGATGGACTCCTTAATTTCTCTTTCTTCTGTCTTGTTGTTGGTGTAGAGAAATGCAACTGATTTCTGTGCATTGATTTTATATCCTGACACTTTACTGAATTCCTGTACAAGTTCTAGCAGTTTTGGAGTGGAGTCTTTTGGGTTTTCCACATAGAGTATCATATCATCTGCGAAGAGTGATAGTTTGACTTCTTCTTTGCCGATTTGGATGCCTTTAATTTCCTTTTGTTGTCTGATTGCTGAGGCTAGGACTTCTAGTACTATGTTGAATAGCAGTGGTGATAACGGACATCCCTGCCGTGTTCCTGACCTTAGCGGAAAAGCTTTCAGTTTTTCTCCATTGAGAATGATATTTGCGGTGGGTTTTTCATAGATGGCTTTGATAATATTGAGGTATGTGCCGTCTATCCCTACACTTTGAAGAGTTTTGATCAGGAAGCGATGCTGTACTTTGTCAAATGCTTTTTCAGGATCTATGGAGAGTATCATGTGGTTCTTGGTCTTTCTTTTATTAATGTGTTGTATCACATTGATTGATTTGCAGATGTTGAACCAGCCTTGCAGCCCTGGAATAAATCCCACTTGGTCGTGGTGAATAATCCTTTTAACGTACTGTTGAATCCTATTGGCTAGTATTTTGGCGAGAATTTTTGCATCTGTGTTCATCAAGGATATTGGTCTGTAGTTCTCTTTTTTGTTGGGATCCTTGTCTGGTTTTGGGATCAAGGTGATGCTGGCCTCATAAAATGAGTTTGGAAGTTTTCCTTCTATTGCTATTTTTTGGAACAGTTTCAGGAGAATAGGAATTAGTTCTTCTTTAAATGTTTGGTAGAATTCCCCCGGGAAGCCGTCTGGCCCTGGGCTTTTGTTTGTTTGGAGATTTTTGATGACTGTTTCAATCTCCTTACTGGTTATGGGTCTGTTCAGGCTTTCTATTTCTTCCTGGTTCAGTTGTGGTAGTTTATATGTCTCTAGGAATGCATCCATTTCTTCCAGATTGTCAAATTTGTTGGCGTAGAGTTGCTCATAGTATGTTCTTATAATTGTCTGTATTTCTTTGGTTTTCGTTGTGATCTCTCCTCTTTCATTCATGATTTTATTTATTTGGGTCCTCTCTCTTTTCTTTTTGATAAGTCTGGCCAGGGGTTTATCAATCTTATTAATTCTTTCAAAGAACCAGCTCCTAGTTTCGTTGATTTGTTCTATTGTTTTTTTGGTTTCTATTTCATTGATTTCTGCTCTGATCTTTATGATTTCTCTTCTCCTGCTGGGTTTAGGGTTTCTTTCTTGTTCTTTCTCCAGCTCCTTTAGGTGTAGGGTTAGGTTGTGTACCTGAGACCTTTCTTGTTTCTTGAGAAAGGCTTGTACCGCTATATATTTTCCTCTCAGGACTGCCTTTGTTGTGTCCCACAGATTCTGAACTGTTGTGTTTTCATTATCATTTGTTTCCATAATTTTTTTCAATTCTTCTTTGCTTTCCTGGTTGACCCATTCATTCTTTAGAAGGATGCTGTTTAGTCTCCATGTATTTGGGTTCTTTCCAAATTTCCTCTTGTTATTGAGTTCTAGCTTTAGAGCATTGTGGTCTGAAAATATGCAGGGAATGATCCCAATCTTTTGATACCGGTTGAGACTTGATTTAGGACCAAGAATGTGATCTATTCTGGAGAACGTTCCATGTGCACTAGAGAAGAATGTGTATTCTGTTGCTTTGGGATGAAATGTTCTGAAAATATCTGGGATGTCCATCTGGTCCAGTGTGTCATTTAAGGCCTTGATTTCCTTGTTGATCTTTTGCTTGGATGATCTGTCCATTTCAGTGAGGGGAGTGTTAAAATCCCTACTATTATTGTATTCTTGTCGATGTGTTTCTTTGATTTTGTTATTAATTGGTTTATATAGTTGGCTGCTCCCACGTTAGGGGCATAGATATTTAAAATTGTTAGATCTTCTTGTTGGACAGTTCCTTTGAGTATGATATAGTGTCCTTCCTCATCTCTTATTATAATCTTTGGCTTAAAATCTAATTGATCTGCTATAAGGATTGCCACTCCTGCTTTCTTCTGATGTCCATTAGCATGGTAAATTCTTTTCCACCCCCTCACTTTAAACCTGGAGGTGTCTTCGGGTGTAAGATGAGTTTCTTGTAGGCAACATATAGATGGTTTTTGTTTTTTTATCCGTTCTGATACCCTGTGTCTTTTGATTGGGGCATTTAGCCCATTAACATTCAGGGTAAGTATTGAGAGATATGAATTTAGTGCCATTGTATTGCCTGTAAGGTGACTGTTATTGTATATTGTCTCTGTTTCTTTCTGATCTACTACTTTTAGGGTCTCTCTTTGCTTAGAGGACCCCTTTCAATATTTCCTGTAGAGCTGGTTTGGTATTTGCAAATTCTTTCAGTTTTTGTTTGTCCTGGAAGCTTTTAATCTCTCCGTCTATTTTCAATGATAGCCTAGCTGGATATAGTATTCTTGGCTGCATGTTTTTCTCATTTAGTACTCTGAATATATCATGCCAGCTCTTTCTGGCCTGCCAGGTCTCTGTGGATAAGTCTGCTGCCAATCTAATATTTTTACCATTGTACGTTACAGACTTCTTTTCCCGGGCTGCTTTCAGGATCTTTTCTTTGTCACTAAGACTTGTCAATTTTACTATTAGGTGACGGGGTGTAGACCTATTCTTATTGATTTTGAGGGGGGTTCTCTGAACCTCCTGGATTTTGATGCTTGTTCCCTTTGCCATATTGGGGAAATTCTCTCCAATAATTCTCTCCAATATACCTTCTGCTCCCCTCTCTGTTTCCTCTTCTTCTGGAATCCCAATTATTCTAATGTTGTTTCGTCTTATGGTGTCACTTATCTCTCGAATTCTCCCCTCGTGGTCCAGTAGCTGTTTGTCCCTCTTTTGCTCAGCTTCTTTATTCTCTGTCATTTGGTCTTCTATATCGCTAATTCTTTCTTCTGCCTCATTTATCCTAGCAGTGAGAGCCTCCATTTTTGATTGCACCTCATTAATAGCTTTTTTGATTTCAACTTGGTTAGATTTTAGTTCTTTTATTTCTCCAGAAAGGGCTTTTATATCTCCCGAGAGGGTTGCTTTAATATCTTCCATGCCTTTTTCAAGCCCGGCTAGAACCTTGAGAATCATCATTCTGAACCCTAGATCTGACATATTACCAATGTCTGTATTGATTAGGTCCCTAGCCTTTGGTATTGCCTCTTGTTCTTTTTTTTGTTGTGAATTTTTCCGCCTTGTCATTTTGTCCAGATAAGAGTTTATGAAGGAGCAAGTAAAATACTAAAAGGGTGGCAACAACCCCAGGAAAATATGCTTTAGCCAAATCAGAAGAGATCCTGAATTGTGAGGGGGGAGAAAGGGGATAAAAAGGGGTTCAGAAAGAAAGAAAAAAAAAACTATTAAAAAAAAGAAAGCCGATAAAGAAAAAAATATAAAAAGAGGAAAAAATATATATATATTAGATAAACTATTTAAAAAACGTTAAAAAAAAGAAAATGGTAAAAGTTAAAAAAAATTTTAGCAGAAGAAGAGAAAAAGAAAAAAAAATTGAAAAAGAAAAAAAAATTAAATTAACTGCAAGGCTAAAAAATCATGGGGAGAAAGCCATGAGTTCCGTGCTTTGCTTTCTTCTCCTCTGGAATTCCGCCGTTCTCCTTGGTAGGTGAACTTGGTCCTGGCTGGGTTTCCCGTAGATCTTCTGGGGGAGGGGCCCGTTGTAGTGATTCTCAAGCGTCTTTGCCCCAGGCGGAGTTGCACCGCCCTTACCCGGGGCCGTGCTGGGTCATCCGCTCGGTTTCGCTTTCGGGAGCTTTTGTTCCCTGAGCGCTTTCCGTAGAGTCCGGAGGACGGGAATAAAGATGGCGGCCTCCCGGTCTCCGGCTCGGAGGAGCCGAGAGCCCGGGGCCCCACTCCTCAGTGCGCCCTCAGAGAACAGCGCCCAATGACTCCCGTCACCCTGGCCTCTGGCCGCGCTCTGAGCTGACCGAGCCTGCGACCTGTTCAAGGCAACCCTGAGCTGAGAGTCACTCCTTGGCTCTGTCTCTGCAGCCGGCTTCCCTGTTCTAATACCGGTAAGCTCTGCGACACTGAGACACCCCCGATCCTTCTGCGATCCTGCGGGACTTGAGGCCGCGCTGACCCCGCCTGGGCTTCACCCCAGTTAAGCCTCTGGAGCGATGTCCCTCAGCGGAACAGACTTTTAAAAGTCCTGATTTTGCTCCGTTGCTCTGCCGCTCGCCGGGAGCCGGCCCCTCCCCCCGCGGTCTATCTTCCCGTCGCTTTGGATTCACTTCTCCGCCAGTCCTACCTTGCAGAAAGTGGTTGATTTTCTGTTTCTGGAATTGCTGTTCTTCTTCTCTTCAATATCCCGTTGGATTTGTAGGTGTTTGCAATCTTTAGATAAGCTATTTAGCTGATCTCCCGCTACCCGAAGTAGTCTCAGCCTGCTACTTCTCCACCATCTTGACTCCTTGTCGATGGCATTTTTGATATGGATTGCATTAAATGTGCAGGTTGCTCTGGGTAGGATAAATTTTTTAACTATATTTCTTCTTCCAATCTGTGAATATTGAATATTTTTCCATTTCTTTGTGTCTTCTTCAATTTCTTCCATAAGTGTTGTGCAGTTTTTTGAGTACAGATCCTTTCCCTCTTTGGTTAAGTTTTTTCATAGGTATCTTATGGGTTTTGGTGCAATTGTAAATGGGATTGATTCCTTAATTTCTCGTTCCTCTACCTCATTGTTAATGTATAGAAATGCAGCTGATTTCTGTGCATTGATTTTATATCCTGCCATATTGCAGAATTCTTATATGCATTCTAGCAATTTGGGGGTGGAGTCTTTTGGGTTTTCCACAAAGAGTATCATGTCATCAGTAGAGAGTGAGAGTTTGACTTATTCTTTGCCAATTCAGATGCCTTTTATTTCTTTTAGCACACAAAAAATGGTTTATCTGATTGCTTAGGCTTGGACTTCTAGTACTATGTTGAATAGCAGTGGTGAGAATGGAAATCACTGTCATGTTCCTGACCTTAAGGGAAAAGCTCTCAGTTTTTCCCCATTGAGAATGAAATTCATTGTGGGCTTTCCTATATGGCTTTTATGATATTGAGAAATGTTCCTTCTATCCCTACCCCGTGAGGAGTTTTAGTCAATAAACAATGCTGTACTTGTCAAGTGATTTTTCTGCATCTTTTGAGAGGATCATATGCTTCTTCTCCTTTCTTTATATGGTGTATCACAATGATTGATTTGCATATATTGGACTATATTTGCAACCCAGGAATAAATCCCAATTGGTCATGCTAAATAATCCTTTTTATATGCTGTTGGATCCTATTGGCTAATATTTTTGTTAGAATTTTTGCATCCATGTTCACCAGGGATACTGATCTGAAAGTCTCCTTTTTGGTGGGGTTTTTGGTTTTTGGATCAAGGTAATTCTGGCTTCATAGAATGGGTTTGGAAGTTTTCCTCCCATTTCTATTTGTTGAAAGTGCCTCAGAAGAATAGGTATTAATTCTTCTTTAAATGTTTGGTAGAATTCCTCTGAGAAGCCATCTGCCCCCCGACTCTAGAAAGCTAACTGCACAAACGAGCCTTGCTCACCCAGACTAGGCTATTTTGTGCCCCATGTTTTTGCCTGTGATGCGCCTTTTGCCAGAAATGCCATTGCCCCCTCCAACTGTCCCTGCTCCAATCCCATCGTCATCTAAGGATTCATGTTCCTCCCCATCTGGTCCCAGCAGAGACAGCACATGGGGGCCATACAGGGTATCAGCTACATGCCTGAGGGATCCAAATTTTCTGGGACAGGTCTTCAAGAGATTCACATGCTCTTTAAAGTGTGAAAGCACCGTTGGTACCTCCTGCTCCTCCATCAGTATTCATCTCAGAGGCCACTTCCTCCAGGGAGCCCTCCTGCCCTGCCCTGCCATCCATTCCCACTGCACCCTGAAGCAGGGACAGGTAGAGAGCCAGGGTGACCCAGCAATGGGGGCACACGCCACATTCACGAGTGCTTCCAGTCCCTGAGCCTCTGTCTTCTGCTGCCTGTGACTTTATGGGGGGACATGGATTACTTGTCGGGGTTTCCACTCGTAGCAGTGCCAACTTGATCAGGTAGGATGTGCCTCCCCTTGGGAATCCTCACCCTGCACTCCATCCCCTCCCGAAGGTGTCCTTGAGATCTCTGTGGTGAGAGCAGTTGGGAGGTGAGACCATCTGCTCACGAGGGCGTTCAGGGATGGCAGAAACCTGATGGGAGCCCAAGTGAACAGGCCTCCTCCATGCCCTACTCCTCAGACAGCAGGCTGCTTGCTGGGTGGAATGAGTCCATGCCTTGCTGACCTTCCTCAGGGCCCCGCACAGAGATTTTCTAAGGGTTACATGAGGAAGCCCAGAAAACACAGGATTCTTACAAAAGGTGGGAGTCTTTCTTCCTGCTTCTACTCTGACCCCTGAACTGTCCAAACAGTTCCAGTCTGTTCTCCTCCTCCATCTCCACGATGACCACCCCAGTGCCACCTCCCAGTGCTCCATGCTGACCCTGTGAGACCCCTCCCAGAATAATCCAGCCCCGTCTCACCCAACCTCGTTCCCCTGTCCCCACCATTATGCAGATCTGTGCAGAACACACATCACACCCGTGCCCAGCCAGTGTCCTGTATCTCCAGGTGTGCACCCTCCCCTCCCCTACACTAGGGAAGGGCTGTGCAGTGACCCTGTTCCCTGCCCCCTCCCCTGACACCTTTTCCCTTTTCCTCCAGACCCCTGGGAGCACAGCCCTCAGCATTTATACTCCTGTGCTCCCTGCCTGGAACAATCTGTCCCCTGGCTTCCCAGACTACCTCCTCTTCCCCTAATCTCAGCCTGAATGTCTCTTCTGGCTGTGGCCCCTGACCCTGTTCACCATTCCACTATAGGAATTCTCTGCAGAGAAATGATTGCTCTTCCCTGTCCCCTTGTTCTTGATTCCCTGGCTTTGCTCCTCACTAGGACAGAAGCCCTGGGGGTCCTCGAGCCTCACTGGCTTGTTTTCTCCATCACTGCCCTGCACGTGTCAAAATGGCAACAAAGACATTGGAGAAGCTGCAGAGATACTCCATGTGTGGGTGCGAAGGGAGGCAGTCACCCCCAGGCCCACTTTGGGTCAAATAGACTCACAGGGTTGGGTCCTTCTCCAAACTCCTCCTTGACTCTTTCCTGCCTGCCCTGGGTCCAAGCCTGCCTACCATGTGTGGACTCCCAGGACCACTGGGAGTGGTGGACCACTGCCCTGCACCAGCAGTCCACGGAGGCCCAGATGGCCAAGGTGGGCATGTGGCCCCATTGCTGGGACAGCCCCCCCACTGGGCTCCGCAGATACCACTTCCCTGTCCTACCTCCAGGCCAAGGGATGGGACCGCTTCCTCCTGTGGCTGGAGCCTGGGAGCCCTCTCCTGGGTCCTGCCCTCCTCCCTGCTACAGCTGGGGACTGTCCCTGGCCTCCTCTTCCTCTGCACTCCGTGGGACAGTGCTCCTTCCTGCCACCTTCCCTGCTCTCTCAGAGTACTCTGCTCTCTGGGAAGAAGATCAAGGAGGCTTTCCACTCTTTACACAGGGCACACACATGTTTTTTCTTTCCCATAATTTATTTATCTGTAAGCAAATTTTTACAATTTCAATTCTATTTATACACTTTCAGGTCCTCTCAAAACAACTACGATAGTTTAGATTTGGCATCAGGGGGTGTGAGCGTGTGCATTTGCCCTCGTGCATGGCAGGGGGCGGGGTGTCTGCAATCTGGATCTTGGTGTTTTGAAAGCTTAAATTTTATAAATGATAAAAAACAAACAGGATCTTCAAAAAAACAACAAGGATTAAGAAAAAAAAATCATAGAGCAAGAAGAAATGGTTATAAATTATTAAGTTTCCCTAATTATAGAATACTATGAATTTAAGATTAAAACATGGATTCAGGACTAAAATTTGAATTTAGGACAGAAATATGAGGTTAGGACTAAAGTTTGCATTTAGGACTACACTACATATTTTATACAGTTTGAGAAGGATGTTGTTTTAAGTTTTTTTTTTCTACCTCTCTTTTTTTTAAAGAATCACATTTTATTCAGATAAATACTGACTAACATCTGTAGATTTGTAACATCAGTCTTAGCACACAGAAATGGTCGCGTTTGGAGTCTCTGTCCATGTCCACAAGAGAGGATGTCTTCAGGCCTAGTGACAGGGATTTCAATGCCAACACGATCCTCCAGGGCACAGTTGTAGAGGGTCTGATGGGGAAAGTCCGTACTGAGGACAATGTGCACGGAGGTCTGCCTGGATGTGCGGCGGCAGGGTGAGCGGGCTACACGGCTGAGCGTCCCTGGGGACCCGGTGGAGACCCAGGCGCTTGCCTAGGGAGAGAGCCGGCGGACATCCTTCCCGGCCCTCCCCGCAGAGGCTGAGCCGGGCTGTGGCTGTTGAGGGCCCAGCGGCCCTGAGCCCGGTCCCACCCGCAGGCGACCCCGGATCCCGGGGCCCTCACGGGGGGACCTCCCCGCTCCCCGGGGACCCGAGGACCCCAGGGACCCCCCGACACTTCCCCAGCTGTGCGGGCTGCGGGCGGAGCCGCAGGAGCAAGAGGGTCACTCGGGAGAGGCCGGCGGTGGGACTCCAGGCCGGCCAGCGTCTGCCTCAGGCGGTCATGCTCTCTCCGCAGCTCCCAGAACTTTCTCTCGCTGGACACAGCGGCCTCCCAGCCTCTCGCGGCTCTGTTGTGCTGGAAGAGGACCAGCTCGCGGCAGTGGGCGCTGTGTCTCTGCAGCTCGCGGCGCATGTCTCGGGCCATCTCCTGGCGGAGGTCGCGCAAGTGGCACGTGAGCGCCAGGTCCCCACGCAGGCCGGCCAGTTGGCTCTGCAGGGCCTCGCGCTGAGCTGCCCCTCGGAACAGGGCTCCGTGCAGGCGCAGGGCGACTTCGTCCTGCTCGTCCAGTGGCTTCTGCAGGCTCCGCCTCAGCTGCTGAATGTCGCGGTCCAGCTGGGCATGTTCGCGCTGCAGAGCCGCCTCCCGGGTGTGCAGACGGTGGATGTGTCCGGCCAGTTTGGCGATCTCTCGCCTTTCTGCCTCCAGGCGTGTGGCTCTGTCCTGTGCACCCGCTTCGGGACTTGGAGGGGACACAGGGAAGCCAGCGTCCTCGGTGACAGCCTGTGGCTCAAGGGCTGCCAGGCGGGCGGGGTGGTCGCCATTCCGGGCTCCGCTCTTTGGCGGGCCTCCGCGGGTCCCGGCACAGGCATGATCTGCGGGGAGGTCGAGGTGGGGGACAGCCTGCAGCCCGGGTCCTGCCCTGGATGGCGATGGGAGGGCTCGATGTTTCGGGACCGGCTCCGTGCGTGCCCTCGATGGCTCTGGCCTTTCCTCCCCCTCCTCTTCCTGCCCTCTCTGCCTCCCTCTGGAAGCCTGTTGGCTGCGCAGTCCCGGTGGCTCTCGAAAAGGAGTGTGGTCCCTGCCGCCCGTCGCGCTTTTCCTCCCAGGTTGTTCTCCATCCTCGCCTGCTGTTCCTACGACGGCGTTTTCTCCAGGGACCCGGGGACCTTGAGGGGGCTGGCTCCTCTGGTCCTTCTTCAGGACGTCGGCAGGGCCCCAGAGGACCAGCCTGCTCAGCGTTTCACTCATGGCTGCCAAGCACAAGGTCTGTAAGGAGGGAGGACTGGCCAGCGCCCCAGCTGGCCCGCGGGCGTCCTGGGCTTGTGTGGTCGGGCCCGTATCCTGGCGGCCCGCTCCACAGACTTGGGGGCAGGCAGAGCACCTTTGTCCCGGCGCCTTCGCACTTCTAGGAGGAAGTCGTCTCCTCAGCAGGAAAAGGAGCAGCACGGTCCCTAGAAGAACCGCCCAGAGCCACCCAGGGATCCGTGTCCAGCTTCTGGACGTCAGCAGCAGCCCATCCCATACGTGCTCCAGGACCACCTGGCACATGGATCCGCTGGCCGAAGGAGGGGCCTCCATGGCTGCGTCGGGCTCCACAGCTACGCCTCCGAGTGCCAGCGTCCTGGGGCCCCAACTGAGCGCTCAGAACCCTGTGGAGAGTTCCGTGTCTGAGGTCAACCTGTGCGTGGCGACCAGGGCAGAGCAGTTGGCACGGGGGAGGGGAGGCCAGCCAGGTTCTAGGCAGGAGTTCCTCCTGACTTTGCCGTCCAGGACCAAGTTGTGTCAATCAGAGAAGCCCAGGCACATGAAAGGGTTCATGCCAGCCTGGGCTCAGCCCCTCCAGGCCTACCTGGCCCTCCAGCCAACCTAGGGGCTCGAGGCAGGGCCGGGTTCCTTTGCTCCGTGCCCACAAGACAAGTCAGGGCAGACAGTGTGTGAAGGCCTCTCCTCCCGGGCCTCGGCCCGTTCTCCTGATCTGAAACTTCCCTCTGCTAATAGGGGACTCTGGTCCTGTCTGCAAAGGTGCCAGGTTGTCCCTTCTTCTGAGGCTTCCTTCCTTGTCTGTGTGGTCACTGTGGGCAGGCAGGTGACTGTGGGTCTGAGGCCAACTGTGTGCTCCAAGGTGTGAACTCTGAAACCAGAATTCTGGTGCTAATACCTGGGGAGGAATCAGCAGGAACGGGCAGGGTCTCAGAGTTTCATGCACTCTGTGGAGCCAGACTGTCCTTGTTCAATCCAAGGGTTACTGCAAAGGGGTGACTCTGTTACAGGGTGACCCAGTGACCTGGGCTGTTTCCCCCGTGGGGCCCCTTATCTATAACCTGTGCCCCCCAAGGAGGGCCTGTGGTGGCCAGCAGGCTTTCCCCCTCACCTGATAGTCTGGGGTCCATCATGGAGCCCAGGAGCAGGCTGGTGGCTCTGGGAGTGGTGGGAGTGGCCTGCCCTTCCAGGAGGGTGCTTGGCCTGTGAGTCCTGGGTGAGGGAGCACCCTCGGTTTGTCACCCTAGCAATGGATGGAGACTCTTCAAAGCCGAACTTGGGACACAGTCCCTCACACAGGTTCCCAGGGGGTTAGTCACTGCAGCTTCGGCAAGAGCTCTGGTGGGGTTTGATGTGAGGGGACGGCAGAGCCTGGGGATCTAGCGTCCTCCCTCTGACGTCATGAACCTGAGAATGGGGTGGGGTTTGGCTTTGGGAACCACGCCTGGGAGCAGAGCACAACAATGTCCCCAGGCCCACCCAGGGAGAGGACAGCTGTCCTAGGCAGTGGTGGACCCCAGAGAGAGATGCCCGGCATCGTGAAAGCACCCCTGGTACCTCCTGCTCCTCCATCAGGATTCAGTTCGGAGGCCGCGTCCTCCAGGGAGCCCTCCTGCCCTGCCATCCCATCCCACCCCAGCCTGCAGCAGGGACACTTAGGGAGCCAGGGTTGCCCAGCACCAAAGACATTGGAGAAGCTGTAGAGATACTCCACGTGTGGGTGCGAAGGCAGGGAGTCACCCCCAGGTGCGCTTGGGTCAAAGAGACTCACGGGGTTGGGTCCTTCTCCAAATTCCTCTTTGACTCCTCCTTGACCCTTTCCTGCTGGCTCTGGGCCTGAGGCTGCCTCCACTGCCTGCACTCCCAGGCCTTCTGGGGGGCTGCCTTGCACCAGCAGTCCATGGAGGCCTGCATGGTCGAGGTTGAGGGGGGCACTAGGCCCCATTGTTGGGACAGCCCCCCATTGGGCTCAGCAAATGCTACTTCCCTGTCCTCCCTCCAGGCCCTGGGATGGGTCCACCTCCTCTGGGGCTGGAGCCTGGGAGCCCCCCTCCTTAGTCCTACCCTCCTCCCTGCTGCAGCTGGACACTGTCCCCTGGCCTCCTCCTCCTCTGCACCCCGTGGGACAGTGCTCCCCGCTGCCACCTTCCCTGCTCCCTCAGGGAACTCTGCTCTCTGGGAGGAGGAGCTCGGAGGCTTTCCTCTCCTTACACACGGCACACACACACGGCGTTTCTTTTCAGTCATTTATTGATCTACAGATACATTTTTGAATTTATTTAAAATTTAAAATAAATCTATTTTAAAATTTCCAACTGTATTTTTGCATTTTTCTGGTCCTCACAAAACAACTACAATCATCTGGATTCGACATCATGGGTTGTGAGCGTTGCACCCGTGCCTTCGTGCATGGGCCGGTGTGTCTGTCATCCAGAGAACACTTGGTATTTTGACTGCTGAAAATTCATAAATGTTAAACAACAAACAATATCTTAAACAAACCAACAAGGATGAAGGGAATGTGTTGCAAAACAAGGAAGAAATGGCTGCAAATTCTTAAGATTTCCTATCAATAAATTTAAGACTACACTAGCGCTATGAATTTAGGACTAAACTATGAATGAAGGACTAACACTTGAGTTTAGGACTAAGATTTGAATTAAGGGCTAAAATTTGGATTTAGCATTAAACTATGAGTTCAGACTAAAATTTAGTTGAGAAGCACACTAGCGATGTTTTACAGTTGTGTGGGATATTGTCTCATTGAAATTTTCTTCTCTTTTTCTTTAAGGCAATTCCACATTAGTCCCGTAAATACAGAGTTGCTTCTGCACATCCGTGAGGCTAGTCCTGGCCCACAGAAATGGTCGCGTTTGGAGTCTCTGTCCATGTCCACAAGAGAGGATGTCTTCAGGCCTAGTGACAGGGATTTCAATGCCAACACGATCCTCCAGGGCACAGTTGTAGAGGGTCTGATGGGGAAAGTCCGTACTGAGGACAATGTGCACGGAGGTCTGCCTGGATGTGCGGCGGCAGGGTGAGCGGGCTACACGGCTGAGCGTCCCTGGGGGCCCGGTGGAGACCCAGGCGCTTGCCTAGGGAGAGAGCCGGCGGACATCCTTCCCGGCCCTCCCCGCAGAGGCTGAGCCGGGCTGTGGCTGTTGAGGGCCCAGCGGCCCTGAGCCCGGTCCCACCCGCAGGCGACCCCGGATCCCGGGGCCCTCACGGGGGGACCTCCCCGCTCCCCGGGGACCCGAGGACCCCAGGGACCCCCCGACACTTCCCCAGCTGTGCGGGCTGCGGGCGGAGCCGCAGGAGCAAGAGGGTCACTCGGGAGAGGCCGGCGGTGGGACTCCAGGCCGGCCAGCGTCTGCCTCAGGCGGTCATGCTCTCTCCTCAGCTCCCAGAACTTTCTCTCGCTGGACACAGCGGCCTCCCAGCCTCTCGCGGCTCTGTTGTGCTGGAAGAGGACCAGCTCACGGCAGTGGGCGCTGTGTCTCTGCAGCTCGCGGCGCATGTCTCGGGCCATCTCCTGGCGGAGGTCGCGCAAGTGGCACGTGAGCGCCAGGTCCCCACGCAGGCCGGCCAGTTGGCTCTGCAGGGCCTCGCGCTGAGCTGCCCCTCGGAACAGGGCTCCGTGCAGGCGCAGGGCGACTTCGTCCTGCTCGTCCAGTGGCTTCTGCAGGCTCCGCCTCAGCTGCTGAATGTCGCGGTCCAGCTGGGCATGTTCGCGCTGCAGAGCCGCCTCCCGGGTGTGCAGACGGTGGATGTGTCCGGCCAGCTCGGCGATCTCTCGCCTTTCTGCCTCCAGGCGTGTGGCTCTGTCCTGTGCACCCGCTTCGGGACTTGGAGGGGACACAGGGAAGCCAGCGTCCTCGGTGACAGCCTGTGGCTCAAGGGCTGCCAGGCTGGCGGGTTGGTCGCCATTCCAGGCTCTGCTCTTTTGCTGGAGTCCGCGGGTCCCGGCACCGGCATCACCTGCTGTGAGGTCAGGCGGGGGGCCGGCCTGCAGCCCGGGCCCTGCCCTGGATGGTGACTGGCGGGTTCGGTGTTTCGGGACCGGCTCCGGGCGTGCCCTCGATGGCTCTGGCCTTTCCTCCCCCTCCTCTTCCTGCCCTCTCTGCCTCCCTCTGGAAGCCTGTTGGCTGCGCAGTCCCGGTGGCTCTCGAAAATGAGCGTGGTCCCTGCCGCCCGTCGCGCTTTTCCTCCCAGGTTGTTCTCCATCCTCGCCTGCTGTTCCTACGACGGCGTTTTCTCCAGGGACCCGGGGACCTTGAGGGGGCTGGCTCCTCTGGTCCTTCTTCAGGACGTCGGCAGGGCCCCAGAGGACCAGCCTGCTCAGCGTTTCACTCATGGCTGCCAAGCACAAGGTCTGTAAGGAGGGAGGACTGGCCAGCGCCCCAGCTGGCCCGCGGGCGTCCTGGGCTTGTGTGGTCGGGCCCGTATCCTGGCGGCCCGCTCCACAGACTTGGGGGCAGGCAGAGCACCTTTGTCCCGGCGCCTTCGCACTTCTAGGAGGAAGTCGTCTCCTCAGCAGGAAAAGGAGCAGCACGGTCCCTAGAAGAACCGCCCAGAGCCACCCAGGGATCCGTGTCCAGCTTCTGGACGTCAGCAGCAGCCCATCCCATACGTGCTCCAGGACCACCTGGCACATGGATCCGCTGGCCGAAGGAGGGGCCTCCATGGCTGCGTCGGGCTCCACAGCTACGCCTCCGAGTGCCAGCGTCCTGGGGCCCCAACTGAGCGCTCAGAACCCTGTGGAGAGTTCCGTGTCTGAGGTCAACCTGTGCGTGGCGACCAGGGCAGAGCAGTTGGCACGGGGGAGGGGAGGCCAGCCAGGTTCTAGGCAGGAGTTCCTCCTGACTTTGCCGTCCAGGACCAAGTTGTGTCAATCAGAGAAGCCCAGGCACATGAAAGGGTTCATGCCAGCCTGGGCTCAGCCCCTCCAGGCCTACCTGGCCCTCCAGCCAACCTAGGGGCTCGAGGCAGGGCCGGGTTCCTTTGCTCCGTGCCCACAAGACAAGTCAGGGCAGACAGTGTGTGAAGGCCTCTCCTCCCGGGCCTCGGCCCGTTCTCCTGATCTGAAACTTCCCTCTGCTAATAGGGGACTCTGGTCCTGTCTGCAAAGGTGCCAGGTTGTCCCTTCTTCTGAGGCTTCCTTCCTTGTCTGTGTGGTCACTGTGGGCAGGCAGGTGACTGTGGGTCTGAGGCCAACTGTGTGCTCCAAGGTGTGAACTCTGAAACCAGAATTCTGGTGCTAATACCTGGGGAGGAATCAGCAGGAACGGGCAGGGTCTCAGAGTTTCATGCACTCTGTGGAGCCAGACTGTCCTTGTTCAATCCAAGGGTTACTGCAAAGGGGTGACTCTGTTACAGGGTGACCCAGTGACCTGGGCTGTTTCCCCCGTGGGGCCCCTTATCTATAACCTGTGCCCCCCAAGGAGGGCCTGTGGTGGCCAGCAGGCTTTCCCCCTCACCTGATAGTCTGGGGTCCATCATGGAGCCCAGGAGCAGGCTGGTGGCTCTGGGAGTGGTGGGAGTGGCCTGCCCTTCCAGGAGGGTGCTTGGCCTGTGAGTCCTGGGTGAGGGAGCACCCTCGGTTTGTCACCCTAGCAATGGATGGAGACTCTTCAAAGCCGAACTTGGGACACAGTCCCTCACACAGGTTCCCAGGGGGTTAGTCACTGCAGCTTCGGCAAGAGCTCTGGTGGGGTTTGATGTGAGGGGACGGCAGAGCCTGGGGATCTAGCGTCCTCCCTCTGACGTCATGAACCTGAGAATGGGGTGGGGTTTGGCTTTGGGAACCACGCCTGGGAGCAGAGCACAACAATGTCCCCAGGCCCACCCAGGGAGAGGACAGCTGTCCTAGGCAGTGGTGGACCCCAGAGAGAGATGCCCGGCATCGTGAAAGCACCCCTGGTACCTCCTGCTCCTCCATCAGGATTCAGTTCGGAGGCCGCGTCCTCCAGGGAGCCCTCCTGCCCTGCCATCCCATCCCACCCCAGCCTGCAGCAGGGACACTTAGGGAGCCAGGGTTGCCCAGCACCAAAGACATTGGAGAAGCTGTAGAGATACTCCACGTGTGGGTGCGAAGGCAGGGAGTCACCCCCAGGTGCGCTTGGGTCAAAGAGACTCACGGGGTTGGGTCCTTCTCCAAATTCCTCTTTGACTCCTCCTTGACCCTTTCCTGCTGGCTCTGGGCCTGAGGCTGCCTCCACTGCCTGCACTCCCAGGCCTTCTGGGGGGCTGCCTTGCACCAGCAGTCCATGGAGGCCTGCATGGTCGAGGTTGAGGGGGGCACTAGGCCCCATTGTTGGGACAGCCCCCCATTGGGCTCAGCAAATGCTACTTCCCTGTCCTCCCTCCAGGCCCTGGGATGGGTCCACCTCCTCTGGGGCTGGAGCCTGGGAGCCCCCCTCCTTAGTCCTACCCTCCTCCCTGCTGCAGCTGGACACTGTCCCCTGGCCTCCTCCTCCTCTGCACCCCGTGGGACAGTGCTCCCCGCTGCCACCTTCCCTGCTCCCTCAGGGAACTCTGCTCTCTGGGAGGAGGAGCTCGGAGGCTTTCCTCTCCTTACACACGGCACACACACACGGCGTTTCTTTTCAGTCATTTATTGATCTACAGATACATTTTTGAATTTATTTAAAATTTAAAATAAATCTATTTTAAAATTTCCAACTGTATTTTTGCATTTTTCTGGTCCTCACAAAACAACTACAATCATCTGGATTCGACATCATGGGTTGTGAGCGTTGCACCCGTGCCTTCGTGCATGGGCCGGTGTGTCTGTCATCCAGAGAACACTTGGTATTTTGACTGCTGAAAATTCATAAATGTTAAACAACAAACAATATCTTAAACAAACCAACAAGGATGAAGGGAATGTGTTGCAAAACAAGGAAGAAATGGCTGCAAATTCTTAAGATTTCCTATCAATAAATTTAAGACTACACTAGCGCTATGAATTTAGGACTAAACTATGAATGAAGGACTAACACTTGAGTTTAGGACTAAGATTTGAATTAAGGGCTAAAATTTGGATTTAGCATTAAACTATGAGTTCAGACTAAAATTTAGTTGAGAAGCACACTAGCGATGTTTTACAGTTGTGTGGGATATTGTCTCATTGAAATTTTCTTCTCTTTTTCTTTAAGGCAATTCCACATTAGTCCCGTAAATACAGAGTTGCTTCTGCACATCCGTGAGGCTAGTCCTGGCCCACAGAAATGGTCGCGTTTGGAGTCTCTGTCCATGTCCACAAGAGAGGATGTCTTCAGGCCTAGTGACAGGGATTTCAATGCCAACACGATCCTCCAGGGCACAGTTGTAGAGGGTCTGATGGGGAAAGTCCGTACTGAGGACAATGTGCACGGAGGTCTGTCTGGATGTGCGGCGGCAGGGTGAGCGGGCTACACGGCTGAGCGTCCCTGGGGACCCGGTGGAGACCCAGGCGCTTGCCTAGGGAGAGAGCCGGCGGACATCCTTCCCGGCCCTCCCCGCAGAGGCTGAGCCGGGCTGTGGCTGTTGAGGGCCCAGCGGCCCTGAGCCCGGTCCCACCCGCAGGCGACCCCGGATCCCGGGGCCCTCACGGGGGGACCTCCCCGCTCCCCGGGGACCCGAGGACCCCAGGGACCCCCCGACACTTCCCCAGCTGTGCGGGCTGCGGGCGGAGCCGCAGGAGCAAGAGGGTCACTCGGGAGAGGCCGGCGGTGGGACTCCAGGCCGGCCAGCGTCTGCCTCAGGCGGTCATGCTCTCTCCTCAGCTCCCAGAACTTTCTCTCGCTGGACACAGCGGCCTCCCAGCCTCTCGCGGCTCTGTTGTGCTGGAAGAGGACCAGCTCGCGGCAGTGGGCGCTGTGTCTCTGCAGCTCGCGGCGCATGTCTCGGGCCATCTCCTGGCGGAGGTCGCGCAAGTGGCACGTGAGCGCCAGGTCCCCACGCAGGCCGGCCAGTTGGCTCTGCAGGGCCTCGCGCTGAGCTGCCCCTCGGAACAGGGCTCCGTGCAGGCGCAGGGCGACTTCGTCCTGCTCGTCCAGTGGCTTCTGCAGGCTCCGCCTCAGCTGCTGAATGTCGCGGTCCAGCTGGGCATGTTCGCGCTGCAGAGCCGCCTCCCGGGTGTGCAGACGGTGGATGTGTCCGGCCAGCTCGGCGATCTCTCGCCTTTCTGCCTCCAGGCGTGTGGCTCTGTCCTGTGCACCCGCTTCGGGACTTGGAGGGGACACAGGGAAGCCAGCGTCCTCGGTGACAGCCTGTGGCTCAAGGGCTGCCAGGCTGGCGGGTTGGTCGCCATTCCAGGCTCTGCTCTTTTGCTGGAGTCCGCGGGTCCCGGCACCGGCATCACCTGCTGTGAGGTCAGGCGGGGGGCCGGCCTGCAGCCCGGGCCCTGCCCTGGATGGTGACTGGCGGGTTCGGTGTTTCGGGACCGGCTCCGGGCGTGCCCTCGATGGCTCTGGCCTTTCCTCCCCCTCCTCTTCCTGCCCTCTCTGCCTCCCTCTGGAAGCCTGTTGGCTGCGCAGTCCCGGTGGCTCTCGAAAATGAGCGTGGTCCCTGCCGCCCGTCGCGCTTTTCCTCCCAGGTTGTTCTCCATCCTCGCCTGCTGTTCCTACGACGGCGTTTTCTCCAGGGACCCGGGGACCTTGAGGGGGCTGGCTCCTCTGGTCCTTCTTCAGGACGTCGGCAGGGCCCCAGAGGACCAGCCTGCTCAGCGTTTCACTCATGGCTGCCAAGCACAAGGTCTGTAAGGAGGGAGGACTGGCCAGCGCCCCAGCTGGCCCGCGGGCGTCCTGGGCTTGTGTGGTCGGGCCCGTATCCTGGCGGCCCGCTCCACAGACTTGGGGGCAGGCAGAGCACCTTTGTCCCGGCGCCTTCGCACTTCTAGGAGGAAGTCGTCTCCTCAGCAGGAAAAGGAGCAGCACGGTCCCTAGAAGAACCGCCCAGAGCCACCCAGGGATCCGTGTCCAGCTTCTGGACGTCAGCAGCAGCCCATCCCATACCTGCTCCAGGACCACCTGGCACATGGATCCGCTGGCCGAAGGAGGGGCCTCCATGGCTGCGTCGGGCTCCACAGCTACGCCTCCGAGTGCCAGCGTCCTGGGGCCCCAACTGAGCGCTCAGAACCCTGTGGAGAGTTCCGTGTCTGAGGTCAACCTGTGCGTGGCGACCAGGGCAGAGCAGTTGGCACGGGGGAGGGGAGGCCAGCCAGGTTCTAGGCAGGAGTTCCTCCTGACTTTGCCGTCCAGGACCAAGTTGTGTCAATCAGAGAAGCCCAGGCACATGAAAGGGTTCATGCCAGCCTGGGCTCAGCCCCTCCAGGCCTACCTGGCCCTCCAGCCAACCTAGGGGCTCGAGGCAGGGCCGGGTTCCTTTGCTCCGTGCCCACAAGACAAGTCAGGGCAGACAGTGTGTGAAGGCCTCTCCTCCCGGGCCTCGGCCCGTTCTCCTGATCTGAAACTTCCCTCTGCTAATAGGGGACTCTGGTCCTGTCTGCAAAGGTGCCAGGTTGTCCCTTCTTCTGAGGCTTCCTTCCTTGTCTGTGTGGTCACTGTGGGCAGGCAGGTGACTGTGGGTCTGAGGCCAACTGTGTGCTCCAAGGTGTGAACTCTGAAACCAGAATTCTGGTGCTAATACCTGGGGAGGAATCAGCAGGAACGGGCAGGGTCTCAGAGTTTCATGCACTCTGTGGAGCCAGACTGTCCTTGTTCAATCCAAGGGTTACTGCAAAGGGGTGACTCTGTTACAGGGTGACCCAGTGACCTGGGCTGTTTCCCCCGTGGGGCCCCTTATCTATAACCTGTGCCCCCCAAGGAGGGCCTGTGGTGGCCAGCAGGCTTTCCCCCTCACCTGATAGTCTGGGGTCCATCATGGAGCCCAGGAGCAGGCTGGTGGCTCTGGGAGTGGTGGGAGTGGCCTGCCCTTCCAGGAGGGTGCTTGGCCTGTGAGTCCTGGGTGAGGGAGCACCCTCGGTTTGTCACCCTAGCAATGGATGGAGACTCTTCAAAGCCGAACTTGGGACACAGTCCCTCACACAGGTTCCCAGGGGGTTAGTCACTGCAGCTTCGGCAAGAGCTCTGGTGGGGTTTGATGTGAGGGGACGGCAGAGCCTGGGGATCTAGCGTCCTCCCTCTGACGTCATGAACCTGAGAATGGGGTGGGGTTTGGCTTTGGGAACCACGCCTGGGAGCAGAGCACAACAATGTCCCCAGGCCCACCCAGGGAGAGGACAGCTGTCCTAGGCAGTGGTGGACCCCAGAGAGAGATGCCCGGCATCGTGAAAGCACCCCTGGTACCTCCTGCTCCTCCATCAGGATTCAGTTCGGAGGCCGCGTCCTCCAGGGAGCCCTCCTGCCCTGCCATCCCATCCCACCCCAGCCTGCAGCAGGGACACTTAGGGAGCCAGGGTTGCCCAGCACCAAAGACATTGGAGAAGCTGTAGAGATACTCCACGTGTGGGTGCGAAGGCAGGGAGTCACCCCCAGGTGCGCTTGGGTCAAAGAGACTCACGGGGTTGGGTCCTTCTCCAAATTCCTCTTTGACTCCTCCTTGACCCTTTCCTGCTGGCTCTGGGCCTGAGGCTGCCTCCACTGCCTGCACTCCCAGGCCTTCTGGGGGGCTGCCTTGCACCAGCAGTCCATGGAGGCCTGCATGGTCGAGGTTGAGGGGGGCACTAGGCCCCATTGTTGGGACAGCCCCCCATTGGGCTCAGCAAATGCTACTTCCCTGTCCTCCCTCCAGGCCCTGGGATGGGTCCACCTCCTCTGGGGCTGGAGCCTGGGAGCCCCCCTCCTTAGTCCTACCCTCCTCCCTGCTGCAGCTGGACACTGTCCCCTGGCCTCCTCCTCCTCTGCACCCCGTGGGACAGTGCTCCCCGCTGCCACCTTCCCTGCTCCCTCAGGGAACTCTGCTCTCTGGGAGGAGGAGCTCGGAGGCTTTCCTCTCCTTACACACGGCACACACACACGGCGTTTCTTTTCAGTCATTTATTGATCTACAGATACATTTTTGAATTTATTTAAAATTTAAAATAAATCTATTTTAAAATTTCCAACTGTATTTTTGCATTTTTCTGGTCCTCACAAAACAACTACAATCATCTGGATTCGACATCATGGGTTGTGAGCGTTGCACCCGTGCCTTCGTGCATGGGCCGGTGTGTCTGTCATCCAGAGAACACTTGGTATTTTGACTGCTGAAAATTCATAAATGTTAAACAACAAACAATATCTTAAACAAACCAACAAGGATGAAGGGAATGTGTTGCAAAACAAGGAAGAAATGGCTGCAAATTCTTAAGATTTCCTATCAATAAATTTAAGACTACACTAGCGCTATGAATTTAGGACTAAACTATGAATGAAGGACTAACACTTGAGTTTAGGACTAAGATTTGAATTAAGGGCTAAAATTTGGATTTAGCATTAAACTATGAGTTCAGACTAAAATTTAGTTGAGAAGCACACTAGCGATGTTTTACAGTTGTGTGGGATATTGTCTCATTGAAATTTTCTTCTCTTTTTCTTTAAGGCAATTCCACATTAGTCCCGTAAATACAGAGTTGCTTCTGCACATCCGTGAGGCTAGTCCTGGCCCACAGAAATGGTCGCGTTTGGAGTCTCTGTCCATGTCCACAAGAGAGGATGTCTTCAGGCCTAGTGACAGGGATTTCAATGCCAACACGATCCTCCAGGGCACAGTTGTAGAGGGTCTGATGGGGAAAGTCCGTACTGAGGACAATGTGCACGGAGGTCTGTCTGGATGTGCGGCGGCAGGGTGAGCGGGCTACACGGCTGAGCGTCCCTGGGGACCCGGTGGAGACCCAGGCGCTTGCCTAGGGAGAGAGCCGGCGGACATCCTTCCCGGCCCTCCCCGCAGAGGCTGAGCCGGGCTGTGGCTGTTGAGGGCCCAGCGGCCCTGAGCCCGGTCCCACCCGCAGGCGACCCCGGATCCCGGGGCCCTCACGGGGGGACCTCCCCGCTCCCCGGGGACCCGAGGACCCCAGGGACCCCCCGACACTTCCCCAGCTGTGCGGGCTGCGGGCGGAGCCGCAGGAGCAAGAGGGTCACTCGGGAGAGGCCGGCGGTGGGACTCCAGGCCGGCCAGCGTCTGCCTCAGGCGGTCATGCTCTCTCCGCAGCTCCCAGAACTTTCTCTCGCTGGACACAGCGGCCTCCCAGCCTCTCGCGGCTCTGTTGTGCTGGAAGAGGACCAGCTCGCGGCAGTGGGCGCTGTGTCTCTGCAGCTCGCGGCGCATGTCTCGGGCCATCTCCTGGCGGAGGTCGCGCAAGTGGCACGTGAGCGCCAGGTCCCCACGCAGGCCGGCCAGTTGGCTCTGCAGGGCCTCGCGCTGAGCTGCCCCTCGGAACAGGGCTCCGTGCAGGCGCAGGGCGACTTCGTCCTGCTCGTCCAGTGGCTTCTGCAGGCTCCGCCTCAGCTGCTGAATGTCGCGGTCCAGCTGGGCATGTTCGCGCTGCAGAGCCGCCTCCCGGGTGTGCAGACGGTGGATGTGTCCGGCCAGCTCGGCGATCTCTCGCCTTTCTGCCTCCAGGCGTGTGGCTCTGTCCTGTGCACCCGCTTCGGGACTTGGAGGGGACACAGGGAAGCCAGCGTCCTTGGTGACAGCCTGTGGCTCAAGGGCTGCCCGGCGGGCGGGTTGGTCGCCATTCCAGGCTCTGCTCTTTTGCTGGAGTCCGCGGGTCCCGGCACCGGCATCACCTGCTGTGAGGTCAGGCGGGGGGCCGGCCTGCAGCCCGGGCCCTGCCCTGGATGGTGACTGGCGGGTTCGGTGTTTCGGGACCGGCTCCGGGCGTGCCCTCGATGGCTCTGGCCTTTCCTCCCCCTCCTCTTCCTGCCCTCTCTGCCTCCCTCTGGAAGCCTGTTGGCTGCGCAGTCCCGGTGGCTCTCGAAAATGAGCGTGGTCCCTGCCGCCCGTCGCGCTTTTCCTCCCAGGTTGTTCTCCATCCTCGCCTGCTGTTCCTACGACGGCGTTTTTTCCAGGGACCCGGGGACCTTGAGGGGGCTGGCTCCTCTGGTCCTTCTTCAGGTCGTCGGCAGGGCCCCAGAGGACCAGCCTGCTCAGCGTTTCACTCATGGCTGCCAAGCACAAGGTCTGTAAGGAGGGAGGACTGGCCAGCGCCCCAGCTGGCCCGCGGGCGTCCTGGGCTTGTGTGGTCGGGCCCGTATCCTGGCGGCCCGCTCCACAGACTTGGGGGCAGGCAGAGCACCTTTGTCCCGGCGCCTTCGCACTTCTAGGAGGAAGTCGTCTCCTCAGCAGGAAAAGGAGCAGCACGGTCCCTAGAAGAACCGCCCAGAGCCACCCAGGGATCCGTGTCCAGCTTCTGGACGTCAGCAGCAGCCCATCCCATACGTGCTCCAGGACCACCTGGCACATGGATCCGCTGGCCGAAGGAGGGGCCTCCATGGCTGCGACGGGCTCCACAGCTACGCCTCCGAGTGCCAGCGTCCTGGGGCCCCAACTGACCACCTAGAACCCTGTGGAGAGTTCCATTGTGAGGTCAACCTGTGCGTGGCAAGCAGAGTAGTGCAGTTGGTATGGGGGAGCGGTGTTAGCCTGGTTTTTAAAATTTTTTCAAATTATAATTCAATTAGCAAACATGTAGTTCATCATCAATTTTATAGGTAGAGTTTAGCTATTATCAGTTGCATATAACACCCAGTGTTCATGATAGCACATGGCCTCCTTATGCCCATCACCCATTTATCCAAACCCCCACCCCACATGCCCTCTACCATCCCTCAGTGTGTTTCCTATAATTAAACATTTCATGGTTTCTCACTTTCTCTCATTTTTTACTTTCAGTTTTCCCTACCTTCCCCTATGATCCTTCTGTGCTGTTTATTATATTCCACAGATGAGTGTATCCATATAATTGTCTTTTTCTGATTGAGTTGTTTCACTCATCATAATACCCTCTAGTTACCTCCATTTTGAAGTAAATGACAAGTATTGATATTTTATTTACATTTTATTTTGAAACTTTTTATCATTGGTATACAAAAATACTATATGTATCTCTATATCTACACTATATATAGAAGTATATATGCAAAATATATGTTTTTCCAACAAATTTTTAAGCATTACTAATTCTATTAAATTGTAGGCTTCATTGGATATTTACTTGTATTATTTTATTATCTGTGACTAATGAGGATTTTATTTCTTACTGTAACTTCCTTAAAGTTTCATATCTTTCTATTGCTTGATATAATGAATCATATCCCCATTGCTGAATAGAAATTGTTACCATAATTTTTAAATAGAAATTGTGTATGCTTGTTTTTTTCCTGGATCCCAAAACAAAGTTTTCATTGTTTTTACATTAAATGTTTCATAGACACACTTATCAGAAAAAAGATGCTTGGGACACCTGGGTGGCTCAGTTGGTTGGATGATTGCCTTCGGCTCAGGTCATGATCCCAGAGTCCCGGGATCAAGTACCGCATTGGGCTCCCAGCTCTATGGGGAGTCTGCTTCTCCCTCTGACCTTCTCCTTGCTCATGCTCTCTCTCACTGCCTCTCTCTCAAATAAATAAATAAAATCTTTTAAAAAAATAAATAAAAAAATAAAAATAAATAAAGAAAAAAGATGCTTTCTTCTTTTCCTAGTTTGCCATGAATATTTTGTGAAATGAACTGGTGTTCCTTTCATTGATTTTTTTTCCTGCATCTGCTGAGATGGTTGTACTTTTTAAACTATTAATATGGTTGATTATATTAGCTGACGTTCTATTGTTAAACCAAATTGTCGTTCCTCAAATAAGCCAATTTGTTCATGATGTGTTAAAAAAAAAAACACGAAAAACAAAAAACAAAAAACTAGCAAGATTGCCATTGCCATTGTTGAATAATATTCCAGGCTATAGATTAGTGCTTCTGAAACTTGTGTGTGCCTAGAAACCTTCTGAATCTTATCAACACAGACTTGTTAACTCACTGGTACCTCAGCTTCTGCATGTGATTGTGAAGCTGGTCCACAGACCCCACTTTCAGAAGCAACCATATAAACATTGCATAATTAATGTAAACAATGACTTACTGATAGATACACCAATTAAACTTTTTTTTGACTTTTTAAAACAATTCTCTGATGAGTCTTGAATTTAAATATTTTCCTAATTTCCTAGATATTGAATTGATGGGTCAGAGACTCTTTAAACTTATTGTCAAATGCTTCTGTTAAAAGGTGTATACATCATAGTCCCACCCTCAATAATAAGATCTCCTTTACCTGGCAACTTAAACTAACTATAAATCCTTCCGTTTGTAAGTTGCCATGATATTAGTTTTCTACGGAGGATCACAAACTTATCAGCTTACAACTTACTAGCTTGCAGCTCTGTGGGTCAGGGTTGACACACTATGGCTAGATTCTCTGCTCAGAGTCTCACAAGGTCAAAATCAAGGTGTTGGTAGAACTGGGCTCCTAACTGGAGGATCTGGACAGGAATTTGCTTTCAGGCTCCTTCAGGTTGCTGTCAGACTTCAGTTCCTTGGGACTCCATGGCTGGGGTCACCATTTTCCTGCTGGTTGCCAGATGGGGACTTCCTTTAGTTCATGTAGGCTGTATTCCTTCTCAGGTAGCCCGCTCTCCATCTTCAAAACAGCCATGATTACTGAGCCCTTCTGACTTCTACTACCTGCTGGAGAACACGCCCTGCTTTTGAGGGCTTGTGGGATTACACTGGCTCACCCCTGGATAATCCAGGGTGATCATCCAAGTTTACGCTCCACTGTGCCTTGTAATACGGCATGACGTTAGGACGTGATCATCTCATCACATTCACAGTTTCTTGGGAGTAATAGATGACATTTTGCCGGGACCCATTTAGAAAATCTGCCTACTATTTCATCCAAATAAAATTTGTTATTTCCCCCTCGCTTTCTCTGTTTAAAACCAGTTTTATTCCTTAGTCAAAACCTTATGCCTTTGCATTCTAATACTTTGGACCCTGTTTTTGCTTTTGTATTTATCTGACATGTCAGGGTTATTGATGTTCCCAAGTTACTCTGAGTAAAAATGGAAACCCAGCAAACAGATTAGAAACTAAACATTGCTTTGATAACCAGCACCATCACTACTCTGAACATTTCTTAGTAAAGTCCTTTCAGGATGAGCAAACTGATGAACTTTTGCTCTGAGGTTTAAATTTTCCTACTTAATTTGGAAGGTTCATTAAAGTGAAAGTTTATGCACTGGATGGAAGATCATTTCCCCAGCGTGCCCAGGATCTGCTCGGTTCTAGGCAAAGAACATTTCCAGATTTTTGATAACTAAGTCCAGAACAGTGAACTTTACTGATGTAATTACCCCCCCAAACCACCTTAGCATCCGAGAAAACATTGTTCAGGTTCAGGCCATGCTGTCTTTATTGTGAGATGAACGTGTCTGGACAACTGGAGGCAGCCCCACCACATGCACACACTGTCGAGAAACGTTCTTCATTGATTATAAAGCTGTGCTTCTTCCAGATGGAAGATTGTAAAAATTCTTTTTGAAGTCATTCTATTGGTCAATGCATTTGTTTTGGCTCCCAGGAAGGGAGAAGCTTCTCAGTAAAAAGGTGTCTATTTACCATAATGTCACCAAGTCAGAATCATTATTGAAAGAAACTTTGTTAGTTTGATAAATGAAAAATGGTGTTTCAATTTGAGTGAGGTAGAAAATATTTTAGGCTAGTTACTCATTTATGTTTCAATTTCTGATTTTTTTCTTGTCTGTTTTTCACTGGGTTGTAACCACTTCATGGATTCTAGGTATCACCATTTTATCTGTGATATTTCTGATACACATCTTGTCCTTTAACATTTTGTTCATTTTTGGACCTATGGACAATTCAAACTCTTGCGAGATAATTTTTTTCTGATTTGACTTCTCTCATCATTTAAAAAATATTTTTTATTGTTATGTTAGTCACCATACAGTATGTCATTAGTTTTTTTTTTAGAATTTTTTAAAATTTTTATTTCTTTTCAGAGTAACAGTATTCATTGTTTTTGCACCACACCCAGTGCTCCATGCAATCTGTGCCCTCTCTAATACCCACCACCTGCTTCTCCCAACCTCCTACCCTCTGCCCCTTCAAAACCCTCAGATGGTTTTTCAGAGTCCATAGTCTCTCATGGTTCACCTCCCCTTCCAATTTCCCTCAACTCCCTTCTCCTCTCCATCTCCCCTTATCTTCCATGTTATTTGTTATGTTCCACAAATAAGTGAAACTATATGATAATTGACTCTCTCTGCTTGACTTATTTCACTCAGCATAATCTCTTCCAGTCCCATCCATGTTGCTACAAAACTTGGCCTAAGCCATGCATAAGAAGAGAAATAATTAAAATTAGAGCAGAGACCAATGAATTAGAAACTAGAAATACAGTAGAACACATCAATGAAACTAGAAGCTGGTTCTTTGAAAGAATTAATAAGGTCAATAAACCACTTACCAGACTTATCCAAAAGAAAAGGGGAAGGACCCAAATTAATAAAATTATGAATGAAAGGGGAGAGATCACAACTAACACCAAGGAAATACAGACAATTATTAGAAATTATTATCAACAACTGTATGCCAATAAATTAAGCAACCTAATGGTTACCTTCCTGGAAACTTATAAACTACCAAGACTGAAACAGGAAGAAACTGACAACCTGAATAAATCAGTAACCAGATTGAAGTAATGGTAAAACAAACAAACAAACAAACAAAAAAACAAAAAACAAAAAATCTCCCAAAAAACAGGAGTCCAGTTCTGATGGATTCCCTGGGGAATTTTACCAGACATTCAAGGAAGAAATAATAACTATTCTCCTGAAGCTCTTTCAAAAAAAAAAAAAATAGAAGCAGAAGGAAAACTTTCAAACTTACTCTATGAGGCCACATCCCATCTATCCCAAAACCAGGCAAAGACCCCAACAAAAAAGAGAATTACAGACCAATATCCCTGATGAATATGGATGCCAAAATTCTCAATAAGATCCTAGCTAATAGGATCCAACAGTACATTAAAAGGATTTTCCATCATGACCAGGTGAGATTTATCCCTGGGACACAAAGGTGGTTCAACATTCACAAATCAATCAATGTGATAGAACACATAAATAAGAGAAGAGGCAGGAATCACATAGTTCTCTCAGTTGATGCAAAGCATTTGAAAAAATCCAGCATCCTTTCCTGATTAAAACTCTTCAGAGTGTAGGTACAGAGGGAACAGTCCTCAATTTCATAAAATCATCTATGAAAAGCCCACAATGAATACCATTCTTCAATGCGGAAAAGCTGATAGCCTTTCCCTTAAGATCAGGAGCACAACAAGGAAGCCCACTCTCACCCCATTGTTCAACATAGTACTGGAAGTCCTAGCAACAGCATTCAGACAACAAAAAGAAATAAAAGATATTCAGATTGGCAAAAAAGAAGTCAAACTCTCTCTCTTTGCAGATGACATGATGCTTTATGTGGAAAACCCAAAAGACTCCACCCCCAAATTACTAGAACTAATATAGCAATTCAGTAATGTGGTAGGGTACAAAATCAATGCACAGAAATCAGTTGCTTTCCTATACACTAACAATGTAACTGTAGAAAGAGAAACTAGGGAATTGATTCCATTTACAATAGCATCAAAACTCTTAAAATACCTTGGAATAAGCCTAACCAAAGAGGTAAAGGATCTATACTCTGGAAACTACAGAACACTTATAAAGGAAATTGAGGAAGATACAAAAAGATGGAAAAACATTCCATACTCATGGATCAGAAGAATAAACATTGTTAAAATGTCTATGCTGCCCAGACTAATCAATACTTTCAATGCCATCCCAATCAAAATACCAACAACAGGGACACCTGGGTGGCTCAGTTGGTTAAGCAGCTGCCTTCGGCTCAGGTCATGATCCCAGCGTCCTGGGATCGAGTCCCACATTGGGCTCCTTGCTCATCAGGGAGCCTGCTTCTCCCTCTGCCTCTGCCTGCCATTCTGTCTGCCTGTGCTTGCTCTCTCTCCCTCTCTCTCTCTGACAAATAAATAAAGAAAATCTTTAAAAAAAAATACCAACAACATTTTTCAAAGTGCTGGAACAAGCAATCCTAAAATTTGTATGGAACCAGAAGAAACCCCCAAATCACCAAGGAAATGTTGAAAAGAAAAATAAAGCTGGGGTCATCACATTGCCTGATTTTAAGCTATATTACAAAGTTGTGATTACCAAGACAGCATGGTACTGGCACAAAAACAGACACATAGATCAATGGAACAGAATATAGAGCCCAGATATGGACCATCAACTTTATGGTCAACTAATCTTTGACAAAGTAGGAAAAAATATCCAATGGAAAAAAGACAGTCTTTTCAATAAATGGGACTAGGAAAATTGGACAGCTATATACAGAAGAATGAAACTCGACCATTCTCTTACACCATACACAAAGATAAACTAAATGGATGAAAGACCTCAATGTGAGACAGGAATCCATCAAAATCCTAGAGGAGATCATAGGCAGTAACCTTTTCAACATCAGCCACAGCAACTTCTTTCAAGGAAAACAAAAGCAGAAATGAGGGCTTCTGGGACTTCATCAATATGAAAATCTTCTGCATAGCAAAGGAAACAGTCAACAAAACAAAAAGACAACCCACAGAATGGGAGAAGATACTTGCAAGTGACACTACAGATAAAGGTCTAGTATCCAAGATTTATAAAGAACTTCTCAAACTCAACACCCCCCCCAAAAAAAAAATAATCAAGTAAAAAAAATGGGCAGAAGACATGAACAGACACTTCTCCAAAGAAGACATGCAAATGGTTAACAGGCACATGAAAAAAATGCTCTCTCAACATTTTTAAAAGATTTACTTATTTTATTTGAGAGAGAGAGCATGAGTGGGAAGAAGGGCAGAGGGAGAAGGAAAGAGAATTCTTAGCAGACTCCCCACTGAGCACAAAACCCAACATGGGGCTCATTCCCAAGATCCTGAGGTCATGACCTGTGCTGAAATCAAGAGTGAGACACTTAACTGACTGAGCCAGCTGGGCACCCCTCTCATCATTTCATTTCAAGCTCAAAGTTCACTTTTTCATCCTAAAATCAGATGTGTTTTTTTTTTTTCCAGACTTGTCATTATTGACCTTTTTTGAATAGGAATTTCTTTTGGAGTATAGTGTGAGGTTGAGATTGTACATTTTTTTCCTTCTAAATACTTAACTAATTATTCTAAACTACTTCATCAAATAATTACTTTTCTTTCTGCAATAACTTTTCTGCCATATTATATAATATATTGGATTCTCATTTACATAGTCAGCGCAATATGAAAGTACAAGTATTTGAGAAAAGATAAATATGACAAGGTGAGGGGCGTCTGGGTGGCTCAGTCAGATAAGCACCAGCCCTCGGCTCAGTTCATGATACCCAGGTCCTGGGACTGAGTCCTGCATCTCCTGCTCCTGCGTCCCTGCTCAGGGGCCTGATTCTCCCTCTCCCTCTGCCTGCCGCTCTGCCTATGTGTGTGTGCTCTCTCTCTCTCTCTCTCTGTCGAATAAATAATAAAATCTTTAAAAAAAAAAAGATGGGAATGATGTGTTTTGGGAATAATAACTGGCTCTGGGTTTTAATCACCTATTGTTCGCCCTTTGGTCATTGTTGCAAACCCATTCCTGCTCTGTAAAAAAGGAAGAGCAAAAGCGGGGACTCACTGGGTCCCTTAGGATTGTCCTCCTTAAGGCTTGTTGTCCTTAGTCAGTGGTCTCTGATCAGTGAGTCTGTCTTTGGGGAGCCTCAGCTTAGTGCTGGGGGAGGGAGAAGGAGGATTATCTGTTGCAGCCACGAGCTGCTCTCAGTGGTCTTGAGGGATTCCATCCAGCTGGTAAACATCCCCAAACCTGTACTAGGAAACCCTGTGGATGAAGACACTTGGCCACTTGGCAAGTTTAGCTTACCTGCACCTGGGGTCTCACAACCATCCCCATACCCCTCAACACCTATGCAAGAACTCCTTTCAGATATTCACATTACTCATTTTGAGGAGAGTTCTGATAAAGTCACTTGTCTTCATTTCTCTTCTTTCCAGAGAGTTTTGCCTCCAATGCCCTCAGGGATGGGAGTTGCACATGGCTCCCCAGCTGGCCCACCACCTCACATGGCCCTGTGGAGGACGCAGGTCTACCTGGCCAGGTTATGTCCCCTCAAAGACCATACAGGTGCTGGAATCAGGCAGTGCCACGGAAGACAGCAGCAATCCTGTGCGAGCCTGCAGCTCACAGCTATTAAAATAAGAGCTGGATTTATGAATGTCATACATCAAAACTTTACATTCTCTGTCATTCTTTAATGGGGCAGAACTGTGTTTTCAGAATTTGTGTGACTCCAAGCAGAAGAGTTCTGACATTTTGATATCCCAATCCTCTATTAAGGCAATAGAGATATTGACATATTCTTCATATGCTCTTGCCTTTTTTTCTCCATAGGTTTTTGATGCTTCCAAATTTACTAAATACTAAGGTTGGACTTACTTGCTTTTAAGTTTTTATTTTTTAATTATAGGTCCACAGGAAGTTGTGAAAATAGTGAAGAGAGATTCCATGTACCGCTCATCCAGGTTCCCCCAGTGCTTACATTTTAGGTAACTATTGTTCGATATCCCATCTGGGAAACTGACATTGGTACAGTGTGTGCAGTTCTTCGGCATCTTATCATACATGTAGGTTCCTGTAACCACTATGAAATCAAGGTACAGAACCGTCCATCCACACAGAGCCTTCCCTCATGCTATCCTTTTATTGTTTGCCTCATTCTTCTCCCCATCTTTAACCCCTCTGAACACTAGACTAATCTTCACTTCTGCGATCGTGTCATTTCAAGAACGTTATGCAAATGAAATCATACAGAATATGGCTTTTTGAGATTGGCTTTATTCACTCAGCATCCTGCCTTGAGATCCGTCCAAGTTGTTACATGTCTCAACATTTTACTCCCTTTAACTGCTGAGGAGTGCTCCAGGCTGTGGCCATACCAGAGTTTGCTTAACTATTCCTCTATTTGGGGATATTTTGGTGGTTTCCAGTTTTGGGCTATAACAAATAAAACTGCTATGAAAATTCAGGTACTGCCTTTGGTATGGACATAACTTTTCATTTCTCTGGGATAAATGCCCAGGGGTTCTACTGCTGGGTTGTAGGGGAAGTCTATGCTCAGATTCTTTAATAAACTGCCAAATTATTTCCCAGAATGGTCGCACCATTTTGTACACTCACCTGCAATGTATGACAGTTCCAGTTTCTCCATATCCTCACCAGCACCTGGTACTGTCACTGTTCTTTCTTTTAGCTCTTCTGGCAGACTGTGTGGTGATATCTCGTTATGGTCTAATTTGTATTTCTCTGAAAGCTAATGGTATTGAACATCTTTGTCATAGCATATTTCCCATCCACACAGTCTCTTTGGTGAAATGTCTCTTCATGTCTTTTGCCTATTTTCTGATTGGATTGTTTCCCTATTTAATGCCAAGTTTTGAGAGTTCTTTATAAATTCTAAACATGGGTCTTCTGTCAGATATGTGGTTTGCAAATGTTTTTCTCACAGACTGCAGCTTGTCTTGTTATCATTTTAACGGGGACTTTCACAGAGTAAAAAGTTTGAATTTTAATGAGGTTAAATTTATTGATTTGTTCTCTTATGCATTAGGTTTTTGACATCATGTCTAGAATTCTTTGCATATCCCTAGGTCATGAAGGTTTTGTATGCTTCTAAAAGTTTTATCATGTCATTTCATTTTATCATTTTGTATGCTTCTAAAAGTTGTGTGCTTCTAAAAGTTTTATCATTTAATAAAAGTATTAAACCGGTGGTCTATTGTGAGTTAGTTTTTGCATATGGTGTGAGCTTTAGTTGGGGTTAATTTTCCTTCAGCCACAGATAACCTGAATTGCTTCAGCACCCTTTGTGAAAAGATCATCCTTCCCCCATTTAATTGCTTTTGTATCTGTCCCCAAAGTTTTGAATTTTGCCTCTTGTAGAGTACAGAGCCCAGATTCAGATATGGTGAAAGCATCAGTTCTGTGATCTGAAATATTCCATCTGGGGACAAGCCACACTGGGACTTAATAGCTGTGTTGGATTTACTCTTGTAGGTGCTCAGTGTGTCATGGAGAGAACTTAACATCAGGGACAAGTTGTTATCAGAGCTGAATACAATAGGCAATTTATTGGCAGATAGAGCAGAGAGACAGAGAGATAGAGAGAGAATTATAGTTTGTAGATGGGAGAAAGCATTCTTTTTTTTTTTAATTTAAACATTATTTTATTTTTTCAGTGTTCCAAGATTCGTTGTTTATGCACCACACCCAGTGCTCCATGCAATACGTGCCCTCCATAATACCCACCACCAGGCTCCCCCAACCCCCTATCCCCCTCCCCTCCCAAACCCTCAGTTTGTTTCTCAGAGACCACAGTCTCTCATGGTTCATCTCCCCCTCAGATTTCCCGCCAGCTCACTTCTCCTCTCCATCTCCCCATGTCCTCCGTGTTATTCCTTATGCTCCACATGTAAGTGAAACCGTATGATAATTGACTCTCTTTGCTTGACTTATTTCACTCAGCATAATATCCTCCAGTCCCGTCCATGTTGCTACAAAAGTTGGGTAATTCATCCTTCCCGGTGGAGGCATCATACTCCATAGTGTATACGGACCACATCTTCCTTATCCATTTGTCTGTTGAAGGGCAGCTTCTTACCGAAATGTGCTGGCTGAGAGGCAAGTGGCCTATGAGATCATCAAAAAGCCAGCTTGGGAATGCTTCGTACGTTCAGAGAAATGCTCCTGCATCAGGAGCCAGTTCTCAGGATGTAGCTTAAAACCACTGAACTTTTTTCTACCTTAATGATGCTTATACTCCTGATTTGGAAACAAGAGAACTATGGTTTGAAAATGCTTCTCATTCTAAGATATCCCCAGAGAAGGGACAAAAACCGACAACCCCAATCTTTTTTACACAATGTATGAACTGATGTCAAACTCACAAGCAGGATGAAGTTTATGTGATCGAGTGATGAGACCACAGATTTTCTGGGTGATAAACTGCAGCTACAATAACATGAACTTCCACTTGGGGAATCACTCCTTCAAATAAGGCTACAGTGGATTGCCCCTTCTTGTTGACTTCTGCTCCTTTGCATACATACCCTGCTCTGGAGTTGGGGACACAGCACTGCTTCTTAGGGACAGGAATGACCGGGGAGAAGGGCCTGCTTACTTTCTGCTGAGGGACTTGACTGAGTGTAAAACAAAATGGCTATTGCTGCCTCTGGGTTCGGGAGCACAGCCAGCTCCATGGAAATTACCATCAGCTTCTTGCTCAGACCCAGAATGAATGTTTAAACCAAGGTCTCAGCCCCAGTATACCTGGCTGAGAAATTAAAATTTTTATGACCTTACATTGCATTCAAGGACCTGAACACAATTTAATTCTTTAAGAAGCAAAAGCTGGGGAAAAAGGGGAAGAGTATCCACCAGAGGAGGAGAACACATCTGAAGGACTGTGAAGGAGAAAAGCAAATCATGAAGACAGCTGTTTCTTCTGATCCGCTGGGGCCCAGCTCACTGTCACGGGCACGTGGGGCCCTGTGCTTGCCTGTCATGGATCATTTGTAAATGTACCCAGGATCCCCAGCAGCTTTTATGTGTTCACCGTAGTTTTTGGGTTCCCTCTAAGTGTCTACGAACAGACTGTAGACCACAAGGTGAAGGGATAGCAGTGTGAATAGGAAAGAGACAGCCTTTGAAGACCAAGTTAGACTTCCTTTTTGTGGTAAAATACACATAACATGAAATGTACCATCTTAACCATTTTTCAGTTACTGTTCAATAGTGTTGAATACATCCACATCGTTGCGCAGCTGTCATCACCATCCATTTCCAGAACTTTTCTCCTCTTGTGAAATTAAAACTCCATACCTACTAGTCACTAACTCCCTCATTTTCCCTCTCCCAGGCCCCTGGAAACCACTATTATAGTTTCTGTCTTTATGGTTTTGACCACTCCAGGGACCTCATATAAATGGAATCATCAGTATTTGTCTTTTGGGAACTGGCTTATTTCACTGAACATAATGCCTTTGAGGCTTATCCATGTTGTAGCAGATGTCAGAATTTCCTTCTCTTTAAAGCCTAAATAATATTCCATTTATGTATAGACCACATTTTGCTTATCCACTCATCTGTTGATGGACACTTGAGTTGCTTTCACATTTTTGCTATTGGGAATGATTCTTCTAAAAACATGGGTGTGCAAATATCTGAGACAGTGCTTTCAATTCTTTTAGGTATAGACCCAGAAATGGAATTGCTTGGTTACAGGGTATTTCTATTTTTAATTTTTTTGAGGAATTGCCATACTGTTTTGCATAGTGGCTGCTCAATTCTACATTTCCGCCAACAGTGCACGAGGCTTTCAGTTTTCCCACATCTTTGCCAACACTCGTTGTTTTCTGTTTTGTAATAGTTGCTGTCCTAATGGGGGAGGTGATATTTCATTGTGGTTTTGATTTGCATTTCCCCAATGATTAATAATATTGAGCATCTCCACATGTGCTTATTGGCCATTTGTATAACTTCTTTGGACAAATGTTTATTTAGTCTTTTGCTCATTGTTGAGTCGTTTTGTTGTTGTTTGAGTACTGAGCTAGAGTTTGGAAAGGGATGATAGAACTGTTTTTTTTTTTTTTTCTTTTTATAAAATATTTAAAAATAGTGTGGGGAAGGGAATGAGGCCCCAAATGGGGAGGCTAAAAACCTGTGCCAGCCTCAAACTGAGTTGTCTCTTGAGATTAAGCCAAGAACATGGCTTCTGTGAATTTCAGATCCATGTCTTTTAAGCAAGAAGATGGGCATGTATCTTGTGTTGTTGTCAAAGAATGGGATGCTTAGAGGTGTCTGGAAAACAGCCATATGGAAGCCAGCTGAGGGTCAGAGCTTGGTGAAAATCAGGTTATGGTCCATCCAAAATAGAATAAGCCACTGTCTTCTTCCCTTCCCACTTATTTCATATTTTTCATTTGAAAAGATGCTGCTCCTAACTCTACCTATTTTTCCACACATTTCTATAACACATCACGGTGAGTTTGAAGGAGTTGGGGTGTGCAGAAGGGAGGTGGATGGTGATAGTTTTAATTCATCAAGAGTCTGCTGGACACCCACTGGGAATCTGGCACTGGGTGTGGTGGGCACTCTGAGGGAAAAAAAAAAACAAAGAATGACAAGATGTCTGATTGATGGGGAAAACCTAAAGAATTTCCAAGCTCACTAGGAGAGAAGATGCCAGCTCAGGAACAGTGCAACAAAAACACAGTGGGGTGTAATGATTAGGAAAATGAAGGGACAACAGAGTTACAAGGATCCAGGAGTACTGTCACATTGATCTGGCCCACAGAACCTTAGCAGGTTGTACTGACCTTCAGAACAAGTGTCAAATAAGACCATGATGCTCGTTCCTATTCCTATAGTTCACTCTGCTTTTTCAGTTCCTGTCTTTCTGCAGAGTACAGTGGGGAGGCTGAGGCAGGGCTGGGAGGGCTCTGCCACTAACCATTATGGAGGCATCTACTCATTCAGGGGGATGTCCTTCTGAGTCTGCTGGAAAGGTCTACTTTGGGAAAGCCTGTTTATTATCTTAGCTGGAGGGTCTTTCCTCAAGGTCTAGTGTTAATGGAGCAGAAGCACATAAGTTGCTTATCAAACAGGAAGGAAAAGTACCAATTTTTTTTTTTAAATAAACAGAGGTTAGAGATAATTCTGGGGGTCCTTTTCAGTAGTTAACAACTGCAGGGGCAAGAGAAGCTGTGATGCCCTCCAACACTGGGGTGCAATGGGGATATAAACCCCAGCAGTTTTAATGTCAATCTCTTGTGGTCTTAATTGAGAAGCCCGGGACAGGCTGCTCAGTGCTTACTGAAGATGGCCTGTAAATGATAAGATTGGCCAGGCCAAATACAACTGACCAGCTGGACTTTTATAGACTGAGAGATTTTCTGAATATTTGTTAGATATTGTGTGTCCCATTAAACTTTCAACACTCCCATTGTTCAAATAGGATTTTCCCCTGAAAGACCCTTAAATACGTCCAAACCACCCAACTGCCAAAAGGGAGGCTTGAAAGAGTAGGATGTGGGCCTGACACCCCAGTGGGACCACCCCCTTTATCTTTCATAGGTGTTTTTTTTTTTTTTTTTTTTTCCCAGGATGCCAGGGAAGAGAATCAGGGGCTGTATTTGGATCCCTCCATAGTCAGCTTTGCCTCATGCCTCCCTCTGGCCGAGGGTCTGTGGGAGGTGAGCCCAGGATCCTCAAGGCTGTTTCAATTATGTCTCTATGTCCTTTCGATGTTTGCCCAGCAGAGGTCCGTTCATAGGTAAATCCAAATCAAAACCACAATGAGATATGACCTCATACCCACTAAGATGATTCCTATAAAAAAGACAGATGGCAAAAAATATTGGCAAGGCTGTGGGGAAATTTGGATTCTCACAGGTCGCTAGTGGGAATGTAAAATGGTGCAGCTGCTTTAGGCAACAGTCTAGAAACTCTTCAAAAGGTTAAACATAGGAAAAAGGGAGTCAAGATGGCGGAGAAGTAGCAGGCTGAGACTACTTCGGGTAGCGGGAGATCAGCTAAATAGCTTATCTAAAGATTGCAAACACCTACAAATCCAACGGGAGATTGAAGAGAAGAAGAACAGCAATTCCAGAAACAGAAAATCAACCACTTTCTGCAAGGTAGGACTGGCGGAGAAGTGAATCCAAAGCGACGGGAAGATAGACCGCGGGGGGAGGGGCCGGCTCCCGGCGAGCGGCGGAGCAACGGAGCAAAATCAGGACTTTTAAAAGTCTGTTCCGCTGAGGGACATCGCTCCAGAGGCTTAACTGGGGTGAAGCCCAGGCGGGGTCAGCGCGGCCTCAGCTCCCGCAGGGTCGCAGAAGGATCGGGGGTGTCTCAGTGTCGCAGAACTTACCGGTATTAGAACGGGGAAGCCGGCTGCAGAGACAGAGCCGAGGAGTGACTCTCAGCTCGGGGTTGCATTGAACCGGTCGCAGGCTCGGTCAGCTCGGAGCGCGGCCGGAGGCCAGGGTGACGGGAGTCATTTGGCGCTGTTCTCTGAGGGCGCACTGAGGAGTGGGGCCCCGGGCTCTCGGCTCCTCCGGGCCGGAGACTGGGAGGCCGCCATCTTTATTCCCGTCCTCCGGACTCTACGGAAAGCGCTCAGGGAACAAAAGCTCCCGAAAGCGAACCCGAGCGGATGACTCAGCGCGGCCCTGGGTAAGGGCGGTGCAACTCCGCCTGGGGCAAAGATGCTTGAGAATCACTACAACGGGCCCCTCCCCCAGAAGATCTACGGGAAACCCAGCCAGGACCAAGTTCACCTACCAAGGAGAACGGCGGAATTCCAGAGGAGAAGAAAGCAAAGCACGGAACTCATGGCTTTCTCCCCATGATTTTTTAGCCTTGCAGTTAATTTAATTTTTTTTTCTTTTTCAATTTTTTTTTTCTTTTTCTCTTCTTCTGCTAAAATTTTTTTTAACTTTTACCATTTTCTTTTTTTTAACGTTTTTTAAATAGTTTATCTAATATATATAGATTTTTTCCTCTTTTTATATTTTTTTCTTTATCGGCTTTCTTTTTTTTAATAGTTTTTTTTTCTTTCTTTCTGAACCCCTTTTTATCCCCTTTCTCCCCCCTCACAATTCAGGATCTCTTCTGATTTGGCTAAAGCATATTTTCCTGGGGTTGTTGCCACCCTTTTAGTATTTTACTTGCTCCTTCATAAACTCTTATCTGGACAAAATGACAAGGCGGAAAAATTCACAACAAAAAAAAGAACAAGAGGCAATACCAAAGGCTAGGGACCTAATCAATACAGACATTGGTAATATGTCAGATCTAGAGTTCAGAATGATGATTCTCAAGGTTCTAGCCGGGCTTGAAAAAGGCATGGAAGATATTAAAGCAACCCTCTCGGGAGATATAAAAGCCCTTTCTGGAGAAATAAAAGAACTAAAATCTAACCAAGTTGAAATCAAAAAAGCTATTAATGAGGTGCAATCAAAAATGGAGGCTCTCACTGCTAGGATAAATGAGGCAGAAGAAAGAATTAGCGATATAGAAGACCAAATGACAGAGAATAAAGAAGCTGAGCAAAAGAGGGACAAACAGCTACTGGACCACGAGGGGAGAATTCGAGAGATAAGTGACACCATAAGACGAAACAACATTAGAATAATTGGGATTCCAGAAGAAGAGGAAACGGAGAGGTGAGCAGAAGGTATATTGGAGAGAATTATTGGAGAGAATTTCCCCAATATGGCAAAGGGAACAAGCATCAAAATCCAGGAGGTTCAGAGAACCCCCCCTCAAAATCAATAAGAATAGGTCCACACCCCGTCACCTAATAGTAAAATTTACAAGTCTTAGTGACAAAGAGAAGATCTTGAAAGCAGCCCGGGAAAAGAAGTCTGTAACGTACAATGGTAAAAATATTAGATTGGCAGCAGACTTATCCACAGAGACCTGGCAGGCCAGAAAGAGCTGGCATGATATATTCAGAGTACTAAATGAGAAAAACATGCAGCCAAGAATACTATATCCAGCTAGGCTATCATTGAAAATAGACGGAGAGATTAAAAGCTTCCAGGACAAACAAAATCTGAAAGAATTTGCAAACACCAAACCAGCTCTACAGGAAATATTGAAAGGGGTCCTCTAAGCAAAGAGAGACCCTCAAAGTAGTAGATCAGAAAGAAACAGAGACAATATACAATACCAGTCACCTTACAGGCAATACAATGGCACTAAATTCATATCTCTCAATACTTACCCTGAATGTTAATGGGCTAAATGCCCCAATCAAAAGACACAGGGTATCAGAATGGATAAAAAAACAAAAACCATCTATATGTTGCCTACAAGAAACTCATCTTACACCCGAAGACACCTCCAGGTTTAAAGTGAGGGGGTGGAAAAGAATTTACCATGCTAATGGACATCAGAAGAAAGCAGGAGTGGCAATCCTTATATCAGATCAATTAGATTTTAAGCCAAAGATTATAATAAGAGATGAGGAAGGACACTATATCATACTCAAAGGAACTGTCCAACAAGAAGCTCTAACAATTTTAAATATCTATGCCCCTAACGTGGGAGAAGCCAACTATATAAACCAATTAATAACAAAATCAAAGAAACACATCGACAAGAATACAATAATAGTAGGGGATTTTAACACTCCCCTCACTGAAATGGACAGATCATCCAATTAAAAGATCAACAAGGAAATCAAGGCCTTAAATGACACACTGGACCAGATGGACATCACAGATATATTCAGAACATTTCATCCCAAAGCAACAGAATACACATTCTTCTCTAGTGCACATGGAACATTCTCCAGAATAGATCACATCCTCGGTCCTAAATCAGGTCTCAACTGGTATCAAAAGATTGGGATCATTCCCTGCATATTTTCAGACCACAATGCTCTAAAGCTAGAACTCAATAACAAGAGGAAGTTTGGAAAGATCCCAAATACATGGAGACTAAACAGCATCCTTCTAGAGAATGAATGGGTCAACCAGGAAATCAAAGAAGAATTGAAAAAATTTATGGAAACAAACGATAATGAAAACACAACAGTTCAGAATCTGTGGGACACAACAAAGGCAGTCCTGAGAGGAAAATATATAGCGGTACAAGCCTTTCTCAAGAAACAAGAAAGGTCTCAGGTACACAACCTAACCCTACACCTAAAGGAGCTGGAGAAAGAACAAGAAAGAAACCCTAAACCCAGCAGGAGAAGAGAAATCATAAAGATCAGAGCAGAAATCAATGAAATAGAAACCAAAAAAACAATAGAACAAATCAACGAAACTAGGAGCTGGTTCTTTGAAAGAATTAATAAGATTGATAAACCCCTGGCCAGACTTATCAAAAAGAAAAGAGAGAGGACCCAAATAAATAAAATCATGAATGAAAGAGGAGAGATCACAACGAACACCAAAGAAATACAGACAATTATAAGAACATACTATGAACAACTCTACGCCAACAAATTTGACAATCTGGAAGAAATGGATGCATTCCTAGAGACATATAAACTACCACAACTGAACCAGGAAGAAATGGAAAGCCTGAACAGACCCATAACCAGTAAGGAGATTGAAACAGTCATCAAAAATCTCCAAACAAACAAAAGCCCAGGGCCAGACGGCTTCCCGGGGGAATTCTACCAAACATTTAAAGAAGAACTAATTCCTATTCTCCTGAAACTGTTCCAAAAAATAGCAATAGAAGGAAAACTTCCAAACTCATTTTATGAGGCCAGCATCACCTTGATCCCAAAACCAGACAAGGATCCCAACAAAAAAGAGAACTACAGACCAATATCCTTGATGAACACAGATGCAAAAATTCTCGCCAAAATACTAGCCAATAGGATTCAACAGAACGTTAAAAGGATTATTCACCACGACCAAGTGGGATTTATTCCAGGGCTGCAAGGCTGGTTCAACATCCGCAAATCAATCAATGTGATACAACACATTAATAAAAGAAAGACCAAGAACCATATGATACTCTCCATAGATGCTGAAAAAGCATTTGACAAAGTACAGCATCCCTTCCTGATCAAAACTCTTCAAAGTGTAGGGATAGGCGGCACATACCTCAATATTATCAAAGCCATCTATGAAAAACCCACCGCAAATATCATTCTCAATGGAGAAAAACTGAAAGCTTTTCCGCTAAGGTCAGGAACACGGCAGGGATGTCCGTTATCACCACTGCTATTCAACATAGTACTAGAAGTCCTAGCCTCAGCAATCAGACAACAAAAGGAAATTAAAGGCATCCAAATCGGCAAAGAAGAAGTCAAACTATCACTCTTCGCAGATGATATGATACTCAATGTGGAAAACCCAAAAGACTCCACTCCAAAACTGCTAGAACTTGTACAGGAATTCAGTAAAGTGTCAGGATATAAAATCAATGCACAGAAATCAGTTGCATTTCTCTACACCAACAACAAGACAGAAGAAAGAGAAATTAAGGAGTCCATCCCATTTACAATTGCACCCAAAACTATAAGATACCTAGGAATAAACCTAACCAAAGAGACTAAGAATCTATACTCAGAAAACTATAAAGTACTCATGAAAGAAATTGAGGAAGACACAAAGAAATGGAAAAATGTTCCATGCTCCTGGATTGGAAGAATAAATATTGTGAAAATGTCTATGCTACCTAAAGCAATCTACACATTTAATGCAATTCCTATCAAAGTACCATCCATTTTTTTCAAAGAAATGGAACAAATAATCCTAAAATTTATATGGAACCAGAAAAGACCTCGAATAGCCAAAGGAATATTGAAAAAGAAAGCCAAAGTTGGTGGCATCACAATTCCGGACTTCAAGCTCTATTACAAAGCTGTCATCATCAAGACAGCATGGTACTGGCACAAAAACAGACCCATAGATCAATGGAACAGAATAGAGGGCCCAGAAATGGACCCTCAACTCTATGGTCAACTCATCTTCGACAAAGCAGGAAAGAATGTCCAATGGAAAAAAGACAGCCTCTTCAATAAATGGTGTTGGGAAAATTGGACAGCCACATGCAGAAAAATGAAATTGGATCATTTCCTTACACCACACACGAAAATAGACTCAAAATGGATGAAGGATCTCAATGTGAGAAAGGAATCCATCAAAATCCTCGAGGAGAACACAGGCAGCAACCTCTTCGACCTCAGCCGCAGCAACATCTTCCTAGGAACATCACCAAAGGCAAGGGAAGCAAGGGCAAAAATGAACTATTGGGATTTTATCAAGATCAAAAGCTTTTGCACAGCAAAGGAAACAGTGAACAAAACCAAAAGACAACTGACAGAATGGGAGAAGATATTTGCAAATGACATATCAGATAAAGGGCTAGTGTCCAAAATCTATAAAGAACTTAGCAAACTCAACACCCAAAGAACAAAGAATCCAATCAAGAAATGGGCAGAGGACATGAACAGACCTTTCTGCAAAGAAGACATCCAGATGGCCAACAGACACATGAAAAAGTGCTCCATATCACTCGGCATCAGGGAAATACAAATCAAAACCACCATGAGATATCACCTCACACCAGTCAGAATGGCTAAAATTAACAAGTCAGGAAATGACAGATGCTGGCGAGGATGCGGAGAAAGGGGAACCCTCCTATACCGTTGGTGGGAATGGAAGCTGGTGCAACCACTCTGGAAAACAGCATGGAGGTTCCTCAAAATGTTGAAAATAGAACTACCCTATGACCCAGCAATTGCACTGCTGGGTATTTACCCTAAAGATACAAACGTAGTGATCCGAAGGGGCACGTGCACCCGAATGTTTATAGCAGCAATGTCTACAATAGCCAAACTATGGAAAGAACCTAGATGTCCATCTACAGACGAATGGATAAAGAAGATGTGGTATATATACACAATGGAATACTATGCAGCCATCAAAAGAAATGAAATCTTGCCATTTGCGACGACGTGGATGGAACTAGAGGGTATCATGCTTAGCGAAATAAGTCAATCGGAGAAAGACAACTATCATATGATCTCCCTGATATAATGGAGAGGAGATGCAACATGGGGGGTCGTGGGGGTAGGAGAAGAGTAAATGAAACAAGATGGGATTGGGAGGGAGACAAACCATAAGTGACTCTTAATCTCACAAAACAAACTGAGGGTTGATGGGGGGAGGGGGTTGGGAGAGGGGGTGGGGTTATGGATATCGGGGAGGGTATGTGCTATGGTGAGTGTTGTGAAGTGTGTAAACCTGGCGATTCGCAGACCTGTACCCCTGGGGATAAAATATATGTTTATAAAGCTGTAAAAAAAAAAAAGAAAGAAAGGATGAATCCCCAAGTTTTGTAGCAACATGGACGGGACTGGAAGAGATTATGCTGAGTGAAATAAGTCAAGCAGAGAGAGTCAATTATCATATGGTTTCACTTATTTGTGGAGCATAACAAATAGCATGGAGGACAAGGGGAGATGGAGAGGAGAAGGGAGTTGAGGGAAATTGGAAGGGGAGGTGAACCATGAGAGACTATGGACTCTGAAAAACGATCTGAGAATTTTGAAGGGGTGGGGGGTGGGAGGTTGGGGGCACCAGGTGGTGGGTATTGTAGAGGGCACGGATTGCATGGAGCACTGGGTGTGGTGCAAAAATAATGAATACTGTTATGCTGAAAAAAATAAAAAAATTAAAAAAAAAAAAAGGTTAAACATAGAATTATCACGTGATCCAACAATTCCACTCCCAGGTATATACCCAAGGGAAATGAGAATATGCTCTCTTCTGTGGTGCTAGACAAGCTATTCTGGAGCTATTATAGTTGTTACACATACAGGAGGTCAACACACATTCATTCATGTAATTCATCCATTTAATAAATACTAAGTGTCTACCATGAGTCAGGCCCTGGGAAACAGTAGTGAACAAAATAGAAAAAAGCCCTGCACTCACCTACCTTACAAGCCAGTGGGGAGAGGGTCACAGGCTCCCCTCTCTGTAAGTAGAATAAGTGATAAGTTAGGTAGAAATGTTGGAGTCAGGGAGATATTGCAATTTCAAGTATGATCACCAGGGAAAACCTCACTGGAAAATTATGTAATTTGAATGAAGACCTGAAGGAAATGCAGGAGAGAGTTGTACAGATATCTACAAGATTGTTCTAAAAAAAAAAAAAAAGAATGTTCTAGACAAAGGGATAGCAAGTACGTGGCTGTGAGGTGGAGGTGTGGCTGGCCCACCCATGGGGCAGCAAGACCAGCGGGACTGATTGTGGAGTGGAAGGGTGGTGGCTTTTCCTCTGAATGAAATGGGGAGCTGTGGAGAACTGGGGACAGAGGAGGGACAGGTATGACCTGGGTTTTAAAAGGACCCTGCTGTCTATTTTGTGGGGAATAGAGTTGCTTGCTCACAGGTACTCAGGACAAGGGGGAAGCAGGAGGACCTGTTCGGAAGCTGTTATAGTAATGCAGAGGGGGATGGTGCAGTCCCGGACAAGGCAGGTGGTGACTCGAAGGGTCTGCCAATGCCCTTGGAAGAAGAGATGGATGAAGTGATGCAAGGTTTTGTCGTGGGGTTAGAGAGGATGTGGGCGGGTAAAATCCAGAGAGAATGGGCAATGGAGAGAGGAGGTCTGGGCTCACAGGCCGGCTGTGGCTGTTTTCTATACACAGCAGAGGGAAAGGGCTGCTGTCCTCGTCAAAGGATTGCTGCTGCCCATCTACTATGAAATTGCAGAATTAATCCGCTTGCTGGCTCCATTGTAAATGGTGGTGCGGAAGCGACATTAGTAAATGGAAAGGATAAAGTTGCTTTACTGGTTTGGTTTCCAAATCATGGAAAGAAAAACACTGTATCAGTTCAGTGAGTAAACACACCCAGGTGCTTCTGAATCAGGAGGCAGAAAACCATTTGTGTTTACTTTTGAAGCTGGTTTTCTGGATGAGCCAAGAATAGAACACCATCATTTCCTTCTGTTGTGTGAGGGCACATTCAGATTCCTTTTCTGTCTTACATGTTCACTTCCTTCCTCCTCCACTTTTTTGATTGTTATAATTACCTATTTTGGGTGGTTCAGTTACATTCTGTGGAAAATAAAATAAAAAAAAATATCTCTGAGAAAATATAAAATGGACAGGTCTGGAAGAACCTCCTTGTCTAAGAATGTGTAATTAAGAAGACAAATTTACTGTAGGAAAGGTGCTCCTTGATTGGACTTAAAATATGTTTTGAATGTTCAAACTTTGATTTTCTTGCAGGTTTTCAGGGACACAATTCAAATCCTGGGGACCTATTGCAGGTGTCGAGAATGCAGCACTGAGTAACACAGATAAACCCCAATATGATAGGTTATGGCCTAGGGTTTTTGTTGGCTGGCAGGGTGGTAATAGAGGGGAGGTAAAACATAGGATCTGGGGCAGGATGATTTGCTGATGGAACGGATACGGCTGTGCTATCACTTTACTGTGAGGACAGTTACCCTGAGACAGGCAGGGAGCACATCATCACGAGCAATCTCATGGCCCACTTCTGGGGTAAGGTAGTATGCTAGGTGCTCGGCTATAGGCAGGGAGACCTGATTCCATCCCTGCCTCAGAATGGTTGCAATGTGAGTGCAGGATTCATCCTAGGAACTTAGGGAAAGCTAAATGAGTACAAGACTTCAATTCAATGTTCTGGAGAACACCAGACATATTGCAAGAATGTAAACTACTAATCACCGTAGGAATTCAAATATATGACTCAGGGCTGCACTAGCATTGAGGCAAGGCTGAACGGGGGAGGCAGATGGGATTCGGGAAGAGGGCGGGAGGCTGTGGTTTCCGAGTCAGGATATATGACTGAGGCTGTATTCAATTTCACCTGGAGATGTGGAGGGAGATGAAGCTGAACAAAGCAGACAATTCCCTTTTAAAATGCAGAAGGGAAACTTCTTTGTCATCATTTGACTGATCGTAAGATTGAGCTCAACAATTTCTTTCCAGATCATAAACCAATTGCCCTCTTGTGAAAGATTAACTGCTAGAAGGACCTACTGGCTTTTCTCCAATGATGGGACGATAAACAATGCACATGACAGATTGCCTGGAAAATGAGTCATAATAATGAGGGTCAAACCCGGGTATTAAACCATGTGCAAGGAAAATCAAGAGGAGGGGAAACCGCTGTTAATTATGGTGAGAAAACTGGATTATAAAATGGTCAGAGGGGTTTTTCTACAGATGTTTGAATCTAATACATTAGGAGACTGTCAAAGAGGTCCATTAACCGGCAAATACGTTCTGGCTACAGTGGGAGTTAATTACCTGCTCTTCCTTCACAGGAAGTAAATGAGATGGCATACACTATTTTTAGTAACTGAGAATGTTTCTTTGATTTAGATTGTATTTTATTTTTCCTGGGGAAAGCTACATAGCCCACCTTCAGGTATTAGAAATGATTCTCCTTAAAGCCCAGAAGTGAGGAGCTTGTGTCTTAGAGCCAGGCTGCCTCTGCTCTCATCCCTCCTTCTCGCTTTACTCCCCTTTCATCTCTTGGTGCCTCAGTTTCTTTTTCTGTAAGATGGGATGATGGTGATGGCAGTGTCCACTTCACAGGGTTGCTGGAGCATGATCATTAGCATTGGCGCAGCCGCTTGCCAGTGCTCTGTAATATTGGCTGTGAGCCCAGTGGTCTGCTTTTCTACCCATTTCCAATGTTTTATAGCTAGCCTCTGTGTTTCCTGTTTGTTATAGATTTCCTTGTGCTTTACACAAGTGGTAGGGTTTCCAGTCTTCCTGGGAGGTGGAACTACTTTTCATGGGCTTCAGCCCAGTCAGTGGCTGCAGGAGAGTTAGAAAGCCTCAGACAAATCCCCACAATGTCCCTGGATGCTAGAGCTGATGCCATGGGTTCATCCACTCGTGTCTCTGGCAGCCCCTAGAGACCTCTACTGAGTATTGGTTGTGGCAGCAACTGGTAGTGCAGGACGCACCAGGTGTGGTTTTCAGATACACAGGGCAAGTCATTTCAATCAAGCTTTAGGTTGGATGGTAAAAGGTGTCATTTATATAGGTTAGAAATGATGCACATTGGCAATCTCATATAATTTAACCTAATATTTAGTTTTCCTACCTCACTTCATTAAGGGATATAAGTAGTTGTATCATTTACTACTTTCTAGCTGGAGCCACCAATGTCACAGGCTCCATAAGTTATCCTATGGAGGAAAAGACAATTCCATTCTACATCTCACCTGAAATCCTTGACTGAAGTACTTTGTGAAATTCATTCAGTAACATTTACTAGGTCTTCTGTATGCTGGACATGGGGCAACACTTAACCACTTGGTATTCAGTCTAAGATCAGTAAACTTCATTATCATCATCATCAGTCGTATGTAGACACACTCAGCCTCGCTGGGTGGCCTACAGAAATGTTCCTAAGCATTTGGGAGGTCATGAAAGGACTCCACGTGTAGTGTGAAGTATAGGAAGAGTGCCAGTGTTATGCATGGACTGACTTTGGAAGCTTCAGGGGTAGGGCATGGATATATGAGGAAGAAGAGGCAGCACTAAAAAGGATTCTCATGATTCAAATGTCTCTCTTTGTGGTTTGGTCTCATTTTGGGAGCAGGGATTCCCAGGTTTACTGCAAATAGCATGATTGAGAAGTTATCATTTATTCCAGTCTTGTCTCACTCCTCTTGTCCACAGGCACTGTTCTGGTGTTCCTCTTCTGTCCAAAGGATGTTCTTGCCTCAGACTGTTCAGCACAGAACAGGTTGTTTCTTCTTTCATGGCTTTTAAAATAATTATGGGGAGATTTCAGACTTTGTATCTCACAAGCTAGAATCCTGGTATTTCTTTTTCTTTCCTTCTTTTTAGAGGGGAGGGGCAGAAGGAGAGAAAGAAAGAGAATCTTAAGCAGACTCCACGCCCAGCATGGAGCTTGACCCAGGGCTCAACCTCACGACCCTGATATCATAACCTGAGCCTAAATCAAGAGTCAGACGCTCAACCAACAGAGCGACCCAGGCACCCCTAGAAACCCAACATTTCTTTAACAATAATCTTCTACTAATCATCTCCCCTTTAAAACATTCTGCCAAATGCTGGGTAGTAGATCACCTTAGTAATATATCAGTCAGGGTACGCTAGGCAAGGAAGCAGTAACAAATAACCCCAAGATCTCAGACACTGAAACAACAAAGGTTTTTCACTACACCCACTACATGCCCACTGCAGTTTGGCTGGGGTCTCTGTGCACACTGTTTTCATTGGGACATCCTGGCTGGGAGAGCTCCAGCTCTGTGCTTCCACAATAGCTTAAACAGGAAAAAGAACACTGGTTCTTAAAGCTTCTATCTGAAAATGACACGAAGCTTTGTTAAGTCAAATGACCACATGTAACTTCAAGAGGAGGCAGGAGAGTGCAATTCCTCATGTAAGCAGAAACTAGAGGGCTGGAATTATCTAGTGAAGAGCAATAATGACCACTGCCAGTGACCAATGGGAAGGCATGCATGATGCTTGAGCTTTCTCTCACTATCCTAAGCACTCCATACTGTAACCTTGTTTGCTTAATTGGTTGTGCTATTTTGGATTTTGTGCAAGGAAGGAAGGAGTTACATTTTACTTCCTTTGTTGGAGAAAGAAGTGGAAAATGACTTCTGATACTTAGTTGTATGAGACCATAAGGTATCCTGTGTAATTCTGTAAAACATCAATATGAAAGAGAAATATATTTTGTACACACATACGCACACACATATAGTGGTAAAATATACAGAACACAAAATTTGTTCTTCTAACCATTTTTAAGTGTACATTTCAGTGGCACTAAGTACATCCATACTGTTGTGCTGTCATCACCAACATCCATCTCTAGACCTTTCTTACCTTCCCAAACTGAAAGTCCATTCCACATTAAACACTAGCTCCTCATTTCCCCCTCGGCAGCCCCTGGCAACCATCATTCTACTTTCTGTCTCTATGAATTTGACTACTCTAGGTTTCTCATATAAATTGTATCACACAGCATTGTCCTTTTGTATCCGGTTTATTTCACTTGGAATGATGTCCTCAAAGTGCATCCCTGATACAGCATGTGTCAGAAATTCATTTCTTTTTAAGGCTGAATAATATTCCATTGTATGGATAGACCATGTCTTGTCTATCCATTTATCCTTCAATGGATGCTTGGGTTGCTTCTTCTGTTTGGAAATTGTGGATAATGCCTCTGTAAACATTAATGAATAAGTATCTGTAGTAGAACACATCAACGAAACTAGAAGCTGGTTTTTTGAAAGAATCAATAGGATAGATAAACCATTGGCCAAATTAATCCAAAAGAAAAGAGAGAGGACCCAAATTAATGAAATTGTGAATGGAAAAGGAGAGATTACGACTAACACCAAGGAAATAGAAACAATCATCAGAAATTATTATCAACAGTTATATGTCAATAAGTTAAGCAACCTAGATGAAACAGATACATTCCTGGAAACATAGAAACTTCCAAAACTGAATCAAGAAGAAATTGACAACCTGAATAGACTTATATCTAGTAACAAGATTGAGGCAATGATCAAAAAACCTCCCAAAAAACAAGGTCCCAGGACCTATGGATTCCCTGGAGAATTCTATCAAATATTCAAAGAAGAAATAACACCTATTTTCCTGAAGCTGTTTCAAAAAAATAGAAACAGAAGGAAAATTTCCAGACTCTTTATGAAGCCAGAATTACCCATATCCCCAAACCAGGCAAAGACACCACCAAAAAGGAGAATTTCAGACCAATATCCCTGGTGAATAGGGATGCTAAGATTCTCAACAAGATCCTAGCTAATAGGATCCAACAGTACATTAAAAATATTATCCACTATGACCAGGTGTGATTTATCCATGGGATACAAGGGTGGTTCAACATTCACAAATCAATCAATGTGATAGAACTAATCAATAAGAGAAGAGAGAAGAACCACATGGTCCTCTCAATTGATGCAGAAAAAGCATTTGTCAAAACACAGCATCTGTTCCTGATTAAAATGCTCCAAAGTTTAGGGATAGAGGGAACATTCCTCAACTTCATAAAATCTATCTACAAAAAACCCACAGTGAATATCGTCCTCAACGGGGAAAAGCTGACAGCCTTCCCTTTGAGATCAGGAACACGACAAGGATGGCCACTCTCACCACTCTTGTTTAACATAGTACTAAAAGTCCCAGCAACAGCAATCAGACAACAAAGAGAAATAAAAGGTATTCAAATTGGCAATGGAGAAGTCAAACTCTTTCTCTTCACAGATGACATGATACTTTATGTGGAAAACCCCAAAAATTCCTCCCTCAAACTACTAGAACAAATATAGCAATTCAGTAATGTGGCAGGATACAAAATCAATGTACAGAAATCAGTTGTTTTCTTATACACTAAAAATGAAAATATAGAAAGGGAAATTAGACAATTGATTCCATTTACTACAACACCAAGAACCATGAGATACCTTAGAATAAACCTAACCAAAGAGGTAAAAGATCTGTACTTGAGGAACTACAGAACATTCATGAAAGAAATTGAAGAAGACACAAAAAGATGGAAGACCACTCCATGCTCATGGATCAGAAGAATAAACATTGTTAAAAGGTCTATACTGCCCAGGCCAATCTATACTTTCAATGTCATCCCAATCAAAGTTCCACCAGCACTTTTCAAAGAGCTGGAACAAACAATCCAAAATTTGTATGGAACCAGAAGAGACCCCAAATTGCTAAAGAAATGTTGAAAAAGAAAAACAAAACTGGGGACATCACATTGCCTGATTTCAAGCTTTACTACAAAGCTGTGGTCACCAAGACAGCATGGTATTGGCATAAAAACAGACACATAGATCAATGGAATGAAATAGACAGCCCAGATATGGACCATCAACTCTATGGTCAACTAATCTTTGACAAAGTAGGAAAAAATATCCAATGGAAAAAAGACAGTCTCTTCAATAAATGGTGCTGGGAAAATTGGACAGCTATATACAGAAGAATGAAACTCGACCATTCTCTTACACCATACACAAAGATAAACTTGAAATGGATAAAAGACCTCAACGTGAGGCAGGAATCTATTAAAATCCTAGAGGAGAACATAGGCAGTAACCTCTTCAACATCAGCCACAGCAGCTTCTTTCAAGATATGTCTCTAAAGGCAAAGGAAACAAAAGTGAAAATGAACTTTTGGGACCTCATCAAGATCAAAATCTTTGGCACAGCAAAGAAAACAGTCAACAAAGCAAAGAGGCAACCCACAGAATGGGAGAAGATATTCGCAAATGACACTACAGACAAAGGGCTGATATCCAAGATCTATAAAGAACTCCTCAAACTCAACACACAGAAAACAGATAATCACATCAAAACATGGGCAGAAGACATGAACAGACCCTTCTCAAAGAAGACATATGAATGGCTAACAGACACATGAAAGAATTCTCATCATCATTAGCAATCAGGGAGATTCAAATCAAAACCACATTGAGATACCACCTTATACCAGTTAGCATGGCCAAAATTAACAAGACAGGAAACAACAAGTGTTGGAGAGGATGTGGAGAAAGGGGAAACCTCTTACACTATTGGTGGGAATGCAAGTTCGTGCAGCCACTTTGGAAAATAGTGTGGAGATTCCTTAAGAAATTTAAAACAGAGCTACCCTATGACCCTGCAACTGCACTACTGTGTATTTACCCCGAAGATACAGATATTGTGAAATGAAGGACCACCTCTATCCCAGTGTTCACAGTAGCAATGGCCACAGTTGCCAAACTGTGGAAAGAACCAAGATGGCCTTCAACCGACGAATGGATAAAGAAGATGTGGTCCGTATATACAATGGAGTATTATGTCTCCATCAGAAAAGATGAATACCCAACTTTTGTATCAACATGGACGGGACTGGAAGAGATTATGCTGAGTGAAATAAGTCAAGCAGAAACAGTCAAGTATCATATGGTTTCACTTATTTGTGGAGCATAAGGAATAACATGGAGGACATGGGGAGATGAGGAGGAGAAGGGAGTTGGGGGAAATTGGAGGGGAGAGGAACCATGACAGACTGAGGACTCTGAGAAGCAAACTGAGGGTTTTGGAGGGGAAGGGGATAGGGGGGTTGGGTGAGCCTGGTGGTGGGTATTAAGAAGGGCACGGATTGCATGGTGCACTGGGTGTGGTGCATAGACAATGAATTTTGGAACACTGAAAAGAAATAAAATAACATAAAATGGAAAAAATTCTTTTGGGGAGATATATAAAAATGGTAATTCTATTTTTAGTGTGTGTGTGGTTGTTTTTGTTTGTTTGTTTGTTTGTTTTGTTTATTTTTTGTTTGTTTAGAAATGCAGTGACAATACTTGATCCGGTGTTTCTTTTTTTTTTTCTTTTTTTTTTTTTTTTTTACATTTAACCTAATTTTATTCATGCTTGCCTTGGGATGGGGAACAGATCATTCAGTAAAAACATACAGTAAAAACAAAATATGTCTTATCATGTACAACTTTTAAACTACAATAATGATGTACCTTAGTTACTTCCATACACACAAGTCTAACATTAACAGTTTTTTTTTTTAAAATAAACACAGTTAAGACTTCTAGGAGCATTTTATAATAAAGTAATTCCTAATGTTTCTTTGTAGATAGATCAAGCACCTCCAAAATACAAATTCCTATACACAGTGAGCGCTTTACTTAAAATGAATACTTAAGTAAATTAAGTACGTGGACAGCCTTAGGATGAGCTGACATTATATAATCAGCTAAGTAGGCAAAAAACCATAGTGCCAAATGGAAAAGTGTGTTTGCAAATAAATTTCAAAAACTAAGTTAACTTTTTATAATTAAATACAGAAAATATACTGATTTGCTAAAATAAATAAGATGTGATGTAGTAACACTTCACTATAAAGAATGCATACCAGAACATTTATAAACGGTGCGTGAATCTCATTAAGAATAGTTTACTACAATAAACGCTGGCTAAATAGAAGTGCATATGTGAAGCACTATGGGTGGTCTATGTTTTGCCACATACTTTTGTTACCTTGAGGTAGATAACACATGTGTACCAAATTCGGCATTCATTTTCAGTTGCTGCTGGTATCATGTGTCTTAAGAAATGTGTACAGTATGAAAAACTTGAAAATACTCATGAATGAAAAATGTTTTAGGAAAAAAATAGATATTTTCATGCAATTATGTACAGTCTCACTGTGTCAATTTCAAGGCAAGATTTTTGTTTCCTGTAAAACAGATCATTGTTCTATGAGAGAATGTTTTTTACTTGTCTTAGTGCATTTCTTTTGTGGCCTCCTGCATTGCATTATTTTGCTCTATTCTTTATTTTTTGTGTGCAAACGACATGCCAGTTAAAATGAAAACCATCTCACATGTAGAAAAAAAGTCTGGATTTTAAAAACCAAGAACTAATAAAATCCTTTCTAAATGACACCATATGATTCAAGTAAAAAAATGACTGAAACACTAGTAATAAAAAAGACAACACATTTCATGAAGAATACAAAGAAAAATGTCTTCTAAGTGTTTTAGTTCAGATGTTTCAGAATGCTGCTATATGTCTTATGAGGAATCTGAGGGGAAGATTTCATAGCAGAAGGTGTTAAGGTGGCCTGTATTGACTTAAGTGGGGACCCAACCGGGCTGTGAAACTGCGGGATGCCTATGGATTCAAGCTGCTTGTTAAAGAGGAACTCCCCACTGTTGTTCAAAAATCCTTCCTCATTTCCTCTCTCCCCAAGCTTCCCATCCTCTACTGGCTCAGTTTCTAGCATTTCAGTATCTTCTTTCCTGCTAAAGAACTTGTCCAAGTAACTGGTGTAAGTGTTTTCCTTCTCAATTTGCTCATCCTTCCTTACCTCACAACAAAACTGATTAATGAGAAAACAGTCCTCCCCACCACCCACAAACTGGCTATCCCAAGAAGATTGGTACAAGGCTTCTAATTGAGCCAAATTTGCCATTCCTTTTTCCTGTTTCTCTCGGCTTACTGACTTTGATATCAAACCTTTCAATTCTAGTTGGGACACTGAGCTATTCAAGTCATTTAATTTATCAACAACATCAGTAGGCTCATGTTGTGAACTAAGTTGAATAGTTCCTGCAATAAAGGAATCAAAGTCAAATCCCTGATTCTTTTCCCTTTCTTTTTCAGCCAGTTGCTGTGATGCTTCCTCTAGAGCTATCTGGGCTCTAACCAATCCATTCCTTTCACATTTTGACTTGCCCTTCTTATCAGACTTTTCTTTGCTTTGTTCTTTCCAATTGGAAAGATCTATAATAAGCTTGGGTTCATAATAATGGTTAACTTCACTCTCTCTCCAAACTAAGTTATCTAAATATGATGATGACCTTGTTTTGTAGTTACAAGTATGGCTACACTCCAGATCACAATATTTGTTTTCATGATGATCTGGGTACTGCCAACAAGGATCAGTAGAGTAATTGGTATCAAAAGCAGGATCCTCCAAATACTTTTCACGATCTCCATCCAAATATTTTCGAGGATCAACCTGTACTTCTTCTTCATCAGTGACATCAGACAGAGCTCTTGGGTCAAGCTGAACTTCATCAATATCAAAGTTGTTATGTATAGGCCAATCATGCTCTGAAAATTGACAATCATGGTACCTTTCCCAGTTATAAATATGACTATGAGTTTCATCCATAAGCAAAATATCATCAACTTCATCTTCAATATGAAAAGGATGACTTGAAATTGGCTCATCCATTGGAAAAGAATATATGCTCATGTAAGGATGGGAAAGCACTTCTTCTGCTGTCAACCGATCCATTGGGCTAAATGTCAAAATTTGTTCCAGGAAATCCAGTGCTTCTCGACTAATTCCTGGAAGCAGCTGAGTTAAAGGTTTGTGTGGCTCAGTCATGTCATTTCTAATGTAAACTGGAATTACGCTGAGAAGCTCCTGACGATCTTCCTCATGTACAACAGGAATAGATTCTAAAATCAGCTGCATCTGTTCAAGTTCATGTGCACCTGCAAAGAGGGTTTTACCAGTCAGCATTTCAGCAAAGATGCAGCCTGCAGCCCACATATCAATGGCTTTAGTATAATTATTAGGAGAAAGTAAAAGACGTGGAGACCTGTACCATTTAGTAACCAATCCTTCAGAAAGATGACCCTTATGGGAATAATGGGGATCCATGATCCGTGCAAGACCAAAGTCACCTATCTTCAGCACCAAGTCTTCAGTATTAATGAAAAGATTAGCTGGTTTGAGATCTCTGTGCAGTACGTTTGCAGAGTGAATATATTTGAGCCCACGTAGCAGCTGATACATGAAAAGCCTGGCATGCTCTTCCAGTAAAGGGCCCTGCTCCAGCACATTAGCCAAGTCTGTCTCCATGTACTCCTGAACAATGTAGACACTGTTCAGTTCGGTAAGAGAGCCTACATCGTCTGTTAACTGGCCTCCACTAGGACCAAGAATTTCAAACACTTTCACAATGTTATCATGGTCAAGTCTTCTAATAATTTTGATTTCACGTAGAGCATGTTTGACACTCTGGGGATCAGTAAGGACAATTTTCCTGATGGCTACTCTTTTGTCACAGTCATTGTCTACAGCAGAAAAAACCAAGCCATTGCCTCCACAACCCAATGGTTTTAAGTCCATATACCTAGAGCCCAGATCAAAACCATGAATGTTCATGAGACTTTCAAATTTCTCTGCCATTTTGAAACCTTTACTATTGCCTTTTCCTTTCGAATTGTTGAACTTGTGTAAGCAAGGAAGAAAACTGACATCAAAAGGAAAGATCTTTCAAAAAAGGAAAAGAAAAGTAATTTTGCTTCCACAACAAGATGATTTCTTGATGTTCATTGCATATGCCAACCAGGCCCGCTGAGTTCCCCTTAGATTTAAAGCTCAAAAAGCTCTATTCATACTGAGAATTAAAAAGATTGCAGTACTCATAGTTCAAGAAAGGGGCAGCAACTCTGCAGACATTTAAAGAAAACACTCAAACGGAATGAAATGACATACTATGCACTCAGATTTACTGTGCTAAACGATTTAACATTTAACAAAAATGTGAATAAATATGCACACAACAGGCTTCTATGAACATTCTCCTCACAGTGCAGATACATTCAGTGTTGGACTGGTCCTGAGCAGCATCATTCTAAGGTGCTGGTAAGCACTATTTCCGTTTTGCCTCTTTTCTTCCTTTGTTGCTGTTTATTTCAACAGGAAGCCCTGGCGGCTGTTGGTTAACAGAAGATGTCTTTTGTTAGTGATCAGGTGGCTCCAGCTCACCACAATCACAATCAAAGCTACCGTCCATCTTACTCTGATAAAACGGGACTTCTCCGGCTCATCGAGGGAGTGCGGGGCCCGCGAACACTCCCCAATGTCGGCTCAGGTCTCCGGCTGTGCTAGCGGCAGCGGCGTCTCCGAGGCTCTCGCTTTGCCGCAGTCGCCGCCATGTAACCCCGACCCGCGAGAGAGTGATCCGGTGTTTCTTAAAGTTATTTTCTGTAAAGTTATGGCCCCATCCTGGTGACTCAGTGCATATGCCTAGTAAATTCCTGGTAATTTTTATAGGAAAGAAACCCCTATATCTTGGATTAACACAGCAGTTACTGTATTTGTTTAACCATAGACTCTCTACCCTGTTTTTGATTGAGATATTCACTAAGACCCTATGAAATGTGATTAGTGTGAGAAATATTAATTAAGTGTTAAACTCTTAGCATCTTGTGGGCTGCACAAGACACAGCTAAATGACCTAAGGAAAAACCTTAAGTGTGGAGGATAAAGATGTCACAGTATGACTGACTGGTCAGCTCACAAGCCAACATTCTTGTTAGCTAAAAATTACTAAAAACATCCCAATTCCACCAAAGCTGAGAAACATAGTTGAGTGAAAGTAATAAAAGCTGGAAGGGAGGGAGCAAGGGGTAGAGGTCTGGGAGGGAGAAAAGGAGGAGGAGGGGAAGGAAAAGACATATCTTGTGATGAAGTCCACGTACTGGGCTATGCTGGCTGCATTCCCTTCCCTTGCTCATTTAATCTGCACAACAGTTGGAAAGTAGAAGCTCTGTTCTTCCAGTTGAGGAGACTGGGCTCAGGATGACACACCTGATAAGCAGTGCTCCTGGGACTGGAGCTGCTTTCATGACCCTTCAGCAGAGGAGAGGCAGCGGCTCTCAGTGAACATGGAGGGAGCACAGAGATGCCTGCAGGGGAGAGCCATGCCTGGCTGCAGGGGCAGCATGGTGGCCTGGGGGAAGGCCTGGAGGTAGTGCCTCAGCTGTAGTAGACTCTGATGTCCATCTTAGGTGGAAGGTTTTCAGATCCTGGTGCATATAGAAACTGGTAGTATTTGTAGAATGCCTGGGGATGGGAGGGAGAAGGCTGCTTGAAGCTCCCAACACCCAGACCTTGGCCCTGCTTCCCTATGGCCTGTAAAGGTCACAATCCCAGGGACTGCACCTTGTTGGGAAGCTCTGCCCTAAGTGTTTTCTATCACAACACAGAACGTGGAATTGCAGGGAAAGCTATGTGTGTTGGCGGTGGTCGGTGGGAATAAGCGGGATGCCAGCTGCTGTGGCAAGGCTGAGGACAGGATTCCACCTACCCTCATCCAAGGTGGCATCATGCTTTTACTGTGGTCTGTGGAATAGACTGTGGGACTGAGGTGGGGGAAGAAACAGGACATTTGATTCCCTTGAGTGTGGAGAGCCAGCTGCTCCTGGCCTCTGAGATAGAAACTTTGTACTCGAGAACGAACTTCCAGGCAACAGGTGATGATGACCTTACATGGTAGGATGACAGGGCAGATGGGGATGGAGGTGTTCCCAGTGATGGAACTCACTAACCCATCAGAAGCTGTTAGGGTTTTTGGAACTAAAACGAAAATGGATTTTATCCTAAACTGTAACATCTTTATTTCCTTATAAGAATAATACATGTTTATCATATAAAACCTGAAAAGTAGCCTAAAAGTAAAGCAGGGGGAAAAAAGATTGGTGGATCTCATAAAAAAAATAAAGAAAAGAAAGAAAAGATTTTATGTATTTATTTATTTGAGACACAGAGAGAGAGCATGCACGTGTGCACACACAGGAGGTGGGGTGGGTGGGGAGGGTCAGAGGCAGAGGGAGAGGGAGAGAGAGAATCTCAAGCCAACTCTACATTGAGCATGAAGCCCAACATGGGGCTCCATCCCACAACCCTGAGATCATGGTTGAGCCAATACCAAAGTTGGACACTTAACTGACTGAGCCACCCAGGCACCCCCAGAATGACCTTTCTGAAAACAAAATTTTGTTCAGAATACTCTGTTTCCTTAGACATCAGTGTGTGAGTGTAAGTTAAATGATTTATAATGAAAATTGTTAAAAGTGTAAGTTTTTTATGTCCATAGACTTAGTTTTTTGTCACAAAGAAATTTTTAAAATTTGAAGTACTTTTAGATTTACCAAAAAATTGCCCAGACTGTATGGAGCCTTACCTTGGAGATGGCTCACCCAGTTTTAGCCTCCCCCAATGACAGCCTCTCACATTAGCATGGTGCATTCGTTGAACCTAAGAAATCAACACAGGAATTTACTGTTACCTAAACTAAATAGGCTTTATTGACACCTAGGTTTACTTTTAGATTCCTGTAATACCTCTCTCTGCATCCATTTTGCAGAGCACTTGTGAAAAGTCTCAGGTTTTCTATCTCTCACTCTTGAATACAATTACCTGATTTGAAACACCTGCCTCAAATTTCTGGCACTCATCTGCACTGTGAAAGAATGTTTCCTATTTCCAGTATATGCTTTTATATATGTGATAGCCTGAGTATGATAACTGAGCCACAACTCAACAGGTCCTCCTTGTCAAGATTATCATCATCTTTAGTGATCAACCCCACATTGTGAGGTTCCTAATGAAACTGAGTTTTTTCATGCCTTCCAATTATTTTGTTCTTCCTCTTTCTTTATTCTGTATTATTAAAAGAAAAAGAAAGGGGAGCTGTATCAGTCAGAGTCGTAGAAGAGAGCAGATGCTCAGGTGGGTCAACTGAGGACATTTTAGTCAGCTATTGATTGACAAAGCTACAGGCAAGTTAAAGGACATGCTGAGGGACAGAGAGACACTTTGGAGCAACAACAGTAGGGAGCTGTTATGACCTCCAGGATTGAGGTACCAGAGAGGAGCTGTTGTAAGAAATGATGGCGACACAAATGCAAATGAAGTCAACACTGATGTCTGTGTTCTGGAACAGACTTCTAAAATAGTTTGACTGCAAGTATTTACATCATTCAGTCTAGATGCTATTGTCACATCAGCTGTGTGGAGCTGAACAGAGAGAAATCAGCACCTCTGGTAAAATAAAGGGACAATATGTCAGTTCAACTTTAGGGCCACAATCCCCCTAACTTTCTGGTAAATGCTGTGCCTAATGGCAGCTGTGTCAGAGCATTGCGAGTTTTCTAGACTTAGGATGGTCAACAATTTCGGTGCAGAAGGAGCTGTCTGGGCTTCACTGTGTCGTCTATACTGTGAACACACACTGTGACCCTAGGCATCTTCTGGTCTGGATGTCTGGACTTGTCTCTTTCCTGTGTTCATGTGGTCAGTGGTGGTTTCCTGCCTATGAGCATGGTAAGTGAGTATACGTCCTTATTGTTACTTCTCCATGTTTGGGTGGAGAGACTTCTTGGTTACATTCCTTGTCAGACAATTTGCATGTCAGTTGCACTTCGTTCGGGCCACTATAATTTTTAAAAAAATTCTGGTTTGATCTGCAGTGTGAGGACATGGATTTTTAAGTCATCATTCCAACCAGGAAAAGCTTGCTCAAGAGTGTGTGCAGAATACTGGCAGCTAGATCGAAGAATGAATTCATTCTCCCTTCACTCATTTCCATGTTCATGTTTTGATAAACACATTTTGGACCAAATAATCAATAACGGACTGAAACTCCATTTTGTTTGTCATAATAAAAAACCAATTTGTAGAATAGCTTTATTTTAGGATTTCATTAGTAGGTTATGAATTTATGATAAAAATAGAACATTTGAAATTTTTCAAAAGGTTGAAAAAGAAGACATTATACTAACCTTGTAGATGAGAGAAATATAAAAGGTAGGTCATTTAAAAATAAATTAGGGAAGTTAGTTTTTATGTTTAATAACTAGTAAGTGAATCAATGTCTCCATAGGGAAATTTTCTCTCTGTGTGCTGCAGTGCTTGTCTTTGACATTGTCAACTAGCCCTCTGGGAACAGAAATCAATGACATCCAAAATATCATCACTACCAACAAGAATAACTACAAGTAACAAGCACTAGCCATCTACCAGGCTTTGTGCTAAGCGGTGAACAGATGCACTCAGTTAAATCCCACACGAGATAGGTCTTATAATGAACCCGTTCTTATATAAGGAAAACAGAGGCAAAGAAATGAAATACCTCCAAGATCACAAAGGGGAGTCAAAACTTGAACCCAGTTTTTCTGATTTCATTGCCTAGTCTTAACTCTAAGACTCTGCTATCTTTCAGTGATCAATATGCATGCAGAATTGGAAGAGGAGATGCCTGTGAGAATCCTGACAACCCCAAATGATTGGAAACTTGCAAAATTAGATGTCACATCGTTAACTTCTTAACAAACTGCACTCAGAGTCCCTATGCAAAATGGAAAGGGGAGATTTTCAGTATCAACATTTACAAAAAGGATGAGAGGTTGTAACGATTAACATTTTTCAAGTGAGTCTACTATAAATTGGCTGCCATATATGCCAGACAGCATATGAGAAAGTGTTTTGTAAACTATAAATCACTGCACAATGTTGTATGTACAAACATGTTGCATTGCTGATATTGATTCTACTATAAAAGCTAGAAATGGCCTATGGGAAGCGTTTTGTAAATCATAAATCACTACACAACATCATATGTGTGCAGGCATATCTCATTTTGTCAAGCTTCACTTTACTGCAGATAGTGTGTTTTTTTCAGATTGAAGGTTTGTGGCAACCCTGCATTGAGCCAATTCTGTTGGTGTTATTTTTCCAAAAGCATTTGCTCACTTTGTGTCTCTATGTCACATTTAGATAATTCTCACACTGTTTCAAACTTTTTCATCATTATTATATTCATTTTGGTGATCTGTGATCATTGATGTTGGTATGGTAATTCTTTGGAGCACTACAGACCACATCCGTGTAAAGTGGTGAACTTAATATTTAATGTTGTGTGTGTCCTGACTCCTCCAACTAGCCATTCCCCCTCTCTCTCCCTCTCCTTAGGCCTTCTTATTCCCTGAGACACAAAAATATTGAAATTGGGCCAATTAATGACCCTACAGTGGCCACTAAGTGTTCAAGTGAAAGGAAGAATTACACATCTCTTACTTCAAATCAACCGTTAATCATGATTAAGTTCAGTGAGGAAAACGTGTTGAAAGACGAGATAGGCCTAAAGCTAAGTCTTTTTGCATCCATAGATTTAAGACAAGTTGTGAATACAAAGGAGAAATTCTTGAAGGAAATGAAAAGTGCTACTTCAGTAAACACACAAATAACAAGAAAGAAAAATAGCCCTATTGCTGATATGGAGAAAGTTTGAGTGGTCTGGATAGAAGATCAAACCAACTGCATATCCTTAAGCTTGAGTTTAATCCAGAGCAAGGCCCCAATTCTCTTCAATTTTATGAAGTCTGAGTGAGGTAAGGAAGCTGCAGAAGAAAAGTCTAAAGCTCACAGAGGTTGGTTCATGAGGTTAAAGGAAAGCACCTGTGTCCAAAACATGAAAGTGCAAGGTGAAGCAGCAAATGCTTGTGTTGAAGTTGCAAAGCAAGTGATCCAGAAGATCTAGCTAAGAAAGTTCATGAAGATGGATACACTGAACAACAGATTTCCAGTGTAGACAAAACAACCTTCTATTGGAAGAGTCATCTAGGAGTTTCATAGCTGGAGAGGAGAACTCAGTGTTTGTCTTCAAAGCCTCAAAAGACAGGCTGACTGTCTTGTTAGGGGCTAATGCAACTGGTAACATTAAATTGAAGCTAATGCATATTGACCACTCTGAAAATCCTAGGGCCCTTAAAAATTTATGCTAAATCTACTCAGCCTGAGATAAATGAAACAACAAAGCCTATATGACAGCTCAGCTATTTGCAGCATGGTTTACTGAACATTTTAAGCCCACTGTTGAGACCTATTACTCACTGGCAATGCACCAGGTCACCCAAGAACTCTGATGGAGATGGACAGTGAGATGAATGTTGTTTTCACATCAGCTAATACAACACCCCTTTTGTAGCCCATAGATCAAGGAGTAATTTCAACTTTCCAGTCTTATTATTTAAGAAATACATTTTGAGAGGCAATAGCTGTTATAGACAGTGGTCCCTATGCTGAATCTGGGCGAAGCAGACTGAAAACCTTCTGGAAAGGATTCACCATTCTAGATGCCATTAAGAACATGCAAGATTCTTGGGAAGAGGTCGAATATCAATGCTCACAGGAATTTGGAGAAAATTTATTCCCTTCCTCATGGATGACTTTGAGAGGTTCAAGACCTCAGTGGGGAAAGTCACTGCGGCTGTGGTAGAAACAGCAAGAGGACTAGAATCAGCAGTGCAACCTAAAAATGGGATTGAATTGCTGCAATTTCATGATAAAACCTGACCAGTTGAGGAATTGCTTCTTATGGATGAGCAAAGGAAGTGGTTTTCTGGGATGGAATCTACTGTTGGTGGAGATGATGTGAAGATTGTTGAAATGACAACAAAGGATTTAGAATATTACGTAAAATTAGTTGATAAAGCAGCTGGAGGGTTTGAGAGGATTGACTCCAGTTTTCAAAGACATTCTGTGGGTAAAATGCTATAAAACACTGTGTGCTACAAAGAAATCATTTGTGAACGGAAGAGTCAATTGATGGGCAAACTTCATTGTGTTGTTCTAAGAAATTGCCACAGCCACCCCAGCTTTCATCAACCACCACTCTGAGCAGTCAGCAGCTCTCAGCACTGGGGCCAGACTCTCCACCAGCAAAAGTATTATGACTTGCTGAGAGCTCAGATGATGGTTAGTTTTGTTTTGTTTTGTTTTGTTTTAGCAATAAAATATTTTTATTTTTATTATGCATTGTTAGTCACCATACAGTACATCAATAGTTTTTTTTAAAGATTTTATTTATTTATTTGACAGAGAGAGAGAGAGATTACAAGCAGGCAGAGAGAGAGGGGGAAGCAAGCCTCCTGCTGAGCAGAAAGCCCGATGTGGGGCTCGATCCCAGGACCCTGGGATCATGACCGGACCCAAAGGCAGAGACTTAACCCACTAAGCCACCCAGGCACCCCACATCAATAGTTTTTGAAGTAGTGCTCCATGATTCATTGTGTATAACACCCAGTGCTCTATGCAATACTTACCCTCTTTAATATCCATCACTGGGCTCACTCATTCCTCCCCGCAAAAGCTCCTTATTTTGATTCTTGGAGTTCATGGTTCATCTCCCCCTCTGATATCACCAGCTTCATTTTCCCCTTCCCTCTCCCAATGTCCTCCATACTATTCCTTATCTTCCACAAATAGGTGAAACATATAGTAATTGTCTTTCTCTGCTTGACTTAATTCACTTAGCATAATCTCCTCCAGTTCCATCCATGTTGATGCAAATGTTGGGTATTCATCCTTTCCGATGGCTGAGTAATATTCCATTGTATATATGGGCCATATCTTCTTTATCCATTCGTCTGTTGAGGGGCATCTTGGCTCCTTCCACAGTTCGGCGACTGTGGCCATTACTGCTATGCATGCTACTGCACTTAATAGAGTACAGTGTTGTGAAAATATAACTTTTGTAAACACTGGGAAACAAAAAAGAATTAATTTGACTGGCTTTATTGTTGTATATCGTTTATTAGAGTGGTCTGGAACTGAATCTGCAATATATCCAAGGTATTTTTGTACACTCCTGCTCCAGTGATAGATATTTTTAAAAGGAGGAAGAATTTGGAGCAATTCTCCCTGTTCTTGGCTAGAGTCCACACCATGTTTTTGGAGCATGGAGCTCACAGCTTATTTGCACAGGCTTAGAGAAAGTGGAACATATTATAGGAGGGTCTTTGGGTTAGTGAGGAAGCTAAAACCAGATCCTATGAGGAAGAATAAAAGACATACTGAGGCTGATATCTGCTTTCACACAGCTAGAGCTTCCTCAAGGAAGGAAAATCAGGCTGTTACCTGTGGCCACAGAGTTAGAACCAGAGCTAATGGGTGCAGGATGGAGGTGGATTTTGCTCCACCAAATGGGGAATGAAGAGACTGGAGTTGCCCTAGTCTGAAAGTGTTGTGTGAGAGGCACAATGTTCAGCCATAAGCTGGATGAGTAGATGGTGTAGGGTGGTTGAGGATGACGGCACATAGACCTTTGAAATCCACTGCCAAACCTGGAAACTTCGTATCAGTGGCTATTGGGCAAACCCACCAAATTTACTAGTTTGTCTGAAGCTTTGCCAGATTCATCAGTGAAACCTCAATCCCTAACCCAAAGGACACATTCTTATATATATTTAGGCAAACTTTTGTAATGTAATCTTGGATGGCTCCAAGGTGTGTCCTAAATTGACAGGTGAAACCAGGTAACTGCAGGTCTTGAGTGGCCTGTGATGATTTGGAATTGTTTCTCTAGAATCACTTCACTGACTATAATTAGGCTGTAAAGTAATTGGGCCTTACTTCCAGAGTGTTCTGAGAGGACCATACACTTTCTAGATCAATCTCTGTGGTCTGCTGATGTCAGAGTCCAGACGATCAGTGGAACTGCCATGAAATGTTTCCTTTTTCACTTTGGGGAATGGTGGTGGCAGTGGTTATCTATTACTGTAACCAGAATGTTGAAGAAACAAGGGACAATTTCATTTGTTTTCCCTCTACCCCTTCAACTTTGCTTATTTTCCCTTGCCCTTAGAGGAAAACTTAGGCCATTGTATATTTCTGGTCAATCTCAGGTATTAAAAAACCCTATAGTCACTTTTAGTCCAGTTTCAATTTTGTATTTTAGAAGGATGAGTTTCACATAAGAGTCTCCATGTCCACCCTCCATTCAAGGTACGTATTTATGTAGGAGGTCTTAGTGAGCAGAAAACTTTCAACTTGGGCGGAGTCGGGGGGAGAGGTTGGATGGATTCTCTTCTCTATGATTCTCCCTCCTCATTTCCAAAACATTTGGCATGCCCCGCCCCACAGACAATGAAGAGTGGGGAGAGAACAGTGAAAAAGGAGGAAGAAATAATCTTCCTTACCAGGCACTGCTGGAGGCCAGCATCGTGTCCTCTGAATCTGCACAGTTTGTGGAAAGCTAGTGCCTTTCTTTAGCAAGCTTTGTTCAGAGATTGCTTCCGTTCGAAGCAATTCCCTTGGTGCAGATGCAGTCCTTTCCTTCTCAGGACTCATCACTGACTCTTCCTGTAGACCCCAAGAACCCTCAGTTCCTGTGGCTTCCCTCTATCCATGGCAGTTTGCCAAGGAATCCCAATCAAACAGCATTCTGGTCTCCTGCAGATGGAACCTACCTGAAGTTTGTTTTCAAATGTTCAAACTGATGATGCCACACACACATATAGAGAGGGTATGGAAAAGGTATATAGCTCACATAACTGAAGTCTTTGGACAGCAGGCCAGGCCTCTTAAAGTAGGCTCCAAGTGGCTTGAGAGAGCAAGGGAAGGAGACCAGGCTGGGCTTTTAATGTGGGGGCAATGGCTTCCACCAACAAAGGAAGTCCTTAGGCTTTCTCGGAGAATGTTCACATGAGGGCACAGGGGAAGAGGAGGGTAAAGCTTGAAAGCCATCAATATTCAGACAGGAAACATGGAGTCAGTTTTCCTCATCACAAATAGGCTTTGCATCTGTGCGTCCTGTCCAAATCAGTGTATGGGATTCCCTCATGCACACATCTTTTCTCCCTTGAACTTGCTAGGCAAGTCATAGCAGTGTGGTGAATTGTTAATATGATATTTATTTATTTAAGAGTTTATTTATTTATTTATTTATTTGGGGGGTGGGAGAAAGTGTGAATAGGGGTAGGGGCAGAAGGAAAGGGAACAGACCCCCACTAAGCATGGAACCTGACCCAGGGCTTGATCTCATGACCTGAGCCGAAATCATGGGTTGGATGCTTAATGGACTAAGCCACCCAGGTACCCTTAAAAGAAAGTCTTTTTATTAAGAGTTTACTGAAATCCAGATGAAGAGAAGCTGGAAGCTGAACATGAGTTGGTTACTTTCCAGAATGATTCAGGTCTCAGGCAATGAGGAAGTAAGAAAGGAAACCAGGGTGTGGATTCAAAATATGTTGTAGAGATACGTTTCCCACATTTTGTTAGATTTCTCACTATCCAGAACTTGATGGAGGAAAATCTGTTGTCAACACAAGTTTTGTGTTTTTATGACAAGAAATAGAAATATATATTAATACAGCAAACCATGCAGTGTGGAAAGAGCTTTGGAGAGTTGGTGGACTGTGCTATTTGTCCCAGCCAATTCTGAAGATGGTAAGGAGTCTGGGACGCACAATGTGATCAGGATTGCTTGACTGAGCTGGGAGTGAGTGGCTTATTTTGTATGCCTCCGTCCTTGTCTGCCAGCTCCCTTGAAACATGTCCTCCCCAACTCCATTATTCCCACCTTCTGCTGGGCTGATTTTTACCTTTACTCTTGACACCTTCATTTGTTTTGTCTTGCAAGCTTAATTAAAGTTTAAGGAGGGCAGACATTATTGAAGACAGAGTGATTAAAAATTAGAAAACATTAGAGTATCAAAATAACGTGCCCCAATTCTAACACTCATCAATCACCTTTACAGTCATTTGGTTTATATTTCTATGCAGTTACTTTTAAAAGTACCACATTCTGCACTTTAAAAATTCTACTTAGTTGAAAATCTCTTAGGACAATCCTTTAAGAATAATTAATAATTCCATATTTATCAACTGAACACCTACTATGTACTCAGCATTTGAGATACTGGGCACAGAATGGGGGACAGATGTACTCTCCCAGAACTTACAGTTTCGTGGAGGAGACAGTCATTCATGAAGAACCATGTGGTATGTTGTTATAAACTGTGATCTTAATGTGCAAGAAGCTCACGGGGTATGATGAGAGAGGCTGGTATAATTTGGAGGGTCAAAAAGGTTCCCTGTGAGGAAGGGACTTTGAACTGCTATCTTAGGAATGAGTGGGGCAGATAGCTGGTCAAGACAGTGGTAATCTCCTACTTACCTTTGTGCTTCAGGTGCTGTGTCACTGACCTTGCTGTAGTCCTAGTATAGTTAGAAAGCCCCCTTCTCTCTCCAACCCCCTTTGCTCCTCTTTATTGGGAGAGTAGCTTCGAGATCCATGAGTGTGGTTCTAAGCCTTCTTCACTGTGCTGTCCAGAGTCCCTGTTCATGTACCCCTGAATCTCTGTCCTATTATACATTCATCTCTCTTCCACATGGCTCCAATGTCAGGTCCTTTATCAACAGGGGAGAGGAGAGGGATTTTCTGTTCTCAATACTGCTTGCAGGAGGCCAAGATAAGCTCATTCAATAAAATATGTGGTACAGTAGTGAGGCCCTTTGGTTGTAGTTGAAAATACTATTTCTCTAACAGAGCCAGAGTCAGATTCGTGTCTCAGTGACCAGCCTACAATGCCATGTCAGCATAACCTAGCAAGTGAGAGGTAGGCTTGGTTTCCCAGGCCCTCCAGGGCATGTCTGAACAGCACTTTGGGAAAACCTCGGTCTTTCTCTTAGTAGATGTATAACTTGGACAGGTTGTTGAAACTTTGCCAATCTCAGTTTTCTCATTGTTGAAGTAGAGATGCTGACTGTGTTGTTGGTTTCTGTTGTTTTGTCTGCTAGGTGTCTCTTTCTTTGGGGAATGGTTCAATGCCATCTGATGATGGAGGGGTTACCATTCACCAGCTCCACATCTCTGGCCCAGGCTTGACGAGCAATAGTGACCCACTTTCTAAGCCATGCAGAGCAGCCCACAGCTGGGAAATTGACTTGAGTGAGGGCAATCAGAATCCTTCTCTGGGGTCTTATTTATTCTAAAGACAGAGGCCAACATTGTCTTTCTCCTTGCATCAAGATCTAAAGGTAGCTGCTGAAGCTGTGTTTCATCTTACATAGGGGAAAGCCAGTCTGGAGTAGGAGAGAATAAACCGAAGAGAGTTAAATGTAAGTGGGAGGAGAAGAGGGGAAGGGATACCAGGCTCAGGACACTCCAGGAGAGACCGTGTCCCTTGTCATCATCCCCAAAGCCACATTTGCCCCCAGACTTCCCTCTTGAGAGCTTGTTTGGAGGTTCCAGCAGTGGAGTGCAGCTCCTTGTATACCCTCGACCAAAGAACGGTCCTCCTCTATCAGGGAAGGTTGTCCTTTTCAACCGTGCACACAGCCTTGGGAGGGATGCACATGGAGCAGTGAGGGGCAAAGGGGTCACCTGCTTAGCCAGCCAGATCAGCTGAATCAACCCTGGCAGTCAATGGGGTGACAAATGTCATAGCCAGATTGCCCTCACATCCTCCAGATTTCCCTCTTAATGTGTTTCTTCAAAATTCCTTTTTTGTTGGTATTAATTTTGGTTGGGTTTCTAACATTGGACACTAAAAATAAAAAAAGTCCTGGCTAAATAAAATATCACCCTTACAGAGTTGTGAGCATTAAGGGAACTGTTTTATTTGTCAAGGGCTTATAGCCCAGTATCTGAAGAATGGCAAGTACTTAATAACTTACGGTTAATAGTGTTAGTGGGACTTGTCTTCTTCCTTGAACCCAGCCGATAAAGTGTCATCTATGGCATTGAATAGCATCAGCGTCATTTGGGAGCCTGTTAGAAATACTAAATCCCGGTCCCTATATGTGATCTTCTCAATCAGAATGTGCATTTGGCAAGGTCCACACTTGAGTTGTATGCAAAATACACTGTAAAAAGCACTGGCCTGGGTATGGTGAGGACTTTAGATATACCACCAGAAGCATGATCTATGTGATAAAGAATCGATAAGCTGGGCTTTATTAAATTGAAAACTCTATGAAATATAGTATCAAAAGATTTAGAAGGTAAGCCACAGACTGGGAGAAAATATTTGCAAAGACATATCTGACTGTTATCTAAAATATACAAAGAACTCTTTGAATAAAAAAGACAAGAAATAGCAAGTGTTGGCAAGGGTGTGGAGAAAAAGGAACTCTGGTGCACTGTTGGTGGGAAAGCAAGCTTGTTCCTGTACCTCACCCCTCTCCCTCCCCTCACTCAAATTGTCTCTCTCTCAAATAAATAAAATCTTTAAAAAAGACAATAATGAGATACCACTGTATGTTTATCAGACTGTCAAAGACTCAGAACACTGACAACACCAAATGCTGGTAAGGATGTGGAGCAACAGGAATTTTTACTTGTTGCTGGGAATGCAAAATGATACAGCCACTCTGGAAGACAGTTATTGTTTTATTTATTTCTTATTTAATACTAAACATACTGTTACTATAGGATGCATCATTCTTGTTACTTGGTAAGGACCCAAAGGAGTTGATGATTTAGGTTCACAAAGGAATCTGCACCTGGATGTTTAGAGCAACTTTTCACCAACACTTGAAAGCAACCAAGATGTCCTTTAGGAGGGGGCTAGGTTAATAAGTTGTGCTACATCCAGACAATGGAATATCATTCAGCACTAAAAAGAAGTGAGCCATCAAGCCGTGCAAACACACAGAGGAAACTTAAATGCATATTGCTAAAGCCAACCTGAGAAGGCTACGTACTGTATGATTCCCAATATACGACACTGTGGAAAAGGCAAATCTATGGAGACAGTAAAAAGAACAGTGGTTGCCAGGGGTTGGGGAGTGGGGAAGAGTGGACAGATGAAGCACAGAGGATTTTCACTGAATTGAAAAAACCCTGTGAGATACTAAATGATGGATACATGTCATTGCACGTTTTGCAAAACCCATAAAATGTACAGCACCAAGAGTGAACTCTAATGTAAACTATGGACTCAGGATAATTATGATATTTCAATGTTGATTCATCAATTGTAACAAATATACCATTCATGGATACTGGGGAAATCTGTGTATATGTAGGAGGAGGAGGTATGTGGGAAATTTCTCAGTTTTGCTGTGAACTCAAAACTTCTCTAAAAAAATAAAGTCTTAAAAGAAAGCACTGTCTGGACATCAGAACCACAAGCAACAAAAATAAAACCAGATGAATTAGAACAAAATCAAACTTCTGTGCATCGAAGGACACACTCCACAGAATGAAACACGATCTAAAGTATGGAACAAAATATCTACAAATCATACGCTAGATAATATATAAAGAACTACAACCCAACAACAAAAGCCTCCAAATAACCCAGTTAAAAGACAGGCCAAGGATTTGAACAGACGTTTCTCCAAAGATGCCAAATGGCAATAAGCACATGAAAAGGTGCTTAATATCACTGATCATAAAGAAAAAGCAAATCAAAACCACAGTGAGATATCACCTCGCACTCCATAGGATGCTACTCTCAAGACAAAACAAAACAACCCCCGGAGAATACTGAATGTTGAAGATGATGTGCTAACATTGGAACCCTTGGACAAGGTTGGTGGGACTGTAAAATGGTGCAGCCTCTGTGGGAAAGTCTGTCAGATCTTCAAAAATTAGACAGTTACCATACGATCCAGCAATTCTACTTTAAAGTAAGTACCTAAATGAACTGAACACAGGAACTCAAATAGATGTGTGTCCACCCATGGTTATGGTAGCACCATTCACAATAAGCAAGAGACAGAAGCAACCCAAGTGTCCATAGATCGATGAATAGATAAAGATGTGGTCTGTCCATACAATGGAGTCCTATTCAGCTTAAAAAGAAAGGAAGTTGTGACATCTGCTCTAATGTGGACGAACCTTGAGGGCATGGTCCTGAGTAAAATAAGTCAGTCACAGAAGGACAAATACTGATTCCACTCAAATGAAGTATCTAGAACAGTTAAGTTATAGAGACAGAAAGTAGAGTGGTGCCTGCCAGGATGGAAGGGAAGGGGTCAGAGTGAGCAGTTGCTGTTTAGTGGGTACAGACTTAGTTTTACAAGATGAAAAAGTTCTGGAGATTGGTTGCACAACAGTGTGACTATACTTAACACTACTGAAATGTACACTTAGAAATGGTTAAGATGGTAAATTTTATGCTCTGCATTTTTTACCGCCCCCCAAATTCAGACAAATGTCAAAAATTAAAATTAAAAACCACTGGCCTGGTTGACTGGAAGTTCTCTGATGGAAGGATCGGAGGGAAAGAGATGTCACAAGCGATTGTCCTACTAATTCCAAACAGAGACACTCAGATGTGTGCCATGGAAGTCAGAAAGTTGTGAGATAGGACAAAGGCTTCACAAACAAGTGGAAAGAGTTGGCAGTGAGAATATCACTAGCAAATAATTTATGACTAGCAGCCTTAGTCTATCACCTGGCTTTCATGGAGTACAAAAAAGACTGTGCATAATTGAAGTTTGGCTTGGCTCTTCCATAACTGTTACCAGGCTCTTTGTAGTAAATCTACTTGGACTTCTTTTCTAACCTAATTAGGGGAAGTTTGTTTCTGTACTAAATGTAGCCCTCACAATACAAAAGGGCCTTGTTCTGGAAAAATTCATTTCTAGGCCAGGGGAGTGAAAGTTTAAGCTGATTTGTAATTTGAAAACAATCCTAGAAATGGTCTTTAAGTTGTCAGTTCTTATCATACAGATCCTATGAGAGTACCAATGATCTGAAAGTTCTCAGCACCAACTTCATTCACAGCCAGTGGCCACTTGTAATAGATAGAACTTTCCATGGTTGAGTCAAGGAGTTTAAGATAAAGAATTTTAGGCCTGAGACTCTTCCTTCCTTCTAGTATTCAGGTCAATGTAGTACATAGACAAAGGATGTTTTCCAAATGCAGACCAGAATATTATATTAATGGTTAGACAAATGCCAGGCACCCACTCAAATGCATGGCTTCTGGGAAACTTTGATGGGGACACAGGTTCAACCTGTGCTCAGAGTAGGGGTTTTGGGGGAGACGGTAAAATGGCTTGCCAAAAGACATCTATGTCCTGATCTCTGGAACCTGTGAATGTGACCTTAAATGGTAAAAAAGCATCCTTGCAGATGCCATTAAATTAAGGATCTTGAGACAGGCAGAATTTCCTGGATTATCCAGGCAAGTCAGAAATGTCATCACATGCATGCTCTATAAGAAGGAGGTACAGAGAGTTTGGACAAGTCACAGAGAAGGTGACCTGAAGACAGGCAGATAGAGATTCTAAGATGTTGGCCTAGTAATTGTGGTGCTGTGGCCACAAGTCAGGGAATGCCAGCAGCCACCAGAGGGTAGAAGCCAGGAACAGACTCACCCTTAAAGTCCCTGGGGCACAGCCCTGCTGACACTTTGATTATGGCCCAGGGATCCTGATTTTAGACATCTGGCCTCCAGAACTGAGAGAGAATAATTTCAGTTGTTTTGAGTCATCCAGGTTGTGGTAATTTGTTACAACAAACAAAAATGAATACATTTTTAGTTATTAAAACTAAATAAGGCCCCTATGCCATGTGCATCCTTCTTTGGCACTCTGGTGCACGCACCCAGATGCAGGCATTCCCATAGCTTCAAGGAAACAGGACCAGGGGAGACAGGCAAACAGAAGGCTGGTGCACTGATGAGGAGGAGAAGGAAGAAACTTACCTTTGAGGCCAAGAGACCCTGCCCACTGGTAAATATGGCCTTGTGAACTTCATGTTTCAGCTCCCTCCATCCTTCCTCAGAGGAAAGAGCAGGAAGAGCAGGAAGGTAACAAGGTACTGAAATTGTTTCTTTCAAAATGAACCATCCTTGCCTCACTGCTTCCCATGTACACATTGTGGGGGGGGGAAGGAACTTGGGTCACAGATAGTGCTCCTTCTCCACCCCCACCCCCTTCGTCCTCTACCAATCCCATCTCCCCTTTTCTCTCTCCACCCCCTCAACTTACTCAGCTTTCCATGCCCCATTTCAGTGCATGGTGTCATGCCATACCCTATGCACATCAGGAGAAGGGGACCCCCTTGATTCCCCTTCTTCAATCATACTCCCATATCCAATTGGAAATTTAAGCCTTTTTATCCTCCACTAGAAATGCTTGTGAAAGAATGTCCCTTTTCCATTCTTTTGTCCTCTTCCTCATGAGACTCTTAATACCCAAATCGGATCCATTGTTGTCTTGATGGAACCCCTTTAATGACTTCCAGTTATGTTTAGCATTAACTTTTAGCTTGTTGTGGTTTAAGTTTGCTTTCTTTTGAGCTTCAGTTCCCTTCTTACTTTTACTCTGCCCTTGACTCTAAACTGTAGACTATGGCCACACAGATGCTCTGTGTCCTGACCACAGAAGTGGTTTCACAGCTCTGAGTCTACTATCCTTTCTGCTGTGTGATCTTCCATGGCTCCCCACCAGAACTGGAAGAACAAATCCCAGCCCTTTGCTGGTGCCTCTCTCTGACACTGGAGGAGGAAACCTGACCAGAGGACTTCTGGGAGGACAAGTCATCCTGGACATTGCTAATTAGCATCCTTGTCATTTCCAGCAAGAGTCTCAGAATCAACACACTTGTTCCAAAAGTTTCTAGATCACCGTCTAAACTGAGTAGATTCCCATCCTTGTTATTCTTCTAGAATGTACCCATTCATTTCTTGTTTAAGGAAACTTGGTTTACTTTTTTCTTTAATTCATTTATAAGAGGCCAATCTTGACACTTAATGTTTTTTTTTGTGGTAAATTAGGGGAAACAATTCTAATTCTACTCCATATTCACCTCCTTTTGCTCCTCTGCTCCCTTCTTCCCCTGTGTGAGCTTCTGCAAGCAGCCTTCCCAACCCCACCCAAGCACATCACTTAGCTCTTCCTTCCTTGCTGGAGTGTGCACAGTTGTGCAAAGTTGCCTGATGGTATAGTAGATCTCTTGGAAAATAGTATATTCTCATCAAAACAGGTCTGATGATGTACAGCTGTTGATTAAGTACTTGCAACTTTGAATTGTTTGTGCATTTGCCCAGAACTGACTGAACAGCCTAGAAAAGTCAAGATTATTTTGCCTCTATGATCAAAAGAAATGAGGGCTGATGAACATGTTGAGTTCAGCTAGAGCAATATGTGTTGTATCTCTGCATGTATAAATTTTAAAGTTGGGCAGGAAACAACAACAACAACAACAACAACAACAACAACCTGTCCCCTTGGGAGAAATTGGCTCCCCACTTAAAAGGACCTTTTGCTTCAGGTTGAGCTCCTGGCCTGGGTCTAAAGTATTGCTTCTTGGAAAGCAAGTTTAGTTTTACCCAAAAATGAGCTATAGCAACTTTTGTAGGAAAAGTCTATTTTTGTGTGGTAGAATCTATAGTCCATTCCATGTATACCCCAATGGAAAAAAGTCTTCTGTATCCTACTTTTCCTGCTGTTGGTTGGTTGGTTGGCATATATCACCCTCTGTCTCTAGGTCAGTGGTGCCCTCCAGTCACAGCAGCTCCTGTTAATGGAAAATATAGGAATTTTTGCATACTGTATGCCAATATGGCAGCCATTTTAAAGGATAAACCAATAGAACTGAACATTTAAGTCTTCTCTGAACTTTGTGCTGGACTTACCACTTTAGGCATGCTCTGTAAAAGTAGAAGAGGAGATGATAATACTGAAAAAGACCTGGACATTCATAGTTATAAGCTCTGAGCAGGTCTGCTCAGTGAAAGGGTCTGCTCAAGCTTTCTTCACCAGTTTCTTATTTAGGATCATGCTGTATAAACAGACACCTCTTCAGATGGAAGAGAAACCTGCTTGCCCTCTTTACAAAGTGGAGGGGGCTGCAGCCACAACAAATGACATCAGCTGTTTGCAGTGACCTCACCTTTTATAGAGAAGTCCTGGAGATCTTTCTGGCCAGGCTCATGAAAGCGAGATAGATAGCTTGGTAACTCTGAGAAAAACCACCATGTGTCCTGGGGGCACATTTGGGCTCTGTCACCCCTGAGTCCTGCCTAAGGGAATGAAACAACCTTCCTCTGCCCAACCGGAACTCTCAAATGGTACCTTGATTTGCTCATGTGGAAATTCACTGGAATTTTGTCACATGCCCTGTCCATTGCAACATCTTCTTCCAGGTAAGACCAATAACTGTTGGAAGGAACAACAGCTGAGGAAATAGCCACTCCCTTTTGGAATATTTTCCATCCACTCACAAATCCACCTACATCTGCCTTGATCACACTCCTGGAACCTGGTCTTCCTTGTGGCAATTGGGTCCATTGATCTTCTGATTCTATTTCCAGTGTCCTCCTCTGCCCCAAAACCTACAATAGTGCTTCCACCCATGGAAATATAGATGATACTTATCTACCAAAGTTCTGGGCGTCAAAAGAGTACTTGACAAACAAAGTCTTGTTTCCTACTCATTATGCTCAGAAGTATGGCTCATGGAAGGAGCACAAAACTAATTGGAAAAAAATGGAAAAAATTAAATTAGGCATGAGAAAATAAAAGAGTGAAGTCATGTAAGCTTCTCAAGTAAGAGAAAGAAACAGCTATGATGACGGGACTGAATTTGTAGCATAGATAGAGTGGGGGGCAACACACAGGACATGATCAAAAAAGGCACGAAACATAGGTGGAGATTAACATGAACATGAGCCATTAGCAAATGGAGCAACAGGTTTTGTTTTGTGAGTGAAAGTTCCAATCAGTTCAGTCCACCAATCGATTTTATTGTTTTGTTTTGGTTTTCTCCCCATAGAATTGACTGGTGATGCTGTGCTTTGAGGGCATCTGATGCCCAAGCCCGCCCTGCCTCATCTGAGCCATGCCATCTTATTCACAAGATAACATTTCAGACTGGAGCTGCGTTAGGAAAACAAGCCTAAAAAATAATGCAAGGTCACATTGTACTAAGATGTCCTTTGGCTTGTGTTTTGAGAGAGAACTCAGGTATGCTGACTTTCCCCTGGATAATTATCTGTATTAAGGCAGACATCTTGAAGGGTATTTCAGGTAGACCCTACGTCTCCTTGAAAATTAACTCCACAACATTTGTTGAGTACCTACTAAGATCAGTTTCCATGTGAAGTGTCTAGAGATGATAAAAACACATCCCTGCCTATAAAATGTTCAAGGTTAAGTGAAAGGGACAGTCATGGGCAGTGAGCTCTATATAACCTGATGAATGTAGTGGTACAGGCCAAGCACCAGAACCAAGAAAGAGCCTCATACCTTTAATAACCATTTACTGGGTGCTTACTATGCCTCTCTGTTTCTCTCTTCTCTTCCTGTCTCTTGCATGCCCAAGCATGCTATTTCCAAGGATTAGATATGGGGGTATAGTGGATACCTGTTGTCTTTTCCTGTTCCCCTTTTCCCATTGTTTTGGTGGTACTGCACCATTTTTCTTCTGGGGAACTGTTCTTTCTCCACCCCCTGTCCTTGTGACTCTAAGTGTGTCTTGACCCACTTCCTGGTCTGGAGACACATGCGTGTTCCACACTCCTGTCCAGAGATAGATTTGGAAATGAGCATGTGATCCAAATCAGACTAGATCAGAGTTATCCCTGGACACTCATGAGAGAATGAACACTCTCTTCTGTGGTTGCTAAGCAGGTGGGGTGCACACTTGAATATGCAGGCTCCTCCAGCAGAAAGCCTCATGGAGAATGAAGCTGATGTAGGGGAAAGACAAACAAAAGGCAGAGATGAACTGGACCTGGGTGGTCATTCTGCATCCTGGGCCCAACCCATGAACATGTCTGGGCAGATGTGTGGACTTGCAGATATGTGATCCTCCAAACCTCCAGCACAAACTTCACACCAGGTCATCAGGAAGAGTTGAGTAGCTGTTAACCACATGATACTCTCTGACTTTCATCTGCTATTTTTCTTGGTGAATAGCTTCTTTGGGAGGAGGGGTGTCTGGCAAGGTAGGATCCAGGAGTGCTTGGGTTCCTGGTCATAATCTCAATCGTGATGCTATCAGACGTCTTCAGTGCTCTCAGCAGAGGCCATGCAGTCATTTCCCCACTTGTATTCAGATAGGATTTAAGTCCTCTAAGAGCTTTTGTCAACAGCATCAATGGTTATTTGCAGGGTCATGTCATTAGTTTTCTCATCCATTAAACCATTAATGAACTGTGGCTACAAAACCTTTTGAAAAAGTATGAAATGGAAACACCCAAACCTCTGTCTCCCATGATGTTAGTATATAACCAATTATTTGCAATCATCACAAAGGACTTTAACTTGGAATAAAACACCCTTTCCACTATATCTTAAAAAGGTATGGGGACAGATGGTAGCTACTCTTCTGGTGAACACAACATAACATATAGAGAAGTTGAATCACTAAGTTGTACACCCGAAACTAATGTAACATTGTGTCAACTCTATTCAAATTAAAAAAAAAATTTTTTTTAAAGTACAGATACCAGGGTGCCTGGATGGCTCAGTCAGTTGAGTGTCTGACTCTTGGTTTTGCTTCAGGTCATGATCTCAGGTTTGTGAGATCGAGCCCAGTGTGGGGATATCTGTGCTTGGCAGGGAGTCTGCTTGAGATTCTCTCTCTCTTCCTCTGCCCCTCACCCTGATCATGCTCTCTCTCTCTCTCAAATAAATCTTCAAAACAATCAAGTACAGATACCATAGTCAGACCTTTCTTCTAGTACAATGTGCTAGTTGATCACCACCCAACTATTAAAATGACTAAATAAAACCCAAACTAACAGTAACATATCTGTCCAGAATGTGGAGCAACAGGAACTCTCAGTCATTCTTGGCAGTGATGCCAAATGGTACAGCCACTTTGGCAGTTGGTTTGTCACTTCGGTTTGTCAGTTGTTAGAAAGTTAAATATAGACCTACCATATGATCAAGTAATCAGACTCAGAGGTTGAAAACTTATGTTCACACAAAAACCGGCACACTGAATGTTGATAGCAGTTCTATTCACAATTTCCCAAACTTGTAGAAACCAAAATGTCCTTCAAGATGTGGTTGGATAGTTGTGGCTCATCTATACAATTGAACATTGTTCAGAAAACTATGCTGTGAAGCCACAGACATGAGGAAAACTTAAATGCATATTGCTAAGTGAAAATGGCAGTTTGGAAATGTTACATAGTGAATGAGTCCAATTATATGACACTCTGGATAAGACAAAAGTATAAAAATTATGAAAAGATCAATGACTGCTGGAGGTTTGAGGGTGAGGGGCAGGGAGGGAGGAGTAGGTTGTGCAGATTTTCATGGCTTTAATGAAACTCTTATGTATGACAGTGTGACCATGCACATATGGACAACTAGAACTATAAAAAACCCAGTGTGAAACATAATATAAACTAGAAACTTTAATCAACTATAACAAATGTACCACATTAATACACTGTGTTAATTGTATTACGATTAGGGGGGTACTCTAATCGAGGGTTTTATGGGAACTCTGTACTCCCTACTCAGTGTTCTATTCTGAAAATCTAAAACTATTTTAAAAATGAGGAATTAACTTAAAGAATGATATTGATAAATCAATTTATTCAATAATTCAGAATGTTTACAAAAGCCTTGCATAAAATGCAAAATAATAATTTAGGTGTGTGATGTAATTTGACATTAAATTTTGTAACAAGTAAGAAGCAAGCAGATAAAAAACTATCAATAGATTAGTATTTCTAAATACACATGCAGTAAAATTTGCTGATTTTTTTTCTTTTTTTTTTTTAATTTTATTTTTTATAAACATATATTTTTATCCCCAGGGGTACAGGTCTGCGAATCGCCAGGTTTACACACTTCACAGCACTCACCATAGCACATACCCTCCCCAATATCCATAACCCCATCCCCCCTCCCCCAACCCCCCTCCCCCCATCAACCCTCAGTTTGTTTTGTGAGATTAAGAGTCACTTACGGTTTGTCTCCCTCCCAATCCCATCTTGTTTCATTTACTCTTCTCCTACCCCCTTAACCCCCCATGTTGCATCTCCTCTCCCTCATATCAGGGAGATCATAGGATAGTTGTCTTTCTCCGATTGACTTATTTCGCTAAGCATGATACCCTCTAGTTCCATCCATGTCGTCGCAAATGGCAAGATTTCATTTCTTTTGATGGCTGCATAGTATTCCATTGTGTATAAGGACCACATCTTCTTTATCCATTCGTCTGTTGATGGACATCTAGGTTCTTTCCATAGTTTGGCTATTGTAGACATTGCTGCTATAAACATTTGGGTGCACGTGCCCCTTCGGATCAACACGTTTGTATCTTTAGGGTAAATACCCAGCAGTGCAATTGCTGGGTCATAGGGTAGTTCTATTTTCAACATTTTGAGGAACCTCCATGCTGTTTTCCAGAGTGGTTGCACCAGCTTGCATTCCCACCAACAGTGTAGGAGGGTTCCCCTTTCTCCGCATCCTCGCCAGCATCTGTCATTTCCTGACTTGTTAATTTTAGCCATTCTGACTGGTGTGAGGTGATATCTCATGGTGGTTTTGATTTGTATTTCCCTGATGCCGAGTGATATGGAGCACTTTTTCATGTGTCTGTTGGCCATCTGGATGTCTTCTTTGCAGAAAGGTCTGTTCATGTCCTCTGCCCATTTCTTGATTGGATTCTTTGTTCTTTGGGTGTTGAGTTTGCTAAGTTCTTTATAGATTTTGGACACTAGCCCTTTATCTGATATGTCATTTGCCAATATCTTCTCCCATTCTGTCAGTTGTCTTTTGGTTTTGTTCACTGTTTCCTTTGCTGTGCAAAAGCTTTTGATCTTGATAAAATCCCAATAGTTCATTTTTGCCCTTGCTTCCCTTGCCTTTGGTGATGTTCCTAGGAAGATGTTGCTGCGGCTGAGGTCGAAGAGGTTGCTGCCTGTGTTCTCCTCGAGGATTTTGATGGATTCCTTTCTCACATTGAGATCCTTCATCCATTTTGAGTCTATTTTCGTGTGTGGTGTAAGGAAATGATCCAATTTCATTTTTCTGCATGTGGCTGTCCAATTTTCCCAACACCATTTATTGAAGAGGCTGTCTTTTTTCCATTGGACATTCTTTCCTGCTTTGTCGAAGATGAGTTGACCATAGAGTTGAGGGTCTATTTCTGGGCTCTCTATTCTGTTCCATTGATCTATGTGTCTGTTTTTGTGCCAGTACCAGGCTGTCTTGATGATGACAGCTTTGTAATAGAGCTTGAAGTCCGGAATTGTGATGCCACCAACTTTGGCTTTCTTTTTCAATATTCCTTTGGCTCTTCGAGGTCTTTTCTGGTTCCATATGAATTTTAGGATTATTTGTTCCATTTCTTTGAAAAAAATGGATGGTACTTTGATAGGAATTGCATTAAATGTATAGATTGCTTTAGGCAGCATAGACATTTTCACAATATTTATTCTTCCAATCCAGGAGCATGAACATTTTTCCATTTCTTTATGTCTTTCTCAATTTCTTTCATGAGTACTTTATAGTTTTCTGAGTATAGATTCTTAGTCTCTTTGGTTAGGTTTATTCCTAGGTATCTTATAGTTTTGGGTGCAATTGTAAATGGGATGGACTCCTTAATTTCTCTTTCTTCTGTCTTGTTGTTGGTGTAGAGAAATGCAACTGATTTCTGTGCATTGATTTTATATCCTGACACTTGACTGAATTCCTGTACAAGTTCTAGCAGTTTTGGAGTGGAGTCTTTTGGGTTTTCCACATAGAGTATCATATCATCTGCGAAGAGTGATAGTTTGACTTCTTCTTTGCCGATTTGGATGCCTTTAATTTCCTTTTGTTGTCTGATTGCTGAGGCTAGGACTTCTAGTACTATGTTGAATAGCAGTGGTGATAACGGACATCCCTGCCGTGTTCCTGACCTTAGCGGAAAAGCTTTCAGTTTTTCTCCATTGAGAATGATATTTGCGGTGGGTTTTTCATAGATGGCTTTGATAATGTTGAGGTATGTGCCGTCTATCCCTACACTTTGAAGAGTTTTGATCAGGAAGGGATGCTGTACTTTGTCAAATGCTTTTTCAGCATCTATGGAGAGTATCATATGATTCTTGTTCTTTCTTTTATTAATGTGTTGTATCACATTGATTGATTTGCGGATGTTGAACCAACCTTGCAGCCCTGGAATAAATCCCACTTGGTCGTGGTGAATAATCCTTTTAATGTACTGTTGAATCCTATTGGCTAGTATTTTGGCGAGAATTTTTCCATCTGTGTTCATCAAGGATATTGGTCTGTAGTTCTCTTTTTGATGGGATCCTTCTCTGGTTTTGGGATCAAGGTGATGCTGGCCTCATAGAATGAGTTTGGAAGTTTTCCTTCTATTTCTATTTTTTGGAACAGTTTCAGGAGAATAGGAATTAGTTCTTCTTTAAATGTTTGGTAGAATTCCCCCGGGAAGCCGTCTGGCCCTGGGCTTTTGTTTGTTTGGAGATTTTTGATGACTGTTTCAATCTCCTTACTGGTTATGGGTCTGTTCAGGCTTTCCATTTCTTCCTGGTTCAGTTGTGGTAGTTTATATGTCTCTAGGAATGCATCCATTTCTTCCAGATTGTCAAATTTGTTGGCGTAGGGTTGTTCATAGTATGTTCTTATAATTGTCTGTATTTCTTTGGTGTTCGTTGTGATCTCTCCTCTTTCATTCATGATTTTATTTATTTGGGTCCTTTCTCTTTTCTTTTTGATAAGTCTGGCTAGGGGTTTATCAATCTTATTAATTCTTTCAAAGAACCAGCTCCTAGTTTCGTTGATTTGTTCTATTGTTTTTTTTGGTTTCTATTTCATTGATTTCTGCTCTGATCTTTATGATTTCTCTTCTCCTGCTGGGTTTAGGATTTCTTTCTTGTTCTTTCTCCAGCTCCTTTAGGTGTAGGGTTAGGTTGTGTACCTGAGACCTTTCTTGTTTCTTGAGAAAGGCTTGTACCACTATATACTTTCCTCTCAGGACTGCCTTTGTTGTGTCCCACAGATTCTGAACCGTTGTGTTTTCATTATCATTTGTTTCCATAAATTTTTTCAATTCTTCTTTAATTTCCTGGTTGACCCATTCATTCTTTAGAAGGATGCTGTTTAGTCTCCATGTATTTGGGTTCTTTCCAAATTTCCTCTTGTGATTGAGTTCTAGCTTCAGAGCATTGTGGTCTGAAAATATGCAGGGAATGATCCCAATCTTTTGATACCGGTTGAGACTTGATTTAGGACCAAGAATGTGATCTATTCTGGAGAATGTTCCATGTGCACTAGAGAAGAATGTGTATTCTGTTGCTTTGGGATGAAATGTTCTGAATATATCTGGGATGTCCATCTGGTCCAGTGTGTCATTTAAGGCCTTGATTTCCTTGTTGATCTTTTGCTTGGATGATCTGTCCATTTCAGTGAGGGGAGTGTTAAAATCCCCTACTATTATTGTATTCTTGTCGTTGTGTTCCTTTGATTTTGTTATTAATTGGTTTATATAGTTGGCTGCTCCCACGTTAGGGGCATAGATATTTAAAATTGTTAGAGCTTCTTGTTGGACAGTTCCTTTGAGTATGATATAGTGTCCTTCCTCATCTCTTATTATAGTCTTTGGCTTAAAATCTAATTGATCTGCTATAAGGATTGCCACTCCTGCTTTCTTCTGATGTCCATTAGCATGGTAAATTCTTTTCCACCCCCTCACTTTAAACCTGGAGGTGTCTTCAGGTTTAAGATGAGTTTCTTGTAGGCAACATATAGATGGGTTTTGTTTTTTGATCCATTCTGATACCCTGTGTCTTTTGATTGGGGCATTTAGCCCATTAACATTCAGGGTAAGTATTGAGAGATATGAATTTAGTGCCATTGTATTGCCTATAAGGTGACTGTTATTGTATATTGTCTCTGTTTCTTTCTGATCTACTACTTTTAGGGTCTCTCTTTGCTTAGAGGACCCCTTTCAATATTTCCTGTAGAGCTGGTTTGGTGTTTGCAAATTCTTTCAGTTTTTGTTTGTCCTGGAAGCTTTTAATCTCTCCGTCTATTTTCAATGATAGCCTAGCTGGATATAGTATTCTTGGCTGCATGTTTTTCTCATTTAGTACTCTGAATATATCATGCCAGCTCTTTCTGGCCTGCCAGGTCTCTGTGGATAAGTCTGCTGCCAATCTAATATTTTTATCATTGTACGTTACAGACTTCTTTTCCCGGGCTGCTTTCAAGATCTTCTCTTTGTCACTAAGACTTGTAAATTTTACTATTAGGTGACGGGGTGTGGACCTATTCTTATTGATTTTGAGGGGGGGTTCTCTGAACCTCCTGGATTTTGATGCTTGTTCCCTTTGCCATATTGGGGAAATTCTCTCCAATAATTCTCTCCAATATACCTTCTGCTCACCTCTCCGTTTCCTCTTCTTCTGGAATCCCAATTATTCTAATGTTGTTTCGTCTTATGGTGTCACTTATCTCTCGAATTCTCCCCTCGTGGTCCAGTAGCTGTTTGTCCCTCTTTTGCTCAGCTTCTTTATTCTCTGTCATTTGGTCTTCTATATCGCTAATTCTTTCTTCTGCCTCATTTATCCTAGCAGTGAGAGCCTCCATTTTTGATTGCACCTCATTAATAGCTTTTTTGATTTCAACTTGGTTAGATTTTAGTTCTTTTATTTCTCCAGAAAGGGCTTTTATATCTCCCGAGAGGGTTGCTTTAATATCTTCCATGCCTTTTTCAAGCCCGGCTAGAACATTGAGAATCGTCATTCTGAACTCTAGATCTGACATATTACCAATGTCTGTATTGATTAGGTCCCTAGCCTTTGGTACTGCTTCTTGTTCTTTTTTTGTTGTGAATTCTTCCGCCTTGTCATTTTGTCCAGATAAGAGTATATGAAGGAGCAAGTAAAATACTAAAAGGGTGGCAACAACCCCAGGAAAATATGCTTTACCCAAATCAGAAGAGATCCCAAATCGTGAGGGGGGAGAAAGGGGATAAAAAGGGGTTCAGAAAGGAAAAAAAAAAGAAAAGAAACTATTAAAAAAAGAGAGCCGATAAAGAAAAAATATAAAAAGGAAAAAAAAATATATATATATATATATTAGATAAACCATTTAAAAAATGTTAAAAAAGAAAACGGTAAAAGTTAAAAAAATTTAGCAGAAGAAGAGAAAAAAAAATTGAAAACGAGAAAAAAGAATTAAATTAACTGCAAGGCTAAAGAATCATGGGGAGAAAGCCATGAGTTCCGTGCTTTGCTTTCTTCTCCTCTGGAAATCCGCCGCTCTCCTTGGTATTGAAACTGCACTCCTTGGTAGGTGAACTTGGTCCTGGCTGGGTTTCTCGTTGATCCTCTGGGGGAGGGGCCTGTTGTAGTGATTCTCAAGCATCTTTGCCCCAGGCGGAGTTGCACCGCCCTTACCCGGGGCCGGGCTGAGTAATCCGCTCGGGTTTGCTGGGTTTGCTTTCGGGAGCCTTTGTTCCCTGAGTGCTTTCTGTAGAGTTCTGGAAGATGGGAATGAAGATGGCTGCCTCCCGGTCTCCAGCCCGGAGGAGCCGAGAGCCCGGGGCCCCACTCCTCAGTGCGCCCTCAGAGAACAGTGCCCAATGACTCCCGTCACCCTGGCCTCCGGCTGCACTCCGAGCTGACCGAGCCTGCGACCGGTTCAAGGTAACCCCGAGCTGAGAGCTCACTCCTCGGCTCTGTCTCTGTAGCCGGCTTCCCCGTTCTAATTCCGGTAAGCTCTGCAACACTCAGACACCCCCAATCCTTCTGTGACCCTGTGGGACCTGAGGCTGCGCTGACCCCGCCTGGGCTTCACCCCAGTTAAGCCTCTGGAGCGATGTCCCTCAGCGGAACAGACTTTTAAAAGTCCCGATTTTGTGCTCCGTTGCTCTGCCGCTCACCGGGAGCTGGCCCCTCCCCCCGCGGTCTATCTTCCCGTCGCTTTGGATTCACTTCTCCGCCAGTCCTACCTTGCAGAAAGTGGTTGATTTTCTGTTTCTGGAATTGCTGTTCTTCTTCTCTTCAATCTCCCATTGGATTTGTAGGTGTTTGCAATCTTTAGATAAGCTATTTAGCTGATCTCCCGCTACCTGAAGTAGTCTCAGCCTGCTACTTCTCCCGGGAAGTTAATATTTAATGGGGACAGAGTTTCTGTTGGAGGTGATGAGAAAGTCTAGAAATGGATGGTATTTAGTGATAGTAACTCAAAACTGACTTTGCCTAACACCACTGAACTGTTATACTTAGAAATGATAAAATTGTAAATAACATGATATGTGTATATTTACCACAATAAAAATTGTTTTAAAAGTAAGAAATTCTATCAGAAAAACACTAAAATTCAAAATGTATATGGCCAAACATTTCTTCCTGTAGTTAGAACATATATCTGAAAAGCTACCTCATAATCAGAAGTTGCTAGGTAACCATGGCAGTGGACCAGAGAGGGGAGGGGAGAAATGTTTAGTAGAAATGGTCTCACCAATGGGTCCATCAGCTCTCTTCCCATTATTCCATCCACTCAAAAGCTAGGACTAGGGCAGTGGGACCAGACAACTGGAAACCCAACTGACTTCTCCCCAGGCTGCAGAGCTTAAATGAGCAGTGCCCATATTCCTCTATGACTCACTTTTCATGACTTACATGGGTGACTAGCCCCTCTTCTTCTGACTGACATGTTCTTCCTTTTTTTTTTTTTAAGCATGTATTTTTTTTTAATTTCCTTTCAGTGTAACAGAATTCATTGTTTATGCACCACACTCAGTGTTCCATGCAATATGTGCCCTCCATAATACCCACCACCTGGCTCCCCCAAACTCCCAACATCCCACCCCTTCAAAACTCTCAGGTTGTTTTTCAGAGTCCATAGTCTCTCATGGTTCATCTCCCCTTCCAATTTCCCTCAACTCCCTTCTCCTCTCCATCTCCCCATGTCCTCCATGTTATTTGTTATGCTCCACAAATAAGTGAAACCATATGATACTTGACTCTCTCTGCTTGACTTATTTCACTCAGCATAATCTCTTTTAGTCCCGTCCATGTTGTTACAAAAGTTGGGTATTCATCCTTTCTGATGGAGGCATAATACTCCATAGTGTATATGGACCACATCTTCCTTATCCATTCGTCCATTGAAGGGAATCTTGGTTCCTTCCACAGTTTGGCGACCATGGCCATTGCTGCTATAAACCTTGGGGTACAGATAGCCCTTCTTTTCACCTCATCTGTATCTTTGGGATAAATGCCCAGTGGTGCAATTGCAGAGTCATAGGGAAGCTCTATTTTTAGTTTCTTAAAGAATCTCCACACTGTTTTCCAAAGTGGCTGCACCAACTTGCATTCTCACCAACAGTGTAAGAGGGTTCCCCTTTCTCCACATCCTCTCCAACACACGTTGTTTCCTGTCTTGCTAATTTTGGCCATTCTAACTGGTATAAGGTGGTATCTCAATTTGATTTTAATTTGAATTTCTCTGATGGCTAGTGATGATGAACATTTTTTCATGTGTCTGATAGCCATTTGTATGTCTTCATTGGAGAAGTGTCTCTTCATGTCTTCTGCCCATTTTTTGACATGATTATCTGTTTTGTGTGTGCTGAGTTTAAGAAGTTCTTTATAGATCCTGGATATCAACCTTTTGTCTGTACTGTCATTTGTGAATATCTTCTCCCATTCTGTGGGTTGCCTCTTTGTTTTGTTGACTGTTTCCGTTGACATGTTCTTTCTTGAATCACGCTCAGACTTTCAACAAAATTAAGGTTAACACCCCCAATGCCTGAAAATTTTTGTCTCTTTAAAATGACATTACTTTTGGCTGCTTTGATCTGTTGCTTATGTCATCAATTATAAGTTCTTGTTTGGGGGAGGAGAGGATGAATCTGTACAGAACCCCTTAAGAACAGTAACCATAAGAATCTGTTGCTCTCATGGCCTCACGCTAAGGGAATTAGAGCCCTCTGCACCTTTTGCCTGTACGGGAAAAGAAGGAAGACATTAGTGAAAATCATTTGAAGAGTTTTACAAGCCACATAATGGATAAAGTGCTGTACAAAAGATTAGGACAGAATTATTGCCATTAATAAATAAAGATGAAACAACAGGGACAGGCCTAATTTGCTCAGTTCCACTCGATATATCTTTCAAATCACCCACACCTTGTCCTTTAAGCGATTTATGATGCTAATGGTTAAGCATTATTCCTGCCACAGGGCACAGAACATCGCACAGAACCTGGGGAAGGGAAAGCTTGCACCGGGGAATGTCCTCGTTCTTGAAGAAATATAGGTCTCCCTCAGGAGTGCACATAGAAATACAAAAATTCAATCTAGAGTCATTTCCAGGGAAGTGATTTCTTAAAGACTGCAGGCAAAGCGTGGTGTAATTTACAGCAGGAAGATTTATGCCATCACAGATGAAAAATCTTGCTAGAAATATATTTCCATAGGTATTGTCATTTTTATTTAAAATGACATTTAAATAAATGAATTATAAATAAAATGACATAATAAATAAAATGACACTTAAAATAAATAAAATTTATTTAGTAGCACCAAAGCATAAACTGTGGTTTGAAATTTTAGATGGGTATTTAAGATTCTTCTGTACCATGTTTAATATTTTGTTTGCAGTATGAATGGGGTGGAGAGTTAATAAGCTTATTTCCTTAACCAAAGCTTCATTTTATTTTTTACTTACAAAATATGTGTTTATCAATGTGTACATTGATTTTTTGCCATGTACATGCAGATTTTCACACTAAAATGTTAGCTGTGCTATAGCATTTTTGTTTTTTTAATATTCAAAGTTAATTTTTAATTGACCAAATTCTCTGTAATTGTGTCTAGAGCTGCATAAAAGATGAGAAAATTTTATCAAAAAAATCAGCAAATTTGGAGGAGGAGTCAAGATGGCGGAGAAGTAGCAGCTGAGACTACTTCAGGTAACGGGAGATCAGCTAAATAGCTTATCTAAAGATTGCAAACACCTACAAATCCAATGGGAGATTGAAGAGAAGAAGAACAGCAATTCCAGAAACAGAAAATCAACCACTTTCTGCAAGGTAGGACTGGCGGAGAAGTGAATCCAAAGCGACGGGAAGATAGACCGCGGGGGGAGGGGCCAGCTCCCGGTGAGCGGCAGAGCAACGGAGCACAAAATCGGGACTTTTAAAAGTCTGTTCCGCTGAGGGACATCGCTCCAGAGGCTTAACTGGGGTGAAGCCCAGGCGGGGTCAGCGCAGCCTCAGGTCCCACAGGGTCACAGAAGGATTGGGGGTGTCTGAGTGTTGCAGAGCTTACCGGAATTAGAACGGGGAAGCCGGCTACAGAGACAGAGCCGAGGAGTGAGCTCTCAGCTCGGGGTTACCTTGAACCGGTCGCAGGCTCGGTCAGCTCGGAGTGCAGCCGGAGGCCAGGGTGACGGGAGTCATTGGGCACTGTTCTCTGAGGGCGCACTGAGGAGTGGGGCCCCGGGCTCTCGGCTCCTCCGGGCTGGAGACCGGGAGGCAGCCATCTTCATTCCCATCTTCCAGAACTCTACAGAAAGCACTCAGGGAACAAAGGCTCCCGAAAGCAAACCCAGCAAACCCGAGCGGATTACTCAGCCCGGCCCCGGGTAAGGGCGGTGCAACTCCGCCTGGGGCAAAGATGCTTGAGAATCACTACAACAGGCCCCTCCCCCAGAGGATCAACGAGAAACCCAGCCAGGACCAAGTTCACCTACCAAGGAGTGCAGTTTCAATACCAAGGAGAGCGGCGGATTTCCAGAGGAGAAGAAAGCAAAGCACGGAACTCATGGCTTTCTCCCCATGATTCTTTAGCCTTGCAGTTAATTTAATTCTTTTTTCTCGTTTTCAATTTTTTTTTCTCTTCTTCTGCTAAATTTTTTTAACTTTTACCGTTTTCTTTTTTAACATTTTTTAAATGGTTTATCTAATATATATATATATATATTTTTTTTTCCTTTTTATATTTTTTCTTTATCGGCTCTCTTTTTTTAATAGTTTCTTTTCTTTTTTTTTCCTTTCTGAACCCCTTTTTATCCCCTTTCTCCCCCCTCACGATTTGGGATCTCTTCTGATTTGGGTAAAGCATATTTTCCTGGGGTTGTTGCCACCCTTTTAGTATTTTACTTGCTCCTTCATATACTCTTATCTGGACAAAATGACAAGGCGGAAGAATTCACAACAAAAAAAAGAACAAGAAGCAGTACCAAAGGCTAGGGACCTAATCAATACAGACATTGGTAATATGTCAGATCTAGAGTTCAGAATGACGATTCTCAATGTTCTAGCCGGGCTTGAAAAAGGCATGGAAGATATTAAAGCAACCCTCTCGGGAGATATAAAAGCCCTTTCTGGAGAAATAAAAGAACTAAAATCTAACCAAGTTGAAATCAAAAAAGCTATTAATGAGGTGCAATCAAAAATGGAGGCTCTCACTGCTAGGATAAATGAGGCAGAAGAAAGAATTAGCGATATAGAAGACCAAATGACAGAGAATAAAGAAGCTGAGCAAAAGAGGGACAAACAGCTACTGGACCACGAGGGGAGAATTCGAGAGATAAGTGACACCATAAGACGAAACAACATTAGAATAATTGGGATTCCAGAAGAAGAGGAAACGGAGAGGTGAGCAGAAGGTATATTGGAGAGAATTATTGGAGAGAATTTCCCCAATATGGCAAAGGGAACAAGCATCAAAATCCAGGAGGTTCAGAGAACCCCCCCTCAAAATCAATAAGAATAGGTCCACACCCCGTCACCTAATAGTAAAATTTACAAGTCTTAGTGACAAAGAGAAGATCTTGAAAGCAGCCCGGGAAAAGAAGTCTGTAACGTACAATGATAAAAATATTAGATTGGCAGCAGACTTATCCACAGAGACCTGGCAGGCCAGAAAGAGCTGGCATGATATATTCAGAGTACTAAATGAGAAAAACATGCAGCCAAGAATACTATATCCAGCTAGGCTATCATTGAAAATAGACGGAGAGATTAAAAGCTTCCAGGACAAACAAAAACTGAAAGAATTTGCAAACACCAAACCAGCTCTACAGGAAATATTGAAAGGGGTCCTCTAAGCAAAGAGAGACCCTAAAAGTAGTAGATCAGAAAGAAACAGAGACAATATACAATAACAGTCACCTTATAGGCAATACAATGGCACTAAATTCATATCTCTCAATACTTACCCTGAATGTTAATGGGCTAAATGCCCCAATCAAAAGACACAGGGTATCAGAATGGATCAAAAAACAAAACCCATCTATATGTTGCCTACAAGAAACTCATCTTAAACCTGAAGACACCTCCAGGTTTAAAGTGAGGGGGTGGAAAAGAATTTACCATGCTAATGGACATCAGAAGAAAGCAGGAGTGGCAATCCTTATAGCAGATCAATTAGATTTTAAGCCAAAGACTATAATAAGAGATGAGGAAGGACACTATATCATACTCAAAGGAACTGTCCAACAAGAAGCTCTAACAATTTTAAATATCTATGCCCCTAACGTGGGAGCAGCCAACTATATAAACCAATTAATAACAAAATCAAAGGAACACAACGACAAGAATACAATAATAGTAGGGGATTTTAACACTCCCCTCACTGAAATGGACAGATCATCCAAGCAAAAGATCAACAAGGAAATCAAGGCCTTAAATGACACACTGGACCAGATGGACATCCCAGATATATTCAGAACATTTCATCCCAAAGCAACAGAATACACATTCTTCTCTAGTGCACATGGAACATTCTCCAGAATAGATCACATTCTTGGTCCTAAATCAAGTCTCAACCGGTATCAAAAGATTGGGATCATTCCCTGCATATTTTCAGACCACAATGCTCTGAAGCTAGAACTCAATCACAAGAGGAAATTTGGAAAGAACCCAAATACATGGAGACTAAACAGCATCCTTCTAAAGAATGAATGGGTCAACCAGGAAATTAAAGAAGAATTGAAAAAATTTATGGAAACAAATGATAATGAAAACACAACGGTTCAGAATCTGTGGGACACAACAAAGGCAGTCCTGAGAGGAAAGTATATAGTGGTACAAGCCTTTCTCAAGAAACAAGAAAGGTCTCAGGTACACAACCTAACCCTACACCTAAAGGAGCTGGAGAAAGAACAAGAAAGAAATCCTAAACCCAGCAGGAGAAGAGAAATCATAAAGATCAGAGCAGAAATCAATGAAATAGAAACCAAAAAAAACAATAGAACAAATCAACGAAACTAGGAGCTGGTTCTTTGAAAGAATTAATAAGATTGATAAACCCCTAGCCAGACTTATCAAAAAGAAAAGAGAAAGGACCCAAATAAATAAAATCATGAATGAAAGAGGAGAGATCACAACGAACACCAAAGAAATACAGACAATTATAAGAACATACTATGAACAACCCTACGCCAACAAATTTGACAATCTGGAAGAAATGGATGCATTCCTAGAGACATATAAACTACCACAACTGAACCAGGAAGAAATGGAAAGCCTGAACAGACCCATAACCAGTAAGGAGATTGAAACAGTCATCAAAAATCTCCAAACAAACAAAAGCCCAGGGCCAGACGGCTTCCCGGGGGAATTCTACCAAACATTTAAAGAAGAACTAATTCCTATTCTCCTGAAACTGTTCCAAAAAATAGAAATAGAAGGAAAACTTCCAAACTCATTCTATGAGGCCAGCATCACCTTGATCCCAAAACCAGAGAAGGATCCCATCAAAAAAGAGAACTACAGACCAATATCCTTGATGAACACAGATGGAAAAATTCTCGCCAAAATACTAGCCAATAGGATTCAACAGTACATTAAAAGGATTATTCACCACGACCAAGTGGGATTTATTCCAGGGCTGCAAGGTTGGTTCAACATCCGCAAATCAATCAATGTGATACAACACATTAATAAAAGAAAGAACAAGAATCATATGATACTCTCCATAGATGCTGAAAAAGCATTTGACAAAGTACAGCATCCCTTCCTGATCAAAACTCTTCAAAGTGTAGGGATAGACGGCACATACCTCAACATTATCAAAGCCATCTATGAAAAACCCACCGCAAATATCATTCTCAATGGAGAAAAACTGAAAGCTTTTCCGCTAAGGTCAGGAACACGGCAGGGATGTCCGTTATCACCACTGCTATTCAACATAGTACTAGAAGTCCTAGCCTCAGCAATCAGACAACAAAAGGAAATTAAAGGCATCCAAATCGGCAAAGAAGAAGTCAAACTATCACTCTTCGCAGATGATATGATACTCTATGTGGAAAACCCAAAAGACTCCACTCCAAAACTGCTAGAACTTGTACAGGAATTCAGTCAAGTGTCAGGATATAAAATCAATGCACAGAAATCAGTTGCATTTCTCTACACCAACAACAAGACAGAAGAAAGAGAAATTAAGGAGTCCATCCCATTTACAATTGCACCCAAAACTATAAGATACCTAGGAATAAACCTAACCAAAGAGACTAAGAATCTATACTCAGAAAACTATAAAGTACTCATGAAAGAAATTGAGAAAGACATAAAGAAATGGAAAAATGTTCATGCTCCTGGATTGGAAGAATAAATATTGTGAAAATGTCTATGCTGCCTAAAGCAATCTATACATTTAATGCAATTCCTATCAAAGTACCATCCATTTTTTTCAAAGAAATGGAACAAATAATCCTAAAATTCATATGGAACCAGAAAAGACCTCGAAGAGCCAAAGGAATATTGAAAAAGAAAGCCAAAGTTGGTGGCATCACAATTCCGGACTTCAAGCTCTATTACAAAGCTGTCATCATCAAGACAGCCTGGTACTGGCACAAAAACAGACACATAGATCAATGGAACAGAATAGAGAGCCCAGAAATAGACCCTCAACTCTATGGTCAACTCATCTTCGACAAAGCAGGAAAGAATGTCCAATGGAAAAAAGACAGCCTCTTCAATAAATGGTGTTGGGAAAATTGGACAGCCACATGCAGAAAAATGAAATTGGATCATTTCCTTACACCACACACGAAAATAGACTCAAAATGGATGAAGGATCTCAATGTGAGAAAGGAATCCATCAAAATCCTCGAGGAGAACACAGGCAGCAACCTCTTCGACCTCAGCCGCAGCAACATCTTCCTAGGAACATCACCAAAGGCAAGGGAAGCAAGGGCAAAAATGAACTATTGGGATTTTATCAAGATCAAAAGCTTTTGCACAGCAAAGGAAACAGTGAACAAAACCAAAAGACAACTGACAGAATGGGAGAAGATATTGGCAAATGACATATCAGATAAAGGGCTAGTGTCCAAAATCTATAAAGAACTTAGCAAACTCAACACCCAAAGAACAAAGAATCCAATCAAGAAATGGGCAGAGGACATGAACAGACCTTTCTGCAAAGAAGACATCCAGATGGCCAACAGACACATGAAAAAGTGCTCCATATCACTCGGCATCAGGGAAATACAAATCAAAACCACCATGAGATATCACCTCACACCAGTCAGAATGGCTAAAATTAACAAGTCAGGAAATGACAGATGCTGGCGAGGATGCGGAGAAAGGGGAACCCTCCTACACTGTTGGTGGGAATGCAAGCTGGTGCAATCACTCTGGAAAACAGCATGGAGGTTCCTCAAAATGTTGAAAATAGAACTACCCTATGACCCAGCAATTGCACTGCTGGGTATTTACCCTAAAGATACAAAAGTGTTGATCCGAAGGGGCACGTGCACCCAAATGTTTATAGCAGCAATGTCTACAATAGCCAAACTATGGAAAGAACCTAGATGTCCATCAACAGACGAATGGATAAAGAAGATGTGGTCCTTATACACAATGGAATACTATGCAGCCATCAAAAGAAGTGAAATCTTGCCATTTGCGACGACATGGATGGAACTAGAGGGTATCATGCTTAGCGAAATAAGTCAATCGGAGAAAGACAACTATCCTATGATCTCCCTGATATGAGGGAGAGGAGATGCAACATGGGGGGTTAAGGGGGTTGGAGAAGAGTAAATGAAACAAGATGGGATTGGGAGGGAGACAAACCGTAAGTGACTCTTAATCTCACAAAACAAACTGAGGGTTGATGGGGGGAGGGGGGTTGGGGGAGGGGGGATGGGGTTATGGATATTGGGGAGGGTATGTGCTATGGTGAGTGCTGTGAAGTGTGTAAACCTGGCGATTCGCAGACCTGTACCCCTGGGGATAAAAATATATGTTTATAAAAAATAAAATTTAAAATAGTAACAACAACAACAACAAAAAACTAACTTCCCATTTCCTCTCCTCTTAACTCCTCACAAGGACTACTCTGTTTCTCTGAATTTACCTAGTCTAGATACCGTAACTAAGAGGAAAATGTAGTATTTGTCTCCTTTTCTGTCTTCTTTCCTTTTTTTTTTAAAAGATTTTATTTTGTTATTTTAGAGATTGAGAATGAAAGTAGAGAAGTCAGTGGGAGAAGCAGACACTCTTATGACCAGGAAGCCCTATATGGGACTCCATCCCAGGACTCCAGGATCATGACCTGAGCCAAAGGCAGTTGCTTAATGAACTGAGCCACCCAGGCTCCCCTGTCTTCTTTCTTTTGGCATAGTATTTTCATGGTTCACCCACATTGTAGTATGTATCTCAGTTTTACTCCTTTTCTTTTTTTTTTTTTTTAAAGATTTTAAAAATTAATTATTTAAAAAAATATGTATTTATTTGACATAGAGAGAGAAAGCACAAGCAGGAGTGGCAGTCAGAAGGAGAGGGGGAGGCAGGTTTCCCACTGAGCAGGGAACCCTACCTGGGGCTTGATCCCAGGACTCTGGGATCATGACCTGAGCCAAAGGCAGAGGCTTAACTGACTGAACCACCCAGGTGCCCCTAGATTAATCTTTTGAGAGAGAGAAGAGCAGAGGGAGAGGGAGAAGCAGATTCTCTGCTGAGCAAGGAGCCCAGTGCAGGGCTTGTTCCCAGGACCCCATGATCATGACCTGAACCAAAGGCAGATGCGTAACAAACAGAACCACCCAGCTGTCTCTGAAGTTTTACTCCTTTTTAAGGGTGAATTATATTCTATTGCATGTATATTACATTTTGCTTACTCATTAATCTGTTGGTGGGCATTTAGGTTTTTCCCATCTTGTGAATAATGCTGCTGTGGAAATGGGTGAACATGTATTTGAGTCCCTGCTTTCCATTTGTTCGGGTGTGTACTTAGAAGTGGAATTGCTGGATCACATAGTAGTTCCATATTTAACTTTTGAGAAACTGCTGAAATGTCTTCCATAGTGGCTGTGCCATTTTGCATACCTACCCGTAATGCAGAAGGATGCCAATCTCTACACATCCTCACCAACACTTGTTCTTTCCTTTTCTTTTTTTCAAGGAGGGGGTAATAGCCATTCAAATGCATGTGAAGTGGCATCTGATTCTGGTTTTGATTTGTATTTCATGAATGATTGCTGACTGTGAGCATCTTTTCATGTGCTTATTGGCCAGTTGTGTATTCTCTTTGGGGAAATGTCTATTCAAGCCCTTTGCCCACTTTTTAAAATTGAGTCAAATGATGTAATTTCATAATGTAAACTTTTGTAAGTTCTTCTTTGGTTATCTAATTCCTGGGCAAGCTGGCCGGAAAAGACGGGTGGTCATGTCGACTCCAGAAGCTTGGCATAGCAGTTATCTCTATTATGAATTAAAATTTCACCATGTTTTATACTTCAGTCTTCTAAATCTGGCTAATGTGACTTTGTGCCCAGGACATGGCTTTTGCTCTTGAAGTGCCGGCAAATCAGATCTGAATGTGTGAGGCAGGGGTTTAAACCCAGATCTCTGTTTATCCCTGCCAGTGATGCAAACATGCCCTGAGGTTTTGAGGAAAGAACTACTAGCTCTCCATGTTTTCTCAGTTTATCTAAAAGCTGCACTGTCCAGTAAAGTAGCCACTAGCCACATGTGGCTTTAAAACTAGCCTTTAAAGTTAAATTGAAATTAACTAAAATTAAATAAAATGAAAAAAGTCATTTCTGTCATCTCACTAGCTATCTTTAAAGCTACTTGGTAGCCACAAGTGGCCAGTGTCTACTGTATTGAACAATACTGATATGGGATTTCCCCCCATCATCTTAGGAAGTTTATTGCACAATGATGATTTAGAAAATATACATTTTAAAATGAACATTGGAAACAGATAAATAAAACAATAATAATCAAAAACTGACTGAAGCAGTAAGGAAAATGTTAGAAGAGAATTGAAATAGATGCTATAACTACTAGGAAAGAGTTCACTAGTATTCTCTGTTATAGAATCATTTGTAAAAACGAGCTTAATCCTGGTCTCTGTGGCATAGGGTTGGTGTAAGCACTGAGTGAAGATAACAGCCTAGCACATAGTCAGCATCGTACAATCATGTGATGATCACAGAAATGCACTGTTCAGATCTCTTGCTCAGGGGAGTGCAGTTGAATGTACTGTGCATACCGAGGCCAAGCTTCTTGTGGACCACCTCCAGAGTGTGGCAGGGTGTTAGTGCCCCAAGGTGCTTTGACTTGAGGACTCCTCAGTGGTCTGGTTTAGACCTTTTGGAACTGAGCTGCACTCCAAAATTCTTCCTTATCCAATCTATCTTCCCTCCTTCTCTCTTTCCACAGGTGTCAAGCTTACAGCATGGTCTGAAGGCTATCCCATCTATCTCCTCCTACTCTCCCCCAAGACAATTTTTGCATGTCTAATTTTGTCTTAGCATTGGCTATGTGGCAGACCCAAACTGAAGAAAGTGGTTGCTTCTGTGAGCATTACTTTAAAGGAGACGTATCTTCATCTTTTGCCACATGAAGCTTTCCAGCATCCTTCTTACATAAAAATGACCATATCAGCTGAGCAAGCACTGTTCCTTCCGTTTCTTCTGAGACATTCACAGTGGGAAGCTCTTCTGAGCTCCCAGCTCTGAGAGCACAGACTGGCAGCACATCTTTCTGGTGTCCTCCAGAGGTGATTGTAATTTGGACCTCTTGGAAGGGACGTTGTCTTCTATGTTACATTCAGGTCTCTGAAACACATTCAAAATCCAGATATTGCCTAAGAATTTTGCTGTTGGGTATAGGTTACCTACACTTCTAATTGCTTTATGCAAGAACATCTTATACATGTAAATTGTCAGTTTCATGGAACAAGCTGGAGATACTACTTTTCTCCTACTTTCAGAACCTTCCATCAGCCTTACTATCTTCTTTCCCAGCTTGGTCAAATCCCAAAATGAAACCCTTGGGAGCACTGGACCTGAGTTCCAGTTTTCAGTCTGTTGCCCAGTCAGTTTCAGGCCTCTCCTCCTATAATTTTAACCTTTTTGGGTGTTCCCTTTCATCTTCCAAGACCATGTTTATCCAGATTGTCACCATTATTTACCTGCGCAATACCCAGCATAAATACCAGTGTTTCCCATGACCTGAAACAACCTGCATGTTCTACAAGGTAAAAAGACATTTGTAGCAGATCTGGGGGCCCAGCCAGTAGCTCTTGGGCCTTACCACTGTAGCAGCCTGGCTTTCACCTGCCAACATCTTCATCTTTGCCAGAGTGCTTCTCTTGTCCCTAAGCGCTCTATGTGCGCTGTAGGCCAGAAAGCCTGAGGAGGAGCTCGTGTTTCAGTTTCTTCACTGCAGGAACCCTGCTGGTGACCTGCTCAATGACACCTCGTTGCCTGCCTTCTCTTGCCTGTCTTACTGCTCATTCTCTTATTGGTGTTTCCTCCAATCACTTCTCAATAAATGTCTGGCAGTAGAATATCAGGGTAACCCAAGCTAAGATAGTGTTCTATTAAGAGAAGATGTCCTATGGTCAAGTAGATTTAGGAACTGCTAGGCTCAACAAAAGTAAATAGGTTTCTTAACTGTATGACTTCAAAACTCATCTAATCTATTAATTTACTTAGTGAATATCTAAGGATGGGACATAGACAGACTATCCAAAGTTATTTGGTAATGTGTTAGTGTAGAATACAGGTCATGTGTGCACAGTTATCCGTGACATAGTTTAAGGACAGCTATGATGTAGTTCCTGAACCAAATGTTCAGGAAGAACATGGTTTTGGGGATTTTTTTGGTTCCCTTGTCTAATACAATTTTATATGAAATGTATAAGACTCATTAATTCGAAGGCACAAAAATACTAAAAACATTAACATATTTTCAAGGAGCAGTGGATAAGTTATTGAGCACTGCTTACTGTGGATTGTGGATCAGCATGAAATCGAAGCACCCAGAGAACGGACCGGAAGGCAAGCCAGCCAGGACTGGAATACTTATGGAGCCGTCGATAACAGGGTCTTGCTTAATTAAGTAGTTCTGATTGCTCTTCAAATATGAGAAAATGCATGTGGAGATTCAGGCTGGTGGTTCTGCCCTCTCAAATAATCTAGTTACAAATAGGTCCTTAGCCAATCCACTTTTTCATTATTAAGGGAACAAACCGTAACAGAGCATGAACTAGAACTAATTTAGCATGGTAAATACTTCAAAACTGAAGTGGAAAAGAAATTAGGTTCATTTAAACCCCCAGAGCAAATGTATTTCCTCTTTCAAGACCCTTGCCTTTGGGGGCTTAACAGGGACAACTTATTTAGTATCCAAGGTGAGCCTCAGCATAGGTCTGACGTTCCATCATTTCTGGGGGTGTCTCAGGATGGTCTCACTTCTGTGAAAAGTGAAAATCTGCCCCCACCCCTGATGCCCAAGAGAGGCAAGAGAGCAAACTGTTTGATCTACGTGTCAAATTCAACCTTCAACTATTATTTACTGGAGGACCAGTATATGTGTTTGTGTGTGTGTCTCTCTCCTCTCCAGTCTCCCTCTCTCCATCCTTCCCTCTCCCTTTCTTCCCCTCTCCCAGCCAACATCTTTTAGTTTCTCTTCTGAGAGAGGAGCCTCCCCCAAATCATACCTAAGAGCCAAATTAAATTAGCATACACATTTAAACTTAATAAGTGGATTTAAATCTCACCGAACTTCTTCATGTAAAATATTTTTAAAAAATCTTTCCAATTTTATTTTCTTTGCAGATATTATAATTTTTATAAATTACACCTTTGCATCATTTTAAGCAATATTTGTTAGCATCCATTTTTAAAATGCTTTTTCTGTAAGTAATCTTTCCTTCCTTCTTTCCTTCCTTCCTTCCTTCTTTCCTCTTTATTTCTTTTACTTTTTTTTTTTTAATCTTTACCGCAAAAGTAGATTTGGGAAGAGATTTTCCATTTTTATCCCTCTCAAAACATAAGGAAATGCAGATTCAGAATAACAACAGTTCTTTTCATAGTTTGCCCTTTGAACATGGTCATATGTTACTGCGTGGGTTGTGCTGCTGGGAGTGGGAATGGAGAGCTTTTTCTTTTCTCTCTTCTTTTTTCAGTTTACTTTCAGTTTTGTCTTTTATTTTCCCCCTTCTCATTCTTACGGGTTTAATTTTATTTTTAAAAATATATTGACTATTAACATGGTACTAGAAGTCAAAAGTATACCTCAAGTTAATTTAGGGAAGTACTACTCCCTTCTAAATGCCTTCCTCCTATGCCCCCTATATTTTATGAGCGATCAGTCTTCCAATTTTCCAGTTGACCCTCCTGGGTTTCCTTCTGAATTGTCATTAAAGCATCGCCTACCTTTTCAAAGGGAGCATTAACTTTTTTCTTTTCAAACCCTATGCTAAATAGTGTACCGTTGTCACTTATTTTTCTGGAACACTTGTCACTTTGATGCGCAGTCATAGAGCCCAATGGTCAAGAAAGAATTCTTGAGACATTTTACAGTGCAAAAAAGTGGGTTTTTTTGTAGCACAGGGACAGGACCTTTGGGGAGAGAGAACTGCAAGGGGATTGTGAGGAGTGACTGATTATACACGTTTAAGTTTGTGGAGGGAGGAGAAGGGAAGGATAAAGTAAGTTTCCAAGGAATTTTGAAGCAAGCTTTCAGGACCTTGAGGGGCTACCTGCTGTTAAGATAAGGTTACTTTTGGTCTCCAGCAAAACATCAGCATGAAGGCAGCCATGAGTTCCTTGAGGAAGGTCATGCTCTGTATGTCTCCGTGATTTATCAGTGGGATGCAAGCTGTAAGGAGATTTTAATTTAAGCTACATTTCTCTTGCCTTCTTTTCCTCATCTCCAACCCCCCTTTCCCTCCCACTGCTGAACAATTTTGACCCTTAATTCTTTAAGGTTGTTGGATGTGGAAGGTCTCATCTTCTGTAGCTTCTTCCTGTTGAATAGGGGCATAGAGATGTCCTTGCCTATGGGTCAACATTGTTCAGTTAGGGGACATAAGATGGAGTTAGGAAAGGCAGAGGCAACAGAGTCCAATGTGGAAAGCAAAGAAGTATCTCTGTGGGTGGTCAGGACCAGCTGTCAATGTGAAGCTATTATAGTGATGGAGTCTTGACACCAAGCAGAGAAATACTGAAAAAAGAAACCTATTAGGATTAGGATGGTTATAACAATGAGAAGTCCAACAGAGACCCTTAATGGCTGACCATAGTCCTCCCTGGAACCAGTCCTTGAAAGAGAGGGAATGATTTTGTGGAGCCTCAGTTTGGGTATTCATTCCTTTTAATAGCCTTGTGACATTTTCATGGTAATCTGGAGTGTACACATAACTCTTTAAATAGAGCATAGGTTTCTCCTTGAGCAGCAGTTACTATATTAAGGGCCATTCAGTGTTGGAGGGCCACCTTTTGAATTTGTGGGTGACTACAAGTTGGATCTGGTTAACGGTGGCTGCTGTATGCTTAGCTAAACCTCTGTTTGCAATTTTATATCAATAAAGGTGACTCCTGGTGCAAATATGGCTAAGGGGTGAAACCACCAAGAAACCCTTAGTTTGATATCTAACATTAACGATACTCTAATGATTAGGAATCACTGGCAAGTGGGAAAAGACTTGTCTGGGGATATGGGTGTCCCAAACTGCATCATTTAAGCCAATGCTATGGAAAGTGGAGCTATCCATTACCTCCACCAGGCCATAGTTAACCCCACAGTGGAGTATGCTCTGGCTTTTAAGGAGCAATTTTGTCATCCCAGCCATTGACCAATTGGTCAAGGTGAAAGCTGAGTTATACAATTTCTGGGGACTCCATCCCATTTTCCAGCTGTTCAAATAATCTTATGCCCATGGGGTCCTATTATTCCCAAAGAATAACAAACAAGAAGACTGTCAATACATGAACTGTTGTTGCAATTTCTCTGAAATTTACCTCAAGTTGTCTAGTTTAGGCAAACAACAAACACTTAAAGACAGTCAGACCTAGAATTTATCATCCTCAAAGATGTGTTATTGAAACATAATTTTTCTTTCCAAATCACTCTTATTTTCAGAGACAGACAAGTCAACATTAATTCATTTGAAAAGTAAGTTTCATTTTAACAAACTTGGCCTAATTATTTACATAAGCTCAGCAGAATAGTGATTGATCATGCAGATCTTCTAAAATCTGCTTTGTTGGAACTTTTTATAAAGAATCTAGATTGAACTTTTCCAGGCCAGAAGCCAAGCCAGATATCTGACATCAGACATGCTTGCAATGCCTGCAGATTTGGGTGAATTCCTGTCCTCAATGTCTCCAAAATATCCTGAGGTTCCAGCACCTACCAGGAAATGACATTCTTTACTCACCTGGTGAGGCTGCTGGGAACTTTGCAGGCAAGGTATCAATCAGGCCAGCAGTTCCAAGGGGCTCTATTGGCTCCATGTTTCATAAAGTCAACCTCAATTCCTTAAAACTGTCTGGTCATATCTGACTACGCCTATCTCTCAAATACGAACAACCCAGTTAAAGCCTGGGTAAAATAACCAATGTTTCTAATGGTGTCCTGTTATGAGGAGAACAGATTCTTATTGAACTTATGCAAATGATTATAAATTCCTAGGAAGAAAGATTAGTCACTGAAAGTTTCTGAATTTTAAAGGGTTCAGGTAGAGAGAAAAATTAAATGCTTCAATTTGTTTACAAAGGAATATTTTATCCTATTTCTGTATATCATGAGTATCTTATGAGAAAGTTTCCTTAATCTGGGAGAGCAAACACTGGAGAACCCACAGTGTTTTAAACAAGAGTCACAAAACCATAATCATTTTCTTTAATTCGTTTAGTTCCATGTTACTAATTCCTTTCCATTTGAAGGCAGCTTTTAGTTAAGTTCTGAAAATTCTTGCCAATTTTAATTTTATGGTTTTAAAGATATCAAAAACCTGCATTTGTTAAAAAATTCATTTTTATGAATCTCCTTGATGATGAAACTCATTTTGTAAATGACAAAAGTCTATAATGCAATTGACAAGGAAATTCAGTTATTTCTGTAACATGTAACAGTTCAAAAATCAGAGTATCAAGTGATGATCTTATTGCAAAACATATTAAAACCTCAGGAATTTCAAATATATATATTTCAAATATATATATACACATATATATATACACACATATGTATATATATATATGTAGTTATATATAGTTATAACTATATATATGTAGTTATATATGGTTATAAGCTTATATACCATTCTAACATTTACCCAAGCAGTACAACCCAAAGCTAATCATTATTTGTCTGACAGTTTTCCAAGTCACTTAACATACCAAATAAACAAGCCTAGTTGGTCAAAAAGACTTCATTTACAATTCAAATCTTGGGGAGGTCTGTTAAAACCCTTAGAAAGTTTTAAAGCACATACTTAAATAGGACTATGGATCATTGTTAAACTTAAAACTTAGTTATTTATTTAACTTTGGTGGCAATAAGAGATTTCAAAGGCAAATATGTAGTGTTATATAGTTAGCAAAACTTAGCTTCCTTAATATTGAGAAGTTTTAACTATTTTAAGTAATTAAAGACTTGACAATGATGAAACATAGAACTAACTTGGGTTTTCTGGGCAGACAAAAGAGAAAAAAGCTTTTGTTCACATTTTCTTATTAAGAGCAGACCAGCAATCCAAGCAAATTTTGTCTTTTTTTTTTTTTGAGAGAAAAACAGAATTTCAATCTTATATCAATGTACTTTTAAAATTCATTCATTTCAACCTTAGTCCATTCTGACTGCACATAAAATTCCTTTCCAAAGATATCCCTTTACAAACCTTTTACAACTTTTTTTATTCATTCAGATTTTGACCTAAACCTTTTCCCCCCACTTGTCTTAATTGTACTTAGCAGAATTTTCACTCTTAGAAACCTTAGCCTCCAGTGAAAACTATTAACTGATTGTGAATGGTCTGTTGCACCAGAATTCTTTAGATCTGAAATTTATAAATACATTTTATAATTAGAAAAATGTTTCTCTAGTACAATTCTAATAAAGCACAAAAGCATATTTGCCAGCAGACCCAAGTATTCTCAGCTTTCTCTGCAATTAAGAAGCCAAAGCAATAAACCTATGGTTAACAATGAATGCTTTAGTATCTTATCTCATTTGGGAAAGATGAATTCAATCCAGTTTACCACCCAAGCAAAACTTAAAAATTTCAGGTTACTAAAGACTTTGAAAGCTATCTTAACAGTTACCCATGAAAACTCTGAGACACACACAATTAACCATCGTTTTAAGTCCTCTTTGGCTGACAAACGGCAACAGAGACCATCAGCTTCTTTGACCATCAGCAAACCTCGGTAGAACACAATTTTATATTTAATACTGAAAACTCTAAGGGCATGTCTCTCTTAATTAAACTTGTTCGTTTAAATACTGAATATGTTCCACGTGGATCTATGTACATTTAAGTCAATCATTTTGTTTCCCATTGGCAGTTTTTACCAGGGGCACTGGTGGGGAAGCTTCCTCGAAATGAAAGGAGTTTGACAGCTGTTTGGGAATATTCTTTCAAGTCTCTGTCCTAAGGTGGAAGAACCAGAGAGAGTTGGCTCCAATGATCATAGCTATTAACCCAGGAAATGAATGAGGGAGAATGAGGTTACATACAGGAGAGTAACCTGGGTCTGTTAGGAGGAGCAGTGAGAGAGTGCCAGCATCCCCTTTGTCAGGGATGGCTCGTGTTTTCTCTAGCGACCTGGGTGTATTTGGAGGAGGCCTGTTTAAACAATCATCCAATATATCAGGAGGGAGTTTATCAGTCCAGTTAGTGGCCAGACACATTCTGGAAAAGACCCTTAGATTGGGGTCCTGATTTAGGGCCATTCATGGCTGGACACAGGGTACCTCTGTCAATTTGCCCTGTTGTCCTGCAGAAGAGATCTAACTGATAGGTCGAACTGAAGCTTAATGACACATTAATGGGTCATTTTTCCTCATCTCCTAAGGAGTACTGAAGCCATACAACATTACAGAAGATCAGTTTTGTTTTTTTAATTTTGCAGTCTGAATTGGTTCCAACAGGTTAAAAGGGATGCCAAGGGAGAGTCCTTATGAACTGGAGAAGCCTAGAGAAGGTCCATTACCAAAAATCCTCCTGACTCCCAGGTGGCATCCTATACAGGATATGTCAGGTTCCACATGCCAGTGACTAGAAGTGTCCCTTGAATGAAATTGCTAATCACCATCTCACCATACAGGCCCCACAGGAAGGATGCTCCCATTCTCCCACTCCCCATTACCTCCTATACTACAAATGGGTTCCAGTGAATGGACCAAAATACCATGCTGTGCTGTGAAGAACCTGACCTTTCTAACCCATGGAAAACACTAGAAAAGTTTTACAAAGGGAAATTACTTAATCAGGGGACACTGATATAAAAAAAATAGTAAAGATAGAAATCCATGATGATCTAAAGTACATTCCAACACATAATGTCCTTATAGCTAGCCTCCCCTGGAAACATCCTGGTTGGGTTTTAATTCAATCAGGTACCAATTTTGGCCGGTTCCAAGTGGAGGTCCTTTGGCCAGAAGTGGCTAGACCAGGGATGGGAAGGGAATCACATTAGACCAACCAGGAAGAAAACTCACAAGGGAGACTTAAGATTGGCAGCCTTGCTAATCACTTAGGTGGCTGTCCTGTGCCCAAGACAGACAACTTTGTATAAGAATAAGAATAAAGAGAGGACATCAAATTTCTGGGGTTTTTTTGTTTGTTTGTTCATTTGTTTTTTAAGGATTCTGGATCCTATTACCATTCCCACCAGGTTACTAACTTGCAGCCAAAATTGACTTTCAATTAAGACTGTATTTCTTGAAACATCCCTGAAATGAAAGTAGGGGAAGAGAATAACCCACCAAGTTTGCACTGAAGCTTGAAGTCAGATGAAGGAAGATGCAGAATCCCCACACCAGGGCCACCAACATATGATGCGGGATCCTCGAGCCCAACAGTCAAGAAAGAATTCTTGAGACATTCTACTGTCCAAAAAGGTTTTCTTTCTTTTTTTTAATTATATGGGCAGAGAGAACTGCACGGGGATTGTGAGGAGTGACTGGTAACATACTTTTAAGCTTTTGGAGGGAGCGGAAGAGAAGGATAAAGTAAGTTTCCAAGGAATTTTGAAGCAAGGCTTTCAGGACCTTGAGGGGCTATGTGCTGTTAAGATAAGGTTACTTTTGGTCTCCAGCAAAACATCAGCATTAAGGCAGGCATGAGTTCCTTGAGGAAGGTCACATTCTGCATGTCTCAGAGATCTATCAGTGGGATGCAAGCAGTAAAATTTTTATTTAAGCTACATTTGTCTTGCCTTTGTTTTTCTCATCAACTTCATAAAGAAAACACAGTTGATATAGGTTTTTAATTTTGACCACCCTCTGAAATATTTTGTCATAAATTAGCCATTAGAAATAGCATGGAGGACAAGGGGAGATGGAGAGGAGAGGGGAGTTGAGGGAAATTGGAAGGGGAGGTGAACCATGAGAGACTATGGACTCTGAAAAACGATCTGGGAATTTTGAAGGGGTGGGGGGTGGGAGGTTGGGGGCACCAGGTGGTGGGTATTGTGGAGGGCACAGATTGCATGGAGCACTGGGTGTGGTGCAAAAATTAATGAATACTGTTATGCTGAAAAAATAAAAAAATTTAAAAAAAAAAAAAAATAAAAAAAAAGGAAAAAAAAAAAGAAATCTATCAGAAAGAATGCTATTGCTGGTCATTCTAGACTCATTACAACATCTTCTACAGATTCTACTACATTTGACAGGTTGTGACAGATGGACTTGAAGGTGGACCCTATGAGATTCTGACTTCCTGGTGCATATGTGCATTTCCTCCCCTAGAGTGGAGTACAGGACCTGTGACTTGCTTGTAACCAATAGAATATGGCAAAGGCGATGGCGTGTCCAGTCCTTGATGATATGACTATAACTTCTGTCCAGCTAGGGCCCGTCTCTGCTGACTCTCCCTTGCTGGTCTGGGCCTGAGCAGGTGTGTGGAGATGACCTTGCTAACAGGACCTAGGGGCCACCTCCAGCTGGCAGCCAGCAAGAAGCTGAGGCCTCCTTTCTCAACACTGGTGCAGAGCTGAACCCTGCCAACCACAGACCCTTCCCTGGCTGGGCCAGGGGAGAGCTGGCCCCCACATTCCCCTTGACTGCAGCCTTGAGAGAGACACGGAGGCATCAGACCCAGCTAAGCTGTGCCTGGATGCTTGACTCCAGAAGCTATGAGATAATGCCTGTGTGCTGCTTTAAGCCCATAAATTTGTGGTAACTTGTTATACAGCAATCAAGTGACATGTGCATGGTTTCTGCCTTTATACATGCAGCCAGTCCTTGCAGTGGTAGCTCCATTTTTGAAGACTGCAGTGCCTGAATTTCATTGGTGAATTTTACGGCCACCTCCATAATCCTCACCCACAAATTGTTATTATAATTCTGGTCAAGGCAGCCTCTCCCGCCAGGGGCTCCACGATACTGTTTCTCCATCAGACGTTTTTATTTTAAAAATTGCTCTTATGAAAATATCTTCTCCAATAAATCTTTCAGTTGGTGATTCATTAAAAAAATGTCATTTATCATACATCTCCTTACTGGAATAGAATCTAGCAGATACATAAGCTGAGGTATTGGAAACATCCGTGCTATCACATAATTTATTCCAACGCTTTTATCTTTACAGTTCAGTGATGTTTCCTAAGTCTCTCCCAGATCTGCTGGCAAAGGAAAGTGTTTTAATTTGTTGATACATATTGGTTCCTATGTATTTAGTATTTCCTTAATGAGGGTTTTGCTACTGAGTGAGAGACTTCAGAGGAACTTCTAAACAATTATCATTAATCTTAGTGGGATTTTTGAGGTATTGCATATCCAGTAACTTTAAACACAATAAAGAAAAAAATTAGGCAGCAGCCTTTAAATTCTGATTTTCAACTGTCTTAGATTTTTAGCTTTTAAGTGTTTTGCTAATCGTGATGATATTAATAATTACCAGCTCAAGGCTCAATTACACACTTCGATGAGTGGCACTATTAAAGAAAAGTGAATTTATATCCACGTTGCAAATCCAGTGACTCCTGTCTGGTCTCCCTGTTTCCATCCCCACTCCCCATTGTCAATTTTTAGCCAGAGGATCATTTATTTTTTTTTAAATGTTTTAAAGAGTTATTTATTTATTTATTTGAGAAGGGGTTGGGAACAGGGGCAGAGGGAGAGAGAATCCTGAAGCAGATTCCCTGCTGAGTGCAGAGCCAGATGTGGGGCTCCATTCCAGGACCGTGATCATGACCTGAGTGGAAATCAGGAGTCAGCCGCTTAACCAACGAAGCCAGCCGGACGCCCCATTCAGTCAGAGGATCATTTAAAAACACACCCTGTCACATCCCTGTGCAGATGGTCTGCTGCCTCTCATCCTGTTCTCAGTAAAAAGCACAAGTCCTTACAGAGCCTGTATGGCCTTCACCCTCATCTGCCCTGAAGTTTGGACCTCATCAACCCCCACCCTTTCCCTTCTCACTTACTTCTCCCCAACTGACAGTTCTCCCAGACTGAGTGAAGCAAGCTTCTACCCCCAGACTTTGTAACTGCTGTTTCCCTTCATAAGGTAATTTCCTCACTTCCTTTAGGGTCTGCTCACCTGTCTTCTTGGCGAAGAGGTCTCCCCCAGCACCATACCTACACACATAACCATTTCCCAGACTCTCCCAACTCCCCTGCTCTGTTTTCCCTAGAGTATGTCTCTCAATGCTTTATATACATACCTGTTGTCTCCATGTGAGAGTGCAACTGTTTCTCGTTCCTGTTTTATCCCCAGTGCCTACATTGTGTGTGGCTTAGAGAATAAATGATATAATAAATGAATAATAAATAAATGAATATTTATTAAATGCAAGAATACATTCAAATAGCCTTCTTGATAACACTGATATTTTTTCCCATATGGTCTTCATCTCAATTTCGATTAGGCTATCATTGTTTTTATCTTGCAATGGGGTGACAAAGAGGTTACACCAGGAATAGACATGTTAGCTCTCATCGTGTTGTGGTTCTCTTGTGATTGTGTTTTATATATACATATATATATGTATATACATATATATATATTTTTTTTCTTTAAGATTGGTTTTGAAGACAGTCACTCATTTTGTCACGGAGAGTTTAGTTTAAGTGCGATAATGTAGTCCCTGTTGTCAACTATATATAAATGCAGGATGATGTGATATATGGGATTGAAGTACTGAAAGGGGGGTGCCTGGGTGGCTCATTCAGCTAAGCATCCTACTCTTGGTGTCAGCTCAGGTCTTGATCTCAAGGTCATGAGTTTAAGCCCTGTCTTGTGTTCCACACTGGGCATGGAGCCCGCTTTAAATAAATAAATAAATAAATAAATAAATAAATAAATAAATGTAATGACGGAATGGAGGCCTTCAGTGTTTCAGTACAACACACTTGCTCCCTCAGGATATCTTGCATAGTGCTTGTGACACGTGAGAATCTGGCTTTCATTCACAAGGCAGGATGTACTATTCAGGGAGGTAGGCTATGTCCCAGGTCTCAGTGGCTTCCCATAAGGAAAGTTTGCTTCTTACTTTCCAGAGAGACTACTGTGGGTCAGGCAGACCTTCTCTATGCTACTCCTCTGCCTCTAGGGTCACTGTAGTAGTCAAGAGAAGGCTGTGATCAAGCCCTCTGTGGCAGTCCCACTGGGGGATGCTAGTCACATGACTCCAGTGTGACTGCAAGGACGGCTGGGAATTACAGAGGAGCCCAGGAGTATTTGGTAAGATTAAGAAAAGCTGCCACATTTTCAATCCATATATATGAAATATTAACAAAGTATAAATGTTCCAGTACAGAAATATAAATATTTCCATTGCCAACTTTAATATATCTTTTTTGTGTGTGCCTACCATACTCTGAAGCCCACAGCTAAAACAGTAATGGCAGAAAACCCATATTTAACCATCATGTGATGTGTCATCTTGTTTTTGTCACTTCCTTCTTGGTCCTAATATGGAAGAGAAAAACATCTAGTTAATAATGATGTCTTTAAGAGATCTTCTGGATAATCAAGATCTGTTGCCACATCCACATGGATGTGCTTATCACCTGTGCCTCCATCAGTAGGCTAGTCAATAATGTTAGCTAGGAGATTAACAAATAAAGGAAGACGGTGAATTATATGCCCATGTTTTTTTTTTTTAAAGATTTTATTTCTTTGACAGACAGAGATCACAAGTAAGCAGAGAAGCAAGCAGAGAGAAAGGGGGAAGCAGGTTTCCTGCTAAGCAGAGAACCCGATGAGGGGCTTGATCCCAGAACCCTGAGATCATGACCTGAGCCAAGGGCAGAGGCTTTAACCCACTGAGCTACCCAGGCGCCTCCATGTTTATGTTGTGATTAAACTCTGTTTCAAAATCAGTTCTGCAAATTATAGATAAGAATGATTGCTAGAAGATTCTATTTGGGATGATTCTGCCTACTAGGGGCAAAGAAGAGGGATTAAAAACATTCCTTCTTCTCAAGGAACAGAAAACAATAGACCAGAACTATTTGCTGAGCATGTGCTGAGTAGGTGCTAAGTGGATGTTCTGGGTCCATTACAGGCAGTCCCAGTCAAAAGAGAATATAGTCAGTGGTGGACTGGATAAGAAACAGGCAGAGCTGTAAACAGCAGGTCATGGAGATGGGAATAACACCTTCCAGTGAAAAAGGTCAAGGAAGGTGACTTCCACAGTGTGGGCCTCCTGGATCTACAAGAGCAGACCACCCCATTCCCTCAGTGCCAACTTCATCCATGGGTGCTTTCTCTTTCTCCTTCACCTACCTTCCCAGAGTCACAGCTTTTGTGATGTGATCACCTCCACACACCACCTCCCCAAATGTACCTGCAACCTAATATGAGAACTGGCCTCCAACCCCCAAGGAGGTCCACATCCCGTTTTGGACAACTTCTCCCATGAACCATGTTTCCCTGAGGAAGGTGGGGTGGATTCTAAGGCTTGGCAAAACTCCTTTCTAGGAAAGGGAGCATGGCCATTGTGTCTGGGTGCTGATTTACCCTCCCAGAGGGTGTCCAGGTTACTTGATCTTGATGATGTTCAGAGATGTACTTCTCTACATAAGCTTCTGGAAGACTGTGCTTCCTTGAGCTGGGTGTGTGCTGTCAGCCTCTTCCTAGAATGTACCATGAAGTCAATAGAACCACTTGTGATCCCACGAGCCAGATTTTCTTGCATTGGATATGTGGATGGTCCAATAGCAGCAGCCATCACAAAATCCTCACCTCATCCCAATAAAATGTGAGACCCAACCATAGTGTTTCAACCTTTGTTGTCACCTGCACAATTACTACTCTGGTTATTGGTGGACTGTCTTCTCCAGCCCCTCATATCATATAACCACACTGGCTGCCTTTGCATTTCCATTCTACCTTCTGACTCCTCTGATTTCTGATAACTTTGAATATCTCCCAATATGTGTATCCTCTGTCCAGGTGGGCTGCTACCTCCCACCCTATGCTGATAGCATCTTTCCTCTTTCTACTGGCCAGACTGACCTTTTTAAATACTATTTGGGGTTAATGAGATAAAATTGAGCAAAGCTATAGTTAGCAGGTTATAGATTCCTTTCCTACCTAAAGGAAAACATTGGGGTTTATGGGCTCATGCCCAATGGCTTACTAACATTATGACCACAAACATCATTTAATATATTTGAAACCCAAGGGGCACCTGGGTGGCTCAGTGGCTTAAAGCCTCTGCCTTCGGTTTAAGTCATGATCCCAGGGTCCTGGGATTGAGCCCCACATCAGGCTCTCTGCTCAGCAGGGAGCCTGCTTCCCTTCCTCTCTCTGCCTGCCTCTCTGCCTACTTGTTATCTCTGTCAAATAAATAAATAAAATCTTTTAAAATATATATATATATATGTATATATCTAAAACCCAAGATTCTTCATCTATGGATAATAAAGCCTGTCCTGTCCCCATACGGTTGTTGCAAGAGTGGGAGTGAGTCCACCATGAATGCAAAGGACTGAAAATGTTAAGCTAATGTCATCGCTCTATTACTGAGAAGTTCCTGATGCTGGCTTTTCCCCTTCATTTAAAAATGTGCTTATTATATTATTACACACAACTTTCATTTATTATTTAAAAATGTTCATCTCCCTTTTCTGTGTCCCCTGAAAGCACACAAATCAATGGAACTTCTAGTTACACTTTGTTGTTGTAACCAAAGAATGGTATATCAGCTACTTGTCTTCCAGCTACTAAGCTAGCACAAAACTATTTGCCTGGCACTTTTTAACATATCCAGGCATTCTTCTACTCTGTTCAGTTGCAGTATTAAAGGCCCTTCCAGAGAGCACACTGGGATAGAGAGGCATCTGCAGATTTCAAGGTTATGGGAGAGGTTAGATGCAGCTGTTGGGATGAGTTTATGCATGAACATACCAGCTTTTTCCTGAAGCATGTTCTTCATACTGAAAATAAATGCCACTGGATACAGAATTGCATGTGTTTATGAGAAATTAATATTGATCTTTGCATGTCAAATAAAAATGGCCAAATAGGCATTTTAATATAATATAATTTTAATATAGTAGAATGATGATTGATTCTTACCACTTAGGGAAGTACATTTGTTTCATCTTTGGGATTCATTCTTGTAAACTGATGTACATGTAGAAGAGGGAAATGTGAATTTAGCATTTAGCATAAGAGATAATCTTGAGCATTTATTACGCTACAATGTCTGGTGAGCTAAGGGAATCTATCTTTATTCAACATCTCTGTAAAACAGCAGTGTTTACTCCACACAAATGTCTTGGAGCTCTACTCTAAATGACAAAAGTCAGTGAAGAAAATTCGTTGCTAGATTTCTCCTCAATTACCATGCCAGGCACTTGATTCTTAACTGGGCAGAAGAAGGGGCTGATCTCAGGGGAAGTTGTGAGGAGAGGAGGGCATGAAACTTAAAATAAATGCCAACTTAACAGTCATTCCCAACAACCATTTTGAAACTTATGAAAACGACTCATTTTGCATATGTGCCATGGTAAGAAAATTCAGTCAAGTTGGCCGTAGAGTTCAGTAAGTCTTCCTAGATTAATGAACTGAAGTTAGCTTCAGAAGGGAGAGAATGTATTAAGAGTCTCAGATGCAGTCGTTTCAAGTGCCCATCTGATGATCACTCACGGTAACATTCCCTTTCCTATTGGGTCAGAGAACGCAAAAGCACTTAATCTGCTGCAAAAGGAAGTTCAAGGGTGATTTGAAGCCCTGGGTAGGGTCCTCAGGCCCAGAAATCAGGCATCCAGGCCAGCTTAGACTAATTTGCACGTTTTGTCCAATGTCAAACATTGTAAAGCCTTGATTTAAGAAATTCCTGATTTAGAAAACTGTATTGGATGTTGAGGAAGTACATTGATTTTTTTTGACAAAGATCATTTAATTATTATTTATTATTCAAATGCATATTCTGTTCAAGATGGTGGGCCACAACCTCTGAGAAATGTGGTAGTTTATACTTTTTATTCAATAAGTTTCTATTTTCCTGATAGCTCAGGATATGGTTATAGGAATAAAAATGATAGATGGAAAATAGTTAACAATAGTCAGTCCTTAGCACTTAATCTCTTTCCTAAATTTACACCTGAATTTTTCATTCTTTAATTTATTCTTAACTTAGTTATATCATTTTTAATTTAAATTCAATTAATTAACATATAATGCCTTATTAGTTTCAGATGTGGAGTTCACTGATTCATTAGTCTTAAATAATACCCAGTGCTCATTATACCACATGCTCTCCTTAATGCCCATCACAGTTACCCCACCCCGCACCCCATTCCCTCCAGCAACTCTCTATTTGTTTCTTACAGTTAAGAGTCTTTTATGGTTTATCTCCCTTTCTGTTTATGTCTTCTTTTATTTTTTCCTCTCTTCCCCTATGACTCTCTGTTTTGTTTTCTTAAATTCCACATATGAGTGAGATCATATGGTAATTTTCTTTCTCTGATTGACTTATGTCACTTAGCATAATACCCACTAGTTCCATCCACATTGTAAATGGCAAGATCTCTTTCTTTCTTTCTTTCTTTCTTTCTTTCTTTCTTTCTTTCTTTCTTTCTTTTGATGGCTGAGTTGTATTCCATGGTATATATATACCATATCTTCTTCATCTATTCAACTATTGATGGACATCTGGGCTCTTTCCACAATTTGGCTATCATGGACATTGCTGCTAATAAACATTTGGGTGCATGTATCCCTTCAGATCACTGTATTTGTATCTTTGGAGTACGTACCCAGTAGTGCAATTGCTGGGTAGCTCTATTTTCAACTTTTTGAGGAAACCCCATACTGTTTTACAGAGTGACTGCACCAGCTTGCATTCCCACCAACAGTATAAGAGGGTTCCTCTTTCTCTGCATCCTTGCTAACATCTGTTGTCTCCTGACTTGTAAATTTTAGCCATTCTGATTAGTCTGAGTTGGTATCTCATTGTGGTTTTGATTTGTATTTCCCTGATGTTGAGTGATGTGGAGAACTTTCTCATGTGTCTGTTTGCCTTTTGGATGTCTTCTTTGCAGAAATATCTGTTCGTGTCTTAGCCCATTTATTAATAGGATTATTTGTTCTTTGGGTGTGGAGTTCAATAAATTCATTATAGATTTTGGATAATAGCCCTACATCTGGTAAGACAATAGGGAATATCTTCTCCCATTCTGTCAGTTGTCTTCTGGTGTTGTTGTCTAATTCTTTTCCTGTTCAAAAGCTTTCTGTTTTGATGAAGTCCCAATAGTTCATTTTTGCTTTTGTTTTTCTGCCTTTGGAGATGTGTCTAGCAAGAAGTTGCTGTGGTTGAGGTCAAAGAGGTTGCTGCTTTGTTCTCCACTAGGATTTTGATGGATTCCTGTCTCACATTTCATTCATTTTGAGTCTACTTTGGTATGGTGTAAGGAAATGGTCCAGTGTCATTCTTCTGCATGTGGCTGTCCAATTTTCCCAACACCACTTGTTGAAGACTGTTTTTTTTCCATTAGGTATTATTTCCTGATTTGTCAAAGATTAGTTGACCATAGAGTTGAGGATCCATTTCTGGGTTCTCTTATTCTGTTCCACTAATCTCTGTGTCTGTTTTTATACTAGTACTATACTGTCTTGATAATTACAGCTTTGTAGTAGAACTTGAAGTCCAGAATTGTGATCCCCCCAGTTTTGGTTTTCTTTTTCAACATTCCTCTGGCTAATCAGGGTCTTTTCTGATTCCATACAAATTTTAGGATTATTTGATCCAGCTTTGTGTAAAATGTCGATGGCATTGTGAAAGGGATTGCATTGAATACATAGATTTCTCTGGGTAGCATAAACATTTTAACTATATTTCTTCCAATCTGTGAACATATTCTTTGTGCCTTTCTCAATTTCTTTCATGAGTGTTATGTAGTTTTTTGAGTCAGATCCTTTTCTTCTTTGGTTAGGTTTATTCATAGGTATCTTATGGGTTTTGGTGTAATTGAAATTTGATTGCTTCCTTAATTTCTCTTTCTTCTATCTCATTGTTAGTATATAGAAATGCAACTGGTTTCTGTGCATTGATTTTATATCTTGCCACATTGCTGAATTCCAGTATGAGTTCTAGCAATTTGGGGTGGAGTCTTTCGGGTTTTCCACCTAGAATACCATGACATTTGTGAAGAGTGAGAGTTTGACTTCTTTGCTGATTTGGATGCCTTTTATGATTTTGTTGTTGTTGTTGATTGCTGAGGCTAGGAGTTCTGGTACTATGTTGAATAGCAGTGGTGAAAGTGGACATCCCTGTCATGTTCCTGACTTTAGGGGAAATGCTCTCAATTTTTCCCCATTGAGAACATTCACTGTGGGCTTTTTGTAGATGGCTTTTATGATATTGAGGTATGCTCCCTCTATCCCCACACTGTGAAGAGTTTTAGCCAAGAAAAGATGTTATTCTTTGTCAAATAATTTTTCTGCATCTATTGAGAGGATCATATGGTTCTTGTCCTTTCTTTTCTTTTTTTTAAAGTTATTTTTTATTGTGTTCTGTTAGTCACCATACAGTACGCCATTGGTTTTTGATGCAGTGTTCCAGTGCAATGCAGATTCATTGTTTATGCACCACACCCAGTGCTCCATGCAATACGTGCCCTCCTTAATATCCACCACCAGGCTTACCCACCTCCTCACCCTCCTCCCCTCTAAAACCCTCAGTTTGTTTCTCGGAGTCCACAGTCTCTCATGGTGGGTGCCCCCCCTCCAATTTCCCCCACTTCATTTTTCCCTTCCTTCTCCTAATGTCCTCCATGTTTTTCCTTATGTTCTACAAGTAGGTGAAACCATATGATAACTGACTCTCTCTGCTTGACTTATTTCACTCAGCATAGTCTCCTCCAGTCCCATCCATGTTGATGCAAAAGTTGGGTATTCATCCTTTCTGAGGGCTGAGTAATATTCCATTGTATATATGGACCACTTTTCTTAATATGGTGTATCAGGTTGATTTGCAGATATTGAACCACCTAGCTCTGGAATAAATCCATTTCGTAGTGGTGAATAATCCTTTTTTTTCTTTAAAGATTTTATTTATTTATTTGACAGATAGAGATCACAAGTAGGCAGAGAGGCAGGCAGAGAGAGAGAAAGGAGGAAGCAGGCTCCCTGCTGAGCAGAGAGCCCAATGTGGGGCTCGATCCCAGGACCCTGGGATCATGACCTGAGCTGAAGACAGAGGTTTTAACCCACTGAGCCACCCAGGCGCCCCTGAATAATCCTTTTACTGTACTGTTGGATCCTATTGACTAGTATTTTGCTCAGAGTTTTTGCCTCGGTATTCATCAGGGTTATTGGTCTGAAATTCTTTTTGTTGGGGTCTTTGTCTGATTTTGGGATGAAGGTAATGCTGGCATTATCGAATGAGGTTGGAAGTTTCCCTTCCATTTCTATTTTTTGAAACTGCCTCAGAAAAATTGGTATTAATTGTTCTTTAAATGTTCTTTAAATGTTTGGTAGAATTCCCCTATGAGCCAATCAGAACTGGACTCAGAAAGCTAACTGCCTTGCTCACTGAGATTAGGTTGTTTATTGCCTTGTGTTTGGCCTCTGCTGTGCCTTCTGCCAGAAAGACCCCTGAACAAATCAACTTCCCCACTCTTATCCCATCATCATTTAAGGATCCTTGCTACTCCAGGTGTGGTCCCAGCAGAGATAGCACATGGCGACCATGCACACAGGGTCTCAGCTCCACAAACTGGGGAATCTGAATCTTTCTGTGACAAGGTGTCCATGAGATTCACCTTCTCTTTCAAGCGTGAAAGTACCACTGGTCCCTGCTGCTCATCCATCAGATTCAGCTCAGAGGCCGCCTCCTCCAGGCAGCCCACCAGTTTTGCCCTGCCATCCCATCCCATGGCAGTCTGCAGCAGGGACAGGTAGAGAGAGAGGGTGGCCCAGTGGTGAGAGGACATGCCACATTCATGAGTACTTCCAGTCCCTGAGCCTCTGTCTCCTGCTGCCTGGGACTCTGTGGGGGGACATGGATTACTTGTTGGGGTTCCCACTGGTGGCAGCATCGACTCGATCAGGGAGGATGTGAGTCCCTTTGGGAATCCTCACCCTGTACCCATTCATTCCTGAAGCTGTCCTTGAGATCTCTGTGGTGGGAGCAGCTGGAAGGTGAGACCACCTGCTCACGAGGGCCTTCAGAGATGGTGGAAACCTGATGGGAGCCCAAATGTATAGGCCTCCTCCACGCCCCACTCTTCAGACAGCAGGCTGCCCTCTGGGAATGGGTCCACGCCTCGCTGACCTTCCTCACGGTCCCACGCAGAGATTTTCTAAGGGTTCCTTGAGGACGCCCAGACAACACACAGCCTTCTTACAAAAGGTGCCAGGCTTTCCTGCTGCCTCTCCTGACCCCACAACTGCGCAAACTCAGCCCCAGGCTGTCCACCTCCATCATCTCCACGATGACCACCCCAGGGCCAGCCCCTAGAGCTCCATGCTGACCCAGTGAGCCCCCTCCCAGAATGATCCAGCCCTGTCTCCCTAACCCTTCTATCCCCTGTCCCCACCATCATGCATATCTGTGCAGAACACACATCACAACCGTGCCCACCAGTGCCCTGTGTCTCCAGGTCTGTACTCTCCCCTGGTGTCTCTACCCTACACTAGGGAAGGGCTGTGCAGTGGCCTTGCTCCCTGCCCCCTACCCTGTCATCTTTGGCCTGGTTCTCCAGCCTTGTAAGCACAGACCTCAGCATTTATACTCTTGTGCTCCCTGCCTAGAACAGGCTGCCTCCTGCCCTCTCAGACTACCTCCTATTACCTTCATCTGCTACACATCTGGGTATGGCCTCTGACTCTATTTGCCACCACACTATTGGAATTCTTTGCAAAAATTGCTATTCCTATTCCTTGTCCTCTTGTTCTTGATTTCCTGGACTTGCCCCTCACTAGGACAGAATTCCATGGGTCTTCGGGCATTCTGGCTTGTTTTCTCCATCACTGCCCCCCCCACCTGCCATGTGCCAGAACAGTGCCCAAGACGTAAGAGAAGCTGCAGAGATATGCCATGTGTGGGTGTGAATGAAGACAGTCACACCCAGGCACACTAGAGTCAAATAGACTCACGGGGGTGGAACCCTCTCCAAACTCCTCCATGACCCTTTCCTACTGGCTCTGGGCCTGAGGCTGCCTCCCCTGCCTGCACTCCCAGTTCTTCTGGGGGGCTGCCCTGCACCAGCAGTCCATGGAAGTCTGCGTGGTCGAGAGGGACACTAGGCCCCATTCTGGGACAGCACCCACACTAAGCTCAGCAGATGCTACTTCCCTGTCCTCCCTCCAGGCCCAGGGATGGGTCCACCTCCCCTGGGGCTGGAGCCTGGGAGTCCCCTCCTTGGTCCTGCCCTCCTCCCTGCTGCAGCTGGAGACTGTCCCCTGGCCTCCTCCTCTTCTGCACCCCGTGGGACAGTGCTCCCCACTGCCACCTTCCCTGCTGCCTCAGGGAACTCTGCTTTCTGGGAGGAGGAGCACGGAGGCTTTTCTCTCCTTACATACGGCACACACACATTGTTCATTTCCAGTCATTTATTGATCTACAGATACATTTTTGAGTTTATTTAAAATTTAAAATAAATCTATTTTAAAATTTCCAATTGTGTTTTTACATTTTTTCGGTCCTCACAAAGCAACTACAATCGTCTAGATTCGACATCATGGGATGTGAGCATGTGCCCTCTCCTTCGTGCATGGACTGGTGTGTCAGTCACCCAGAGAACACTTGGTATTTTGACCGCTTAAAATCGATAAATGTTAAACAACAAACAGTATCTTAAACAAACCAACAAGGATGAAGAGAATGTGTTACAAGGAAGAAATGGCTACAAATTCTTAAGATTTCCTATCCATAAATTTAAGACTACATTAACGCTATGAATTTAGGACTAAACTATGCGTTGGGGACTAACATTTGAGTTTAGGACTAAGATTTGAATTAAGGGCTAAAATTTGGATTTAGCATTAAACTATGAGTTCAGACTACAGTTGAATCTAGAAGTACACTAGCGATGTTTTACAGTTGTGTGGGATATTGTCTCATTGAAATTTTCTTCTCTTTTTCTTTAAGGCAATTCCACATTAGTCCCGTAAATACAGAGTTGCTTCTGCACATCCGTGAGGCTAGTCCTGGCCCACAGAAATGGTCGCGTTTGGAGTCTCTGTCCATGTCCACAAGAGAGGATGTCTTCAGGCCTAGTGACAGGGATTTCAATGCCAACACGATCCTCCAGGGCACAGTTGTAGAGGGTCTGATGGGGAAAGTCCGTACTGAGGACAATGTGCACGGAGGTCTGTCTGGATGTGCGGCGGCAGGGTGAGCGGGCTACACGGCTGAGCGTCCCTGGGGACCCGGTGGAGACCCAGGCGCTTGCCTAGGGAGAGAGCCGGCGGACATCCTTCCCGGCCCTCCCCGCAGAGGCTGAGCCGGGCTGTGGCTGTTGAGGGCCCAGCGGCCCTGAGCCCGGTCCCACCCGCAGGCGACCCCGGATCCCGGGGCCCTCACGGGGGGACCTCCCCGCTCCCCGGGGACCCGAGGACCCCAGGGACCCCCAGACACTTCCCCAGCTGTGCGGGCTGCGGGCGGAGCCGCAGGAGCAAGAGGGTCACTCGGGAGAGGCCGGCGGTGGGACTCCAGGCCGGCCAGCGTCTGCCTCAGGCGGTCATGCTCTCTCCTCAGCTCCCAGAACTTTCTCTCGCTGGACACAGCGGCCTCCCAGCCTCTCGCGGCTCTGTTGTGCTGGAAGAGGACCAGCTCGCGGCAGTGGGCGCTGTGTCTCTGCAGCTCGCGGCGCATGTCTCGGGCCATCTCCTGGCGGAGGTCGCGCAAGTGGCACGTGAGCGCCAGGTCCCCACGCAGGCCGGCCAGTTGGCTCTGCAGGGCCTCGCGCTGAGCTGCCCCTCGGAACAGGGCTCCGTGCAGGCGCAGGGCGACTTCGTCCTGCTCGTCCAGTGGCTTCTGCAGGCTCCGCCTCAGCTGCTGAATGTCGCGGTCCAGCTGGGCATGTTCGCGCTGCAGAGCCGCCTCCCGGGTGTGCAGACGGTGGATGTGTCCGGCCAGCTCGGCGATCTCTCGCCTTTCTGCCTCCAGGCGTGTGGCTCTGTCCTGTGCACCCGCTTCGGGACTTGGAGGGGACACAGGGAAGCCAGCGTCCTCGGTGACAGCCTGTGGCTCAAGGGCTGCCAGGCGGGCGGGGTGGTCGCCATTCCGGGCTCCGCTCTTTGGCGGGACTCCGCGGGTCCCGGCACAGGCATGATCTGCGGGGAGGTCGAGGTGGGGGACAGCCTGCAGCCCGGGTCCTGCCCTGGATGGCGATGGGAGGGCTCGATGTTTCGGGACCGGCTCCGTGCAAGCCCTCGATGGCTCTGGCCTTTCCTCCCCCTCCTCTTCCTGCCCTCTCTGCCTCCCTCTGGAAGCCTGTTGGCTGCGCAGTCCCGGTGGCTCTCGAAAAGGAGTGTGGTCCCTGCCGCCCGTCGCGCTTTTCCTCCCAGGTTGTTCTCCATCCTCGCCTGCTGTTCCTACGACGGCGTTTTCTCCAGGGACCCGGGGACCTTGAGGGGGCTGGCTCCTCTGGTCCTTCTTCAGGACGTCGGCAGGGCCCCAGAGGACCAGCCTGCTCAGCGTTTCACTCATGGCTGCCAAGCACAAGGTCTGTAAGGAGGGAGGACTGGCCAGCGCCCCGGCTGGCCCGCGGGCGTCCTGAGCTTGTGTGGTCGGGCCCGTATCCTGGCGGCCCGCTCCACAGACTTGGGGGTGGGCAGAGCACCTTTGTCCCGGCGCCTTCGCACTTCTAGGAGGAAGTCGTCTCCTCAGCAGGAAAAGGAGCAGCACGGTTCCTAGAAGAACCGCCCAGAGCCACCCAGGGATCCGTGTCCAGCTTCTGGACGTCAGCAGCAGCCCATCCCATACGTGCTCCAGGACCACGTGGCACATGGATCCGCTGGCCGAAGGAGGGGCCTCCATGGCTGCGTCGGGCTCCTCAGCTACGCCTCCGAGTGCCAGCGTCCTGGGGCCCCAACTGAGCGCTCAGAACCCTGTGGAGAGTTCCGTGTCTGAGGTCAACCTGTGCGTGGTGACCAGGGCAGAGCAGTTGGCACGGGGGAGGGGAGGCCAGCCAGGTTCTAGGCAGGAGTTCCTCCTGACTTTGCCGTCCAGGACCAAGTTGTGTCAGTCAGAGAAGCCCAGGCACATGAAAGGGTTCATGCCAGCCTGGGCTCAGCCCCTCCAGGCCTACCTGGCCCTCCAGCCAACCTAGGGGCTCGAGGCAGGGCCGGGTTCCTTTGCTCCGTGCCCACAAGACAAGTCAGGGCAGACAGTGTGTGAAGGCCTCTCCTCCCGGGCCTCGGCCCGTTCTCCTGATCTGAAACTTCCCTCTGCTAATAGGGGACTCTGGTCCTGTCTGCAAAGGTGCCAGGTTGTCCCTTCTTCTGAGGCTTCCTTCCTTGTCTGTGTGGTCACTGTGGGCAGGCAGGTGACTGTGGGTCTGAGGCCAACTGTGTGCTCCAAGGTGTGAACTCTGAAACCAGAATTCTGGTGCTAATACCTGGGGAGGAATCAGCAGGAACGGGCAGGGTCTCAGAGTTTCATGCACTCTGTGGAGCCAGACTGTCCTTGTTCAATCCAAGGGTTACTGCAAAGGGGTGACTCTGTTACAGGGTGACCCAGTGACCTGGGCTGTTTCCCCCGTGGGGCCCCTTATCTATAACCTGTGCCCCCCAAGGAGGGCCTGTGGTGGCCAGCACGCTTTCCCCCTCACCTGATAGTCTGGGGTCCATCATGGAGCCCAGGAGCAGGCTGGTGGCTCTGGGAGTGGTGGGAGTGGCCTGCCCTTCCAGGAGGGTGCTTGGCCTGTGAGTCCTGGGTGAGGGAGCACCCTCGGTTTGTCACCCTAGCAATGGATGGAGACTCTTCAAAGCCGAACTTGGGACACAGTCCCTCACACAGGTTCCCAGGGGGTTAGTCACTGCAGCTTCGGCAAGAGCTCTGGTGGGGTTTGATGTGAGGGGACGGCAGAGCCTGGGGATCTAGCGTCCTCCCTCTGACGTCATGAACCTGAGAATGGGGTGGGGTTTGGCTTTGGGAACCACGCCTGGGAGCAGAGCACAACAATGTCCCCAGGCCCACCCAGGGAGAGGACAGCTGTCCTAGGCAGTGGTGGACCCCAGAGAGAGATGCCCGGCATCGTGAAAGCACCCCTGGTACCTCCTGCTCCTCCATCAGGATTCAGTTCGGAGGCCGCGTCCTCCAGGGAGCCCTCCTGCCCTGCCATCCCATCCCACCCCAGCCTGCAGCAGGGACACTTAGGGAGCCAGGGTTGCCCAGCACCAAAGACATTGGAGAAGCTGTAGAGATACTCCATGTGTGGGTGCGAAGGCAGGGAGTCACCCCCAGGTGCACTTGGGTCAAAGAGACTCACGGGGTTGGGTCCTTCTCCAAATTCCTCTTTGACTCCTCCTTGACCCTTTCCTGCTGGCTCTGGGCCTGAGGCTGCCTCCACTGCCTGCACTCCCAGGCCTTCTGGGGGGCTGCCTTGCACCAGCAGTCCATGGAGGCCTGCATGGTCGAGGTCGAGGGGGGCACTAGGCCCCATTGTTGGGACAGCCCCCCATTGGGCTCAGCAAATGCTACTTCCCTGTCCTCCCTCCAGGCCCTGGGATGGGTCCACCTCCTCTGGGGCTGGAGCCTGGGAGCCCCCCTCCTTAGTCCTACCCTCCTCCCTGCTGCAGCTGGAGACTGTCCCCTGGCTTCCTCCTCCTCTGCACCCCGTGGGACAGTGCTCCCCGCTGCCACCTTCCCTGCTCCCTCAGGGAACTCTGCTCTCTGGGAGGAGGAGCTCGGAGGCTTTCCTCTCCTTACACACGGCACAGACACGGCGTTTCTTTTCAGTCATTTATTGATCTACAGATACATTTTTGAATTTATTTAAAATTTAAAATAAATCTATTTTAAAATTTCCAACTGTATTTTTACATTTTTCTGGTCCTCACAAAACAACTACAATCATCTGGATTCGACATCATGGGTTGTGAGCGTTGCACCCGTGCCTTCGTGCATGGGCCGGTGTGTCTGTCATCCAGAGAACACTTGGTATTTTGACTGCTGAAAATTCATAAATGTTAAACAACAAACAATATCTTAAACAAACCAACAAGGATGAAGGGAATGTGTTGCAAAACAAGGAAGAAATGGCTGCAAATTCTTAAGATTTCCTATCAATAAATTTAAGACTACACTAGCGCTATGAATTTAGGACTAAACTATGAATGAAGGACTAACACTTGAGTTTAGGACTAAGATTTGAATTAAGGGCTAAAATTTGGATTTAGCATTAAACTATGAGTTCAGACTAAAATTTAGTTGAGAAGTACACTAGCGATGTTTTACAGTTGTGTGGGATATTGTCTCATTGAAATTTTCTTCTCTTTTTCTTTAAGGCAATTCCACATTAGTCCCGTAAATACAGAGTTGCTTCTGCACATCCGTGAGGCTAGTCCTGGCCCACAGAAATGGTCGCGTTTGGAGTCTCTGTCCATGTCCACAAGAGAGGATGTCTTCAGGCCTAGTGACAGGGATTTCAATGCCAACACGATCCTCCAGGGCACAGTTGTAGAGGGTCTGATGGGGAAAGTCCGTACTGAGGACAATGTGCACGGAGGTCTGTCTGGATGTGCGGCGGCAGGGTGAGCGGGCTACACGGCTGAGCGTCCCTGGGGACCCGGTGGAGACCCAGGCGCTTGCCTAGGGAGAGAGCCGGCGGACATCCTTCCCGGCCCTCCCCTCAGAGGCTGAGCCGGGCTGTGGCTGTTGAGGGCCCAGCGGCCCTGAGCCCGGTCCCACCCGCAGGCGACCCCGGATCCCGGGGCCCTCACGGGGGGACCTCCCCGCTCCCCGGGGACCCGAGGACCCCAGGGACCCCCAGACACTTCCCCAGCTGTGCGGGCTGCGGGCGGAGCCGCAGGAGCAAGAGGGTCACTCGGGAGAGGCCGGCGGTGGGACTCCAGGCCGGCCAGCGTCTGCCTCAGGCGGTCATGCTCTCTCCTCAGCTCCCAGAACTTTCTCTCGCTGGACACAGCGGCCTCCCAGCCTCTCGCGGCTCTGTTGTGCTGGAAGAGGACCAGCTCGCGGCAGTGGGCGCTGTGTCTCTGCAGCTCGCGGCGCATGTCTCGGGCCATCTCCTGGCGGAGGTCGCGCAAGTGGCACGTGAGCGCCAGGTCCCCACGCAGGCCGGCCAGTTGGCTCTGCAGGGCCTCGCGCTGAGCTGCCCCTCGGAACAGGGCTCCGTGCAGGCGCAGGGCGACTTCGTCCTGCTCGTCCAGTGGCTTCTGCAGGCTCCGCCTCAGCTGCTGAATGTCGCGGTCCAGCTGGGCATGTTCGCGCTGCAGAGCCGCCTCCCGGGTGTGCAGACGGTGGATGTGTCCGGCCAGCTCGGCGATCTCTCGCCTTTCTGCCTCCAGGCGTGTGGCTCTGTCCTGTGCACCCGCTTCGGGACTTGGAGGGGACACAGGGAAGCCAGCGTCCTCGGTGACAGCCTGTGGCTCAAGGGCTGCCAGGCGGGCGGGGTGGTCGCCATTCCGGGCTCCGCTCTTTGGCGGGACTCCGCGGGTCCCGGCACAGGCATGATCTGCGGGGAGGTCGAGGTGGGGGACAGCCTGCAGCCCGGGTCCTGCCCTGGATGGCGATGGGAGGGCTCGATGTTTCGGGACCGGCTCCGTGCAAGCCCTCGATGGCTCTGGCCTTTCCTCCCCCTCCTCTTCCTGCCCTCTCTGCCTCCCTCTGGAAGCCTGTTGGCTGCGCAGTCCCGGTGGCTCTCGAAAAGGAGTGTGGTCCCTGCCGCCCGTCGCGCTTTTCCTCCCAGGTTGTTCTCCATCCTCGCCTGCTGTTCCTACGACGGCGTTTTCTCCAGGGACCCGGGGACCTTGAGGGGGCTGGCTCCTCTGGTCCTTCTTCAGGACGTCGGCAGGGCCCCAGAGGACCAGCCTGCTCAGCGTTTCACTCATGGCTGCCAAGCACAAGGTCTGTAAGGAGGGAGGACTGGCCAGCGCCCCGGCTGGCCCGCGGGCGTCCTGAGCTTGTGTGGTCGGGCCCGTATCCTGGCGGCCCGCTCCACAGACTTGGGGGTGGGCAGAGCACCTTTGTCCCGGCGCCTTCGCACTTCTAGGAGGAAGTCGTCTCCTCAGCAGGAAAAGGAGCAGCACGGTTCCTAGAAGAACCGCCCAGAGCCACCCAGGGATCCGTGTCCAGCTTCTGGACGTCAGCAGCAGCCCATCCCATACGTGCTCCAGGACCACGTGGCACATGGATCCGCTGGCCGAAGGAGGGGCCTCCATGGCTGCGTCGGGCTCCTCAGCTACGCCTCCGAGTGCCAGCGTCCTGGGGCCCCAACTGAGCGCTCAGAACCCTGTGGAGAGTTCCGTGTCTGAGGTCAACCTGTGCGTGGTGACCAGGGCAGAGCAGTTGGCACGGGGGAGGGGAGGCCAGCCAGGTTCTAGGCAGGAGTTCCTCCTGACTTTGCCGTCCAGGACCAAGTTGTGTCAGTCAGAGAAGCCCAGGCACATGAAAGGGTTCATGCCAGCCTGGGCTCAGCCCCTCCAGGCCTACCTGGCCCTCCAGCCAACCTAGGGGCTCGAGGCAGGGCCGGGTTCCTTTGCTCCGTGCCCACAAGACAAGTCAGGGCAGACAGTGTGTGAAGGCCTCTCCTCCCGGGCCTCGGCCCGTTCTCCTGATCTGAAACTTCCCTCTGCTAATAGGGGACTCTGGTCCTGTCTGCAAAGGTGCCAGGTTGTCCCTTCTTCTGAGGCTTCCTTCCTTGTCTGTGTGGTCACTGTGGGCAGGCAGGTGACTGTGGGTCTGAGGCCAACTGTGTGCTCCAAGGTGTGAACTCTGAAACCAGAATTCTGGTGCTAATACCTGGGGAGGAATCAGCAGGAACGGGCAGGGTCTCAGAGTTTCATGCACTCTGTGGAGCCAGACTGTCCTTGTTCAATCCAAGGGTTACTGCAAAGGGGTGACTCTGTTACAGGGTGACCCAGTGACCTGGGCTGTTTCCCCCGTGGGGCCCCTTATCTATAACCTGTGCCCCCCAAGGAGGGCCTGTGGTGGCCAGCACGCTTTCCCCCTCACCTGATAGTCTGGGGTCCATCATGGAGCCCAGGAGCAGGCTGGTGGCTCTGGGAGTGGTGGGAGTGGCCTGCCCTTCCAGGAGGGTGCTTGGCCTGTGAGTCCTGGGTGAGGGAGCACCCTCGGTTTGTCACCCTAGCAATGGATGGAGACTCTTCAAAGCCGAACTTGGGACACAGTCCCTCACACAGGTTCCCAGGGGGTTAGTCACTGCAGCTTCGGCAAGAGCTCTGGTGGGGTTTGATGTGAGGGGACGGCAGAGCCTGGGGATCTAGCGTCCTCCCTCTGACGTCATGAACCTGAGAATGGGGTGGGGTTTGGCTTTGGGAACCACGCCTGGGAGCAGAGCACAACAATGTCCCCAGGCCCACCCAGGGAGAGGACAGCTGTCCTAGGCAGTGGTGGACCCCAGAGAGAGATGCCCGGCATCGTGAAAGCACCCCTGGTACCTCCTGCTCCTCCATCAGGATTCAGTTCGGAGGCCGCGTCCTCCAGGGAGCCCTCCTGCCCTGCCATCCCATCCCACCCCAGCCTGCAGCAGGGACACTTAGGGAGCCAGGGTTGCCCAGCACCAAAGACATTGGAGAAGCTGTAGAGATACTCCATGTGTGGGTGCGAAGGCAGGGAGTCACCCCCAGGTGCACTTGGGTCAAAGAGACTCACGGGGTTGGGTCCTTCTCCAAATTCCTCTTTGACTCCTCCTTGACCCTTTCCTGCTGGCTCTGGGCCTGAGGCTGCCTCCACTGCCTGCACTCCCAGGCCTTCTGGGGGGCTGCCTTGCACCAGCAGTCCATGGAGGCCTGCATGGTCGAGGTCGAGGGGGGCACTAGGCCCCATTGTTGGGACAGCCCCCCATTGGGCTCAGCAAATGCTACTTCCCTGTCCTCCCTCCAGGCCCTGGGATGGGTCCACCTCCTCTGGGGCTGGAGCCTGGGAGCCCCCCTCCTTAGTCCTACCCTCCTCCCTGCTGCAGCTGGAGACTGTCCCCTGGCTTCCTCCTCCTCTGCACCCCGTGGGACAGTGCTCCCCGCTGCCACCTTCCCTGCTCCCTCAGGGAACTCTGCTCTCTGGGAGGAGGAGCTCGGAGGCTTTCCTCTCCTTACACACGGCACAGACACGGCGTTTCTTTTCAGTCATTTATTGATCTACAGATACATTTTTGAATTTATTTAAAATTTAAAATAAATCTATTTTAAAATTTCCAACTGTATTTTTACATTTTTCTGGTCCTCACAAAACAACTACAATCATCTGGATTCGACATCATGGGTTGTGAGCGTTGCACCCGTGCCTTCGTGCATGGGCCGGTGTGTCTGTCATCCAGAGAACACTTGGTATTTTGACTGCTGAAAATTCATAAATGTTAAACAACAAACAATATCTTAAACAAACCAACAAGGATGAAGGGAATGTGTTGCAAAACAAGGAAGAAATGGCTGCAAATTCTTAAGATTTCCTATCAATAAATTTAAGACTACACTAGCGCTATGAATTTAGGACTAAACTATGAATGAAGGACTAACACTTGAGTTTAGGACTAAGATTTGAATTAAGGGCTAAAATTTGGATTTAGCATTAAACTATGAGTTCAGACTAAAATTTAGTTGAGAAGTACACTAGCGATGTTTTACAGTTGTGTGGGATATTGTCTCATTGAAATTTTCTTCTCTTTTTCTTTAAGGCAATTCCACATTAGTCCCGTAAATACAGAGTTGCTTCTGCACATCCGTGAGGCTAGTCCTGGCCCACAGAAATGGTCGCGTTTGGAGTCTCTGTCCATGTCCACAAGAGAGGATGTCTTCAGGCCTAGTGACAGGGATTTCAATGCCAACACGATCCTCCAGGGCACAGTTGTAGAGGGTCTGATGGGGAAAGTCCGTACTGAGGACAATGTGCACGGAGGTCTGTCTGGATGTGCGGCGGCAGGGTGAGCGGGCTACACGGCTGAGCGTCCCTGGGGACCCGGTGGAGACCCAGGCGCTTGCCTAGGGAGAGAGCCGGCGGACATCCTTCCCGGCCCTCCCCTCAGAGGCTGAGCCGGGCTGTGGCTGTTGAGGGCCCAGCGGCCCTGAGCCCGGTCCCACCCGCAGGCGACCCCGGATCCCGGGGCCCTCACGGGGGGACCTCCCCGCTCCCCGGGGACCCGAGGACCCCAGGGACCCCCAGACACTTCCCCAGCTGTGCGGGCTGCGGGCGGAGCCGCAGGAGCAAGAGGGTCACTCGGGAGAGGCCGGCGGTGGGACTCCAGGCCGGCCAGCGTCTGCCTCAGGCGGTCATGCTCTCTCCTCAGCTCCCAGAACTTTCTCTCGCTGGACACAGCGGCCTCCCAGCCTCTCGCGGCTCTGTTGTGCTGGAAGAGGACCAGCTCGCGGCAGTGGGCGCTGTGTCTCTGCAGCTCGCGGCGCATGTCTCGGGCCATCTCCTGGCGGAGGTCGCGCAAGTGGCACGTGAGCGCCAGGTCCCCACGCAGGCCGGCCAGTTGGCTCTGCAGGGCCTCGCGCTGAGCTGCCCCTCGGAACAGGGCTCCGTGCAGGCGCAGGGCGACTTCGTCCTGCTCGTCCAGTGGCTTCTGCAGGCTCCGCCTCAGCTGCTGAATGTCGCGGTCCAGCTGGGCATGTTCGCGCTGCAGAGCCGCCTCCCGGGTGTGCAGACGGTGGATGTGTCCGGCCAGCTCGGCGATCTCTCGCCTTTCTGCCTCCAGGCGTGTGGCTCTGTCCTGTGCACCCGCTTCGGGACTTGGAGGGGACACAGGGAAGCCAGCGTCCTCGGTGACAGCCTGTGGCTCAAGGGCTGCCAGGCGGGCGGGGTGGTCGCCATTCCGGGCTCCGCTCTTTGGCGGGCCTCCGCGGGTCCCGGCACAGGCATGATCTGCGGGGAGGTCGAGGTGGGGGACAGCCTGCAGCCCGGGTCCTGCCCTGGATGGCGATGGGAGGGCTCGATGTTTCGGGACCGGCTCCGTGCAAGCCCTCGATGGCTCTGGCCTTTCCTCCCCCTCCTCTTCCTGCCCTCTCTGCCTCCCTCTGGAAGCCTGTTGGCTGCGCAGTCCCGGTGGCTCTCGAAAAGGAGTGTGGTCCCTGCCGCCCGTCGCGCTTTTCCTCCCAGGTTGTTCTCCATCCTCGCCTGCTGTTCCTACGACGGCGTTTTCTCCAGGGACCCGGGGACCTTGAGGGGGCTGGCTCCTCTGGTCCTTCTTCAGGACGTCGGCAGGGCCCCAGAGGACCAGCCTGCTCAGCGTTTCACTCATGGCTGCCAAGCACAAGGTCTGTAAGGAGGGAGGACTGGCCAGCGCCCCGGCTGGCCCGCGGGCGTCCTGAGCTTGTGTGGTCGGGCCCGTATCCTGGCGGCCCGCTCCACAGACTTGGGGGTGGGCAGAGCACCTTTGTCCCGGCGCCTTCGCACTTCTAGGAGGAAGTCGTCTCCTCAGCAGGAAAAGGAGCAGCACGGTTCCTAGAAGAACCGCCCAGAGCCACCCAGGGATCCGTGTCCAGCTTCTGGACGTCAGCAGCAGCCCATCCCATACGTGCTCCAGGACCACGTGGCACATGGATCCGCTGGCCGAAGGAGGGGCCTCCATGGCTGCGTCGGGCTCCTCAGCTACGCCTCCGAGTGCCAGCGTCCTGGGGCCCCAACTGAGCGCTCAGAACCCTGTGGAGAGTTCCGTGTCTGAGGTCAACCTGTGCGTGGTGACCAGGGCAGAGCAGTTGGCACGGGGGAGGGGAGGCCAGCCAGGTTCTAGGCAGGAGTTCCTCCTGACTTTGCCGTCCAGGACCAAGTTGTGTCAGTCAGAGAAGCCCAGGCACATGAAAGGGTTCATGCCAGCCTGGGCTCAGCCCCTCCAGGCCTACCTGGCCCTCCAGCCAACCTAGGGGCTCGAGGCAGGGCCGGGTTCCTTTGCTCCGTGCCCACAAGACAAGTCAGGGCAGACAGTGTGTGAAGGCCTCTCCTCCCGGGCCTCGGCCCGTTCTCCTGATCTGAAACTTCCCTCTGCTAATAGGGGACTCTGGTCCTGTCTGCAAAGGTGCCAGGTTGTCCCTTCTTCTGAGGCTTCCTTCCTTGTCTGTGTGGTCACTGTGGGCAGGCAGGTGACTGTGGGTCTGAGGCCAACTGTGTGCTCCAAGGTGTGAACTCTGAAACCAGAATTCTGGTGCTAATACCTGGGGAGGAATCAGCAGGAACGGGCAGGGTCTCAGAGTTTCATGCACTCTGTGGAGCCAGACTGTCCTTGTTCAATCCAAGGGTTACTGCAAAGGGGTGACTCTGTTACAGGGTGACCCAGTGACCTGGGCTGTTTCCCCCGTGGGGCCCCTTATCTATAACCTGTGCCCCCCAAGGAGGGCCTGTGGTGGCCAGCACGCTTTCCCCCTCACCTGATAGTCTGGGGTCCATCATGGAGCCCAGGAGCAGGCTGGTGGCTCTGGGAGTGGTGGGAGTGGCCTGCCCTTCCAGGAGGGTGCTTGGCCTGTGAGTCCTGGGTGAGGGAGCACCCTCGGTTTGTCACCCTAGCAATGGATGGAGACTCTTCAAAGCCGAACTTGGGACACAGTCCCTCACACAGGTTCCCAGGGGGTTAGTCACTGCAGCTTCGGCAAGAGCTCTGGTGGGGTTTGATGTGAGGGGACGGCAGAGCCTGGGGATCTAGCGTCCTCCCTCTGACGTCATGAACCTGAGAATGGGGTGGGGTTTGGCTTTGGGAACCACGCCTGGGAGCAGAGCACAACAATGTCCCCAGGCCCACCCAGGGAGAGGACAGCTGTCCTAGGCAGTGGTGGACCCCAGAGAGAGATGCCCGGCATCGTGAAAGCACCCCTGGTACCTCCTGCTCCTCCATCAGGATTCAGTTCGGAGGCCGCGTCCTCCAGGGAGCCCTCCTGCCCTGCCATCCCATCCCACCCCAGCCTGCAGCAGGGACACTTAGGGAGCCAGGGTTGCCCAGCACCAAAGACATTGGAGAAGCTGTAGAGATACTCCATGTGTGGGTGCGAAGGCAGGGAGTCACCCCCAGGTGCACTTGGGTCAAAGAGACTCACGGGGTTGGGTCCTTCTCCAAATTCCTCTTTGACTCCTCCTTGACCCTTTCCTGCTGGCTCTGGGCCTGAGGCTGCCTCCACTGCCTGCACTCCCAGGCCTTCTGGGGGGCTGCCTTGCACCAGCAGTCCATGGAGGCCTGCATGGTCGAGGTCGAGGGGGGCACTAGGCCCCATTGTTGGGACAGCCCCCCATTGGGCTCAGCAAATGCTACTTCCCTGTCCTCCCTCCAGGCCCTGGGATGGGTCCACCTCCTCTGGGGCTGGAGCCTGGGAGCCCCCCTCCTTAGTCCTACCCTCCTCCCTGCTGCAGCTGGAGACTGTCCCCTGGCTTCCTCCTCCTCTGCACCCCGTGGGACAGTGCTCCCCGCTGCCACCTTCCCTGCTCCCTCAGGGAACTCTGCTCTCTGGGAGGAGGAGCTCGGAGGCTTTCCTCTCCTTACACACGGCACAGACACGGCGTTTCTTTTCAGTCATTTATTGATCTACAGATACATTTTTGAATTTATTTAAAATTTAAAATAAATCTATTTTAAAATTTCCAACTGTATTTTTACATTTTTCTGGTCCTCACAAAACAACTACAATCATCTGGATTCGACATCATGGGTTGTGAGCGTTGCACCCGTGCCTTCGTGCATGGGCCGGTGTGTCTGTCATCCAGAGAACACTTGGTATTTTGACTGCTGAAAATTCATAAATGTTAAACAACAAACAATATCTTAAACAAACCAACAAGGATGAAGGGAATGTGTTGCAAAACAAGGAAGAAATGGCTGCAAATTCTTAAGATTTCCTATCAATAAATTTAAGACTACACTAGCGCTATGAATTTAGGACTAAACTATGAATGAAGGACTAACACTTGAGTTTAGGACTAAGATTTGAATTAAGGGCTAAAATTTGGATTTAGCATTAAACTATGAGTTCAGACTAAAATTTAGTTGAGAAGTACACTAGCGATGTCTTACAGTTGTGTGGGATATTGTCTCATTGAAATTTTCTTCTCTTTTTCTTTAAGGCAATTCCACATTAGTCCCGTAAATACAGAGTTGCTTCTGCACATCCGTGAGGCTAGTCCTGGCCCACAGAAATGGTCGCGTTTGGAGTCTCTGTCCATGTCCACAAGAGAGGATGTCTTCAGGCCTAGTGACAGGGATTTCAATGCCAACACGATCCTCCAGGGCACAGTTGTAGAGGGTCTGATGGGGAAAGTCCGTACTGAGGACAATGTGCACGGAGGTCTGTCTGGATGTGCGGCGGCAGGGTGAGCGGGCTACACGGCTGAGCGTCCCTGGGGACCCGGTGGAGACCCAGGCGCTTGCCTAGGGAGAGAGCCGGCGGACATCCTTCCCGGCCCTCCCCTCAGAGGCTGAGCCGGGCTGTGGCTGTTGAGGGCCCAGCGGCCCTGAGCCCGGTCCCACCCGCAGGCGACCCCGGATCCCGGGGCCCTCACGGGGGGACCTCCCCGCTCCCCGGGGACCCGAGGACCCCAGGGACCCCCAGACACTTCCCCAGCTGTGCGGGCTGCGGGCGGAGCCGCAGGAGCAAGAGGGTCACTCGGGAGAGGCCGGCGGTGGGACTCCAGGCCGGCCAGCGTCTGCCTCAGGCGGTCATGCTCTCTCCGCAGCTCCCAGAACTTTCTCTCGCTGGACACAGCGGCCTCCCAGCCTCTCGCGGCTCTGTTGTGCTGGAAGAGGACCAGCTCGCGGCAGTGGGCGCTGTGTCTCTGCAGCTCGCGGCGCATGTCTCGGGCCATCTCCTGGCGGAGGTCGCGCAAGTGGCACGTGAGCGCCAGGTCCCCACGCAGGCCGGCCAGTTGGCTCTGCAGGGCCTCGCGCTGAGCTGCCCCTCGGAACAGGGCTCCGTGCAGGCGCAGGGCGACTTCGTCCTGCTCGTCCAGTGGCTTCTGCAGGCTCCGCCTCAGCTGCTGAATGTCGCGGTCCAGCTGGGCATGTTCGCGCTGCAGAGCCGCCTCCCGGGTGTGCAGACGGTGGATGTGTCCGGCCAGCTCGGCGATCTCTCGCCTTTCTGCCTCCAGGCGTGTGGCTCTGTCCTGTGCACCCGCTTCGGGACTTGGAGGGGACACAGGGAAGCCAGCGTCCTCGGTGACAGCCTGTGGCTCAAGGGCTGCCAGGCGGGCGGGGTGGTCGCCATTCCGGGCTCCGCTCTTTGGCGGGACTCCGCGGGTCCCGGCACAGGCATGATCTGCGGGGAGGTCGAGGTGGGGGACAGCCTGCAGCCCGGGTCCTGCCCTGGATGGCGATGGGAGGGCTCGATGTTTCGGGACCGGCTCCGTGCAAGCCCTCGATGGCTCTGGCCTTTCCTCCCCCTCCTCTTCCTGCCCTCTCTGCCTCCCTCTGGAAGCCTGTTGGCTGCGCAGTCCCGGTGGCTCTCGAAAAGGAGTGTGGTCCCTGCCGCCCGTCGCGCTTTTCCTCCCAGGTTGTTCTCCATCCTCGCCTGCTGTTCCTACGACGGCGTTTTCTCCAGGGACCCGGGGACCTTGAGGGGGCTGGCTCCTCTGGTCCTTCTTCAGGACGTCGGCAGGGCCCCAGAGGACCAGCCTGCTCAGCGTTTCACTCATGGCTGCCAAGCACAAGGTCTGTAAGGAGGGAGGACTGGCCAGCGCCCCGGCTGGCCCGCGGGCGTCCTGAGCTTGTGTGGTCGGGCCCGTATCCTGGCGGCCCGCTCCACAGACTTGGGGGTGGGCAGAGCACCTTTGTCCCGGCGCCTTCGCACTTCTAGGAGGAAGTCGTCTCCTCAGCAGGAAAAGGAGCAGCACGGTTCCTAGAAGAACCGCCCAGAGCCACCCAGGGATCCGTGTCCAGCTTCTGGACGTCAGCAGCAGCCCATCCCATACGTGCTCCAGGACCACGTGGCACATGGATCCGCTGGCCGAAGGAGGGGCCTCCATGGCTGCGTCGGGCTCCTCAGCTACGCCTCCGAGTGCCAGCGTCCTGGGGCCCCAACTGAGCGCTCAGAACCCTGTGGAGAGTTCCGTGTCTGAGGTCAACCTGTGCGTGGTGACCAGGGCAGAGCAGTTGGCACGGGGGAGGGGAGGCCAGCCAGGTTCTAGGCAGGAGTTCCTCCTGACTTTGCCGTCCAGGACCAAGTTGTGTCAGTCAGAGAAGCCCAGGCACATGAAAGGGTTCATGCCAGCCTGGGCTCAGCCCCTCCAGGCCTACCTGGCCCTCCAGCCAACCTAGGGGCTCGAGGCAGGGCCGGGTTCCTTTGCTCCGTGCCCACAAGACAAGTCAGGGCAGACAGTGTGTGAAGGCCTCTCCTCCCGGGCCTCGGCCCGTTCTCCTGATCTGAAACTTCCCTCTGCTAATAGGGGACTCTGGTCCTGTCTGCAAAGGTGCCAGGTTGTCCCTTCTTCTGAGGCTTCCTTCCTTGTCTGTGTGGTCACTGTGGGCAGGCAGGTGACTGTGGGTCTGAGGCCAACTGTGTGCTCCAAGGTGTGAACTCTGAAACCAGAATTCTGGTGCTAATACCTGGGGAGGAATCAGCAGGAACGGGCAGGGTCTCAGAGTTTCATGCACTCTGTGGAGCCAGACTGTCCTTGTTCAATCCAAGGGTTACTGCAAAGGGGTGACTCTGTTACAGGGTGACCCAGTGACCTGGGCTGTTTCCCCCGTGGGGCCCCTTATCTATAACCTGTGCCCCCCAAGGAGGGCCTGTGGTGGCCAGCACGCTTTCCCCCTCACCTGATAGTCTGGGGTCCATCATGGAGCCCAGGAGCAGGCTGGTGGCTCTGGGAGTGGTGGGAGTGGCCTGCCCTTCCAGGAGGGTGCTTGGCCTGTGAGTCCTGGGTGAGGGAGCACCCTCGGTTTGTCACCCTAGCAATGGATGGAGACTCTTCAAAGCCGAACTTGGGACACAGTCCCTCACACAGGTTCCCAGGGGGTTAGTCACTGCAGCTTCGGCAAGAGCTCTGGTGGGGTTTGATGTGAGGGGACGGCAGAGCCTGGGGATCTAGCGTCCTCCCTCTGACGTCATGAACCTGAGAATGGGGTGGGGTTTGGCTTTGGGAACCACGCCTGGGAGCAGAGCACAACAATGTCCCCAGGCCCACCCAGGGAGAGGACAGCTGTCCTAGGCAGTGGTGGACCCCAGAGAGAGATGCCCGGCATCGTGAAAGCACCCCTGGTACCTCCTGCTCCTCCATCAGGATTCAGTTCGGAGGCCGCGTCCTCCAGGGAGCCCTCCTGCCCTGCCATCCCATCCCACCCCAGCCTGCAGCAGGGACACTTAGGGAGCCAGGGTTGCCCAGCACCAAAGACATTGGAGAAGCTGTAGAGATACTCCATGTGTGGGTGCGAAGGCAGGGAGTCACCCCCAGGTGCACTTGGGTCAAAGAGACTCACGGGGTTGGGTCCTTCTCCAAATTCCTCTTTGACTCCTCCTTGACCCTTTCCTGCTGGCTCTGGGCCTGAGGCTGCCTCCACTGCCTGCACTCCCAGGCCTTCTGGGGGGCTGCCTTGCACCAGCAGTCCATGGAGGCCTGCATGGTCGAGGTCGAGGGGGGCACTAGGCCCCATTGTTGGGACAGCCCCCCATTGGGCTCAGCAAATGCTACTTCCCTGTCCTCCCTCCAGGCCCTGGGATGGGTCCACCTCCTCTGGGGCTGGAGCCTGGGAGCCCCCCTCCTTAGTCCTACCCTCCTCCCTGCTGCAGCTGGAGACTGTCCCCTGGCTTCCTCCTCCTCTGCACCCCGTGGGACAGTGCTCCCCGCTGCCACCTTCCCTGCTCCCTCAGGGAACTCTGCTCTCTGGGAGGAGGAGCTCGGAGGCTTTCCTCTCCTTACACACGGCACAGACACGGCGTTTCTTTTCAGTCATTTATTGATCTACAGATACATTTTTGAATTTATTTAAAATTTAAAATAAATCTATTTTAAAATTTCCAACTGTATTTTTACATTTTTCTGGTCCTCACAAAACAACTACAATCATCTGGATTCGACATCATGGGTTGTGAGCGTTGCACCCGTGCCTTCGTGCATGGGCCGGTGTGTCTGTCATCCAGAGAACACTTGGTATTTTGACTGCTGAAAATTCATAAATGTTAAACAACAAACAATATCTTAAACAAACCAACAAGGATGAAGGGAATGTGTTGCAAAACAAGGAAGAAATGGCTGCAAATTCTTAAGATTTCCTATCAATAAATTTAAGACTACACTAGCGCTATGAATTTAGGACTAAACTATGAATGAAGGACTAACACTTGAGTTTAGGACTAAGATTTGAATTAAGGGCTAAAATTTGGATTTAGCATTAAACTATGAGTTCAGACTAAAATTTAGTTGAGAAGTACACTAGCGATGTCTTACAGTTGTGTGGGATATTGTCTCATTGAAATTTTCTTCTCTTTTTCTTTAAGGCAATTCCACATTAGTCCCGTAAATACAGAGTTGCTTCTGCACATCCGTGAGGCTAGTCCTGGCCCACAGAAATGGTCGCGTTTGGAGTCTCTGTCCATGTCCACAAGAGAGGATGTCTTCAGGCCTAGTGACAGGGATTTCAATGCCAACACGATCCTCCAGGGCACAGTTGTAGAGGGTCTGATGGGGAAAGTCCGTACTGAGGACAATGTGCACGGAGGTCTGTCTGGATGTGCGGCGGCAGGGTGAGCGGGCTACACGGCTGAGCGTCCCTGGGGACCCGGTGGAGACCCAGGCGCTTGCCTAGGGAGAGAGCCGGCGGACATCCTTCCCGGCCCTCCCCTCAGAGGCTGAGCCGGGCTGTGGCTGTTGAGGGCCCAGCGGCCCTGAGCCCGGTCCCACCCGCAGGCGACCCCGGATCCCGGGGCCCTCACGGGGGGACCTCCCCGCTCCCCGGGGACCCGAGGACCCCAGGGACCCCCAGACACTTCCCCAGCTGTGCGGGCTGCGGGCGGAGCCGCAGGAGCAAGAGGGTCACTCGGGAGAGGCCGGCGGTGGGACTCCAGGCCGGCCAGCGTCTGCCTCAGGCGGTCATGCTCTCTCCGCAGCTCCCAGAACTTTCTCTCGCTGGACACAGCGGCCTCCCAGCCTCTCGCGGCTCTGTTGTGCTGGAAGAGGACCAGCTCGCGGCAGTGGGCGCTGTGTCTCTGCAGCTCGCGGCGCATGTCTCGGGCCATCTCCTGGCGGAGGTCGCGCAAGTGGCACGTGAGCGCCAGGTCCCCACGCAGGCCGGCCAGTTGGCTCTGCAGGGCCTCGCGCTGAGCTGCCCCTCGGAACAGGGCTCCGTGCAGGCGCAGGGCGACTTCGTCCTGCTCGTCCAGTGGCTTCTGCAGGCTCCGCCTCAGCTGCTGAATGTCGCGGTCCAGCTGGGCATGTTCGCGCTGCAGAGCCGCCTCCCGGGTGTGCAGACGGTGGATGTGTCCGGCCAGCTCGGTGATCTCTCGCCTTTCTGCCTCCAGGCGTGTGGCTCTGTCCTGTGCACCCGCTTCGGGACTTGGAGGGGACACAGGGAAGTCAGTGTCCTTGGTGACAGCCTGTGGCTCAAGGGCTGCCCGGCGGGCGGGTTGGTCGCCATTCCGGGCTCCGCTCTTTGGCGGGCCTCCGCGGGTCCCGGCACAGGCATGATCTGCGGGGAGGTCGAGGTGGGGGACAGCCTGCAGCCCGGGTCCTGCCCTGGATGGCGATGGGAGGGCTCGATGTTTCGGGACCGGCTCCGTGCAAGCCCTCGATGGCTCTGGCCTTTCCTCCCCCTCCTCTTCCTGCCCTCTCTGCCTCCCTCTGGAAGCCTGTTGGCTGCGCAGTCCCGGTGGCTCTCGAAAAGGAGTGTGGTCCCTGCCGCCCGTCGCGCTTTTCCTCCCAGGTTGTTCTCCATCCTCGCCTGCTGTTCCTACCACGGCGTTTTCTCCAGGGACCTGGGGACCTTGAGGGGGCTGGCTCCTCTGGTCCTTCTTCAGGTCGTCGGCAGGGCCCCAGAGGACCAGCCTGCTCAGCGTTTCACTCATGGCTGCCAAGCACAAGGTCTGTAAGGAGGGAGGACTGGCCAGCGCCCCGGCTGGCCCGCGGGCGTCCTGAGCTTGTGTGGTCGGGCCCGTATCCTGGCGGCCCGCTCCACAGACTTGGGGGTGGGCAGAGCACCTTTGTCCCGGCGCCTTCGCACTTCTAGGAGGAAGTCGTCTCCTCAGCAGGAAAAGGAGCAGCACGGTTCCTAGAAGAACCGCCCAGAGCCACCCAGGGATCCGTGTCCAGCTTCTGGACGTCAGCAGCAGCCCATCCCATACGTGCTCCAGGACCACCTGGCACATGGATCCGCTGGCCGAAGGAGGGGCCTCCATTGCTGCGTCGGGCTCCACAGCTACGCCTCCGAGTGCCAGCGTCCTGGGGCCCCAACTGAGCGCTCAGAACCCTGTGGAGAGTTCCGTGTCTGAGGTCACCCTGTGCGTGGCGACCAGGGCAGAGCAGTTGGCACGGGGGAGGGGAGGCCAGCCAGGTTCTAGGCAGGAGTTCCACCTGACTTTGCTGTCCAGGACCAAGTTGTGTTAATAACACAAGCCCAGGGGTGGTGGGAAGTGCTCATGGCCTCCTAGAGCTCAGGCTCTCCAGGCCCATCTGGCCCTCCAGCTAAATTAAGGGCTCCAGGCAGTGCCAGGTCCCTTTGCCCACCGGACAAGTCAGGGCAGACAGAGTGTGAAGGCCTCCTCCTGGGCTCTGCCCGTTCTCCTGATCTGAAACTTCCCTCTGCTACGGGGACTCTGGTCCTGTCTGCAAAGGTCCCAGGTTCTCCCTCCATATTTTGCTATATCTGAATAGCCTTTTTGATTTCAACATGAGTAGGTTTCAGTTTTTTTATTTCTTCAGGTAGAGATTCTCTAATGTCTTCTATGTTTTTTCCAAGCCCTTCTAGTATATTTTTAATCATTCTTCTGAACTCTGGTTCCGACATCTTACTTAACGTCCATCCATACTCATCAGTTCCCTGGAACTCAGTACTGCCTCTTGTTCCCTTTTTAAGGTAAGTTTTTCTGTCTTGTCATTCTGTCTTGAAGACATAGATGAACTAGATGAACTAGAGAACAAAATACCAAAATGGAAACAATGAGCCCAAACAAATTGGAAGTGATCGGAAACCGAAAAAAAAAAAAATTTAAATTTAAATATCAAAAAGATCATACAATCAGACAGGTGAACTGAATAGAGCATTCCACTGGATATTGTGTGTATTTTAGTCTGTTTGTTAGAAAACTAGATCCCACAATTACAAAAGGAGAAAATCTTATATGTGTACAATAATAAAATTAAATATAATGAAAGGACAGATTGTAAGTGTAAAAATGAAAATGAAAAAAGAAGAGAAATAAGTTAAAAAAGAAAAAAATATAAACAGGTGAACAGAACAGAGCTTTATGTTATATCCTGAGTTTGTTTTGTTCAGTTAGAAAAAACTACATCTCAAAATCGTAAAGAAAGAATAACATATATATGTACAAAAATAACATTAAATACTTAGAATGGATTGAATATAAGTGTAAAGGTGAATGTTAAAAGTGACTTTAAGAAACAAACAAACAAACAAAAGAAGGTAAAAATAGAAAGAATATGATCAGACAGGTGAAGAAAACAGAGCCCTATATTAGATTCTGGGTTTACTTTGGTCTGTTGGAAGAAACTGCATCTTAAAATTGTAAAGAAAGAGAAATGTATATATATATATATATATATATATATATATATATATATATATACACAAAAATAAAATTAAATATAATGAAACGATAGAATGTAAATATAAAAATGAAAATTAAAAAGATTTTTTTAAAAAAGAGTTGATGAAATAAGAAATTAGTTGAATAAGGAAAGAGAAAAATAGTAGTGGGTAGACTTTAAAGAATCATGGGGAAAAGTCATGAATTCTATATACTATTTCCCCCTAGTGCTGGACTCTTGCAGTTCTCTGCGATGTTGACCTCGGTTTTAGGTGGATGTTCATGCATCTCCTGGGGGAGGGGCCTGTTGCCCTGATTCTCAAGTATCTTTTCCCTGTGAGGAATTGCACCACCCTTGACATGGGGTCAAGATAAGAAAGTAGGTTTTGATTGTTCTACATGATTTTTGTTTCCTGAAAGCTTTCTACACTGCTTTAAAGGATGAGAATGAAAATGGAGGCCTTACAATCTCCAGCCCTGGAGCTAAATTTGAAATTCCTGTCAAATTTCATATATTTATTGGTCACATGGGTATATTCTCTTCAGATCTCTTGCCCATGTTTCTATTTTGTTGTGTTTTTATTCTTATTGATTTATGGAAGCTCTTTATATATTCTGAATACAAGCCAATTGTTGATTTTCTATGTTGCAAATTCCTTGTCACCTCTGTGACCATGGTAAAGAGAAGTTATTTTTTTAGTTTTTTAAAAGTTGTTTTTTCCATTATGAGTTTGGAAGTTGAAATAGTTTCCTAGGGCTGCTGCAATAAATTATCACAAACATGGTGGTTTGAAACAATAGAAACGTATTCTCTCACAGTTCTGGCAGCCAAAAGCATGAAGTCAAGGAGTCACAGGTTCGTGCTCTCTCTAGTCCTTCTAGGAGGGAATCCTTCTTTGCCTCTTTAGCTTCTGGTGACTGTTCCCATTCCTTGGCGAGTGACAGTGTCACTCTAATCTCTGCCTCTGTTGTCCTATAGTCTTCTCCTCTGTGTGTCCATCTTCTCTTCTGTTTGCTAGAAGGACACCTATCATTGGATTTAGGGTGCACCAGGGCAATCTATGCTGATCTCTCAAGATCCTTAACTTAATTATATCTGTGCAGACTCTATATCTAAATATGGTCACATTCACAAACTCCAAGAGTTAAGATGTGGACATATCATTTTGTGGGCCACCATTCAATGCACTACGGAAGTAATACATTCATTTACTATTCTTTAGTAACTACAGTCAATGGTAAAACATGCACTTTTGACTTACTACAGACAAATATAAATTAGTGACTCTGATATTTTCCCAGAAAATATTAGGACACTAGAATACTTTAACTTCATTTACTATTCCTGCAATCTACATATCCTTGCTGAACTATATTTTATTGTATTTATTGTAAGCCTAAGAAGGCAGTGGAATATCAGAAATAACACAGAGGATCACAGGGGAAGGGAGGAAAAACTGAATGGGAAGAAATCATACAGGGAGACAAAATGTGACAGATTCTTGACTCCAGGAAACAAACTGAGGGTTGTGGAAAGGGAGGTGGGCAAGGGGATGGGGTAAATGGGTGATGGGCTTCTTAAGAAGGGCATGGGATGTGATAAGCACTGGGTGTTATATGCAACTAATGAGTCATTGAACACTATATCAAAAACTAATGATGTACTATATGTTGGCTAATTGAGTTTAAATTAAAAAAAGGCATTATTATTGCTTTATACAGTCAATACGTGGGCAGCACAATAAGTTGGACAGAAGTATTAATTTTTGTTGAAGTATCTAATCAATGAATAATTATTTTTTTCTTCAAGTGGAAAAGGATCGATTGGATTTATTTTTCTCAAGTGAATCTTTTTTTATTTATCCATGTTTTTACTCTACAATTATTTAGTGTCTTCTCTGTGATGGAGATTAGGAAAGAGGAGAAAACATGGCAGACAAATTCTCCAAAGCTTGGGTTATAAAACTGTTGAACTGGAATTTTTGTCTGGAGAGGATTTCCAAGACGATGTGGTAAAGCTTATCATGATATTGAGGAATCTGAGGCTTCGTAGGTTGAATGATTTTCTGTGCCAGGAGGTCACGCAGTCAGAACCATTGGGTCCTTAAGCTCTCCATGTAGTGTTTCTAATTTCTAGAGCAGACATGACCTACCCACTGCATTTGAAGCAGACAAGGCTATGTGGGCATCTAAGAAAGATCTATAAAAAAAGGTTTTATGGACACAATGCATCTCCACCCTTTGGAAACTATCTCATACATGTATATCTTTGGTCAAATATAATACCTATGACCAATTCTGGAAAAAGACAAGATCTGTGGAAGGTTCTAGTAGTGGGAAACTTCAATACGTTATTAGTAATTATCATAAAAGTTAGGATCTCTTGAGCACACACAATACACCAGGTGTTAAGAGTTTGGTGGGGGCATTTAGGTCTCACACCAGCTTTATGAAGTTGGTGTCATAATGGTCATCCTTTTTTTTTTTTTTTTAAATGTGAGGCCACCGAGGTGCAGAAATTCAGGAGCTGACCTGTTCAGGTGGTAACATGGTGGTTGGCACAAGCAAGGGCTCACCTGGAGAACTGGGCCTTCTGCAACGCTCCAGGCAGTCCCAGATGTAGGTGCTGACCCACAGAAGGAGCAGCTATTCTTTTCAGGAGTTCCCTGTGCTGTTCTAGCAAATTCCCAAGATCACACCAGTCCTCCCACAGAAATAAGGAGAGAAAAGAGCAGCCCAGTCCTTTCCCACTTCTCTTAAATCTGTTAGAATGCTGCCCTTGATGGCTCTTCTTCCATGTATTGTATTAAAGAAAAAAAATACTCTTTTCCATCTAAATATGGCCATTGCATCAGGAAGAGGAAGAGCTATGAAACAGTCCATGTGTCCCATGTGGTTTGTCCACACGATACTGGCACACTGACACAGTGAACGGGGACAGATGAGCAGGAGACTGCTGGATGTGTCCTATTTTAACAAAGTGTTCTCTCTTTGGAAGAAATTACCTCAGAGTGTTTGCTTTGCAATCAGGCAAGCACTTGTTAAAAATGCCCATATTTCTAAGAGGCATTAGGAACTGACAGAAACATGCCGCCATCACTTGTGAATTCACACCAACTGTAATGAATATGAATGAGAAGGAGCTGGAGTTCTAAATGGATCCGTGCAGACTCATCACAGAGCTCTCGACATTTGACAAGCTGGTTTTCCAGGAGGACCTGCAGGGCGCGGGTTGGCAGTTGCTGGTGATGACGCCAAGTGCCACTCGGGACTAGAATGTCAGCATTAGTATTCTCTGCAGGGAGGATGCCAGCTTCAGGCTCTAATCACAAAGCTATATCGGTGCATCTCAAATATCATTTAGGTAAAATTAATTCTGATTGATCAGGCCCCATTCTTGCTTTTAGTTTGGACTTGCTTGCTCTGTCTATAACCGGATTGAGACACACACAGGGGCTTTGAGAACGATGAGGATAAGCTGGCTTTGCCATCAGTGCACTACAACGTGCCTCTTACATTACAACCCTAAATGTCGCATGTCCTCTTGAAGGGACAGATTGCAGTGTTATGGGCACCAGTCTTTTTTTTTTTTTCCTTCACATTTTCTAAATTAAGCTTTGTAAAATAAACTTTAAAATGTTAAAAAGTGAAGTTCCAAGAAATTGTGAGGGTCACTTTCCTCCTTTGCTCATGAGGGAGGCTGAGGCAGGATCTAAATTCTCTTCAGGGCCATTTCCATGACTCTAGGATAGTCCCAGCACATACAGGTATGTTAAATACCTCATCTGTGGCACCGAGAAGGATGTATGGCTGCTTTCCCTTTTGCCTCCTCCTCTGGGAACTGTGTTAGTAGGTAGGAGAAAACTAACACATAACATCTAAGAATTAAAATGCTTAACTCTTTTAAAAAAATATTAAATAAAAGTGATAACAACAGTTGTTTCTAACTACATCTGTGAAAGAATTGGGAGCCCAGGAAGGTGCCTGGGCCCAATGCCAACATTAGCTAGAACAAATGGCCTAAACTAGGGACATCCAAGGAGCTGAAGACAGGGGCCATCTCAATCCTAGGGATGACCACACAAGGATGGACACAATGTTAGTCCAGACCAGGGATGGGCAGGATGGAAAGTTGTTTGTCTTAGACAGAAGTCTAATTGGACCCCAAGAGTCAGGGCTTGCTTTCAGCAAAATGATTTCATGCATTTCCAGTGGGCAATTGACAGAGGCACACAGCAGACTTATATCTGATTTTTACCTTATCAAAACCCATTGCTACTACGGCAAACTACAAAATAGGCTATGTTAGGAAGAGTTCCTGAAAAATCAGCCATATTCAAAGCCTTGGCATTAGATTTTCTTTTCCAAATTGCAGAAGTCATGCATGCTTGTTTTTTTTTTTTTTTTTTTTTTTACAAAAGAGAATCTTCTCCCCAGACCACTCTGCAACTCCACCATCCTGGAGACCTAATATTAAAGGCACGTGCTTCCTCTCTGCCTATTTTTCGTGTTCCTATAAATCTTTTCTAGGCAACTATACAAAATTGGGAATTTTGTTTTGTTTTTTTTTTTCACCAAAATGTTTTCTCAATTAATGTATCAAAAAGATCTCTCAATAAGTTCGTGGATATCGATCTATTTTTTCCCCACAGGTTAGTAACAACAACTACAATTTATTCAGAATTTTCACATGCAGTCTTACACAAGCATGGGAAGTAGAATTTGTGCCCATATCTCAGAGAGAAGAAATTGAAGCTCAGAGTAAGTGTTAACATGTCACAGCTGACGCTGGAATTCCAAATCGAGGCTATCACCCACAAATGCTATGCTTTCAACCATCCCATTATACCATTCCTCAAAAGCATAATCCTTTCCAGTCCTAGTTTCATATAACAAAAAACCCCCAATAGCCACATATTTGTGGGTAAAGACCTGGTAAAGACCTCATCTGAACACTTTTAATAAAATTGTTTGTCTGAAGGAGACATGGCCGCATTACTATTTAGTTATACTGCTAATTAACATTCTACTCTTTGTGACACGTAAGAAATAACAGTGCTCACATAGTCGACCTATCTTTTACCTTCCCCTTCTTCATGCCGCTGTATACACATATGCAAATTTACATGATGGTAATTATACCAGACGTGGTAATATTTGTGGTGCACTTTCCAAAAAAATTGTACTTGTCTTTCCTACCCCAATTATCTCTCCTCTGGTGTTTTTCTCTGTGCTCACTTAGTCATATATAAATACACACACACACAGTTGTTTTTATCGTCTTTGTTTTGTTGTAAATGCAGTCATTTTACACACCCACTTTTTACTTTTCTTAACTGGCAATGCCACATGATATTTCTGCAAGTCAGGGGCTAGTGCCCTAACTCATTTTTTAATAACTGTATAAAATTTCACACTGAGTAGAGTTTATTCTGCCACTTCTTTCTTAATGGGCTTTCACTTGATTGTCATGTTTTGTCATGGAAACAAATCTGTACAGACCATCCTTATACATGTATATGTATATGCTGATCTTTGTTCTCTGGGATAATCCCGAAGACTGGGATTGGTGGGACTTTTTTTTTTTTTTTTTTGGTAGAATGCAATTTTTTTTTTTTACATCATTAGTTTTGCTATGATGTTTGATGATTCATTAGTTGCATATAACACTCAGTGGTCATGACATCACGTGCCCTCCTTAATTATCCTAGGGTTTCACTCCTATGTGGAATATAAGGAATAGTGCAGGGGACAATAGGGGAAGGAAGGGAAAACTGAATGGGAAGAAATCAGAGAGGGAAACAAACCATGAGAAACTCTCGACTCCAGGAAACAAACTGAGCATTGCAGAAAGGGAGGTGGGTGGGGGGCTGGGTAACTAGGTGATGATTCTGCATCTTAATAGGATTTTACAGGATCACATTGCAGAAGGAGGGACCAATTCATGCTCCCATTTCCTACATTAGAGTTCCTGTTTCTCCATATTCTCAGCACGGTCTGGGGCTTTTGTTTTCTATTTGTCCATCTAAGGTTGTGTCACATTGTCACTTAGTCCTGAGTTTGAGTATCTTTCTTCTCATAATTCGTGTTCCTTTGAACTGGCTTTTCTGCGAACCAATTTTCTATTACGTTATTATATTCTCTTACCAATATAAGACCTTTTTATTATTTTATATATTTTTTCTGAATCTGTAGCTTCTTAAAACTCTGCTTATAGTATACATCTATATAGAGAGATATATTTATAATGATATCACTATAAAGATTTTCATCTTGCAACAGGGAAACATCTGTCTTTATCTCCCTGTGGATTTCCTCCCATGGGACTCGCTCTCCTCTGGATGATGGGGCTGGGACCGCCCAGCTAGAGAACCCTCGGAGCACACGGAGATGGTGAGCTGCAGCCAGGTACCACCTGTGCCCCTCTCACCACTGTGCAGAGCCTTGGTCTCCTTTCAAAGTGGGCATGGATGGAGAAGTCAGTGGGGGGATACTGATCTCTCTCAGTATCATGGCTTGGACCAAGTAACCCAGAGGAACGGTGCTAAAGGCCTGAACTGGGCACTAGCAGTGAGAAGGAAAAGTTAGGAAAAATGATAAAAATATCATTATTTAGTTCCTTTTTCTTATTAAAAAGATTTAAATAATATTGCCAAGAACTTTTTGAAGTACCCCAAATAGTATTATTGAAATTAAATGGATGACAGACATTTTCTTTCTTTCTTTTTTTAAAGATTTTGTTTTGAGAGAGAGAGAGAGAGAGAGAGAGAGAGAGAGAGAGAGAAAGCACACTTGTGCCGGTTGGGGAAGGAGCAGAGGCAGAGGGAGAGAGAGATTCTCTACAGAATCTGTGCTGAGCATAGAGCCCCATGGGGGCTTGATGTCATGACCCTGAGATCAAGACTCAAGCCTAAACCAAGAGATGGATGTTTAACCCACTGAGCTACCCAAGTGCCCCCAGACATTTTCTGGAGTTGCAATTAATTAATACCATGCACTATTTCTGGGGTTCACTCCTTTCAAAATGTCTCCCCTTATTAACAATGGGTGAGGATTTCTTGCTACTCTCTTGACTACAACTTTTCTCCAAGGCAGAGGCATTTTCCTATCCTTTGTGTCTCCACCATAATTGTACCCTCTGGACCCCTAAAGACACACACACACACACACACACACACACACACCTCCCAGCTACCTAGCAGCTCTCTGCAAGTTTGCCAGAGAGTCCCTGTCCCTCTAGGACCTCTCAGTCTTAGTGACAGCTGGTACCAGCAGAAGCCACAAGGAATTGGCATGACCATAAGGCCTGGGCACAAGACAGATGTCCTGCTGCTACTGGTGCCACATCATGGCTGTTGTTTTTCCATATGGGCTCACATGGCCACTCAGCAGGAGACACTGATGGGATATTTAGGAGTTCATAAATAATATCCCCTCTTTCCCGCCAGAGTTATGAACCAACAGGAAAGCAGACACAGAAGCAGACAGATGGATACCAAAGCATCAATTTTATTGCTCATCAAAGGGAGGTCATTTGATGTAGCCTAGGCCTTCTCCTGATGGGCTTGTTGCCTCTCTGCTTGTCCCTTTTCCCATCTGCTTTTTGGAGCAGCTCTCTTGACAGTAAAGATGGGATCTCCAAGTCAGAAATTGTACCCCATTGCTGCCTCCCATGGGTCCTAGGTGGAGAGGGAAGAAAGGAGATCGAATCCCTGTTATTTCCAGTCTTCTAAGAGATCAGCTTTATGCAGTCATGGAACATAAGCCAATGGCAATCATCTGCATTTCTGTGATGCGCAATCAGGGATGCCAGAGCAAGAGGCCTGGAGTCATTCAAGTAGCACTCCCTCCACACGTAAATGTGAGGGATGGGGTACTGAGGGTTCCCCTGTGCCTTTGTTCTCTTAACCTTTGGATCCAGGGGTGTCCTGCCCTGCTCTGGTGAGCTGTCCATCTGGCTAGCCCTGCTCCTACCTCCAGCAGCCCACATTCCCTTGGGGTACATTCCTAGAACTACCACTAGTCTGTATATATTTTACTCCCAGAAACCATCAATTGGGTTGAAGTAGTGAAATATTAAAATTAATTTTGAGCCACACTGGAATTAAGGCTAGACATTTATTCCTTTCTTTATTTCTTCACATTTTTTTTCTAGCCATATTGCTCAATAGAGCTTCAGCAATGTGATTAAATGTCAACATTAAGATGATCTGGGAATAAAATGTTAACAATCTGGAGATGGCACAAGTTAAATACAAAGCCCTTCTTTTATTAAATTCGGTCTTAGTAGGATAGACCAGGTTATGCTGCTGTTGCAAGCAATCCACAGATCTCAGTGCATTCATACTAAGAAGGTTTATTCCTGAGGACTTCACTGGCCAGCTGGGGGTCTGTTCTGCCTCACTGAGCTCTTCACTCTGATCCTTAGCTGGGAGAGCCACCTCTGGAATATTGCTGGCAGAGGGAGCACCAACCTTAGCTAAGCACACACCGGTGCCTAAAGTTTTCACTTGCAAGTGACAATATCTTTTCTGCTCACATGTCATAAGCCAAAGCAAGTGACATGGCATGCGTGAGTTCAAGAGTGTCACCGAAGCCCAGTGCTCCCACGTGCCTGGAGGACAAGAGCCAGAATAGTATAAAACAGCTGTAAGGACAGCACAGATTTTCAGGAAGAAATTAGAAGCCACAAAATTACATATTCCTATAAGTTAAAGTTCAATTAATTTTGTTTTTGAGGTAATAAAGCCCAAACTTAAATATTCTTGCCCTTTGGAAGTCGTCTGAAGGCTATACATAATTCTTAATTTTAAATTAATTTTAAATTAATGTTCACTTTCGCATTTCTTTTTGTGTTCATTAGAGTCTGGGATTCTCCAACAATCATGTGTGAGCCAGGTCACCGTCTATCATGACGGGCTTAATGCCTTTGGGCTTCAAGGTTGAGTTAGTCCCATTTCTCATTCCCCACTTTAGAGAGTATAAGGTGGTTGTGGAACCCACAGAATTATCACAACACTGACTTTACATCACTAACCAACCTCGAGTCCTAGGGAGACACCCCACGTGAAGTGTGACTCTCGGGACATCATCCTTGGTCAAATCTTGACCTGTGTTACTGATATCAAATATGAAGTGGAAGCTCCATGGGATCTGAGAGCAGGTTAGTGGACAGAGGAAAAGCAGCATCGATGGCTTCATCTTTGCAGGATGCTATTGGCACCAGGGCACCATGATCTAGGAAGTTTACTCCATGGCAAAAAACTGTCTTTCAAGAGGTCAGTTGTAGCGTTGCTTGACCTATATATGTTGTCTCTCTTTGGAGGAGGCATTTTGGAGACACATTTGGAACAATGCTATTTCTTTGTGTAGCATGAATTTGGGGTGGTGGCAACTTTTCTTTCTTTCTTTCTTTTTAAGATTATTCTTTTATTTATATGACAGAGAAAGAGATCACAAGTAGGCAGGCAGAGAGAACAGGGGAAGCAGGCTCCCTGCTGAGCAGAGAGCATGATATGGGGTTCCATCCCAGGACTCTGAGATCATGACCTGAGCAGAAGGCAGAGGCTTAACCCACTGAGCCACCACAGCACCCCATCTTTTCTTTCTAATCTTTGCATTTCCCCTATGAGTCTTGTGTTTGATGTCCCTTAGGCTGCTTTAAGGGTGTGTCCAGTGGTGTGGTTGCTCCCAAATCTTATGATCACAAATTTTAGGTCCTGTGACATAGTGACTAGCCTCTATTGCCTCTTGTGGAATTACAATGGTCCAGGAAATCTGGCTTCTGAGAATGATTTCCGTCTGGTCCTCACATTGGTTTTCAGTGAATCAAAGAACCCTTAACTGAAGGTTTCAAAAAACCCGTAACTGAACATTTCAAAAATCTGTGTTCCTAGAGCATAGTTCTCATCTTTGAATGAAACTTAGAAAACTTGGTGGGGGGTGCTTTAGAAATCCTAAGGCTCACATTGTACCCCAGCCAGTTGCTTCACGGTCTCTGGCATGGTGTGATGGTTAATTTCATGTGTCAACTTGGTTAGTCCACAGTACTCAGATATTTGGTCAAACACCAGTCTGGATGTTGCTGTGATGGTATTTTTTAGATGAAATTAACATTTAAATCAGTAATAGACTTTATGTAAACAGACTATGCTCTGTGATGTGGGTGGGCCTCATCCAGTTAGTTGAAGGCCTGGAGAGAAAGATACTGACCTCCTCTGAGCAAGAACAAATTCTGCCAGCAGGTTGCTCTAGCCTGCTAGTCTACACTGCAGATTTTGGCTTTGCCAACCTCCATAACTACATGAGCAACGGAAGTGATGGTAATTGTGGTGATAGAGGTGGTGTAGTGGTATGGCTGGAGATAATGGTGGTGATTATGGTGGTGGTGGTGGAGGTGATGGTGATGGTGACAATGGTGGTGATAGAGATGGTGGAGGTGACGGAGATAGTGATGGTGGTAGTCAGGATGGTGGAGGTGATGAAGGTGAGTGGTGATGGTGGTGGTGATTGAGGTGATGGGGATAGTAGTGGTGGGTGAGCAATGCTGGTGTGACACTTGAAGCCTCTGGAGAAGGCACATGGTAAGGAAAGCTTAGCCCCTCATTTTTCTCTCCATGCCAGATGGAGTTTGGAATAGTGACATTGCTGGTCCTGTCCTCTGATACTATCAATTTAAAACTGGATCCTCAAACTGGATCCTGATGCCCCTAGAAATATAGCAAGCTTACTGATTATAATTTAAAATCCCTGCCTACAGACCTGGATGAGATCAGAAAGCAGTGATTATTTTTCCACCACCATTGCCAAGAAAGCACCGGATGCGCAGGCATATTGCACTTGTGTGTTTCAAGAGTAAATGGCAGCCATCTGCAGGGTGAGCCCTGTATTGCCAGCTTGAAGGGGCAGGGATGTTAAGCTTCCCCTTGTTGTGAGCAGCTCTGTCCCCGTGAACACCAGCTGCTGGCCACAAGCCCCAGCCCTGTAGGATGGCGGAGGGGACAGCCATGGCCATTTGCAGCAGCTCCCAGCAGCTACACATCTCCACTACAACACAACCTTTAATCTCACCAACTCTCCTTCATTACTCAAGGTTCTGGCTTATATCCAGACATCTACACCCAGTGCTGCCTATACATTCCATATACCAAATGCGGGGATGCTAGGGTTCAATAAGTAATGCCCTTTTTTTTTGCCCCATGATTTCTGACCAGACAGAATACACAGATCCAGATTTGTAGGGATGTTTATCGGTCAGTTTATCAGTAATGAGAGCTGTGTGGGAGGACCCGGCTTAGTCAGGTGATCGCTCAGGCGGACCAGTGTCCGCTTCAGCCCTTCCCTTCTGCACTGTCTTTGATTCAGTTCACCCCAGCTTGCTCCTGTCTCCCAAACAGAGTCACTGACCTAGGACTACTGGCTCACACTGGTCATGGAAGGAGAGGGATGAAATTTCATTCATTTATTACACATTCATTCATTCACTTGACAAATATTAATTGACTGCCTGTAAATGTCAAGTGTGGGCAAAATAGAAAATAATTCTGCTTTTGTGGCACTTAATGTTCCAGTGGAGGAAAAAAAAAATCCCATTTGCTTGTTGCTTTTTATTGGATTTGTTCTAATGAAAGTGAGTAAAGGCCAAATGAAGCTCCCTTCTCATGAGAAATGAGGTACACATAAGTGCAATTTCTCTTTGGTAAATGTTTGGACATATTGAAAGAGGCTTTGCCCACCTCCTGGGCTGGGTGGGACAATCACCCATTGGCAGACCCTCCAGTGTTCCTCTGCCATTGCTCAGAGCATATCTTGTGGGACTGGGTTTCTGACCACCCCCCCGCACACACACACCCCCTCCCGACAAAGGAACGCCCCCCCCCCCCGCAATCTGGGGACTTAGTGCTTAAAGCTTTGTCAAATTAGTGAATGAGGCTCTAAGTCTGGGTCACTTGGGGTATGATAGTGTTTGTAGATGGAAATGGAGGTATTGGAAAGGTATTCGTTTTGAGGGGGAAACCGACACACCTGGGTTTCCACCTTGTGAACTCTTGGAGCATTTTTGTCACTGACTATATCACTGTCTTGCATCAGTTTGCATTGTTGTGTTAGAAGGCTGGCTCTCCATGTGCTCTGACCCACATTAGCAGTCACATGTTCTATCAGTTTGTGTATATCTTTCTTTCTACACTCTTTTTATGTTTTTTATTTTTATTTTTTTAAAGAGTTTATTTATTTATTTGACAGACAGAGATCACAAGTAGGCAGAGAGGCAGGCAGAGAGAGAGAGAGGGGGAAGCAGGCTCCCCGCTGAGCCTGGTGTGAGGCTCTATCCCAGGACCCTGGGATCATGACCTGAGCCGAAGGCAGAGGCTTTAACCCACTGAGCCACCCAGGCACCCCGTTACACTCTTTTTAAAACCCCATTTCAGTGTTTAAAGATTTTAACCCATCTTCAGTCTTTTCAATTCCTCACTTCTCTTCCAACATACGATGAATGTTGGGACAAATACCATAGCCCTCGAGTTGATACATAGAGATAATTATGCTGTCCCTGTGGGGACGACTCCTTCTGTGAATTGTCATCAGGAAGTTTATAAATAAATCCAGGACAAATGAAGCTGGTTTGATACCAACAAAGATAATTTGACCTCTGAAGGAAAATTAGTAAGCATGGCAGATCTAACAGCACGAAGACAAGTGAGGAAAATGAAGCTGGTTTGATACAAACAAAGATAATTTGACCTCTGAAGGAAAATTAGTAAGCATGGCAGATCTAAGAGCATGAAGACAAGTGAGGAATGTGGATCCACGTCTGTCTCCCTCTGAGGCTTGGGCTCCTTTAGGTGACTTGTTAGACTGTGATTTCACTAACAAATCACTGTTTCCATGCCTGTCCCTAGGATCATCATATAATTAACATCTCTGAGTAAATGACGTTTTGTCATTTAAATGTATGTATTTCACTGCTAAATGGAAACAAACAGCCAGAGTCTGATTATTACAGCTTCATATTATGAGTTGATAATGTATATACTTTTGGGCCTTGCCTTGGCACCAATATTTGAGATACAAATTTAGTTCTCTACAAGTAGAAGTTTGCTGTTTTTGTTTTATGATGTATTTTGTCAGGGTGAAGAATTTGCGGGGGCTAGATTTGCTTTAATTTGCAAATTCCACCTAAATTTCTCTAAGCTCTCTGTCCAGCAATTACTTTGTCTTCCATACCATTTTTTAAAAAAGATTTTATTTATTTATATGACAGAGAGAGAGACAGCGAAAGAGGGAACATAAGCAGGGGGAGTGAGAGAGGGAGAAGCAGGCCTTCCACCAAACAGGGAGCCCGATGCAGGGCTTGATCCCAGGACCCCGGGACCATGCCCTGAGCCAAAGGCAGATGCCTAAAGACTGAGCCACCCAGGTGTCACAGTCTTCCATAGCATTCTGACACACTCTATTAATCTATCAAACCACAGGAGGCTGAGCAAAACCAGACTCCTATCTTGTAGAGATAGTTGGGTCAGTTGAGGTCAAAATTTAATTGGTTTTGGCATAAAAACTACAGGAAAAACTTGTAGAACGAGGAATAGTTACAATGTGATCTTCGAAACAGATTTCAGAGATGCAAACAAAACAAAACTGGTTTCTAACTATCAAATAGTATTCTTGCCAAAAACATATAAGTTAAATTAGCACAGAGATCTATTTCCATGCTCTTTTAACTATTGGGTATAAAGTGATCAAAACTCTAAGTCTCAAAAAGAAAGACTTTGCTAATATTAAAACACTTGGTCGTGGTAAGTTTCCTTTGGGGTGTAAGATAAGTAACGTCTTCTAGTGTTGTTCTAGGAAGGATAATGAATAAAATTGCCCTTTGTTCATAACAAGCAGGGGTTTGCAGCAGCCACATCCTCAATAAACAAGTCTGGAAGTCCAAGATCAAGGTGAGGATAGGGTTGGGTTTTGGTGGTGGTGGTTGTTTATGTGTTTGTTTGTTTGTTTTTTGAGGGCTATGAGGGAGTCTGTTCCAGCCTTCTCTTCTAGCTTCTGGTCATTCCTTGGTTCACAGAGACACAACTGCAAGCTTCACAAGGCACAAGGTTTGTGTGTCTGTGTCCCAATTTCCCCTTTTTATAAGGACATCAGTCATATTGAACTAAGGCCCACCCTAATCTAGTATGACCTCATCTTAACTAATTACATCTGTAAAGACCCTATTTCCAAATAAGGCCACGTTAAGAGGTTCTGGGGGTTAGGTCTTCAACAAATGAATTTAAGGGACCCAGTTCAACCCATAACACCACCCTGGTGATGCTTGGGCAACCTCAGGAAATGCCCGACTCTAGGCTCTAAAGCCTGTTCTGTCACCCCACCTTCTCTACCTGTTCTCTCCGTGTCTAGCTCCCATCTCACTGATCCCATCCCCTCGACCGGCACTTGGGTTAGCTGTTAGCACCTTCTAGATGCCCCTTGACTCCTGCTCTTCCCTTCCCAGAGCCCAGGCCACCTGGACCCTGGCTAGGGGTCTGACTCTGGGCCCCGACTTCTTCAGAGAGGGAATTGTATATTCTTATTAAGCCACCAATCTGCTTCTAGGCAGTTGGGGAATGCAAGTCCTGAAGAAAGAGCCAGGAGCAAGGGACACAGAGACCCAGCCAGACTGGCTTGTGGCTCTTGCTTTGGAATGATTTGGTATCTGCTTATGAGCACATCGCCCTAAAGGCTGCTTTGAGGTTAGGAAAGGTAAAGTTGATAAACCATAATATTCTACTGAGATCACTTTGAATATCTTACATCCCCTAGGGGGGGAAAATCATACCTAAAATGTCCAAACTGTCAGACAAAGAGCTTTGCCTGATGATGTGATCACACAACAGATGCTGCTGACAATGTGGGCTGTGAGTGCTCCAGGAAGGACGCAGGTGGGACATGACAGGAGACGGAAAACCTAGTCCTTACAGTGTGAGCGAGGGGTGTAGCTTCACAGGAGGTTCTCGGTGGCACCTTCTGGTTTTCTTTTTCTTTTTTTTTTTTTTTTTTAGGATTTATTTATTTATTTGAGAGAGTGAGGGGAGAGAACGCAAGTGTGTGTAAACAGAGGGAGAGGCAGATGGACAGGGAGAGAGAAATCCTAAGCAGACCCCCTCTGAGCCCCACCCGATGCTAATCCCACAGCCCTATCAAGGTGACCTGAGCTAAAATCAAGAGTTGGAAGCTTAACAAACGGAGCCACCCAGATGCCCTGTATCTTCTGTTTTTCTTAAGTTTTTGATTAAGGACTTATAGGTATGGACTCTAATGGCAGGAACCTCCCACTCAGCTGTTGCCTAGAGGTGTAAGTGTAACGTCGTTGTAGGTGGCTAGTTTATATGATCTCCTTGTCCGTTGTATGTGCTCTAGCCAAACTTCTACCTCTGCTCTGTAAAGAATTTGGGTCACTTTTGACTGTGTAAGAGCTTGGTCTATTTAGGCTGCCATGCCTTCTCCAGTAATATTTTAGTGTTTTTTCTATGGTTTCAGAAGCTATGGATGTTACTGAACTTGGTATGTGATTCCTGAGAAAAGGTTTGTTTAAATAAATATCTCTGAATCTAGAATTTTACTATTGGACCAGATAGCTGAAGGGCCACCCTCTTATTCCCTAGAACATTTAAGTCTGAGTTGCACTTTTAGTTTAATTTATATTTATTTTATTTTTAATTCATAGAAACAATGATTTAATCTTCTCAGTGGTTTCATTTTTTTTTAATTTTTTTTTATTTTATAAACATATATTTTTATCCCCAGGGGTACAGGTCTGCGAATCGCCAGGTTTACACACTTCACAGCACTCACCATAGCACATACCCTCCCCAATATCCATAACCCCATCCCCCCTCTCCCAAACCCCTCCCCCCATCAACCCTCAGTTTGTTTTGTGAGATTAAGAATCACTTATGGTTTGTCTCCCTCCCAATCCCATCTTGTTTCATTTACTCTTCTCCTACCCACTTAACCCCCCATGGTGCATCTCCACTCCCTCATATCAGGGAGATCATAGGATAGTTGTCTTTCTCCGATTGACTTATTTCGCTAAGCATGATACCCTCTAGTTCCATCCACGTCGTCGCAAATGGCAAGATTTCATTTATTTTGATGGCTGCATAGTATTCCATTGTGTATATAGACCACATCTTCTTTATCCATTCGTCTGTTGATGGACATCTAGGTTCTTTCCATAGTTTGGCTATTGTAGACATTGCTGCTATAAACATTCGGGTGCACGTGCCCCTTCGGATCAACACGTTTGTATCTTTAGGGTAAATACCCAGCAATGCAATTGCTGGGTCATAGGGTAGTTCTATTTTCAACATTTTGAGGAACCTCCATGCTGTTTTCCAGAGTGGTTGCACCAGCTTGCATTCCCACCAACAGTGTAGGAAGGTTCCCCATTCTCCGCATCCTCGCCAGCATCTGTCATTTCCTGACTTGTTAAATTTAGCCATTCTGACTGGTGTGAGGTGATATCTCATGGTGGTTTTGATTTGTATTTCCCTGATGCCGAGTGATATGGAGCACTTTTTCATGAGTCTGTTGGCCATTTGGATGTCTTCTTTTTTTTTTTTAAATTTTTAAAATTTTTTTATTTTTTCAGCATAACAGTATTCATTATTTTTGCACCACACCCAGTGCTCCATGCAATCCGTGCCCTCTACAATACCCACCACCTGGTGCCCCCAACCTCCCACCCCCCACCCCTTCAAAATTCTCAGATCGTTTTTCAGAGTCCATAGTCTCTTATGGTTCACCTCCCCTTCCAATTTCCCTCAACTCCCTTCTCCTCTCCATCTCCCCTTGTCCTCCCCTTGTCCTCCATGCTATTTGTTATGCTCCACAAATAAGTGAAACCATATGATAATTGACTCTCTCTGCTTGACTTATTTCACTCAGCATAATCTCTTCCAGTCCCATCCATGTTGCTACAAAACTTGGGTATTCATCCTTTCTTTATTCTTTTTTTTTTTTTACAGCTTTATAAACATATATTTTTATCCCCAGGGGTACAGGTCTGCGAATCGCCAGGTTTACACACTTCACAGCACTCACCATAGCACATACCCTCCCCAATATCCATAACCCCACCCCCCTCTCCCAACCCCCTTCCCCCATCAACCCTCAGTTTGTTTTGTGAGATTAAGAGTCACTTATGGTTTGTCTCCCTCCCAATCCCATCTTGTTTCATTTATTCTTCTCCTACCCCCTCAACGCCCCATGTTGCATCTCCTCTCCCTCATATCAGGGAGGTCATATGATAGTTGTCTTTCTCCGATTGACTTATTTCGCTAAGCATGATACCCTCTAGTTCCATCCACGTCGTCGCAAATGGCAAGATTTCATTTATTTTGATGGCTGCATAGTATTCCATTGTGTATAAGGACCACATCTTCTTTATCCATTTGTCTGTTGATGGACATCTAGGTTCTTTCCATAGTTTGGCTATTGTAGACATTGCTGCTATAAACATTCGGGTGCACGTGCCCCTTCGGATCACTACGTTTGTATCTTTAGGGTAAATACCCAGCAGTGCAATTGCTGGGTCATAGGGTAGTTCTATTTTCAACATTTTGAGGAACCTCCATGCTGTTTTCCAGAGTGGTTGCACCAGCTTGCATTCCCACCAACAGTGTAGGAGGGTTCCCCTTTCTCCGCATCCTCGCCAGCATCTGTCATTTCCTGACTTGTTAATTTTAGCCATTCTGACTGGTGTGAGGTGATATCTCATGGTGGTTTTGATTTGTATTTCCCTGATGCCGAGTGATATGGAGCACTTTTTCATGTGTCTGTTGGCCATCTGGATGTCTTCTTTGCAGAAAGGTCTGTTCATGTCCTCTGCCCATTTCTTGATTGGATTCTTTGTTCTTTGGGTGTTGAGTTTGCTAAGTTCTTTATAGATTTTGGACACTAGCCCTTTATCTGATATGTCATTTGCAAATATCTTCTCCCATTCTGTCAGTTGTCTTTTGGTTTTGTTCACTGTTTCTTTGCTGTGCAAAAGCTTTTGATCTTGATAAAATCCCAAAAGTTCATTTTTGCCCTTGCTTCCCTTGCCTTTGGTGATGTTCCTAGGAAGATGTTGCTGCGGCTGACGTCGAAGAGGTTGCTGCCTGTGTTCTCCTCGAGGATTTTGATGGATTCCTTTCTCACATTGAGATCCTTCATCCATTTTGAGTCTATTTTCGTGTGTGGTGTAAGGAAATGATCCAATTTCATTTTTCTGCATGTGGCTGTCCAATTTTCCCAACACCATTTATTGAAGAGGCTGTCTTTTTTCCATTGGACATTCTTTCCCGCTTTGTCGAAGATGAGTTGACCATAGAGTTGAGGGTCCATTTCTGGGCTCTCTATTCTGTTCCATTGATCTATGTGTCTGTTTTTGTGCCAGTACCAGGCTGTCTTGATGATGACAGCTTTGTAATAGAGCTTGAAGTCCGGAATTGTGATGCCACCAACTTTGGCTTTCTTTTTCAATATTCCTTTGGCTATTCGAGGTCTTTTCTGGTTCCATAAAAATTTTAGGATTATTTGTTCCATTTCTTTGAAAAAAATGGATGGTACTTTGATAGGAATTGCATTAAATGTGTAGATTGCTTTAGGTAGTATAGCCATTTTCACAATATTTATTCTTCCAATCCAGGAGCATGGAACATTTTTCTATTTCTTTGTGTCTTCCTCAATTTCTTTCATGAGTACTTTATAGTTTTCTGAGTATAGATTCTTAGTCTCTTTGGTTAGGTTTATTCCTAGGTATCTTATAGTTTTGGGTGCAATTGTAAATGGGATGGACTCCTTAATTTCTCTTTCTTCTGTCTTGTTGTTGGTGTAGAGAAATGCAACTGATTTCTGTGCATTGATTTTATATCCTGACACTTTACTGAACTCCTGTAAAAGTTCTAGCAGTTTTGGAGTGGAGTCTTTTGGGTTTCCACATATAGTATCATATCATCTGCAAAGAGTGATAGTTTGACTTCTTCTTTGCCCATTTGGATGCCTTTAATTTCCTTTTGTTGTCTGATTGCTGAGGCCAGGACTTCTAGTACTATGTTGAATAGCAGTGGTGATAACGGACATCCCTGCCATGTTCCTGACCTTAGCGGAAAAGCTTTCAGTTTTTCTCCATTGAGAATGATATTTGCGGTGGGTTTTTCATAGATGGCTTTGATAATATTGAGGTATGTGCCGTCTATCCCTACACTTTGAAGAGTTTTGATCAGGAAGGGATGCTGTACTTTTCAAATGCCTTTTCAGCATCTATGGAGAGTATCATATGGTTCTTGTTCTTTCTTTTATTAATGTGTTGTATCACATTGATTGATTTGCGGATGTTGAACCAGCCTTGCAGCCCTGGAATAAATCCCACTTGGTCGTGGTGAATAATCCTTTTAATGTACTGTTGAATCCTATTGGCTAGTATTTTGGCGAGAATTTTTGCATCTGTGTTCATCAAGGATATTGGTCTGTAGTTCTCTTTTTTGTTGGGATCCTTGTCTGGTTTTGGGATCAAGGTGATGCTGGCCTCATAAAATGAGTTTGGAGGTTTTCCTTCTATTTCTATTTTTTGGAACAGTTTCAGGAGAATAGGAATTAGTTCTTCTTAAAATGTTTGGTAGAATTCCCCCAGGGAAGCCGTCTGGCCTGGGCTTTTGTTTGTTTGGAGATTTTTGATGACTATTTCAATCTCCTTACTGGTTATGGGTTTGTTCAGGCTTTCTATTTCTTCCTGGTTCAGTTGTAGTAGTTTATATGTCTCTAGGAATGCATCCATTTCTTCCAGATTGTCAAATTTGTTAGCGTAGAGTTGCTCATAGTATGTTCTTATAATTGTCTGTATTTCGTTGGTGTTCGTTGTGATCTCTCCTCTTTCATTCATGATTTTATTTATTTGGGTCCTTTCTCTTTTCTTTTTGATAAGTCTGGCCAGGGGTTTATCAATCTTATTAATTCTTTCAAAGAACCAGCTCCTAGTTTCGTTGATTTGTTCTATTGTTTTTTTGGTTTCTATTTCATTGATTTCTGCTCTGACCTTTATGATTTCTCTTCTCCTGCTGGGTTTAGGGTTTCTTTCTTGTTCTTTCTCCAGCTCCTTTAGGTGTAGGGTTAGGTTGTGTACCTGAGACCTTTCTTGTTTCTTGAGAAAGGCTTGTACCGCTATATATTTTCCTCTCAGGACTGCCTTTGTTGTGTCCCACAGATTCTGAACCGTTGTTTTTTCATTATCATTTGTTTCCATAAATTTTTTCAATTCTTCTTTAATTTCCTGGTTGACCCATTCATTCTTTAGAAGGATGCTGTTTAGTCTCCATGTATTTGGGTTCTTTCCAAATTTCCTCTTGATATTGAGTTCTAGCTTTAGAGCATTGTGGTCTGAAAATATGCAGGGAATGATCCCAATCTTTTGATACCGGTTAAGACTTGATTTAGGACCAAGAATGTGATCTATTCTGGAGAATGTTCCATGTGCACTAGAGAAGAATGTGTATTCTGTTGCTTTGGGATGAAATGTTCTGAATATATCTGTGATGTCCATCTGGTCCAGTGTGTCATTTAAGGCCTTGATTTCCTTGTTGATCTTTTGCTTGGATGATCTGTCCATTTCAGTGAGGGGAGTGTTAAAATCCCCTACTATTATTGTATTCTTGTCGTTGTGTTTCTTTGATTTTGTTATTAATTGGTTTATATAGTTGGCTGCTCCCACGTTAGGGGCATAGATATTTAAAATTGTTAGATCTTCTTGTTGGACAGTTCCTTTGAGTATGATATAGTGTCCTTCCTCATCTCTTATTATAGTCTTTGGCTTAAAATCTAATTGATCTGCTATAAGGATTGCCACTCCTGCTTTCTTCTGATGTCCATTAGCATGGTAAATTCTTTTCCACCCCCTCACTTTAAACCTGGAGGTGTCTTCGGGTTTAAGATGAGTTTCTTGTAGGCAACATATAGATGGGTTTTGTTTTTTGATCCATTCTGATACCCTGTGTCTTTTGATTGGGGCATTTAGCCCATTCACATTCAGGGTAAGTATTGAGAGATACGAATTTAGTGCCATTGTATTGCTTGTAAGGTGACTGTTATTGTATATTGTCTCTGTTTCTTTCTGATCTACTACTTTTAGGGTCTCTCTTTGCTTAGAGGACCCCTTTCAATATTTCCTGTAGAGCTGGTTTGGTGTTTGCAAATTCTTTCAGTTTTTGTTTGTCCTGGAAGCTTTTAATCTCTCCATCTATTTTCAATGATAGCCTAGCTGGATATAGTATTCTTGGCTGCATGTTTTTCTCATTTAGTACTCTGAATATATCATGCCAGCTCTTTCTGGCCTGCCAGGTCTCTGTGGATAAGTCTGCTGCCAATCTAATATTTTTACCATTGTACGTTACAGACTTCTTTTCCCGGGCTGCTTTCAGGATCTTTTCTTTGTCACTAAGACTTGTACATTTTACTATTAGGTGACGGGGTGTGGACCTATTCTTATTGATTTTGAGGGGGGTTCTCTGAACCTCTTGAATTTTGATGCTTGTTCCCTTTGCCATATTGGGGAAATTCTCTCCGATAATTCTCTCCAACATACCTTCTGCTCCCCTCTCCGTTTCCTCTTCTTCTGGAATCCCAATTATTCTAATGTTGTTTCGTCTTATGGTGTCACTTATCTCTCGAATTCTCCCCTCGTGGTCCAGTAGCTGTTTGTCCCTCCTTTGCTCAGCTTCTTTATTCTCTGTCATTTGGTCTTCTATATTGCTAATTCTTTCTTCTGCCTCATTTATCCTAGCAGTGAGAGCCTCCATTTTTGATTGCACCTCATTAATAGCTTTTTTGATTTCAATTTGGTTAGATTTTAGTTCTTTTATTTCTCCAGAAAGGGCTTTTATATCTCCCGAGAGGGTTGCTTTAATATCTTCCATGCCTTTTTCAAGCCCGGCTAGAACCTTGAGAATCATCATTCTGAACTCTATATCTGACATATTACCAATGTCTGTATTGATTAGGTCCCTAGCCTTTGGTACTGCTTCTTGTTCTTTTGTTTGTTGTGAATTTTTCCGCCTTGTCATTTTGTCCAGATAAGAGTTTATGAAGGAGCAAGTAAAATACTAAAAGGGTGGCAACAACCCCAGGAAAATATGCTTTAGCCAAATCAGAAGAGATCCCAAACTGTGAGGGGGGAGAAAGGGGATAAAAAGTGGTTCAAAAAAGAAAAAAAAAAGAAACTATTTTAAAAAAGAAAGCCGATAAAGAAAAAATATAAAAAGAGGAAAAAAACTGAGGGTTGATGGGGGGAGGGGGTTGGGAGAGGGGGTGGGGTTATGGATATTGGGGAGGGTATGTGCTATGGTGAGTGCTGTGAAGTGTGTAAACCTGGCGATTCGCAGATCTGTACCCCTGGGGATAAAAATATATGTTTATAAAGCTGTAAAAAAAAAAAAAAAGAAAGGATGAATACCCAAGTTTTGTAGCAACATGGACGGGACTGGAAGAGATTATGCTGAGTGAAATAAGTCAAGCAGAGAGAGTCAATTATCATATGGTTTCACTTATTTGTGGAGCATAACAAATAGCATGGAGGATAAGGGGATATGGAGAGGAGAAGGGAGTTGAGGGAAATTGGAAGGGGAGGTGAACCATGTGAGACTATGGACTCTGAAAAACAAACTGAGAATTTTGAAGGGGTGGGGGGGTGGGAGGTTGGGGGCACCAGGTGGTGGGTATTGTAGAGGGCACAGATTGCATAGAGCACTGGGTGTGGTGCAAAAATAATGAATATTGTTATGCCGAAAAAATAAAAATTAAAAAAAAAAATACTAGTTAAGGCAAAAAAAAAAGAGGAAAAAATATATATATATATTAGATAAACTATTTAAAAAACGTTAAAAAAGAAAACGGTAAAAGTTAAAAAAATTTAGCAGAAGAAGAGAAAAAGAAAAAAAAATTGAAAAAGAAAAAAAAAATTAAATTAACTGCAAGGCTAAAAAATCATGGGGAGAAAGCCATGAGTTCCGTGCTTTGCTTTCTTCTCCTCTGGAATTCCGCCGCTCTCCTTGGTATTGAAACTGCACTCCTCGGTAGGTGAACTTGGTCCTGCCTGGGTTTCTCGTTGATCTTCTGGGGGAGGGGCCTGTTGTAGTGATTCTCAAGCGTCTTTGCCCCAGGCAGAGTTGCACCGCCCTTACCCGGGGCCGGGCTGAGTAATCCGCTCGGGTTTGCTTTCGGGAGCTTTTGTTCCCTGAGCGCTTTCCTTAGAGTTCCGGAGGACGGGAATGAAGACGCCGGCCTCCCGGTGTCCGACCCGGAGGAGCCGAGAGCCCGGGGCCCCACTCCTCAGTGCGCCCTCAGAGAACAGCGCCCAATGACTCCCGTCACCCTGGCCTCCGGCCGCGCTCCGAGCTGACTGAGCCTGCGACCGGTTCAAGGCAACCCCGAGCTGAGAGTCACTCCTCGGCTCTGTCTCTGTAGCCGGCTTCCCCGTTCTAATACCTGTGAGCTCTGCGACACTCAGACACCCCCGATCCTTCTGCGACCCTGCGGGACCTGAGGCCGCGATGACCCCGCCTGGGCTTCACCCCAGTTAAGCCTCTGTAGCGATGTCCCTCAGGGGAACAGACTTTCAAAAGTCCTGATTTTGCTCCGTTGCTCCGCCGCTCGCCGGGAGCCGGCCCCTCCCCCCGCGGTCTATCTTCCCATCGCTTTGGATTCACTTTTCCGCCAGTCCTACCTTTCAGATAGTGGTTGATTTTCTGTTTCTAGAATTGCTGTTCTTCTTCTCTTCGATCTCCCGTTGGATTTGTAGGTGTTTGCAATCTTTAGATAAGCTATTTAGCTGATCTCCCGCTACCCGAAGTAGTCTCAGCCTGCTACTTCTATGCCATCTTGACTCCTCCTAGCCTCTGCTGGCCATCTGATGTCTTCTTTGCAGAAATGTCTGTTCATGTCCTCTGCCCATTTCTTGATTGGATTCTTTGTTCTTTGGGTGTTGAGTTTGCTAAGTTCTTTATAGATTTTGGACACTAGCCCTTTATCTGATATGTCATTTGCAAATATCTTCTCCCATTCTGTCAGTTGTCTTTTGGTTTTGTTCACTGTTTCTTTTGCTGTGCAAAAGCTTTTGATCTTGATAAAATCCCAATAGTTCATTTTTGCCCTTGCTTCCCTTGCCTTTGGTGTTCTCAGTGGTTTCTAATGGTTGCCATGCACAACGGTTATTTGATATGCTCCATGCAGCCCTCTGAGTGGACTGACAGATGCTGACTTGGATGTAAAAGTTGAATGGCACTGAGTTTACTGCTCTCAGAACCCGCTTTCGATTGTCCTTTTAGATCATTGAATTTTCAACAAGTTAGGAGCGAGACTCCAAAGGGGCACTTAGCCAACATCATGTACCAGCCTCCCTGCATACTTAGGATATTGAAGCTTGAGCCTGTCTCTGTCTCTCATTGAGTGCTGTCCTCCCAAAACCCTCCTGTTCAGATCAGCCTAGTAACCTTTGTTTCATTGGGATCACCCACACCTGTACGGTATCACTAATCCAGATCACATCAGTTTGCATCTACTTGGTCATCCCAGACTCCTTTGTAAAAGCTGCAGGAGGATGTTTCTTTCCCTACTAAAGTGATCTGGGCAAAGGACTGGTATGGGATAAGCATACTAATTCTAAAGCCCTGGTTCTCAACCAGGGACGAGTTTGCTTCCTCTCCCTCGGGAATATTGGGCAATGCCAACAGATATTCTTGATTGCCATGACCGAGGGTAGAGTGCTATTGGCAACTATCAGGCAGAGGTCAAGGGTGCTAATCAACATCCTATAACAGGGCAGCTCTCTGCCCCTCATGACAACTCCAAATGTCAGCAGTGTGGAGGTTGAGAAATCCAGTTCCAAGGAGAAGACATTTTGGCCAACATGACACAAGCCTACAGTCCTTTATAAGCTCTCTTTATGTTTGAATGATAATTTAGAGTTCCGACTTCTGTTCAAAATTGCATCTAAAAAGTAAAGTTCCTAAAAATTACTTCCATGGTGGATTGATTTCTTCATACAATCTCTTCTCTAATATGTGCTTTGAAAACTTCATAATCCATTAGTTGGATCTAGTAAGGTGGGAAGTGAAGGAGGAAGTTAGTGAAAATAAATATATAGGACATTAACTCTGAACTTGGAAGGTGAGTTCAGCTACTGTCTCACTCAAATTGAGGCATTATCCTGGGATCAGTCTGCTGTCTGTATTAGTTACCTGGGGCTGTTGTAAGAAACTATTACATGAAAGACTATGGACTCTGAAAAAGAATCTGAGGGTTTTGAAGGGTCGGGGGGTAGGAGGTTGGGGGAACCAGGTGGTGGGTATTAGAGGGCATGGATTGCATGGAGCACTGGGTGTGGTACAAAAACAATGAATATTGTTAGGCTGAAAAGAAATAAAAAATTAAAAAAAAAAGAAACTATTACAAACTGGGTGGCTTAAAACAACAAACATTTACTCTCCCACAGTTCTGGAGGCCAGAAGTCCAAAATCAAGGTGTCTCGAGGGCCACACTGTTTTCTGAATGCTCTAGGGCTGTCCTTCCTTGCCTTTCCAGCTTTTGGTGGCTGCTGACAAGTCTTGGCATCCCTTGGCTTGTAGCCACATCACTTCAGTCCCTGCCTCTTCATCCATGACGTTTTCCCTGTGTCTCTGTGTGTCTCTAAAACTCCCTCTCTTTATTAATATCCCGGTCACTAGATTTAGGACTCATCCTAATCCCGTATAACCTCATTTTGATTATATCTACAGAGACCCTGTTTTCAAACAAGTTCTCATGGACATGGACCAGAGGTTAAGACTACAGCATATCTTTCTGGGGGACACAATTCAACCCACCACAATCAGTAACCAAGACATTTGAGGTCCCATGACCAAACCCCACAGAAGTCTTTTTTCCCCATCATTGTTTAGTCACCGTCCAGGGTCTGGTCACAATGATATTATTGCCATGCCAGACTGTCCATGGCCTGGCTGCCATGCTGCCTGACCAACTTCACCACTCACCCTACCCTCCTGTATCTTTCCCCCTTCCTGCTTCTTTATTCTCCTGTCAATTCTCTTTGTCTGCTGGGTTTTATCACTGGTGGTCAATCCAGTCCCCCTTTCCTTTCTGGTAAGGATGTTCACCCCCTCACCGAGCACAATATCGGAGTCACTGGATCTTCCGGAGCACCTTCTGAGCCACAAAATATATTTTCTTCTAAGTACTTAAATGCTGATATTCCTTAGGGGAATCTGATGCTTTCAGAAAAGAAGACATTAGATGGCAAAGCTCTGCTACATTAATAACTCAGGGAGAGTGCAATTGGGATTGTTTCGTTTTCAGATGTCATCATTTTGGTTTTTAATTTACTTAGGAAAAGTAGCCTTTAGGGAACCCTGAAGGTAAAAGATAGTAAGAATTTAGAGGCTTCCTGTGAATGGTAGGGAGTAGAGTTGCCAGATGAGGAAAAAGAAAAATGCTGAGCCAGAAAACCTTTAGACTGGGCAAGATAGTAGAGGCTTGTGAGAAGAGGTATAGGGCATGGGATCACCCCACCCTTGGTCAATGCAGAAGAGCCTGAAAACCTTGTCTTGTTCTAATTCTGATATTGCCAGAAAGATGCTCCAGCAGAAATCCAAAATGACCACCATCCCCAGAGGCAAATATCAGCATTTGAGCTGTGTTCCACTGATGGAACCAAACGGTTTAGTTGGACTAGTTGGACGTGTAAAACTGCTAACTATAAGGAGTATTCTTTAAACATGTGTAAGTCATGCAGTGAAGAGTTGCAGGATGCCTGGTCACTGGGCCCAACCCTGTGTGGAAGCAGGTGGTTAGAGGGAAAGACAGAGGCTAATTTTCCTCCAGCTTCTCACCAGGTTAGTGTTTCCTGTAACACTGGGAGGTTCACACACATGGTCCTTTGAGAAATGGTTCCCGAGGTCCTATTTTTAACCCTTTTAAATATTGACAGGTCAGTTCTCCACAGGAATACTGCTCTTTTCCACCTTGTTTAAGATGCTCCTCCCTCCTCCCAAATCCTCATGCTTCTTCTGAGTTTTATTTCCCTCCTTAGCATAATCACTTCCAAACATACTATGTATTTACCTCTTACTCTTACCTATCATATGGCTCCTCTCCCTAAAACGGCAGCTTCATGAGGGCAGGGGTTTTGTCTGTTTTGTTCATCATTCTGTCTGCCATACCTGACAGGGTACCTGGACCACCCCTATATCCCAGCCCTCAACATGCACGTGCTTGTTACTACTTCGGGTCTGATTTAATTAGAGGGGACCAATTGATGTTGCAGGCACAAGGCAGTTGTAAAATGGGGAATGCAGTAACATTTAACTCATATAGTCATTGTGCATTAGTACCTGTAAAGCCCTAGCATAGTGCCTCACCCACAATAAGAGATCAGCAGTATGCCTGCCCTTCACTCTCTGTGGCCCTTGGAGCCTATACTCTGATGCCAAAAGGAATTCATATTTTGTTTCTCACAAAATCTCAAAATGAGTGTAACAGATAAGATACCGTCGGTGTTAATTTTTGGCCCCTCATCTATTTTTCTTAACCTTTCAAGTTTAGTCATTGCTTCTCTGTTAGGGAAATTACTAATGAAAGGGGAAAAAACAAAACAAGGAAAGGGACATGATAATGCATATTTCAACAATTTTTCTTTTCATAGAATTATGTATAAATATAGCTTAGTTGTCTTTAAAATTATTCCAACTTAGTTAATCCCCATTCTTCTTTAAAAAAAAAAGATTTTATTAATTTATTTGACAGAGATCACAAGTAGGCAGAGAGGCAGGCAGAGAGAGAGGGGGAAGCAGGTTTCCCACTGAGCAGAGAGCCTGACAACGGGCTCAATCCCAGGACCCTGAGACTATGACCTGAACCGAAGGCAGAGGCTAACTGACTGAGCCACCCAGGCACCCCTAGTTAATCCCTATTCTTAATTTAATTAAGAATGTTAAAGTTTTGAGGTCTTTCATAATTATATTGTGACCTCATACACTTAGTCATTTCATTCATTAATTTAATCTGTTACTGTCTGGCTATTCAGGGAGACTCATGCCCTTTGTGGGCACTTACATCTTCCTTATGGGCTATAATCAGTGTTACAGACTGAATGTTTGTGTCTCCCTAAATCTCATGGTATGAGATGGTATGATAGGTAAGATGATAGGTATATGGTAAGATAGGATGGTATTTGGAATGGGGCTTTTCTGAGGTAACTAGGGTTCAATGAGGTCATGAGGGTGGGACCTTCATGATGGGATTAGTGCCTTTGTAAAAAGAGACACTAGAGAACCCTCTCTCTTCCTGCCATGTGAGGACACAGCAAGAAGACAGCTGTCTGCAAGCCAGGAAGTGGCTCCACACCAGAACCCAACAATGCTGGCATCCTGTTCTCAGACTAATCTCCAGAGCTCTGAGGAAATACATTTCTGTTGTTTAAGCCATCAGTCTGTGGTATTCTGTTATGGCAGCCCAAACTCACTAAGACAGACTAAATACAGGGCTCTGCTCTCCTCTACATAAAGGGCAGGTATGATCCAACCCAACCTATTTGGACATCTTATTCCCGGAAGTGAGTCTTGAACAAAGGGAAGAGAATAAAAATAGTTGGAGTTCATTCAGTTGTGTTGTAGGTCCCCGGATCGCATGCTTCCCATTATGGGATATCCCTACTATTCCTACATTCTTGTCTCTTGGAGCTGCCCATCCTATTGCCTGTTTCCAAGCCCAAGTCTGTAATCTCCCCCGGTGATGCTGTGAGGTCTTGGTATTCTTCCAAAAAATCTTTCTCTACCTTTGTTTTCATTAGACAGAGTTAAGGTGTGTTGCTTATGACCTACGGATATTAATTAATACATCTATGTGCCATGCCATGTAATGAGTAAGGCCTACATACTTTATCAGTTTTCCCTTTATAATATATTATAGATATATTTTTATGCTTATCATTGGTTAATAAGCTTCTGAGATGAAGTTGATAATTTCATGACTTTTGACATATTTGAGTCATTGGTTATATTTTCATGGAGTAACTCAAAGTTATTCCAACTAGAATTTTATCATAAAGGAATATTTGAATAAATTATCACAATCATCCTTCCCTGTGTTGAATTGCTCATTATATTTGGGGAAGAAGGACCTAAAGGATGGGAGGATAGAGAAATGGTATGTAAGCTTTTGAATCCATTAGCTTTAATAGGCATTGGATAATTTTAGATTTGCTCTAGATCACAGAACTAATAATTATTTGTATGTAAGTAGAAAATTACAAGTTACTTTATGGTTAGGAAATTCTAAAGATGTATGGTATTGACTTTTGCTGAGACTATGTAATTGGAAAAAGTGAAGTGATTTAAGATGAAAATTGATTTACATAAATGTCTATCACAGCCTTTTATTTCCGTGGAGAAGGGCTATTAATTTATTACTTGTATTTAAATTCCTCAAGCCTAGTGAACATTAAAATTTCATGATACAGAGAAAGATTGTTGCAAATTGGATTTCATACCATAGTGGTTGATGTTTCAGTCCCTATGATTAGCTGCACCAAGGATGGTAGAGGTGTTTGGAGCAAAGTCGATGCTTATTCAATTAATTAACTCAACAAATAATTATTGTGCCAGATCTGTTCCTGCTACTAGACTGTTTGCTAGGCATGCAGTGCACAACATGACTCTTTGCCATCAAAGAAGATACAGTCTAAAAGAAGACATAAAGAATACAAATGAGAGGAATAAACTGTAGACTTTGAGACAGAGTTATCTACTACAACAGTGAAACCCTGAAGAGAGGCTGCTCAGTTGTGCACATGGAAGGAAGATGGGAAAGTACTCAGGAAGGGTCTTAGAGCTAGTCTCTCTCTCTCTCTCTCTAATAATTCTGGGTAGAAACCATAGTGTGGGGTTTGAAAGGATATGAGGTGAGAAATGGGCAAGGCAGGTTGATAAATGCAAGTAGTTCAGTGGGATTCAAATGTTGGATGTGGGGAAAGATGCAAAGAGAATCAAGTCTGGGAAGGCAGGTTGGGCCAGTCCTTGGCAGGCCAAGCACACAGGAGCCACCCAAGTATTTAAGTAGTAGATTGAAATTATCAAATTGTTGTTTTAAGAGAGTCACTTTGGTGGGTGAGAGGAACTCCAATGAGAAAAGGAAAAACCAGAATCCCTAAGACCTGCTAGGAGAAGGCTAGAGTGGCTGTTGGGAATATGGTGCTAACTTGAACAAGGCAACGTCAGTGAGGACAAGAGAGGAAGGGAATGGGAGAGGCATCAATGAGAAACATTAACTTGACTCAATTCCTGATTTGAATTGAGGTTTGGAAATTGTTGTGTGGGAAAGGGAAGACGTGAGACTGACCACCACGGTTGGGCTTGGGTAGACCATGATGCGTTCATTAATGAAGAGAAGAAAAATCAAGACTGTGGATGGGAAGCAGAATAGCAGCTCTGTGTTAGATGCACTGAAATTGAGATGCTTGAGGGACATTCTCATAAATAACTGGAAGCAACTGGACAGTAAAATCAGAAGCCCAGCAGAAGTCTGGCCCGGGTATGTCCTTCTGGGATCATCAGCATACAGGTAGAGTTAAAAATAGACAGTGAATGTGATTGTCTAGGAGAGATGTGGAATGAAGACATGCCACTGTGGGGGGGGGGGGGGCAGGAGGACAGAAGCTCACAAAGGAGACAGGGAGGAAATAGTCGAGGGGGATGCCCAGGGAACGTGTGTCCTGAGAGAAAAGGAAGAGGAGCTTCAGGTGCCACCAGAGACATGGCACAGGGAGGGTCAAATGGATTTCAACTGCTGCTGTGTCCTGTTTTGGAATAAAGAAAAGTAAGCTACTATGAGTTGTCTAAGCTGGGGATACTAATCTTTAGGTCAGTTGTTGTAAAGAGGAATAAAACTCTGGGTCCCATCTCTGAGTGGCCAAATGTGCCTTTGCTTGGGTGATACATCCTACCCCCTCTCAACTCCCTGTTATGCTTCCAAGATATGACAGAGCAGAGGATGGAGATGTGCTCTTTCCCTGTCTGACACAGGATTTCTCAACCTCAGCATCATGGACTTTCTGGACCATATACCTCTTTGTTGTGGAGGGACAGGCTGTGCACTGTAGCAGGGTTAGCAGCATCCTGGCCTTTGGCAGTTGCCAGCTCCACCCTCTTTCCCCCAACAAATTGTGACAACCAACAATTTTTCCCGACAATACCATATGTCCCCTGGGGGTAATATTGCCCCAAATGAGTACCGTTGCTCTAGATCTGTAGCAAGGAGATCAAGCTGTACTTTTTGAAATGCTTGTCAGGGTAGGAGTATAGAACATAGAAATAGATTTTAGATGAATACTGACCCAGCCATAAAGTTATCTCAGAAAAGATGTGTGTGGGAATGGAAGCTAAAGACCAAACAATAGAGAATTTAACCGTTTGAGTAGAACAATTTTGAAGCAATGAACAAATTGTCTCTAGAAAGGCAATGCAAACTGTAAAAGTCAATAATAAAAAAGATTGCACATAGTCACACATAGCACATTCCTTGTATACTAAGCATGAGCAAGCAAGAGCTCAGGGCAACAGCCATTTATTCCAGGCCTGTGGTGAGCAGGACCCAATAATAGTCGCCATGGATCTTCAGGACATAATCTGTTCTCTACTTCACCTATGCTTACCTTCTAACAGAATGTTCAGGTCCTTTTAATTCTTACAGCAGAAGCAATATTTCTTTTTCTGTTGGCTTTCTGCTTCCCAGAATCTGGGTGGTCTTCATGGTTATTATCAGACTTACTTTTCCCTGTTTACTCTAATAAAATGATGGCATGGATCAATACTTCTTGAGGATTTTCCTCTCTGACTGAGCATGCAGCTGTGACTCACACTCAGGTTCCAGGAGTGGTCATAATTCATTGGTTTATTCAGTCAGTCAACAGGTAATTATCGCATATCTGCTGTGTTTGAGGCCCTGTGCTACTTACTGGAGAGACGAGATGTCACAGCAGATACAACGGCTGTCCTCCATTTTGTTCAACTTGGGGAGAGAGGGAATAAACAAGTCAAATATAAATAAAAAAGGCAAAATGAAGACAAACTGTGATCATTACTGTGTGGGAAATGAGCAGGACAAGGTGCTCATAACTGGGATGGGTGAGACCAGAGGTCTGGTTTGAATAAGATGACAGGGAAGGTGGAGCTGAGGAAACAGTGTTTGGTCTGCTGCCTAATGATGGGATCTGGCATGCATTTAAAGAGCTGGAGAAAGGTAAAGAATCTTCCAAGGGAAGGAAAACTGTCTAGTGAGTAAGTCACAAGGGCTGTGGGATGAGAAGCCTCCAGCATGAGAGAGGGGAGCAAGCACCAGATCACAAAGGCCTTTTTGTATTTGAATTTGAGTCTCAGTAACAAACAGGGAAGGGTTATGCTAAAGATAGGAGACAATTATGCATCTATCATTTTTTCTACTTTGTGGGGAAGAGTAAGGATGGAAGCAGAAAGAACAGTGAGTTGACCATTGGGTCAACCCAATGACAGAGGATGGTGGTATGGTGGTGGAGTGCAGAGAGAAATGGGAACCCATCAGAGATAAGCACTGGATACAGAACAGATGGGAAGTAAGCAGAATAATGACCCCTGAAGATGTTTGTGTCTAATCCCCAGAATCTGTGACTATGTGACCTTACATGGTCAAGAAAACCATGTGGGTGTGATTAAGAGTGCAGACCTTGAGATGGAAAGACTACCTTGGATTACCAAGAGCGTTTAATCTAATGGATCCCTTTTTTTTGGGGGGGGGGGAGATTTTATTTATTTATTTGACAGACAGAGATCACAAGTAGGCAGAGAGACAGGCAGAGAGAGAGGTGGGGGGGGGAGCAGGCTCCCCACTGAGCAGAGAGCCTGATGTGGGGCTCGATCCCAGGACCCTGGGATCATGACCTGAGCCAAAGGCAGAGGCTTTAACCCACTGAGCCACCCAGGCACCCCAATCTAGGATTCTTAAAAAGCATAGTATCTTTCCCAGCTAAATCACAGAGATGTAATAGATGAAGAAGAGATTTGGAGCATGAGAGTAACTCAACCTACCATTCGTGGTTTTAGGGATGGGGGAAGGGGACTGTAAGAAGGTCATGGAAGGAAAGAAGGAAGGAAGGAAGGTAGGAAAGAAAGATGGATGGATGGAAGATGGGTGGCCGCTGGAAGCTGGGAAATGTGCTTAGCTGGCGGCCATGCAGGAAAAGGGCTCTCAGTCCCACAACTGCAGGAAGACAATTCTGCCAACAAGATGACTCTCCCATAGAGACTCCAAAAAGGAGCATCATCCCGCTAGCACCTTCATTTTAGCCCAGGGGGACTTATGTCAGACTTCTGGCCTACAAAAGCATAAGATAATAAATTTGTGCTGTTTGAGCCACAAGTTTGTGACACTTCCTTATAGCAGGAAACTAATGCATGGGGCATGGTGGTTGATTGGGTAGAGATGGTAGGAGGACAGGGTAGACTCCTGGGTTTCTGGTTTGGTAATCCAGTGGGCAATGATGTCATATATAGGAAACTCAGGTATAAGTAGACTCTGATGTGTCGAAACCCTCCTGATGTTTTGGTCATATTAAGTTTGAAATGCCTGCTAGATATTTAAGTTATGGTACCAAGCACAAAATTGTTAATGCAAATCTGGAGTTCAGAGGAGAAGCCTGAGCTAAGGCTACACTTCTGGATTAGAAAGAACACAGGTGGTATGAAACTAACTGGGAAGACCTAAGAAGGGAGTATAGTTGGAGAAGCAAGAAAGACTAAAGCCAATTTCAAAGACAGTGCACTATTTAGAGGTTGCACAGAGAAGGAGCAGGAAACAACCAAGATGGAGAAGAATGCACAAAACCATAGGGAGAAGGCCATGAGCACATCAGAAATTCAAGAGAGGGATGTGCTGGGAAGAAAGAGGTGGTCAGCTACCCCCAAATACAGCTGAGTGGTCATACGGGAGGATGATACAGAGGTGCCATGAGCTTGACAGTGGGATGCAGGTCACGGGCCTTGGCAAGATGATATAAGTATTATGGGGAGAGTGGAGGACTGGACCAGGATGGAGGGGTGGTGAGGAGACAGGGTTCAGACAGTGAGTCATAAGTGTAGTTTACTTCACAAGAAAGAAGTGCAAAGAAAGGAGAAACCTGAGCTGGATGGAAAAGGGGCCAGGAGGTGCCATTACTCATGGATCACTTCATACCCTGGTAAGAGTGATCTGGCAGGGAGAGAGAGAAAAATTGAGAATAAGCAAGTAGTGGGTAGTTTGGGAGGGAATAGCAGGTGGCAGAGAATTTCTTGGCTTTGTGGGCTGCAGAGGAAAGGAAGCAGAGAGGATGGACGGAAGTGAGTTTTGGTCTGTAGCTTTGTTGGTGGAAGGGTGAGGGAGAGCAAAGATTTCTGGCAGCAACCCCCCTACCCGGCCTTTCTATGTCAGCTTGGGAGTGATAATCAGAACATTCAGATGCAGGCAGAGAGATGACACTGTGTCACTTTGATCCAAAGGCATTTTTATGATTGTCCTAAGTATTTTTATGACATCTGTAAGGAGGAAGTCTAGAATGCTGAGCAAAATGATGCTCCTGGGAGAGGACGTTGACATTTCCACTAACAGAGTGACCACCACACTTGCCTCCTTGTTCCCCTGGGCCTTGTGTTTCTTCTAGTCGTTTTATGGCCAGGCATCTGAGAGGTTGATCATGAGGCATTATCAAGGGACCAGGCTCTCTGAGGTGTCATCACAGGAACAATGGGATCTCTGAGTCAAATCACTTGTCTTCCCAGATGAACTGGAATGTAGGGATAGTAATTCCTGAGCTGACAGGACAGCTTTAAAAGGGATGGCTCAGATTCTAGAGGTCTTATCCCCACACCCCCAGGATGGGCTAACTAGACTCTCTGGAATGATTAGTACCTTGCCTGGTCTTAAGGGTCTATAGGGAGGAAGAAAATATTAGAGTTTTAATGATAGTAATAAGTTATTAATTTTTATCTTATTCCCTTAAAATGTTAATATGTTGTAGTATATACAAAATATTAATACAATGATATACACATTCAATTTATGGCTAAATAAAATGCCACATAGCAATGACTACTCGAAACCTTTATCCCAAGAAGGAAAGTGGTCCAAGTAGTTTGCAGGCCACTACTGTAAATAGCTAAGTCAACTGGCTAGGATATTTTTGTCCCTTTTTTTTTTTTCCTTCTTCAAGAACCCTGGTCCCCAAGGCAGGCTGTGATTGGCTGTTTGAATAGTTTTTCAGGCTGTCAGGAACTGAAACCCTCTGCTCCAGGATGCGTAAGATCTGGGTCTGGTCCCCTTCATAAGGAGGGTGCTTTGGCTAGGAGACCTTGTGCGCAAGAACAGAGTAGGGAGGGGACCTGGGACGTAGAGTATTCAAGGCCCTCCTGGCTTTGCCCAATGTGAAGGGGACTTAAAATGCTGAGCCTTGATTTTACATCTTAACGCTGCAGTGAGACAGTGATAACTGTAACAGTTCTGCCTCCCTCTGTGTAGAGGGTCCTGTCACCCAACTACAGAATCCTCTGTTTCCTTTGAGAACTGCTGGGGAATCCTATGGAGAAGACCCTTCCTCAGCCGGGGGCCCTGTCACACCCCTGTCCAGGCTTCTGTCTGTGTAGATTCCATTCTGCCCCAGGCACTGAATCTCAGTTTTGCTGCTTGGCTCTCCAGCCCTGCCAACAACTTCTGAATCCCCAACCTCTGTATCCCCAGCATAACTTACCACCCTATTTCTCATTTCCAACTGCTCTTTGCTCCCCCTAACCTCTGAGCTAGACACATATGGACACACGCTGTCCTCCCACCCTCCCATCTGACCTCCATTCTCAGCATATACTGGCTGCCTTCCCTGCAGCCCATCAGTCCACTTAGGATTTTCCACAGGCTCTTCTTTCCTGATGATCCCCATCCCTGCCTCTACCTTCCTTCTCAGCCTTGCCTCCACTCTCTTCTACAGAGAGCGCTACCAGTGCCTTTACCTGGTAATTTCTCAGCACCACAGGATGGAGAGCACCTTCCCTAACTTTTCACTTGACCATCTTTCTGTCTTTCCCCCCCACCTCTCCCCTCCCTCCCTCCCTCCCTCCTTCCCTTCCTTCCTTCCTTCGTTAGTTCCTTCCCTTCTCCTCCTTCTTCCTTTTTATTGAGGTATAATTGAGATATAACATTATATTAGTTTTAGGTGTAGAACATAAAGATTTGATATTTGTATACATTGCAAGATGATGATAACTGTAAGTCTAGTCAACACCTGTCACCACACGTAGTTACAGATTTTTTTCTTTTTCCTTTTTCTTTGTATTCATAAGTGATGACCAATTTTAAGTGGAAAAGCAACTATTTAACAACTCTACACACACACACACACACACACACACCCTTGGGCATGGTAGCTATGGGATACAAAGCAGTGAATTTTCACCTTTGTTCTCATTCTTGATGGTTCTCTTTCAACAGTCTCACCTGATGGGTTTGGATCAGAGAGAACCTTTCCCAGAGAATGGAGGTTACCCTGAGGGGCTGGCCCTGAGGGAAGGAGGAGAAGATTGGGGGAAACCCTGCCAGAGAAGGAGAAGAAATACCCACATTCCCCTCCTAGAGGGTGGTGGGACAGATGATGGACATGCAGGGAGAGGACCCTGCCCTTCCAGGCTGAAGTCCTGATAAGGACTGAGTGATGGAGGGAGAGAGCCAGAAGGACATCTGGGTGACCCCCCCAATGAGTGTCCCTGGTCAGCATCTGGAAGTCTGGTGCCCAATGAGGAGCTGCAGCTTTGCTCCTGGTGCCCTGATTCAGACAGGAAGTGAAAGCAGAAGTCCAAAGACCAGATAATGAGGCTGTAAAGAGTCAGACGTGGCACAGCACAAATGGCAAGGACTGCCAGCTTGGTCAGTCAGTCCCAGCACAGGTCCTGGTGGACCTTCTGTGCTCCATCCCAGGCACTGCATCAGACCAGCCTCCCCTAAAGCAAGTGCCAATCTGAAAAGTGGAGTCCTTACCTCAAGGGGTGGGAGCCAACTCACTGACTTAAAACAGAAAACATGGACGCTTGTTTGGCAAGTTTGAAGCTTGTCCCTTCATAACTCTTCCCAGCTCATACGGATGACTAAAACCATTGTAGAAAAGGAGAATGTTTGCATCTTGGCATAGCATTTGAGCAAAAATGATGGCCCTGCATTATTGATACATACATCAATTAGGATATATAATGCTATCTATATACACCTACAAGGCACCCTTCTGTACTGATTGATTAGCCCACGAGGCAGTGGCTGGGAGGTGGGGAGCATGGCTATTTGCCTATTTCCAGGGCTCCACATGCACGGGTGCTCAGTGAGGACACTTGGGAAATTAGGTTATCAGTATCTCACCCATCCGAACCCCAAGGGCTGCCCTCAAGATTTCTTAATGGTAATAGCTAGTGACCTTGTGCACTCACTCTGCACCAGGCACTATTCAGCTTTAATGTTCCGATCAGTCCTTTCTCTTTCTAAGCTAACTTGAAAGCTAAGGGAACAGAGGACCCGGGTGATTATGAGTTGCTCACAGCTGGTAAAGTGGTGGCCTTGGAATTCAGTTTCATCTAAACTATCTCTAGAGCTCTGTGTTACAGTGCCTAGCACGTTCTAGACAGCTTGCAGCCATATGCACGATGATCTGGATTTACAACCCCTGTTAAGTTAGGGCATCCACACTTACGTTGACAATTTAAGGAATGGCTTATGTCTGGGAAGAGCTACACTGCCCACTTGGATTTTTTTGAGAATGTGGCCCCAAGTTTTCATTTCATTTTGCCTATGTGCACATATTCTCAGGTAATTTGTACAAGCTAAAATATCCTGTCCAATATTTAAAGGTTACAAACAGAAGCGCTTGTAGCTCTGCTTTTGCTTTAATGACTGAAGGAAGGCAGGTAGCAGGACAGTGTGCTGGCCCCACTTACCTGAATTAAGAGTGCTTTTTGGGGAAGAATTTTCAAGAAGCCATATGAAGCCAAGTAAGACCTCTGAAAATTTTTTTTAATTTTGAAGTAACATGGATGTTTCACCCATTATTTGTTTCATATTATTTACAATCGAGTTAGCTGAAAATAAAGTACATTTATTTGACTCAATGGCATGTGTTAGCTGCCCTGATATGTTTTTTCCTGTTTTTTTTATTTTTTTAATTAAATTTCAGTACTATGCACTGAGCCAGCACTAGAGCAGGAATGAAGACACACAGTTTTCAGATTATATAGGCCCCTGGGAGGCAGCTCTTATATGGGGCCTGGCTTGAGGTCATGAGCTTTTGAAGCAACTGACAAAGAGTTAGCAGAAGTCCTTCCTTCATGAGGAGGATGACATATGAAGCAGTTTATGCATGGTGAACAGGGAAGGCCTGGGCCCAAGGCCACATCTGAATCATGTCAGAGATTTCTATGGCCTTCTCAGCCCTCCACTTGACCTGGCCTAGTCCAGCTATGGCCACTCTCAAAGCATGCCACACATTCACATTTGGTCTTTTCCTTTTCTGTAGTCCCTCAGCTTCTATGAAAGAGACTGACTTCTGGCAGGCTCTGGGAGGAGAAAGCTCCAGTCCTTCTATGTGGGTTGTGTCTCTAGGCTGTGCAAGACTGATTATTGGCTATTGATGAAAGGGGCAGCTAAGAACCTGTCCACAAGACCAGAAGGATGGGGTCAAGGTGCCCGCCCTTCACCTGCTGTGGTTTCTCCCATTTACAAAGTTGTGTGCACATCTTGGGCAGGTGATCAGCATGTGGCCCTAGTTCTTCAGGGAAACATAATGAATCAAAGCATTATAGCTAGAATAATGTAATCTAAACGAGGCTCCTGGTGTTTATTCCATATAGAATGCATGTAAATACCTTATTGCCCTCCTCACTTATGCTTAGTGGGAGACAATTGGTAATCCCAAATTATTCTTTGGAAGGGGATGATGAGCAGGTACCTACCTGGTTGTGTGGACAGAGGCACTCGGGGAGCTATCTAGAAGCCATGTTTGTCTACAAGTACATTGGTTTTACTTAGATTGTATGTTTATTCGAATAGTTTGGAGAAATACCCACCTAAGCCACCCCTTGGGTTATGTCTCAAAGGTGAGAGATACTTCTAGAGAATGTGATGTGAGACAATTAAAGAAACGCTATCATTTCAAACCTCTCAGAACTGCGGCACAAGGTTGACAAGACTGACTCAGGAGATACTGTGAAGGAACTTTGTGCGTATGTAGAAGGGCCCTGGGTATCAAACCAGCCTGAAACTAGAGTGGTTGAAACAGAAATTCAATTTTTGGGTTTTACATGTACGTCAAGGAGTTTGGGGTCTCAGGGAGGAAGAAGACTAGGGCTGGGTCTAGACCCAGAGGTGAGGACTGGCCACAAAGAAGTAAGTGTCAATGTCCTTGGCTGCTCTGATTATGTACTGTTAGGAAATGAAGCATCTAAAACTGATGGCTTAAACTATTAGCCATTTTATTAGAGTCCCAATCTGCAGATCTCGTGATTCATCTGCTCCATGGGGCACTGACTGGGGTCACCTAATGGGATTCAGCTGGTAGCTGGGTTGTGCTGGAGGCAGGCTGGGCTCTGTTTAGCCCCTGGCTATGACTCTTCTTCCTCTTGTAGGTTTTGCGGCCTTTCCACATGGTTTCCCCTACAAGTCAGTAGGATGTCTTACAGAGCACCTCAGGCTCCAAGAGCAAGAGTTCTAACAGACAGGAAGTGGAAGCTGCTGGCTTTGGAGGGGGTCAGGTGCAGCACCATATTCACCATATTGTATTGGCCAAAGTCATCACAGTCTCACTCAGATTCAACGGGGGGCAAGAGACACTACCTCTCCATGGGAAAAATGTCAAAAACTATGTGGCCATCTTTAATTTGCCATATCTGCCATTTAGTTTGAAATTGGCTTTTGTTCTATATGTTGTTTTAATCCACCTCTCTCTTCCTCCAACATTTAGTAAAAGTGAGCAGAAGAAGGAGAAGAGGCTGTGTTCTTGCCTGGGACACAGTTGGGGGCCAGGAATCCATGGGAACAGGGATTGAGAGGGAGGTGACCAGAGGACTGTAAGACACCCAAAGGATACTCAGGAATATTTGGGAGAGCTCCAGATGTCCCAAGTATGTGAGATGAGCCATCTCACATACCACATACCCATATATTTGGATAATAACAGAAGACTTGAGGACTTGGGGATACCTTGTTCCAACAATAAAGTCCAATAGAAATAACTTTTGACCTTTTTCCCCTCCAGAAGATATACTTCACAAAATCAAGGATTATATCTACCTTGTTTGTTTGCCATGTCCCAAACGCCCAGCAATTATTCAGTTACTCTTTGTTGAGTAAATAATAGCCACAAACTTATTACTTGCTGTGTGCTTTTGCTCTGTTGGCATTTTACATAAGTTTCCACATTTAACAAAATGAAAATCCTACACTGTTATTATCCCCACCTGACAGATGAAGATGATCACCTACCCATATTGCTTAAATCCAACAGGTCCAACCCCAAACCTTCAAATCAATTAAACATTTTGGTTCACCACTCGCAAGTCCAATAAGCACAGCACGGAATCCATCCCTAAGGTGTTATGGTTTATTTCACTGGGTAAGTGAAAATAAATTCACAGAGAGATGGTGAGAATATAGTAAATAATGATTGAAATATGTCACAGGCAGTGCAGAAGTACCAACAGACAAAAATATAAGGATAGTAAACTCTGTGAGTTTGGAGGACCAAGAAATTTATGGACCACAGGGGCTTTAGGAAGCTTCATGGAGAGGTTGAGACTCCTAGTTTGAAAAAATTGTAATAGATTGGGGGTTGGGGGGCAGGATCAGGGGAACCTGCCATATCTGGGGGAGATGACAGGGGCAGGGAGAAAAGCACGAGTCAGGATGTGGATGCAGAAAAAATACAGGCACCTTGGAAGAATGGTGACTGGGTTCAAGAGAAGGTCCATGCTGGATTTAAAAATGTTCCCCAAATAATATTATTTTATATAATATTTTATATAACACAATATAATGATATATCATATTTATATAATATAAATATTATATATAACATAAATATCATAGGATATATTATAAAATAATATAAAATAATATTCACATGAGAAACAGATGTGTAAGAGATGGAGAGATGATTACCATAATATGATTTAACTTTTAAAAAGTAATTCCAATGACCATATGTAATCATGAGATCTATCTATCATCTATCTATCTATCTATCTATCTATCTACCAGTCATCTATCCATCTCCCCATCTCTACATCTATCCATCCATCCATCTGTTTATCTATCTAATTTATGTGCAGTAAAATCTACTCTTTCCTGGACAGTCTTATGAATTTTGACAAGTGCATAGAGTTATGTAACCATAATCAAAATCATGACAGAACAATTCCATCATTTCAAAATAACTTCCTTGTGCTGCCCCTTCCTGCAGCCCTAATCATAGGATTGTAGCTATATGTCCAGTTATATATTTGTGGTGACAAGTGAAATTTCCTTGTACATTTTTCTTCATTATCTTGTATGGCTTAGTGCTATCCAGACTTTTGTTGGTTCTAAGATAGGGGATGAAAAAGAAAGTGGCTTTGAGGTTTTGAAGGAAAAACAAGTAAAAATAAAATGAAAACTCCTGAGGGAGAGTAAAAAACAAGCAATGTGTGGTACACTTCATGCATCTTCAGAAAAAGATGATCATGCTCTCTTAGGAGAGCTCAGTTAACTCAAATTACCATTATTATTATGATGCTTCAAAAAGAAAGAAGTATCTCAGGTCCATTTTATGATAAACATCACTAAGTTGTCATAATTTCTTCTTAGAAAAGTCACCATTTCACTAAATCAAACATTTGTTTTTCACATTTAATATTTTGACTTGGGAACTGGTTATAAAAGAGCTTTGGACCCAGAGGCTCTAAAGCCTGAGGCTGAGACATTCACAGGTCTTAGGACATAGGGGGAAACATTTAATGTCTTTGGGCTTTCCTTTTGGTCTCTGCAAAATGCAGGCGTTTGATTAGAATGACTTCCAAGTTCCCTTTAGCTGGGAGCAAGAACTGGATGGATAACGCCTGTGACATGTTTCCTAAGTACATTACCCATCCATACTCCAAAGAGAAATACAAGACCCACAGGATTTTTATCTCTACTATTTCCAAAATTTTCTGTTTTCAGACTCAATATTCCAACTCTACCATGTTTTCAGATGAAGACTCCCATGATTCTCTCATGGCCCATTTTTTAAAAGATGTTAAATTAAACATGTTCATTTATATGACATCTATTTCTTTTACAAATTCACTAACATGTCTCGGTTAATTCCCATGATACATGTTTATCTCACTGTGGTAAAGATGAAACCAAGTTGAGAACAGGAAACTAAAACAAACCTCAAGACCCAGTCACAGGAAATAAAACAGGAAGGAAAAGGAAAAGTCTGGGTCCCCAGTGCAGAACCAGGGTAAAAATGGCAAGTCAAAAGTCCTTGGGAGTTCAGTATCAAGACCCATAACACCTCCATTCTTACAGAAAATTTCCTAGGGATTCAGTGTTGACAAATCCTGGGTGTGTATGACTCACTTATCCTTGTAAGAGAGCCCTAACTTTAGTGGAAAAAAACAGATAAAAATAAATACCTGTCACTCAGGTCTGTTGATTGTCTTTCTTATCTCAAAAAATGGAAATAACTCCACACCATGTATGGACTTTCTCATTCCTGTTCCTAAGAAATTTCGGGTTGTTGGCTACTCAGGCATTACATCCCAAACCTCTTTCTCTCATCCCACGGGATGGAAGCACAGCCTGGTTTCTGTCTTCAATATAGTAATGCCATTTTAAGGACAATCACGTCATCTGAATGTGTTATTATTTTGGCTCGCTTTAAACACAGTAAGCCAGCCAAATGCTGATAAAGCAGCACCTCTGAGCTCCCCACGTTTATTCAGAACTCAGAGGCATTTACCTCTTATCTATCAATAATATGAAGATGATAACAGCAGGATACTTAAGCCAGAGACTGCTGTTTCTTATTTAATATCTTTAGACTCTAAAAGATTTGCATTGAATTTAAATGGAATCACCCTGAGAACATTTAATTCCGACGGTCTGAGGAAAGTATTCCTGTGCTCAGGACGATTTCTCATTGTTTCAGATGTGTTGGGGGACAGATTTCTCTCCCCAGCCGCCCCGCTGCAGACTGAGCTGCCATCACTTGGGAGGATCCAACCTGCAGCATAGAATCCAGAGTTTCTGAATGCACAGGGAAGCAATTTGCTGGGCCATCATTATTAGTAACGAAACAATAGGGATTTGCAAAAATCTGAGAATCCTGGTAGCATATTGAATATGAAAAGATTGGGACCATGTCTTCAGAGGGGTGAAGTAACTGTTTTCACGAGTGCCCCAACCGTCCGGTGAGCTGCATTTCTCACTATTCCTCACCCTGGGTGCAACCAATGTCAAATCTCTCACTGTTATGTGATCACTGTTTTCCCTCTTCCTGGAATGCTCTTCCCTCCTTTATCTTTGTAGAAACTGTATGCATGTGTCACAACCAAACTCAGATGCTGGCCCCTCCACCAAACTTTCTCTCTCTGACACCTCCTTCCCCTCTGCCAGGAAGAACAATTCCTTTCCTACTGGAGACTTTTATTATCCTTTACTTGTAGCTCGAGGTTTCAACTTAAATTGCCTGATCTACACCCCTGTCAACTCCTGGGAGCACCCTGCTTGAGGAAGGAGGCTGTGTTTGCCAAGGCCAAGGTCATTAGCATGCAACACTCAGCAATCCTGTAATCAAATGTGCTTTGTGTTGGTCTCTCTGAAATGAAGTTTTGAACCTTCTTCACTCGCTGCTTCCCATTTTAATAGAATCATTCCTGAACAATTGGTCTGAATTCATGAGACATAATAGCATCTATTGAATCTACACTGAATCGTTGTTCAAAACATGAAGACAATAAGTAGGAGCCAGGGAACTGACAGCGTGTTTAGAGGGTTTGTTTATGCGGTGATGAACGTGAATTATGTGGGCACTGAGTGAATAACGGAATCTCAAAAAGGGACAAATATATCTGCCCATAGCATTAATCTGTGTCTGTAGGCTAGCAGGAGAAAATCAATGCAGCTTCCGAGAAGAGAAGGCACCGCAGCAGGAGTTCAGTAGCTTGAAAAATTAAGACATTAGAGTGAAAATTAACCAGCGTCCTTTTTAAAAACTTTTAATTTTTTTTTTCATTTTCAGCATAACAGTATTCATTGTTTTTGCACCACACCCAGTGCTCCATGCAATCCGTGCCCTCTCAAATACCCAACACCTGGTTCCCCCAACCTCCCATCCCCCGCCCCTTCAAAACCCTCAGATTGTTTTTCAGAGTCCATAGTCTCTCATGGTTCACCTCCCCTTCCAATTTCCCCCAACTCCCTTCTCCTCTCCAACTCCCCTTGTCCTCCATGCTATTTGTTATGCTCCACAAATAAGTGAAACCATATGATAATTGACTCTCTCTGCTTGACTTAAAACTTTTAATTTTGAGATATTCTTAGACATTCAGAAGAATGGCAAAAAGCAGTACAGAATTCTTAGATCCCCTTCATCCCCTGTTAACATTAAATGTAACAAAACCATAGTACAATGCTCACAACTAAGAAATTAACATTTGCACAATGCTGCCAACTCAACGGGAGACTGAATTCAGATTTCACCAGTGTTTCCCCTAATGTCCCTTTTCTATCTGAGCTCTAATCCAGAATGTCACCTTACATTTATTTATCACGTCTGCTTGGTCTCTTCCAACCTGTACTGATTTCCCCATCATTCCTTGTCTTTCAAAAACTTGACAGTTTGAAAGTAGTGGTCAGTTATCCTGTGAAATGTCCCTGAAATTTAGTTTCTCGTGAGTAGACTGAGCTTGTGCATTTGGGGGATGAATATCACAGGGGGGAATGGGGTGCATCATATTGAAAGATACATCCATGATAAATATCTTACTGCTGGTGAATTAACCTTGACCACTAGTCTAGGGTGATGTCTGCTAGGATTCTCCATCATAAACTCATTATTTTCCCTTTGGAATTAATAAATATTTAGTTTGAGGCAGATCCTTTGGGACTATGAAAATAACCTATCTCCTTTTAAAATTTTGTTAATTCTAGCCTCTTTCGGTGGATCTTTATGGTGAGATTCCAGTGATGATTTTCTATTTTCCTCATTCTTTCTACTTTTACCAGTTGAAATTTCTCTAAGAATAAGAAGTATCCCTTCTCCCTCACTTATTTATTTATTCAGTTTTTTTTTGCAACAGTATGAATTCATAGTTATTTATTTTATTCTTTGGGTTAAATTCCAATACTATAATTATTTATTTTATTGCTAAATTTTCTTCAGATTTGGCTACTGGGAGCTCTTTCACTTTGACTCCTGTATTGTTACAGAATTTCATCCTTTTTGTTTGAGCACATCCTTGTTTTCTGGGCTTATTAAACCTTCACAGTCAACTTGCATATTCTTTGATGCAGCTGGTGCTGCATCACTTCTCCATAAGCCCTGGTTTCTTATATTGCATAATAGATTTAGGAACCAAAATCTGAGCACTGGATGTGCTCATTGCTACTGGAATGTCATTGCTTCTAGGTCTGCCGACAGAACCAGGAAATGTATGTGCACACATACCATACTTATTTCTGCACACTTCCACATGTACACCTGTTTTATAAAAACATGGGTCTGTATTGATACTTCTGAGTCCAGTCCAGCAATCACAATGTGCAGTCTAGCCACCTTCCTCATTTGTAACTTCTTTCTCCCACTGAGAAACCTGACACTCATGATATACAGTACATTTCTTGCTTGTTCAAACCTAGTACACACACAAAGTGATCTCAAATTGCTAAACTATACCCCAGAGGAAAACACATTTACCAAGCAAGGTACCTGTGTCATGCATAGTTCAATTTGTCTTGAGCCTTTCAGTATCCAGTCAAAACAGATTTCCCAAAGATACATAGATCAGCTCTTCCACAGTCCGATCAGTGAATTTATGTGACTCACTTGTGACAGAGCCATTTCTCATAGTCTGCATCCCCTCTTGACTGTCCCAGCTACACAACATGCTGGTAGTTTTTAAAAGTGTAAGTCACATACAGCAAATTTGCTCTTTGTGATATAAAGTTTTAGGATTTTTGACAAATGAATAGTCATGTGTTGATAGCCACAGTTCCTTAGAGAACAATTACATTCCTTCCCCTACCACCCAACTCCTGGCAACCACTGATCTGCTTTCCATCTTAATTGCTTGGCCTTTCCCAAGATGATATATAAATAGAATCATATAATATATAGCTTTGGGGGCTGGACTTTCACAGCAAATGAGTTTATGATCTATCCACGTTGCTATGTCAATCAATAGTTTGTTTCTATTTATTCCTGAGTAGTATTTCATTGTATGGATATTACCATAGTTTATCCATTTTTGTTTGAAGGTCATGTGGGTTATTTCTAGTTTTTGGAAATGGTGAATAAAGCTTTTGTAAAAATTCACCATAGGTCTTCATGTGAACGTAAGTTTTCCTTTTGTTAAGTAAATAACTAGGAGTGGAAATGCTAAGTCATATAGTAAGTGTATATTTAACACTAAGGGAATGCTCAACTGTTTAACAAAAATGCTTACCGTTTTCCCTTCTCACCAGCAAACTAGCAAGTATGAAGATTTGAGTTGTTCTGCATTCTTGCTGGCATATGATCTTGTCAACTGTTTTGGTTTTAGCCATTCCAATAGGTGAGTAGTGGTATTACATTGTGGTGTTATTTACATTTCCCTACTCACAAATGATATTAATCATTTTTAATGTGCTTAAATCCATTATTGGCAACATGCCTATTAGATCATTTGCCCATTAAAAAATTTGGGTTGGCTTATTTTCTTATTTTTTTTTAAGAGTTTATTTATTTATTTGACAGAGAGAGATCACAAGTAGACAGAGAGGCAGGCAGAGAGAGAGAGGGAAGCAGGCTTCTTGCTGAGCAGAGAGCCCCATATGGGACTCGATCCAGGACCCTGAGATCATGACCTGAGCCAAAGGCAGAGGCTTTAACCCATTGAGCCACCCAGGTGCCCCTTATTTTCTTATTTTTGACTTTTGAGACTTCTTTTTGTTTTCTGGATGCAAGTCCTTTGTCAGAAATGTGATTTACAAATTTTTTTCCCCCAGTTTGTGGCTTATCCTTTCAATCTCTTAAGTGTGTCCTTTTTAGCACAAAAGTTTTTAATTTTGAAAGTCTAATTTATGAGTTTTTCTTTTATGGATTGTGGTTCATTATTGTAATTAAAAACTATCTAACTAAAGGTCATGAAAGTTTGCTCCTATGTTTTCTTACAGAAATTTTAGAGTTTTATAATTTAACTAAGTCTGTCATCCACTTTGAGTTATAATTTATTTTCTATAAAGTATGAGGTATTAGTTTAATGCTTTTCTTTTTTGCACATGGGTGTCCCACAGGTCCATCTGCATTTGTCAAGAAAGCAATTCTTTCTACATTTATAACTTTGCTCAAAATCAACTTTTTTTTTTTTTTTTTGGTGGGTCTATTTCTATAGTCTCAGTTCTGTTCCATTGATCTTTATGTCTGGGCTTTTGTTAGTATTATACTGTCTTAGTTACTGTAGATTTATAGTAAATCTTGAAATCAGGTGGTATGAGTCCTCCAACTTTGTTTCTCCTTCCCCACCTTTTTCTAACCATTCTAGTTACCTTTCTTTTCCATATATATTTTATAATTAATTTTCAATGACCATAAATAAAGACTTCTTGGATTTTGATTGGAGATGCCCTGAATCTATAGATTAAATTAAGGAGACTCGACATCGTAAGAATATTGTCTTCTCCACACTCTGTATGTCTCCATTTAGATTGTCTGATTTTTTATCAGAATTTCGTAGTTCTTCATATACATATCCTATACATATATATTTTGATTTCTAATATTAAAACTTTTTTTTAATTATAGTGTTTCATTTCTAGTGTATATATGTTGACCCTTATATATTGCGTTTGTATGCTGTGACCTGGATGAACTCATTTACTAGGTCTTTCCAATCTGTGTGCTGCTTACTGCATAGGCTAGGAATCTAATATATAGTATTGGATAGAAGTGGTGACAGAGGACATCCCTTCCCATTGATGGTTGGAGGGTGGAAAGTACTCAGGCTTCACCAGTAAGTACAAAGATATTTAATCTTTACATATACTTATAGGTAAGGATTGGTTCTTAGGTTGCTAAACATTTTTCTCATATGTAGATCTTGACTTTGGTTAAATGTTTTTTTCTGTATATATTGATGTGATCATATTTTTCCCCTTTTTAGTCTGTTATTGTGTAAATTATATTAACTGATTTTTTTAGCATTTTTTTAAAAGATTTTATTTATTTATTTGACAGAGAGAGATCACAAGTAGACAGAGAGGCAGGCAGAGAGACGGAGGGAAGCAGGCTCCCTGCTGAGCAGAGAGCCCGATGTGGGACTCGATCCCAGGACCCTGAGATCATGACCTGAGCCGAAGGCAGCGGCTTAAACCACTGAGCCACCCAGGCGCCCTGATTTTTTTAGTATTAAACCAGCCATGGAATCCTTGGAATAAACCTCGCCTTGTCATGATGTTTTTTAATGTAAGTTTAGAGAAAAAAATATTGGCAGAATACGTTCATTGTTAGCAGGAAAAAATCTCTCTGTTCTGGTATAAACCGAAGACAGGGGCCACAGTACTGCTGAGAATCAACCTTCTCCTCCCCTTGAAGTCATACAGAGCAGGGTAACGGGAGACAGGGCTCTTGAAGACAAGAAGGCAGGGTGCTGCACCCCTTTCCTGCCTGGAGTAGAAACAGCTGAAACAGCGGCAGCCTTACTTGACCTCATCCATCTCCTGTACAAGGCAGATTTCTAACACTGTGTCCTGAAGATGCCATCCCCTGGTTATTTAATTAAACACCAATCTTGGTAGTGCTGTGAAGGGACTTTGCAGATGGATTTATGGGGCTAATCAGCTGACTTTAAAATATGGTGATTATTTAATAGATTATCAGTGGACTCAATGTAATTGCATGAGCCCTTTAGTGCAGGAAAGGGAGTCAGAGAGATGCAGGAGAGGAGGAGGTTGAGGAGATTCAAAGCATGTGAAGGGTTTGATCTATCACTGCCGGTTTGAAGGTGGAGAAGGGGAGCCACAAGACAAGGAGCATGGATGGCCTTTAGGAATAGGGGATGGCACCTGGCAAACAGCCGGCAGAAAAACTTGGATTCAGTCCTACAACCCATGGACTGCAGTTCTGCCAACAACCTGAATGGGTCTGGAAGCAGACTCATCCCCTAATCTTCCAGAAAAGAATACAGCCTCACTGATACGGGATTTTGGAGACTCAGCTCAGAGAAGTAGCTGAGCCACACTGTGCCTGGATTTCTGATTTATAGAACTGTGACATAGTAAATAGGTGTTATTTTAAGGCACTAAATTTGCAGCACTTTGTTATGGCAGCTTTAGGAAAGTAATGCCTTCATTTTTGAGGACCTTCTATGTGTATCTGGGGCTGCTAGGTGCTAAAAACACAGAGATGAGAAAGATAATTGCTTTCTCTGGGAGCTCACAGACTAGAGGGAGAATCTGACACCAAACAAAACATTGAAGTATTCTGAAAATATGCTACAAGGGAAACTATCTCTTGTTTGCAAAGAACGACAAAGAATTCTGGACAACTTGAAGCAACCAAAAAAAAAAAAAAGTGGGGGACGGGGTAGTAGGGAGGGGAAAGAAATAGAGAGAGGGTGTGAGCCTGTTTTCAATTTTAAGAAGGAAGGTACTGAAGCTTCTAGTAAATTAAGGAAACTTTAAAGATGTCAGATTTGGGGAAGGAAGATCCACATAATCCTAGGACCCCCAATAATAAACGTTTGTAGACTTACTGCTGCTTACCATGGCTCAGCCCCCACACTTCTTGTTCTTCATTTCTCTTTCCCCCAAGTTCCAAATTAAAAGGAGAAGAACATGGCCTAGTTTGAGTCAGGATCAAATGGCTGTGGCCAGGAGACAAGTCCTGTGTGTGTGTGTCTATCTCTATCTATTACCTCTCTCTCTCTCTCTCATCTATCTATCATCTCTCAACAGAGAAAGAGAAGAGAGAGAGAAATTTATATTAATGCATTGTCTCATGTGATTTTGGAGGCTGGCATGTCCATAATCTGCACTGTAGGCTGGCAGGCTGGAGACCCAGGGAAGAGTGGATGTTGAAGGTCAAGTGTAAACACAGTTGGGAGGCAGAATTCCCTTTCCCTTGGAGAACCCCTAACTTTTTCTCTTAGGGCCTTCAGCTGATTAGATGAGACTCCCCTGCACTATGAGAGATAATCTGCTTTACTCAATGGGCATTGGTTTAAATGTTAATCTCATTTAAATATCTTCTCATATTCTCATTTAAAATACCTTCACAGTGACGTTTAGACTGGTGATGTTTGGCCAAATAACTGGGCACCCCTGGCCTAGCTAATTTGATTCACAAAATTAGCCATCACATCCTATGGTACACATGGCTCCTGGGGGTCTACCTCTCTGAGTAAGGGTCTCATATCCAGAAGGAGTGGTGTTATGAGCCCCAAAGCTACTCCGACAGGTTCACACAAGGCTCTGACTAGCCAACGGCCTCATTTTCCTTACCCCTAAAATGAAGTTGGAAATACCCACAGGGCTTTGTCCCGTTAACAAAAGATTATGAGGGTAAATGCATATGTGAGGTTGTCATTATGCATTTTGAATTGAAACTCAAGGAAAGTTAGTACACTAGATTTTGTGCTTACTACTTCAAATGAGTAATTTCTAAGTGAGATATAAGAAACCACAGAGCCTCTCAATGATTTCAAATGCTTCCAGGAACTCCTCAAAGCAACATTATAGCGTGTACACTTCAGATTGAGAAATGAAATCTCTGTTAACCCTCCCTATTAGGAGGAGGCATGGGTTGCTGAACTGTGTGTGGGGTCAGTGTGTCCCAGCCCAAGGTGACAGAGGCTCATTGTCTTGAAGGATAAAAGGGGGAACAAACCTAACAAGAGTTACAGGCTGAACCCGGGATCTTTGTGACCAAAAGAACAAGAGACTTTCATTTTCTCTCAGGCTTTCTAATCTTTGCACAATGAAATGTCAGGGTTGTGTGTACTGGTTTTATTTGCCAAAACTATCAGAGACCTTAATGAATCTCATAAACTGTACATAGCTCTTACACCACACAGTCAGCCCTTGCTTCATAGCAGGGTTGGGTGCTAACCTTTATATATATATATAAATAAAATCTTAAATATATAATATATATTATATATTATATTATATTTTATATATTATTTATATTATATATTATATATATATTATATATATTTAAGATTTTATTTATTTATTTGAGAGAGAGAGAATGAGAGCGAGAAAACATGAGAGGCGGGAGGACAGAGTGAGAAGCAGACCCACTGCTGAGCAGGGAGCCCTATGCTGAACTCAATCCCAGGACTCTAGGATCATGATTTGAGCTGAAGGCAATTAGTCAACCAACTGAGCCACCCAGGCACCCTATATATTTTTTTAAATTAGAATTGATCAAAATTGCAACCTTTTCCCCATCCCTCCCTTCTATCCTTATAATTTCAGGAGAAGGTAACATAGGCAGAATTCCGATATTTATGTCTCCAAACTTGCCGTGGTTGGTATCAGTCTGCCAAGTGTTCATGATCATTTCTGAAGGGTTGCATCAGGCTCATTCTCCAAGCATGGAAGCCCCAGCCAGATAGTTGTCAAGGCAACAGAAAATGCACACTGTGAACTACCAAGGAAAGGCCCTTTCTGGCTGCTTACAGTCTGTACAATGTTGAAGTGAAAACTTAATTTTCAAGCTTGGCAAAAAGATCTCTTTTATGGTTAATTATAAAATGTACCCAACATTATTAGACTGGGTGATAGATGATTGCCTGCTAAATGTGACATGAAAAATTAAGGCAGTTTTCAAAGCAGAGGGACCTAAATTAAGTGTGCCTAAAGGATCAATTGCTTATTTTTTTCATTCTGTCTAACCTGAACAGAACAGCTGTGTGTGTGTGTGTGTGTGTGTGTGTGTGTGTGTGTGTGTGAGCTTCCAAACTCATATTTACTTGAGTTACATCATACCTTTTGCTTCCAAATGCATTCAAAAGAAGGTACGAGTTACCCCTCCCATATTTAGATGTTTTGGGGGAGGAAGACTTTAAATTGAATCCTTGTTGATCAGCATTAAGAATTTTAAGTTACTCCCAGCAGGTGAGATTATAAAATCAGAATTTGCATGCTAATTTCAGATGGTTAAACGATATTGTATCTTCTCCTTTTTTTTTTTTTTTTTTGCCTGCTATAATTCTCTTCCCACATTCTTGCTTGTCAACAAACTCCGAATCAACACTAACATGTTAATTTGATAAAAGATGTGGTGACTCAGGATCCAAAGGGTCGGGGTAAAAACCCTGATCTCCTAATCCACTGTCTTAGTTAATGTGTTCCTTTGAAAACAAACTGTCTTTAAATCTGACCTTATGTGGTGGCCAGCCTGAGAGTGACTGGGAATTCAGTGGCTCAGGCTGTGGAATGAGCTGATGGGAACATTCATCTTTTCTTTCTCAGGTGAGCCCCGACTCCTGGTCAACAGGCCAGACTTGAACTGAGGTTGACACAATCAGGTACCTTTCCTCAGGCTCTCACCTTGGGGAAAGATACACAGAACTTTCAGCTTTTAGAAAAAGAAATGAGATTTTCCTGAGGGAGAGGTAAGATCTTTTCACTCTTGTAGACCCTGCCGATTGACTATGGAAAACTATAGCGTTTGTGGTCCTTGCACAGGTACAGAAGGTTGTTGACACTGATCTCCTGGGAGGTGGAACTGTCATGGAAACTAGTGATGCATGAGCCTGTAATGTATAGCACATTTTCCCGTACCTAAGATAGCCACATGTCTCTCCTCAACCTGAAATGTTCCTGGCGCTGCGTCGTATACACTGGGTGCATCTCTACAGGCAGAGGGGTGGGAAAGATTCTTACGTGGTAAATAGACCTGTCAATCAGGCCTGTTTGGACAATGCACAGCAACAAACCAGGTTTTTCATTTCCTCTATTGCTTTTTGGGATATTATTATTTCTCTTTATAGCCTTTCCATGTGTGTTTAAATAGGTCCTAAATGTAAGTGTTCAAGATATTAGAATTAGAGCTTCACAGAGGACTGAGTATAATTTAACTCCTGACTTAAATTCCTTTCCTGTTTTGTAGTCTGGCATGGAGGTAGTGGAAACTGGAGGGGAGAATGGCCTCAAATAAATAGGTGAATTGAGGGGTGCCTGGTGGCTCAGTGGGTTAAAGCCTCTGCCCTTGGCTCAGGTCATGATCCCAGGGTCCTGGGATTGCGCCCTGCCTTGGGCTCTCTGCTCAACAGGGAAACTGCTTCCTCCTCTCTCTCTCTCTGCCTGCCTCTTTGCCTACTTGTGATCTCTGTCTGTCAAATAAATAAATAAAATCTTTAAAACGGTGAATTGAAAAGAAATGGCTGAAGTCTCTTCCCTAGTAATGAGCTTTCTGAAATCATATAGAAAACAGGGCAGGTATGGACTCCCTCTAGGAGTGGATCAGTAGCTTGCATCAATTCCTCAAATGGGTCCTTGGCCCCCAAAAGATTAAAGATGAGCACAACCCAAGAGTTTGTAAAATATGCAAATGGACTAGGATGCCACCAAAGAGCACTGTGTCAAGGGAAGTTCTGTCTGCAGGCACCACGCTGGAGTGAGCTGCCCCAACCCCGGTGAGCACCCACAGGAGGGAGGGCAGGGCACACTGGAAGTCCTTGTCCCTTAAGCTGGGTGCCCAGAATGGCAGTTCCCAACTCCATGTGAGTGTCTTCTCTCCAATTTCCTGTCAGCGCTCTACTTCAGTATTTTACTGAGCAACCAAGGAAATAACATGAATAGAGGGTTTGTGAACTCTGAAATGCTTGACAGATGTTTGCTTATCATCTAAAAAGGGAGATTTGGCATCATACTTTCATACCGCATAAATGTTGATCGGTTCTGCCTGTCACCATTGGAAATGTCTGTGTCATTCAAAATGCCTGTTAATGCTTCCATTCACTAATCTTTTTGTGAATAAGCTAGTTCATAAAATTAACGCACCCCAGATACTAAGATCTGCTATCCATACATGCCGATGCTTCCTCCTCATTCAGGGCTGGGGAGCATGCCCCCCGAGAGGCACTGAAAGATGTTTGAATGACTCAGAGGGGGATGCGGAATGTAATCTAGTGGCACTGAAAAACGATGCAGTCAGTTAGAAGTAACATCAAAATTTCCAGGGCAGCTTAAATGATGTTGAATTAGCTGCAGTGGTGGCATGGTTATGTCTCAACATTGCTGTGACAAATCTGACCAGGAAAGAAGTCCTGCGTGCAGAGAGCAATAGCAATGGAAAGGTCTAATAGGATCTGTGGGATATGTTTTGGAAGTGATAAAAACAACGAAAAATGCGAAAAAATTTGTTGTCACCTTTGTAGTGTATTTGAGAAAACTGGGCACATAATTTATAGCCTGGATTCCCATTTCAAGTAAAATGCAGTCAGATTGCCAGAACTGAGATTTGAGCCCTAGAATTGATAACGGAGTTGCTGGAAGTGGACTCCCTGCATTTAGATTTCCAAGGTGAGTGACAAGAAAGAACCCTCTGGTAAATATGTCTAAAATAGCCAGCGGTAATTTAACTCCAAGCAAATTATCCATCAAAGATTATTGAACACATTTTTTCTAAATAGCAGATTTTACAAGCAAGCTGGCAAGGAAAATTAAAAGGGTTCCCTTCTTAAATGAGTTAGTGAAGACATAGATTTGATTAGTGATGTCCAATAAGCAGATGAAATTACATGTTAGAATGACTGAAGGTAAAACGATCACTCTTCTGTTGTGAAGGCAAAATGAGGAGTGTTCTAATCACTAAAGAAAAATACAAGTAAAGCAACATAAAAACCAATGTGGGGTTGTATAATGGGCTGGATGTTTGTGTCCTTCCAAAATTCATATGCTGAAATCCAAACACAGTAATAATGGGAGGTAATTCAGTGATGAGGGTGGTGACCTCGTAAATGAGATCATATGTATCTGCCCTTACAAAGGACCCCAGAGAGTGCCCTTTATCCAGTGTGAGGACACAGCAGGAGAGTGCTCCCACCAGCCCCTGACCATGCTGGCGCTCTGATCTTGGACTTCCAGTCTCCAGAGCTGTGAGCAGTAATATCTACTGTTGATAAGACATCCAGTGTATGGTTCTTTGTTATAGCAACCTGAACGGACGACGGCAGGTTGGAAGTCAAAACTCAGATTTTCTGCATCCCAGCCCTGGCATTCAGTGGCTGTGAAGTGTATGTCTGGTTCTTCACAGGGCTGTGCCCGGACTCCGATTCTACAAAAGAATGCGTACAATTTCTGTTGTCTGATGGGTAAGAGAACAAAGATAAAGTGAGATCACTGTACAAAATTACTCTGTAAACTAAACGTTATATAAGTAATTCATTCATTCTTGGGATATTACCTTGAAATTGAAAAAAAAAAAAAGGTCTACAAGGAAATTTTCTCTGTTTATCACCACTACCTCCTACCCTTATAGAAAAACATTTTCATGAGCTGTCTGGTTCAGAGTTAAAGAGACAGAGGCAAGGAGAATAATTATTCAACCATAATTGATGTCAAGCAAAGTGGGAAAATCTCTTAATTTATTGGAGCCTAAATGTCTTTGGTTATGAAACCCAAATGACAAAACGTAGTGTTTTGTAAACTCTAATGCTTGATACAAATGTATTTATTTTAATTCCTCTCTTACTCACTAGAACACATTTCTCTCTCTCTCTTTTTTTTTTTTTTTTTTGCTGCTGGTATATTTTTGCTCTAGTAAGCTTAAAAAAATTAAAATGCATTATTCCTGGATTCAGATACCTCCCTAGGAATTTTTATAAGAATACAGCATTTAATACATATAACATACAAAATAAATGTTAATTGATGATTTATGTTATTAGTAAGGTGTCTAGTTAATAACAAATTATTAGTAATTAATATTTGGGAGAGTCAAAGTCATATCCAGATTTTCAACTGCTCAGGGTACTGGTGTCCCTGACCCCTGCATAGTTCAAGGGTCAACTGTACATTGAAATATGTATCTGCATTTCCTTCCTGATAAAACACCTCAGTTGGTTTAGTCACTCCCTAACAATTTATCTCATGAGCCTGCATCTCACCCTTCTCTCACCTCTTGCCTTAGGAACTTTAGCTTCATTCCCAACTAAGCCAAAAATAATATCTAATTTTCCATCCATTAATGTAATGCCTGGTGATTCAAACACACCTCAAGATTCTCCTTGCTGAGAAAGCTTATTTCAAGGTCTTTAGAAGAGTCAGGAGAATGCATTTGGTTAATAATTATAACTCTTCATATTCACAGAATGCTGCAATTAAAGAGCGCTTCCTCATATGTACATGTCCTCATTGATTTTCACTTATATAAGGAAGAAGGTAACATCTGTCATGAGCCTTTTTACATGCATCCTTTCATTGGTTATAAAAGAATACCACCAATGTTTAAAAGAGGTGAAGTCCAGTATTTCTTGGCTAGGAAGCAGGACAGCTCAGACAGTACCCATTTCTGTCAAAACTCAGGACTCTTGCTTTTAAGATTTTCTTTAGTTGCCTGCACTTTGACTGTGATATGCCTAGCTATGTTTGTTACTTATTCTACTCTGTGTTCTCTGAGTTTCCTGGACCTGTAATTTTGTACTTTACATTATGTTTGGAAAATTCTCGGCCATTGTTATTTCAAATATTCCTTCCCCACCATCTGTTCTTCTCCTTCCAATATTCTCATTATATGTATGTTATTATTATTATTTTTTTGAAATTGTCCCACAGTTCTTGAATGCTCTGTTACATTTTTCTACTCTTTTTGTCTTTGCATTTTGCTTTGGAAAGATGTTACTGATCTATCGTCAAGCTCAGTAACTCTTTTCTCGGCTATGCCAGGTCTACTAATGAGGCTATCAGAGGCATTCTTCATTTTTGTTAGTGTTTTTGATTTCTAGTATTTCCTTCTGATTCTTTCTTAAGGCTCCCATCTCTCTGCCTATATTACTCATCTGTTTTTGCATACTGTCTACTTTCTCCATTAGGACCTTTAACATATTAAACAGTTATTTTAAGTTCCCTGTCGAATAATTCCAACATATCATTTCTGAGTCTAGTTCTGATGCTTGTTTTTCTCTTCAGACTGTGTCTTTCCTGTCTTTTGGCATGTCTTGTAATTTTTTTGTTGTTGTTGAGAGTCAAACATGTTGTATTAGATAGTAAGAACTAAGGCAAATAGATATTTAGTATGAAAATGTATGGTTATCTGGCTGAGAGTTTCGCTGAAACTGCATTTTCAGTATTGTAGGTGCCAGAGGTCTCCAATTCCTCCAGTGTCTCTGTTTTTGTCTCTGCTCTTGACTTGGGCCTCCCTAAGTATTCCTCTTCATGGAGAGGGCAGGTCAGCTCTCTGGGCTGGACTCCACTGTTATCATACTGGAGTCCTTTGAGGTGGTGATAATGTATAGAGGAGGAGAAAACTTTCTACAGTCTCTTGAATTAATCTGATTCTCTTAATGTATCTGTGTCATGAAGTTGTGATTTCCACAAGCATTTCCTCTATTGGTATTTTCTTCCTGCCCCTACTCTATCTGAGTGCAGCTTTCCCAATCTTTTTCCTTGGAACCATGATCCATGTTGATTATGCTTTGTTTTTATCCCATAAACAAGTACACAGGAAGTTTGGATTCTGCTGTCATGGGAGAAATGTACTTTCCTTGGATTGGTTATGGTTCTCTAGTCAAGTATTTTCTGATGGAGCAAAAGCTTTTTCTATGGACACATTTCACATTTCACAAAGATTACTCTTCTCTTCCTCCCAGAGCCATGAATGGCTCCCTCACATCTGCATCTTAAGAACCTGTGAGTTTCCTGAAGGTAAAGCCCATGAAAGAACCTCCCCCACCCCCGCCCAAGACTGTGGACCTCCATGGCTTCTCACTCATGTGAATCCATGCTCAGTCCTGAGCCCATCAAAGTTACCATTTGAGCATTTCTACCAGTGTATATCTCCAGAAGTTTTGCTCCAAGTAAACAGGTCTAGCCTGTGTCTTTCAAGATTTTGGGTTGACAGTTTGCCTTGCAACTTCAACTCTCTCATGAACCCAAGAAATGTCATTGATTTTCCAAGAAAGAGTTCAGCTTCTTGTTGTTGCAAGGATAGAATGATTTCCAAGCTTGTTATGTGTCCGAGCTGAAACCAGAAGTTCTAAATCTTTCCCTTTACCTGAGAGCCTTCACCAGATTCTAAGAAAGAAAATGGAAGGTCTACAAAATAATCCAGTATCTACTCATTGCAAATTTGTGCCTTAGCAAAGAGGAAGGAAATGCCAACATATTAATTTCTTTATCTTTCTGTGTTTTATAGAGGAAGAAGTCCAGCCAGAAAGTTGCTGAAATAGTTTGGGGGCAAAAAACTTTAGGTGTACCATATTAAAAGAGGAAAACAATCTATCCAGCCCCGTATCCCAACTGACTGCTGATCGAGGGCATTTTGTGTGGGAGCAAAACCAACAGAGATTAGAACAAATGTAGTGACAGATCTATTGTCCACAAAATCATAAGATCCCTTAAAAATCACAACATCATAGCATGTCAGAACTAGAAAGAGGATAGAAACTGCTCCTTTATGTTGTTGTTTAAATTCTGTAGACATTCATACAGGTGTAAAACGTCTTAACATTATAACATTAGTGCTAATAGTAAAAAAAAAAAAAAAAACTCAAGCAACATCTACTTTTCTCCTATCTTATCATCAAAGCATTTTTGAACATATCATAAAGCTATGTATATTGTAAATCTGCTGTCACCTCCTTCACCTCTCCATTCCATGTGAGTCAGTGTCAGAAAAAGAAATGAGGAAGATGTTTATGCTCTTCTTGCTCATTGGTTCAAAAGAAGAGAAGGACTGTAACAAGACAGACAGAAAGAGGGATGAGGCACAGCAAGAATAATAAACCTAAGGCCACAAGTGCGTCATAAGAAAATATTTATGCAAGACTTCAGATTCTTCAACATGAGTCATCTGAGGATAGTCCTGGAAATGGTATTTTTGTTTTGTTTGCCTGGAATGTTATATAACTTGTCGTATGTTTGGTTGTCTTAGTCTTAGATGTCAGAATAGGAAGCAATGCAAAAGTCAATCTTGTTTAACATTCTTCAGGCTGTGCTTGAATCCTTTGGATTGCCAGGGACCCGGTGACCACTGCTGAGCCCCCAGCTCCACAGGGGGCATTAATTCCCAACCAACTTACTTTATGTTCCAGAGCATTGGTTGTTAGAAAGTTCTTTCTCTTGCTGAACCAATAAGTCCATAAATTGATCTTTATTATTGTACCAAATAAATATCCTTGACAACTGAGCAATTAGCCCATCTATGAATTTTGTACTTACTGGACACAGTTTTTCTGAGACAAAATCTTGGATGAAATTTGATAATCCTTTCTTTCATTTTCCGGAATCTCAAAATAGATGAATCAAAATGCCTAGCCTCAATGATTTAAGGAGTTCACTAAATTGACCTATAAATAAAGCAGCTGAAAGAAGTTTGGAACATAGCACATAGAAATGTCTTTATTTCTCCCCCAGGATTGAATGAACACATGTCCCTGAGAGGCCCAGTTTGTGAAGATTAAAGACCACTTTCTCATCTAGAATGGTGAGTGAGTGTTAATTGGAGGAAAGCAGAGAGTTACATTAAAGAAAGCATTTCCAATCCTAACTATTAAGATACACATGAAAATTGACAGCTGTGGCTATGTTAAGTGAGAGCATAATAGACTAGATATTTCAGAGAGAATGTCACATTCAGTTGTGATAGGTGAGACAGAAATTAGTTTCTAGAATATTCTTTTTCAGAAAGATATTGGACCTTGAATTGGAAGAACATGGAAAAATTAAAAGGCATGGATACTTTATTATATTGAAAGTGATTGGGCACCTGGGTGGCTCAGTGGGTTAAGCCGCTGCCTTCGGCTCAGGTCATGATCTCAGGGTCCTGGGATCGAGTCCCACATCGGGCTCTCTGCTCAGCAGGGAGCCTGCTTCCCTCTCTCTCTCTCTCTCTGCCTGCCTCTCCGTCTACTTGTGATCTCTCTCTGTCAAATAAATAAATAAAATCTTTAAAAAAAAAGAAAGTGATTGCAGGTGGGTGGTTTTTTCTAATCTCAACCAAAGTTTGGGCCCATTGGGAAGAAGACAGCACGCTGGTGACAGAAGGAGGGACATGGAGAGAGGAAGGTGTGGAAAATATGGATCCAAGGGAAAATGGCCCTGGGAAGCAAGGCAGAGGTTTTTTTTTTTTTTTAAATTTTATTATTATTTTTATTAATTTTTATTTGAGTAGAGCTGTTACACAATGTTACATTGGCTTCAGTTGTACAACATACTTATTCAACTTCGCCATATGTTACCCTCACCATATGTTACGCTCTTGATCTCCTCCAGCTGGGAAAAATTGTGAGCAGGAACAGCAGTAGAGATAGAGAGGGCGACCAGTTTGACTTCTTCATTGCCAATTTGGATACCTTTTATTCCTCTTTGTTGTCTGATTGCTGTTGCTAGGACTTCTAATGCTATGTTGAACAAGAGTGGTGAGAGTGGGCAACCTTGTCGTGTTCCTGATCTCAATGGGAAGGCTGAAAGCTTTTTCCCATTGAGGATGATATTTGCTGTGGGTTTTTCATAGATAGATTTGATGAAGTTCAGGAATGTTCCCTCTATCCCTATACTTTGAAGTGTTTTAATCAGGAACGGATGCTGGATTTTGTCAAATGCTTTTTCTGCGTCAATTGAGAGGACCATGTAGTTCTTCTCTCTTTTCTTATTAATTTGTTCTATCACATTGATTGATTTGCGAATGTTGAACCATCCTTGTAGCCCAGGAATGAATCCAACCTGGTCATGGTGGATAATCTTTTTAATGTGCTGTTGGATCCTGTTTGCTAGGATCTTGTTGAGAATCTTAGCATCCATAATCATCAGTGATATTGGTCTGAAATTCTCCTTTTTGGTAGGGTCTTTGCCTGGTTTGGGGATCAGGGTAATGCTGGCTTCATAGAAAGAGTCTGGAAGTTTTCCTTCTGCTTCAATTTTTTGAAACAGCTTCAGGAGAATAGGTGTTATTTCTTCTTTGAAAGTTTGGTAGAATTCCCCAGGGAATCCGTCAGGTCCTGGGCTCTTGTTTTTTGGGAGGTTTTTGATCACTGCTTCAATCTGGTTACTAGATATCGGTCTATTTAGGTTGTCTATTTCTTCCTGGTTCAATTATGGGAGTTTACAGTTTTCCAGGAATGCATCCATTTCATCTAGGTTGCTTAGCTTATTGGCATATAACTGTTGATAATAACTTCTGATGATTGTTTCTACTTCCTTGGTGTTAGTTGTGGTCTCTCCCTTTTCATTCATAATTTTATTAATTTGGGCTTTCTCTCTTTTCTTTTGGATTAGTGTGGCCAATGGTTTATTGATCTTACTGATTCTTTCAAAAAAACAACTTCTAGTTTCATTGATACGTTCTACTGTATCTGGTTTCTACCTCATTGATCTCAGCTCTAATCTTGATTATTTCCCTTCTTATGTGTGAAGTTGGTTTGATTTGTTGTTGATTATCCACTTCTTTAAGGTGTAGAGACAGCTGCTGTGTTCTGGATTTTTCAATTTTTTTGAGGGAGGCTTGGATGGCTATGTATTTCCCCCTTAGGACCGCCTTTACTGAATCCCATAGGTTTTGGACCAAACTGTCTTCATTCTCATTGGTCTCCATGAATTGTTTCAGTTCTTCTTTGATCTCCTGGTTGATCCAAGCATTCTTAAGCAAGGTGGTCTTTAGCTTCCAGGTGTTTGAGTTCCTTCTGAACTTCTCCTTGTGATTGAGCTCCAGTTTCAAAGCATTGTGATCTGAGAATATGCAGGGAATAATCTCAGTCTTTTGGTATCGGTTGAGTCCTGATTTGTGACCCAGTATGTGGTCTATTCTTGAGAAGGTTCCATGTGCACTTGAGAAGAATGAGTATTCTGTTGTTTTAGGGTGGAATGTTCTATATATATCTATGAGGTCCATCTGGTCCAATGTGTCATTCAATGCTCTTGTTTCTTTATTGAAAAAAAAAAAAGATTAAAAAAAAAGAGAGAGAGGGCGACCAGCTCCTGGAATCTGCAAGGAGCGTTGCAAGAAGAGTTTATAATCTCAGCACCTGAGCTCTGTATATAAACAAAATGCAAACAACAGCTGAGCACCAAATGACAAGACAACTACATGAACAAAGGAAAAGAGACAATGGCCAATTTACAATGCAATGTTATTAACTAAAAAAATTCAGAACCTGCGGGAGGATCTTGCTCTGGCACATTTCCAGAATCTAAGTTGATTGATCTTTAAAACTAAAAGATGAGTCATTTTGTTTAATGTATTAAATGTGGTAGGGATAATAACGTCTTAGTGATGATTCAAATTCAAAAGTACTTGTCATAAAGAAAGATCTTGTTTGAAGAAAATAATAATTAGAGAGCCACAGGTAGTAATTACTTTTCTGAGAAAAAGTGATGATTCCATCTGTAAAATCTTTCATCCTTATAGAAGTTTATTTGACATAGCCCCATAGCATTTCCTTAAGCTCACTTTTGATTGGACAAAGCTAAAGAAGGCTGTCTTTATTGAGTCATTTGCTTTAACAAATTGGCATCTAGAAAATTCATAAGCAACTTGTAACAAAACCTAACAGAATTTTAGTTGAGCTGTTTTTAAAATAAGATTTCTCTATCTTAGAATTTTCAACAGCAGCTTACCTCCTTTATAGACAGACCAAAAAAGGAAAGTTCTTGGTGCTTTCCCTTGGGGAAAAAATGCCTTAATTTTGAATATGTAAGAAAAAGAGTGTTATGAATATTTTATCTTATCACAGATACATATAGCTATTACTTGGTTTCTTTGTGAACTTCACAGCTGGAGTTACAGACTGATGATCATTTCATGTACCGTCCTAATCTCTATGGCAGTTGTCCACATGAGTTATTTAACTGACAGATATATTCAGACTCTTGGATAGGTTATGTATGTGTTCATTCTTTTAGTCTTTAAGGGTAATGCAAAGCTCAATGCCAATTAGTCTAGAAACTTCTTACAAGGGTGAACAGGGGTAGGAACTACTCTTATTTCTCAAGGGCTGAGCTTATTATAAGAACTAAATTAAAATCAAAATAGGGGCCCATGGGTAGCTCAGTCATTTAAACATCTGGTTCTCGATTTTGGCTCAGGTCATGATCTCAGGGTTGTGAGATGGAGCCCCGCATCAGGCTCTGCACTCAGCATGGAGTCTGTTTGAGATTCTCTCTTCTTTGCCCTCTGCCCCTCCCCTCCTCAACAGAATCTTACGGAATTACAAACAAAATAGTAGGTTGTAGAAAATTAATCTCTAATTTCTTTTTTTAAAAGATTTTATTTGTTTATTTGAGAGAGAGAGAACACGAGTGAGAGAGCACAAGCAGTGGCAGCAGCAGAGAGAGAGGGAGAAGCAGATTTCCCAATGAACAGGGAGCCTGATGTGGGGCTTTATCTCGGGCCCCTTAGATCATGACCTGAGCTGAAGGCAGGTGCTTAACCATCTGAATCACTCAGGCATCCCTTATCTCTAATTTCTAACCTAGTTGTTGAGCAAATTATTTGAGGGTTATTGGTCTCTCCTATCCAATGTTGATAGAGTAGTTACTTAATTGTACCACCATCATAAACAAAAGCAAGCATTTATGGTATGCTATTTCAAATTAAAAGGCAGAGGGCAGCACCCCCCGACCCCAAACACGTGCACGCGCGTACACACACACACACACACACACACACACACACAGGCTCCGAAAACCAGCTACCTGAATCTGAATCTCTTCAAAAGGCACACGGGACAATGTGGATTTCAAGAGTCACCTATGACCCTTACCTACAACAAAACAAGGAGATAAAGAGTAATATAAACTATAAATGTAATGGGGAAAAGCATTTTGAAAGGCAGAGCCAGACTCAGAATCCAGGCTACAGCAGAGAGAGGCAAGGGTTGAATGTCAGAGAAAGATCACAGTGCAGGTGTGACGCTGGTGGAGGAGGAAGACCTTTCTTCACCCTCTTAGGGTGCCTGGCTGAGTCAGAAAATTAAACTGACAGAGGCAGCTTAACAGGAGAAAAGCACACACATTTCTTTAATATAAGTTTGAAATCACAGAACAACCTTCAAAAGAAATAAAAGGCGAAGGAAACAGATCTGTGTGTTTTTATTTTAGGTCTGAGGAAGACTGGATGGTCATGGAGGAATATGATAGGTTAAGGAGAATGAAGTCAGTATAGTAAATGGGTGTCATTTTGTCTTTTGAGATGATGACGTTCCTTTCCTTGGGTACCTTCCAGGTATGTGGAGGGAACCTCTATGTGAGGGCTCTATGACCTGTTTCAGAAAAGAGGGGTGAGGGATATGGAGGTCAGAGTGACCTTCCCGCATCTGCTTGTTTCTCAAAGTCCTTCAGCTTAAAATATGCAATATGTAATATGCCATATTTGGGGGTAGTATGTCCTGTATGTTTCCCATCACAGTAGTGGAATGAGAAGGCAACTCCAGGAGAAGAGGGGCTCTCTTGAGTAGGGAGATGTTGAGAATAGGTCTGAGAACTTGGGAATCAGATCACTGGCTAATGTGAGATTAAAATGCCTCTGGCCCTCCCCCTGCCTTGTGTTCTCTCTTTCTCTCAAATTAATAAATGAAATCTAAAAAGAAAAGAAGAAGAAGGAGGAGAAGGAGGAGAAGAAGAAGAAGGAGGAGGAGGAGTAAGAGGAGTAGGAGAAGAAGAAGGAGAAGAAGAAGGAGAAGAAGGAGGAGGAGGAGGAGAAGAAGGAGAAGGAGAAGAAGAAGAAGGAGAAGCAGCAGCAGAAGCAGAAGCATCTTAAAATTCATCAGACCGGAGTTGTGAACCTTCCAGGGGAAAGGGACCCAACAGTGAGGCCCGAGGAAGAAGGAAAGAAATGTAGCAAAAGTCTACGTTATAGGAAGAAAAGACTATTTCTCGTCACAGGGCACTTTGATGACCCTGCAAATTAGAACACAATGAAGAAACAGACCCCACTTCCAAGGCGGGGGGACAGAAAAGAAAATTACTTAAATGTTACAAAAATGGGCTAAAAAGAAAAGAAGAGTATAAGACACTGCAGAAAAACACATAACAGATTTGAATAATAAGGAAGATACTCCTTGTTCAGAGATACAACAGTATAACATTATAAATCTGCCCATTCTTGAATCAATATACAAACAGAATACAATCAAAATAAAAATACCCATGAGTTTGGTTTATTTTTCCCTTGGGTTAGGTATTTGATTCTAAAATTCATATAGATTCCTTAAAAATATGTAATAATAGCCAAGGAAACTTGGAAAAGAAAGTAAAGGGGTTTTCACCCAATGAAGTATTATGATATTCCATCAAGCTTCTGCAGTTAGAGCAATGTGGAAATGTTTCATGAGCAGACAGACCAGTGGAACAGAGTAGAAAGACCAGAAATAGATTTAACTATATGGAACACTTGTATGTGATAACAGATGCAATCTCAAATTATTGGGGAAATTATGAAGTCTCATAAATGGTGTTAAGACACCTAGATTCACTGATGAAAAAGCAAGATTGGATTTATACTTCACATAAGAAGAAACCCCAAATGATCAGTGATCTAAAGGTAACATTGAAACCATGTAAATGTTCAAATAGAACATAATCTTGGAGGGAGGAAAAACTCAAAATCCAGATACCATAAAAGGTCGATAAAATCAAGTCTGTCTCCTTATGGGTGTAAGCATGTGTTTCAATGTAGTGAACAGAACAGAAGGAACCATCAAAGCTAAAATAAAATAACATGCTTAAGAATTTAAGTTTGTTAATCAAAATACTTTATCTATTTTCAGGTGAATAAAAACAGAGCAATATCCAGATGGAACTTTGTGAAATTTAGAAATCTCAGGGCAAACGGCATATCCTCTAAATATTCAGGCAGAAAAAGTCAATTTACCTAAAATAAAGTAAAATAATCTTTGTCTCAGACTTTCCATAGTAATGAGCGTCAGATATAAACAAGAGTGTCATTTACAGAGATTTAAAGGGGAAAGGTTGTAACCAGGAATCTAGACTAAACAAGGTTTCCTTCATCTGTAAAGGTAAAAACAAATAGTCAAGACTTTAGAAAGTAGTTCATTTCCGCGCTGTGTCTTTCCTTAACAACAAAATAAAACAACAAATCCCCATACTGAATATGTATTGCATCAAAGCAAAGCAAAAAACTTGAGAATGTGGGAATTACAGCAGATAAATTAGAGAACATTAAGATATTTTTAAAAAATTGTAATAATTATTGAAAAAATAGTTGAAAACATAGTGCCTATGTTTTTTTAAATGTTCCTAAAAGTCAAAGTGGGCCTCTTTCTCTCCATTCCCTCTCTCCCACACACACCCACCTTTAAATTACAGATCATTGGCAACAAAAATTAAGAATTAGATGGAGGAAAAGAACAAGGAAGTGCAAAGCTGCTAATTTTCTAATTTTACATCAAGAAGTATCAATAGAAAGTTTTTTTTTTGGCAACAGTAATGAAATAAATATTATTGCAAGTGCGTGTTTTAAGATTCAAAAGAACTTATCAGATAATTAAAAGTATAGTATGCACCCTTGTATATTGTATACAACATTGTTAGAGGTGAAAAAAAAAGTATTAAAAATAGTCAATTTATTAAAAAAAAGAGAGAGATGGGATGCCTGGGTGGCTCAGTTGGTTAAGTGGCTGCCTTCGGCTCAGGTCATGATCCCTGCGTCCTGGGATCCAGTCCCGCATCGGGCTCCTTGCTCCGCAGGGAGCCTGCTTCTCCCTCTACCACTCTGCCTGCCTGTGCTCACTCTCTCTCTCTGACAAATAAATAAATAAAATCTTTAAAAAAGAGAGAGAGAGAACAAGAAGAAAAGAGCAGGCCAACAGAAAATAAAGATATAAAATGCTAACTCTCTAACGTCTATTTCCTTACCTATAATGTGGGTTACCTTAAACATAATTCATAGGTTGACTTTGGGGATGAATAGGATAATGCTCAAAAAGTACTTAGCAGGGGTGCCTGGGTGGCTCAGTGGGTTAAAGCCTCTGCCTTCTGCTTGGGTCCTGATCCCAGGGTCCTGGAATTGAGCCCCGAATTGGGCTATCTGCTCAGTGGGGAGCCTGCTTCCTCCTCTCTCTCTCTCTCTCTCTGCCTGCCTCTCTGCCTACTTGTGATCTCTGTCTGTCAAATAAATAAATAAAAATCTTAAAAAAAAAAGTACTTAGCAGTGCATGGTTCATAAAGTTTATGCAATGCTCCTCCTGCTGCTGATTATTACTATTATTATTACTAGTCGTCATCATTAACAATTAAGTATGATCATATATATCACCTACAAAAATAAATTTAAATGGATGAAGTTTGATAAACTGTTTTAACCGTTCTTATTAAAAGAAGAAGATTAATGCTGTAAGTAAAATTTAAAAAGTAAAATAAAAAGAAGAGTACTGAAAGTGAAAGCATGTGAAAAGGTACATCAAAGAAAAACAAACTGAGGGAAGCACAACAAGAACCCAAGGTGAAGAGCACACCAGATTGCCAAAGGGGTCTTTTTACATGCAAAACAGAAAACTCAGTGAGGATCAAGCTGTCATGAAATTGAATGTGCTAAAAGTGTAGCTCTAAAATAAATCACATAAAAGCATTAGAAAATACAAGAAATAAGAGAATTTTGAACATGTTATCTTCAAGAATCATAAATCAAGAAGACCAAAATAAAAAGCCTGTAGAGGATTTTAATAACGTAATTAACAAGGTCTAGTTAATATATATTAAACATTTTACCTTACAAAGATTTTAATGTGGAAATGTTCTTGAAATGTCCTCAGTGCAAAAAAAGCTGGTTTTATTAAAGCATGGGGACAGGACCCGTGGTCAGCACGAGCTGCACTGGGGTCATGAGAAGTGGTCCATTATATACTTTCAAGTTGGGAGGGAATCAGGGATACCATAATTCTCCAAGGAATTTTGGAAGCAAGGTTTCTAGGACCTTGAGGGAGGTAGCTGTTGTTGGGGAAAGGTCATTTATTACTGTCTAATAAAACCCTAATGAGACCCTTTAGATGTATATCAGTGGGTCATATGTTTGGAGGTTGATTGCTAACATAGATCTTGAGGGGTAGAGATTTAAAAAAAAAAAGTTTCCAAAAGAATTGTTACTATGTTCAGACTTAAAGAATTTGGGGGGTGGAGACAATGTTAAACTAAGATTACCTTTTGCCTTTCTGGAAGTGTCAACATTGAGGCAGCTGAGCTCCCAGAGGAAGGTCACTCTCCTTGTTTCAAGGAGTAGTCAATGGGTTGAAGTAAGGACATTTAATTTTTTCCTTTTGCCTTTGTTATATTGGATTCAATATACCCTTCTAAGTTTTTGGAAAATACTAACTGAAACACATATTTCGTATAGTTTACAAGATAAATATTCATATTTTACTTGTACATGACAGTCTCTGGCCACAATGTGATAAAAATAAAAATTAATGCTGTAAAACATTTAAAAGAATCCAACCACTTGAGAATAAAAAGCAAACTTTTCAAACATTAGCTCACCAAGAAATGAAAGTTACTAAGTAAAAAGCATTTATAAATAACCCTGACAAACTATATGTTAAAGTTATGTGCTAAGACAATTCAATGGAAGAAAGACTAGTCTTTTTAACAAATGATGCTGGGACAGCTAAATGTCCACATGAAAAAGAATAAAATTGAAGCCTTCTCACATATTACATAGAAAAAATAGTCAGCGTGGGTTGGCACCAAAACAGAGGAGCTAAAACTATAAAACATGCAGAAGAAAACCTAAGTGTAAATCTTCATGACTTTGGAGTTGGCAACAATTGCTTAAATAGGACACAAAATCACATGAAACCACAACAGAAATAGATAAACTGGGCATCGTCAAAATGAAACACTTCTGTGCTTCAAAGCATGCCATCAAGAAAAGGGAGAAAGTTTTACAAATAATAAATCTTATTAAGGACTTTCATTCGGAATAGATAAAGAAAATTACACACACACACACACACAATGGTATGACATTTGCTACAATGTGGATGGACCTTGAGGGAATTTGCTAAGTGAACTAAGTCAGACAGAGAAAGACAAATACCATATGAATTCATATATATAAAACCATTATGTTGTACTCCTAAGACTAATACAATGTTATATGTCAATCATATCTCATTAAAAAATTATTAGTAAGAGGTACCAAAATATACCACCCTAAAATATACCTCTTTAGCATAGGGACTATTTTGAACTAAAGACCATTGAGAACAGGTAGACACAGGAAAAGCTCCAAAAGCAGGGTACAGGTTTGTCTTCTGTCAAGTAAATCTGCATTTGTAGAGATGGTTCTCTCTCCTGTACCTGGAAGAGGAGGACACTTAAGAACAAAGAAGGCACCAGCTTAGATGTACAAAGCAAATCTTACTAAGTAGCTCTTGCTTCCCATACTTTTCCTGATTACTTTCCCACAGATTGCCTCACCTGACCAGAAAATCCCTAAACCCCTTTTCCATATTTAAGCCCAAGATCTGACCACCTCTTTGGGTTACTGAGTGCTCCCACTCGCGCTTAAACTTCTGTGTGTTTTCACGTTCATTGGCATAAGGCTAGTCTATTTCACAGGCCCCACTGGAGAACCTAGAATAGGTAGGGTAGGGGAATGTTCTCCCTTATATCAGGAAGGGGGAAAGCTGTTGAACTGATAGATGAGTACATCTGAAAGCTAGTTACAAAAATAAGAGAAACTCATCAACAGACATGTATTCACTTTTAATTCTTACTATTTTGATTAAATAAATTTGATTCAAATAAAGATACACAAATGTGGGAGTAAAAAAAAATGATGTGACTACAGATTCAGAGGAAACCATACAAATAAGGATAACCTTAAAATACATATTCTATAAATAAATTTGATATTTTTATGAAAAGCACAATTTTCCGGCCAAGTATAAATTATAAAACTTTACTTAAAAAGAAGAAGAAAACCTGAATTATCCAATGACTATGCATGCTACTGAAAGGATTTTTCAGAAACTTTTAATCACTTCAAAATTTTTCAAGGTTAAATGGTTTCATACAAAATACTTTCTACTGCATATAATATAGCACAGATGCCTAATCAATAGTTATACTTAAATCTCAATTTATTTTCATGAACTTATATTAACTTGATACCAATGCTTGAGAAAGACAGCACCAAAACCACTCAACTTAAAAAAAAATAGCATATGAGATGCTCTCACTTATGTATATAGGTGCAAAAATTCTAAATGAAATTCCAACAAATCAATTTCAGTGCTAAATAAAAATGAGAACATACCACACGGTCAAGCAGAATTATTCCAGGAATATAAGGACAATTCTGCACTAGGAAATCTATCAATTTAATGATTTAATGTATAGTATCTGCAGTTGAAAGAAAGATCTACACAATTATACTTACTGAAAATGAATTAAAAATGATGATACATTTAAAAAATCATTAGGCTTTATTTTTTACAGCTGTTTTAGGTATGCCAAAAAAAAAAAATGAGTGGAAAGTAGAGATAATCCATATACTTCCTCTTCTTTCAGTCTTCTCTACCATTAACATCTTACATTAGGGTGGTACATTTGTTATAAGTGATGAGCCAATGTTGATGCATTGTTATTGAGTCAAGTCCATAGTTTACATTATGACTCACTCCTGGTGCTGTACCATCTATGGGTATGGACAAATGTATAATGCCCCCTATCTGCCATTAAAGCACCCTACAGGAGATTTCACTGCCCTGAAACTCCCCTGGGCTCCACTTCTTCATCTTTCCCTTCTCCCAAGGCCCTGGTCCATTTACTATCTCCACAGTTTTGAATTTTCCAGGATGTCATCCCATAGTAAAGAGAAGCAGAATATGTGGCCCCAAAAATGTGACTGAAGGACTCTAGGATATGCCACCCTAATATCTGCTGCTTTGGTACACAGATTACTTTGAGCTAAAGGCACTGGAAAACAGCAGAGGCAGGAGAGACTCTGATCTCCCTCATCTGCCTTAAGTCAGAGCCTCCAAAAGGAGCTAGGTAATCAATCTCCTCCTGGGAATGTCTTTAGCAGGGAAGATGGACTCTCAGTATAGAAGACGAGAGTAGAAGTTGGCAACGCACCCAGACACACTCTGTCCCAACCTGTCAGACTCCCCATTGAGTCTTCTCAGGGCCCCTTCTGTTTTCCTAAAACCATTTTCTCTCCCATAAGAAGCCTCCATTTTCCTTATTAAGATGACATTTATTCTGAGTTCTAAGCCACCTCAGGGAGCTACTCATTTTCCCCATGTATCTTCCATGTATACATGAGACAGAACTGCTAATAAACTTCTTTTTGTTCTTCTCTTGTTAGTCTGTCTTTTATTACAGGAGTCTCAGCTAAGAACTCAGAAAGGTAGAGGGAAAATTATTTTTCCTTCCCTACAGGAGGAATCATACAGTATGTAGCTTTTCAGATTGGCGTTTTTTACATGTATTTAAGGCTCTTCTATGTTTTTTCATGGTTTATAGTTTGTTTGTTTTTGCAGTTTTAAATAAAGCTGCTGTTATGAATAAACGTTCACCTGAAGGTTTTGGTCTGAACGTAGATTTTTCAACTCATTTCAGTAGATACCAAGGAGCATGATTACTAGGTCATATAGTAAAAGCATATTTAATTTTGTAAGAAAACACCAAACCGACTTCTAAAGTTACTCTACAATTCTATATTCACACCAGAAATGGATAGGAGTTTCTGTTGCTCCATAGCCCACATCTGGTGCGGTCAGTGTTTTACATTTTGGCCATTCTAATAGGTGTATAGTGGTATCTCCTTATTTTAATTTGCAATTCCCTAATCATATTGAGCATCCTTTTCACATGCTTATTTGCTACCTGTATATCTTATTTGGTAAAGTGTCTGTTCAGCTCTTCCCCCTATTTTTAAATTGTTTGTTTTCTTATGTTGAGTTTTAAGAGTTCTTTGTATATTTTAGACCACTTCTCTAATATGTGTTTTGAAGAAACTTTCTTTTAAAAGAGGCTTGTTTGCTCATTACCCTAAGAATCGTTTGAAGATAGAAGTTTCTAATTTTAATGGAATTCACTTATTAATTTTTTCTTTTGGGCCTATAGATCTAAGAAGTCGTTGCCCCTGGCTGGTTTAGTTGGTACAGCATGAGACTCTTGCTCTCAGTTGTGAGTTCAAGCCCCATGTTGGGTGTAGAAATTACTTAAAAATAGATCTTAGAAGCCATTGCTAAACCCAAGGTCATCTAGGTTTTTCTCCTATCTTAGCTCCTTGGAGTTATATAAAATATTTTTTAATTAGAAAAAAATAGAAACTCTGAATAAATCAATGCCCCCACCAGATTATTTAAATAGAGATTTTACTGATGGGACAACTTGAAACAAGCTTGGTAAAGCTAAGGAAACATACAAAGGGTGGTGAGAAACCTAGAGTTAGCACCCATGGTAAACTATTACCACTCCAGGGGCAGATGGGGAAAGGAAAGAGGTAGTACTGGCACCTAAGCAATGGCAAAGGGGCTATTACTGTGGATTTCACTTTTGGGCAGGGAGAGAGCCAAAGAAGAAATACCCTCACCTTTTCTCCTTCCAATGTCATGTCAGTGACCCTAGGTGGCCGAACCCAATAGAAGGCAGCCAGCAAATGAGACCAGGGAGTACAGCCTGCAGAATTTGTCCTCATGAAGCACAGAGCTGAGCAGAGACAGGTGAGAAGTCCATGTGGGAGAAGGCACATGAAGAATAAGGATCACAAGCTCCTTGCATGACAAAAAAAGTATGTAGTCACACTTTGACTATTATGGACCAAGGTTCACAGCTAAGCTTTAACACTTAGCAGCTGTATGACCAAGGTGAGTGAACACTTCCATTTCTTTATGTTTCACTGGGAATAATAACAGCACTGCATTATAATATTGAAATGACTATATTAAGTGTCTACTCTATAAAGCATTGATGAGTACCCAATATATACTAGCATTTGTTGCAACTATTACTACTATTTCTTGTGTAGTCATTTTTGTAAGAGGAGAGGAGAAAGAGGCAGCAAAACCAGGAATATAAGCATTATCTCTCAACAGAAGACATACATGAAATTAACAGCCAAAGCCATACCTGGCAATGAGATACTAACATGCCCCACTAAAACCAAGAACTAAAGAGGGATGTTTTCTACCATTGTTATCATCTGTTCTAGAATTATAGCAACGCAGCAAGAGATGTAACACTGGAAAGAGAAGAAAATTACCTTTTTTTAAATTTTTAGACAATGATGATTCTCTATCTAGAAAGATCCCAACACCCAAATTTTAAAGTTGCTAGGCATATAATGAATTTATAAAGCATCAGCGGCTTTTCTAAAATTCAGAAAAAAGTTACATATAATATTTAATGGAAATAAATTCCCTTTTATAATGGTAACACAAAACATGAAGCACCTAAATAGACTTACCAAGAATTTTTTGAAACAATGTGAAGACAGCCCAAACAAACAAACAAAAAACTGATAACCGCATGAAAAAAAAGAATGTAGTAAATGAAAATCATTCACTTACAAGGTTAATGCAATTGCATTTAAATTCCCAGTGGGATTTACTCTGAAACATGTTCAAGTAAAATTAAGATTCATCTAGGAGAATAAATTCATGAGTAGAGCTGAGAAAAGATAAAATAGAAACAAAATAGGAAAAGATTGACTTGGCATTTGTTCTACTAGATGTAAAAACATAGTTTAATATTAATATAATTAAAACGAGTGGTGGTGGTGGTACAGGATAAACACTAGAACAAGGGATGAAGTAGAAATTCCAGAAGCAGAATAAGTACATTAGCATGATAAACTTCACTATGTATTCTGATGCATTACCCTCAAGTAAATACCAGGAGGATTAAAGATTTAAATGTTGACCATCAGCCTTGATAAAAATCCTGGAAGAATACATGGCAGAATTATTTGTGTATCTTGGAATGGAAAAAGGATTTATGAGAATAAAAGCGATACAAAACAGTCACCCTGGGCGAACTTGGGTCCGGTCTGTGCCCATACCTTTCACAGGGATTGCTGAATGCCATTTCCTTCTAGGTGCTGAAGGACATGGAGTTTCTCTGAGATGTGCAGGCTTATTTCGTGATACTCACCATCATCATCATCGCAAACAACGTGAAGCTTTGTAGAGCATGCGTGATGTGCCAGACATTGCATTAGACATTTTTTTAACAAGCCTTAATTCATTAGAGTCTCACAACCGAAATATGAGGTAGGTGCTGTTGTTGTTACTAGTATCTGCCATTTTATAAAGAGATGCTTACAGTGATAAATGACTCGCTCAAACAGTGAGACCAGCAGGTGGTAGAGTCTACCGGCTTTCAAGGCTTACGGTCTGAATTATCAAGCTGTACCCCACTGTACTACATCTCTTTGAGTCTTGATTTCCTCATCTATAAAATGGGATCTACAGGGCAAGGCTGTCTTCAGATAGACAGGAAACATATGCAATGCATTTATCACAGTAAATGACATATAAGGACACAAAACCTGAGAATTAAAAAAAAAAAGTAATGAAGAGCACTGATAAGAATACACATAAATCTGGATAAATATTGGTTATATAAATAATAACATCACTTCATGAGATTGAAAATAGAAAATTAAAGTAGCAACAAAAATAGCACTTTAGTAAGTCAAGAAAACCTGTTGTAACCTCTAGGGAAAGTACCCCCCCTCCAAATTTTAAAGTATAATTAACAAGCTAAGGGAAGAAGAAGCGAAGTTATAAATTATTAAATAAATTTTAAAAAAATCTTAAGAAAGGACAGAAAATGTGGAACAGGGCAAACAGAAAACAAATAGCAAGGCAGTAGATTTAAACTTAAGTTACAGTATATTTAAACAGACTAAGTATTGCAGTTGAAGTATAAAATTCCTCAGACCAGATAATAAAATAAAACAAAGTTGAACATGCTGTTTATAAGACATACACCTTTTATATGAGTATATCAACAAGCAAAGAATGGGGAAAATATTATGCAAACCCAAAGTTACAAAGTCAGAGATAAAAGTAGTTCATTTCAGAGCAATAAAAGTCTCCACTTTAAGATAAAATGTTCTTAAATTTGTTTGCACGTAATAACATAACCTCCAAATATGTAAACTAAAAAAGGGCAAGTCTACAAAGAGAAAAAAAAATCCAGTCATGGCGGGAGACTATGTAAGTCAAAGTTCTCCAGAGAAACAGAACTAAAAGGATATATATATTGAGAGATTTATTTAAGGTTTTGGCTCACATGACTGTGGAACTGGCAAGTCCAAAATCTGCAGGGGAGGCTGGCAGGCTGGAACTCAGGCAGGAGCTGATATTGCAGTTTTTAGGCAGAGTTTTTTTCTCCTCAGGGGAAACCTCAGTTTCTGCTCTTAAGACCTTCTACTGATTGGGTGAGGCCCACCCACATTCTTGAGGGTAATCTTTACTTAAAGTCAACTAATCATGTTAGTCACTTCTACAAAATACCATGACAGCAATACCTAGATTATTGTTTAATTGAATAATGAGGTACTGTGACCTATCCAAGCAGACACAGAAAATTAAGCATCATGCAGATTTTACACATTTTAAAATGTATATTGTCTTTTAATTTTTTAAAAAAAAGACAGTGAACAAAAGTAAACCAAGGGGTTGGTAATTGTTGTGGATTGGGTACCCTGGGAAGCAGAGTCTGAGGTAGAGATTAGCATGCAGTACTCCTCAGGGACTGTCTTGGGATCCACAGCTATGGAAGGGAGAGGGGGAAGCAGGATTTGGGAAGGGGCAGGGAGCTGAGATGCAATACAGCATCATCTGTGACCTAGGCCAACCCTTCCAAGAGATCAGAAGATGGATGAACTTTCAGAACTGTGCTGAGCTGAGGCAACAAGTCTGGCTTTTATCCATCCCAAGTCAAGTGAGCACTGGAGGCAGGGCATCTTGGAAAGAGGATGTCCCCCCCCCCCAAGGTAAGGCAGTTCCTCAGCCGAGGTCACTCAGAAGGTGACTGACAGCTGAGGTTGATGTGCAGCAGAGCTCTGGGAGCTAGGGCAGTGAGTCCTTCAGTCCTGATGGGACCTGGGCCACACATCGCTGAATGTGTGTTTAGAGTCATGTTTGGATTCCTAACATGCTTAGCGTCTTTGTCATGGGCATGATGTAATGTCTATTATTTTAAACACATAGGAGGGTGTGGATACCACCTGATAGGGTCAAAAAGGAAACTGATCTCTCCCCCTTACCATGCTGTGCAAATGGTTGTCCTTCTCAAAAGGCTGAAAGAGCTTACAGTTCCGAGAAGAACCCTGCCTGGGGTCCCAGAGACTCCAGGGTGTCACCTCATCTCAGGGAGTCCCCTGTGTGTCTTGAATGTGGAGTAGACATACTCTTCTGTCAGCCAGTGATCTCACCTTGAGCCACTGGTCACCTGTGGGAGTATCTTGCCTCAGTTCCTGGAGGGGCTGTGGTCAGCATTTACCTGGATCTGACGGTGAATTATGGAGAACAAGAATGGGACTGTTGTTAAGATAATGTGGCGGATGATCTCTTGGACCCATGTCTTCTACTGCGAGAAAGGGCTTCATTCATTCAGTGTGGCATTGGTTGAGCACTTGCTCTGAGTGTATGCTTTCCCACCTTGTCAAAGACAGTGCACAACTCCTTAGAACGTTGTTTCCTTTAGTCATTTGTTATGAGTAACTCACATTTTTTGTTATAATGCTTCTTTGGAAACTTATCATGGGAGATATAGACTGGCTCGTACATTTCCCAGACAGAAGTTTGGGGATCAGCAGGGAATTCTGAACAAGCAAAGACTACAGATGATGAATGTACAGCATGATGATGGTTAAATTAAAAAAAATAATAATGAGGGCATAGTAGACCTCATTATTCATATGAGCATGGTACTAAAATATCCATGAAATATTTTGTGTAAGCACAGATACCAAGTCATTGTCTTTGCTGTGTTCTTATTCTTAAATAATTTAGAATACTTTGTTCTTTAGACCACATGCTGGGCAATTATGTTATGACTGAGTGACTCAATTCTCTTATTTATATAACTTTTAATGATTTTCCTTCTCCTAAGAAAATGCGTAGATACCATATTATGTATCAATCTATATATCTTTGTATCTTTCTATCTATCTATCTGTCTAGACATATAGAAAGAGAGAGAGGTGAGAGATTAAATAGAAAACATTGGCCCATTTGATTTTGGAGGCTGAGAAGTCCCACAATGTTGTCTGCTTCTGAGACCTCAGGAGAGCCCAAGAGCCTGCAGCATAGATTCTAGTCCAAGTCTGAAGACCAGAGAGCCAGGAGCACGAAGGTTGAGAGGAGATCAATTTCCCAGCTATCAGGCTGAGAGAAAATTCAGCCTTCCTCTGCTGGTTTGTTCTATTCAGGCCCTCACTGGGGAGGGCACCTGCTTTACCCAACCTTCCAATTCAGATGTTCCTCTCTTCCAGAAACACCTTTGTAGACACACCCAAAGTAGTGTTTAATCAGATATCTGGGCAGCCCTTGGCTTCACAGATACAAACTGAAGTTAAATAATTATAATATACACTTTAAGTAAAATGTATTTTTTTTAAAGATTTTGTTTATTTATTTTGACACAGAGAGAGAAATCACAAGTAGGCAGAGAGGCAGGCAGAGGGAGAGGGGGAAGCAGGCTCCCCGCTGAGGACAGAGCCCAATGTGGGGCTCGATCGCAGGACCCTGAGATCATGACCTGAGCCGAAGGCAGAGGCTTAACCCACTGAGCCACCCAGGTGCCCCTGGGTCGAATATATTTTAAAACACAATATGTTATGAACAAGGATTAGGGACATCAGATAAAAAACAGAGTAACACTGTTGGGTATTCTGTGTTGGTCCCTCCAGATCCCCTTCCAACCTTCACCACCATGTTTGGAGCCCCAGGAGACAGACCTCTATGAAGAACAACCACTGGGCCACTTTGTCTGTGTCTTCCTGTGGGACTTGGCCCACTGAGTCACCAGAGAAAGCTGAGGACAAAATGGCTATATTTATGATCCTTCAGGCCATGCGTTGGCAGCAGCCACATTCCTGGGCTAATGGACACTGTCTCCCCATCACCAGTCTCTGTGGGTACTGGTATCCTCTCTCCCCACCCCCCGTCCCCTCAGCCTAGGGGAGTCATGGCTTTCCCGTGGGTGATGCCCATGGACGACGCTTCCATATCCCTTGTTGGTCTCCCGTGGCTGTGCCCACATCTTGGTGAGCAGTGCCCTCATTAGCGCTGCTCAGTTATGGGGTTTGTGTGTACCATCTGATTCCTGCACACACTCTAAAGAAGCATTTTTCAGGGGTGCCTGGGGAGTGCAGTCAGTTAAGTGTCCGCCTCTTGGTTTTGGCTCAGGTTGTGATCTCACAGTCCTGAGATCGAGCCCTGCAAGGAGCCTGCTTGAGAAGCTCTCACCATCTCCCTCCCTGTCTCTTCTCTCTCTCTAAATAAATAAAAATCTTACAAAAAAAAAAACCCCAAAAAACAAAAGAGAGAGAAGAAGAAGCATTTTTCAGCGTTGGTCTATGCCTCATGCATTACCTTAGAATCCTCTCTTTTCCTCATTGATCGGCATTGTGAATCTTTTCTTCCCAGGACATTAAATTGCCCTTAATAAAGCATGTTCACCTTGAAGTTCAAAGAGGAAAAAATCAATACTAGTTTCAGCTTTTTAAAGAGGGCATTACTTGAGGGTTGGGAAACGTTAAATACGAGCATTCACATGTGCTCCCCATCTCTCGCCCCAAGCTATAAGCAGACAAACACACACCCAGACACATGCTTTGTGGAAAAGCTGTGTAACTCCATGTTTTTCCTGTTTCTCGAACTGGAAGCACTGATTAGAGCAATGAGCTCTGACTCAGAACTTTATTTAACTAAACATGAACTGTTGACATCTCTAATTAACTCTGGTTTCCTTTCTCCTATCAGTTAAATTGAATTTTTTTTTTTTTTTATTTGACAGAGAGATCACAAGCGGGCAGAGAGGCAGGCAGAGAGAGAGGAGGAAGCAGGCTCCCCGAGAGAGCAGAGAGCCCGATGCGGGGCTCGATCCCAGGACCCCGAGATCATGACCTGAGCCGAAGGCAGCGGCTTAACCCACTGAGCCACCCAGGCGCCCCTTGAATTTTTTTTTCTTTACTTAATGTAAGATTTGAGGTTTCGGTCTCAGCTTCCCAACACTGGCTACTTTTATCTGCCCTTATTTTTATCTCAAAATCTAGATTTCTTTGTCATTCCAAATATTGACATTAACTTTGCTTTTTTCTTCCATTTCAGTTTTGAGACCCGCTTTCAATTCTTTTGAGTACATATCCAGAAGTAGAATCCTGGATCGTATGCTAATTCTGTGTTAAATTTTTGAGCCATACTGTTTGCCACAACAGCTGTGCCATTTTGCATTCACTCCAGCAGGGCACAAAAGTTCCAATTTCTCCATATTCTTGCCAAAACTTGTTATTTTCTTGTTTTTAATTTGTTTTATTTTTTTTGAATATAGAGCATTCTTACACATGATTACAAGTCCACCATGGTAGTCTTCATCACATTAGAAGTGTTCATGTCACTCATTCCTCCAGGGATAGAAACATTTGTGAAATATCAAATTCGATTAACACTGGTAAATGTCTTCAACTTTAAGCGGGTTACAAATGGACTTTATAGCTGCTCCTTAGGCTTCCAGATGACAAACTCTTTTTTCATTGAACGTCTTAAAGAACAATTTAACAATTCAACCAACCTATACTGAGGGCCGCTACGTATCAGTTCTCTTCTAGGTGAGTGGGTCCAGCAGTGAGCAAAACCTTTAAAAAGTTACAAACTGTTTGGAATCCCAGTGTCGTAGTGTTTTCTTTACAGATAATATCTTTTCACGTTAACTAGCAAGTAGGCACCCTCCTGACCCCACTATTATGTCTCAGTCAATAAGTTCATGACTCTGAAAAGACAAGGACAGACCTCTACAGTTCTTAATTCGTACTTGTCGATGGCACTCACCAGTTGGGATGTGTGAATGTATTTTATCTTCCTGCCAGGCTTTGAGCTCCTTGAAGGAAGATTTCATCTGTATTTTTTTTTAATATATTTATTTATTTATTTATTTGACAGAGAGAAATCACAAGTAAGCAGAGAGGCAGACAGAGAGAGAGGAGGAAGCAGGCTCCCTGCTGAGCAGAAAGCCCGATGTGGGGCTCGAACCCAGGACCTGGGATCATGACCTGAGCCGAAGGCAGCGGCTTAACCCACTGAGCCACCCAGGCGCCCCGATTTCATCTGTATTTGATTCCCCACAATTATCCACAACATTTTGCACAAAAGCAAACAAAGGATGTGTATTTTTCACTTGCTAAATATTAATCCACTGGTCTGAGCCTCCAGTTTTCTTTGGTCATTCCTGAAAAGTTGCAGCTCCCATGCCAAGGAGAGTGGTAACTCTAGACCTCCAAGAAGAGGGCTGAATAGGTCATCCAAATCCCCTTCCTTCCTGCTGGGCACTCCCCTGGCCTCTCCTGGCTTTGCCTATAGGTGTGCTTTTGGTGCCCTTCAGGTAAGAGGGCTGTGTCCACCTGCTGGTCTCCCTGTTTTAGTTTCTGTATTTTTGTTTTAAGATTTTCTTTATTTATTTGAGAGACAGAGTGAGTGACAGAGAGAGTACAAGCTGGAGGAGGTACATAGGGAGAGGGGGAAGCAGGCTCCCTGCTGAGCAGAGAGCCTGATGTGGGACTCGATCCCAGGACTCTGGGATCATGACCTGAGCCGAAGGTAGAAGCTTAACCCACCGAGCCACCCAGGCACCCCTAGTTTGTTTTTCTGTAGAAAAAAAAAATGAGCAAGATGAATTCTGTCTTAGAATGCTTTGGAAACTAGAAGGGAAGTCCACTTGCTCTCCCATAGCAGGCTTGGCCAAGTGGCCCCCCTCCCAAACCCCACACACGTGTCTATGCCAGGTAATAATGTGTGGCCGGCAGACACCAAGCTCCAAACAGGGAGTAAAGCCACTTGGGTGAAACACAGCTCCCCCTTCCTCCCATTTGGCCTTGGGTGTTCTTGTCTTAATTTATGAGTCTGAATGTAATGAGTCATAGTGAAAATCTGAATTCTCGAAGTATATTTGCTGTCCACTTCCATCTGAGGCAATACAAAATAAGTAACTCACAATGACTTTATTACTTACGTTTCTCAGGTTTGGGGGTTATCTTCACAGCCTCCAGTCACCATGCAGGATCCTCAGGGGGTGGAGTGCCCATGCTCAAGTTCATTTCACCTAATCTGTCTCACTGTACAGACACTAGTCAGGGCAAGTTCCCGGTAAGAATGCCCCAGAGGTCCTCTGTGAGCAAAGATCTAACCTTGCCTTCTCACGGGGAGGACGGGGCTCCTGTTGGAGACAAAAGACTCCCAAACTCCTTGTTGTTTTCCTGCTTCCGTTTTCAGCTCTGTCGCTGTTTGTTTCATTTATGTCTACCCCAAGCCCCAAATGAATAGGAGATATCTGCCTGAGATCTCAAATTATTTCTAGTCAATTATTGGGAATCACAAATCTATGTTAAGTATCATTGTCACAAAAGGCATAACCTTCTCCAGACATGGCTCTAAATTTTCACCTTTTTCAATCCTTTCTCTCTCCTTCCTCTGTAACCCTACTTGGTCTCCCCTTTCCTTGCTCCCTCCCACTCTATTCTGCTTACCTTTTATTGAAAGCCTCACACTGGGATGGATACAGGACAATATGGTCCCCCTACTCATGGAATTTATGTACTACCACACCAGGAGCTATCACGATTATGGACCACTGACCAAGTAAGAAGCACATGCTTGCTCACTTATAAACACACAGGGCTCATAATCTACATCATTTTCTCCTTCCTATTGTTCAAATCCACACCAAGAGCTTCACTTGGTTCTGTCTTTGGAACACCCTTTTATCCACTCATGTCTTCCTTTCTCACTGACAACTCTTGCTCCAGACTTGGATCTGGTCCCAGCCAGGGTTGTGGGTTGAATTGTGTCCACCAGAAAGATACGTTTAAGTCCTGACCCTTCATACCTGTGAATGGGACCTTATGTGGAAAGAGTCTTTGCAGATGTAATGAAGTTGAAATGAGGTCACACTGGATTAGGGTGGGTCCTCATCCAATGACTGGTAGTTTTATAAAAACAGAGAAATTTGGACACAGAGACACACAAAGAGAAGACCAAGTGACAAAACAGAGATCAGGTCATGTGTCTCCAAGCCAAGAAATGCCAGTGATTGCTGGCAGCCACCAGAATTTAGGAGAGAGACGTGGAGCGGAAATCTCTCAGAGCCTCTAGAGCAATAACTCTCAGGTAGTTCTCCTTCCCTTCTGATAACCTCTCCTCCCATCCCTGGCCACTGTTGCGTGCTTTCAGGGATGGGTCAGTGCTGAGCAGAGAACTTGGTCATGGAAGAGGCACAAACATCTGGAGAGGGATTCTGAGACAGGAAATTGGTGACGGTCATTTAAACCACTGGATGCTTGCAGAAATCTCAGGGTGGTCACAGACCCTCCCCCAAACATGGAGTCACGGACTGAAAGCACAGAGAGGCTCCTGTTGCCGTCTGGGTGACATTCACACAGTCTCACTTCATCCCCTCTGCTGGGGCCAGAGAGGCCTGCACTCAGAGGGAGGAAGCTGAGACTCTGTGGGGGGCCAGTCCAGCCACAGGATCTGCACCCAAGACTCCTGCGCCGTAGCAAGGACTCTGCCTCCACATCAGCACGCTGGCTTATTTATATTTTTCCCAGCCCTATCTTGCTGTTTGCTTGTCTGGATTTCTGCATTTTTCCCTCTGCACCTGCTCATCCGGTAAGGTTCAGTTTCAATCTAATTTTATCTGTTATAGTTTTTCCCAAGCACTTTAGCTGAAATAGATCTGAGCTAGCTCTCCTGAACACAACTTAATGGCATACATATAATTCTATTTGGCACAACGGAGGACTTCCTGAGTTATCTCTTTCTTCAATTACTGTCTTGGTTTTCTTTGCCTCTTTTCTGGGTAGTGAGTTTTTCAGGATTGTCGTTCGCTTCCTGGCATAGGCCATAATTTATATTCCTTTGTATGTCTAGCAGGTCCCAGAACAGTGCCTTGCACAAAGAGGCTCAATAAACTCAGATATCTTGGTTCTCAATACCATCATCTGCTCTGGATTTGTTAGCTCCGGGACATTCCTTAAACATCCCAGCTTTGTTCCCTTTGACAAAGGAGTCTGACCTAGCAACTCTAGATTTCCTCTAGTCTTATTAGATCAGGACACTGCCCTTTTGGCTAAGAGCCACTCCAGTAAGAGGTGATGTGGGCCTCTTCTGGCCCAATTTCCAGGCACATGGGGCCTCAGCAACCTTCACCTATAACAGGTTCACTGGATAGTGGGGCTATGGTTGTGACCTTGGTGTTGGAAGGAAATGTAGGCCAGGTGTGATGCCGGCAGTGTCTCTGTGTGGCTCAGGTGTCTGCTTGATGTTCTGTCTAGGATATATGTTGGCAGGTGCCAGATCTCAACAGGACAGATCAGTCTTCTCACATGTGCCCGGAAAGGCTTCATGACACTCACACAGGGCTGGGGTCCACAGGGTTCTGGGGAATGATATTCTGAATGTTAACAGTAATAAGTCTACGTGTCCTTGTTCACCATGCCTTCTAGGAAAGCAAGGGACATAGACTGACATAGGCATGTTAGTGTGTGTGTGTATTTGTGTATTGGAGAGTGCTGGAATGGAAACTTGGTGGGGGGGCATTTGAAGCTCTGCTTTACCTTTTCTCATTGAAATGGCTCCCCCCATCCCCACACACAGTATAATCTTGTGAATGCCTTTCCCCAGTGAAGGTTCATGAAACCCTCAAGCTCTGCATATACGAAGTAAAAGAAATTTTTTTAAATGAATTTTTGTAAACGAGCAGAAAAATTTTTCCAAAGTTTAATTTTAAAAACATAATTATAGATATCCAGATGCCGATCGAATGTGGTGGTTTAGGAAGTAAGAACATTCCCTTGCTGGGTGTAGTAGCATCACCGTTTACTGAACTGCACTGAATTCCCACAACCAAACATACACCCCAGAGAGAACCATGCAGACATGGACAGAAGAAAATTCTCCATTTCGGCTGCAGTTAGCTACCCCTGGGAGTATCCACACAGTATTACAGCCAGGGAGATGTGGGAGAAGATTTTGTCCTTAGAGAGGGATTGATTAATTGACAATCATGCATTATTTCAGGTATAATTATATAAAAAACAAACAATGTGAGATGGTTCATTTATTTTTACAGTGAAACAATTTCATTTTATGCTCATTTTATTGCAACTAATTCCTTCTCGGTTTCCTAGAAAGCATAAACACTCATCGTGTGCCCTCTGAGCACAAGTTTTCAAGCTCTGTGCTTTTGTGTCAGAGGCAAATGTGGTCAACATCACTATTTCCGGTGACAGTTGTAACAATGAGGGTTGTGATTAGTTATTTGCAGATACTGTTAACAGGGGCAACAAAGGAGTATTGGAGATGTGAAAAGTATGTTTCTACCTTTAATTCCATGTTGCATTTAGAATTCAATGGTAATGTCTGCTCCATGTCTCTTCTACGCTGTCAGCCTGAGGCCAGTTTCTAGGGCTGTGGTTCTAGCCCAGGGCTGTTATTGCCCTACCCTAACATTCCTGGGGACAGATGGCAGTGTCTGGGGACACTTTTGATTGTCACAGTCAGGGAGGGGCCTACTGACATCTAGGGGTGAAGGCCAGGAGTGCTGTTAAGTGCCCTACAGCACACAGGACTATCCTCCAACCCCACAAGTCACCTGGCCCCAAATATCAAAGAGGCTGAGACTGAGACACCCCACTTGCTCCGAAGAAAAAGCAATTCTATTCCTCCTTTATGATAACCCACAGTTCACCTTTATGTCCTATTTTGTCCAAGATGGCTCAAGTGTCATGACCAGAGGGTTAATCTCAGGAGACTTTCACCTTCCTGTTTGTTCAGGAACACCCTCGTGTCCAGGGTTAGTGTGGTTTGTCACTGCAGCGCTCCCTGGGAGACTAGCTGACATTTCACGCTTCAGTGTCTAAAAGGCTCCTTCTTAATCTGTCTTCCTGGTACTTTGTTGAGACTCTGATTAAAGTTGACTGAGGAGGCTTAGAGGCTGGCCAAATTTTACTCGGAAGGATACTACCACCTGGAAACAAGGAAAGGGAATAACAAGAAAGAAAGGGGGAAAAATAGAAAAAAAAAAGTTGTTTTCATTTGATACATTTCCAAATCTTGATGGGGCTCAAATAGAGTATCATTAATTATCTCAACAGCTGAAAATATAATGCGAATGCTAAAAACATAGCTATCAAATGTTATGGCATCTGGGAACCCTAGTGGCTGGCTACTTAAAATGGTTTTTCAGGATAATTTTACTGTATTTAAGCATAACAAGCTGGAGAGAGGCTGGTGGATTTCACAGCGGCTTCCCCTCCGGCCCCACTCTCTGCTAGGAAGGAGCCCCAGTGTCTCCAATTCCACACCGTAGTAAAAGAAATCCAACTCCACGCCCATTATTTGGCAATATTTGATCACGGCACCATTGGACATTATTATTTCGAAACTCTATATGGCTTTGTTAATCATACTGGGTGGGGACACTGAACCACAGCGATGACCACAGAAGGAAGAAGTCAGCTGGCACCTGGTGTGGGGGCTCCTGGACTAACACTTTCCTTCGGAAAAGCAATCCTTCTTCCACAGCACACAGAAGGAACACGGCCCAGACTCCTCAGTGATAAGCTCTGTTTCCTAACAGTGTGAGGTTAATGAACCTCCTTATTTTTGGCAGGATGAGTAAATGGAAAGGAAAAAAAATCTATCTGAGAGAGCCCAGTTCAGAGGCTTTAATTGCTTATGCGACAGTTGAGAAGAAAGCCCCTTCCTTTCAAAGCAGAAGGATGGAGTTCTGTATTCCCAAAGCTGGCACCTATGCTTCAATTAGATAAATAAGAAGAAAATTAAAATTTGATGGATTAAATAAGGGGGGTGAACTGGTACTTATTTCCCAACTAGAAATTATCATTTTTGCTCTTTTGAATTGATTATGATCAGCACCAGGTTTTATTCGCTTATGTAATGAGGTTCTTCTTTTTAATTAAAATTGAAATGCTTTACATTTCTTGCCTTCCCTTAAGAAAATCTTTCAAGTGTTTAAGTCCCTGATATTAGAAAGCTTTAATTACACTACGGAAGGAGCACAGTGGAAAGAGTTGGAGAGGAATGTGCTTCTTTTTCTCCCACAAACATCATCGCACTGGAAACTCAACGTGGCTTGGGGGGAAAACATCCCTGAAGGACCATGCATGTAGACTCATTTCCAATCATTTTCCCTGCTTTGACTAATTTCAGAACCTTGTCAAATCATTGCCAAGCTTCTGATATTGACCTGAAAATTTCCTTAAAAATTGTCATAAAAATCAGCCACAACAGACATCCAGGCTTGCTTGCACTTGTGTCCCACACAAGGGGGAAATTTGTTTATATTGAAATAAGGCACCGTATCATCAGGGATCTCCAGAGAAGCAAAACCAATGAGAGATCTCCAGTTAAATGGCTAGATAAATCAGTAGAGATTCTTGAAATTTTATTTTTAAAAGTTTTCTTAAAGATTTATTTTAAGGAATTGGTTCATGCAATGTTGGGGCCAGCAAGTCCAGAGTCTGTAGGTCAGCTTGGCAGGCTGGAAACTCAAGCAAGAGTTAATGCTGGAGTCTTGAGGCAGAATTTCTTCTCTGAGAAACCTCAGTTTTTGGGGCGCCTGGGTGGCTCAGTGGGTTAAGCCGCTGCCTTCGGCTCAGGTCATGATCTCGGAGTCCTGGGATCGAGCCCCGCATCGGGCTCTCTGCTCTCTCGGGGAGCCTGCTTCCTCCTCTCTCTCTGCCTGCCTCTCTGCCTGCTTGTGATCTCTCTGTCAAATTAAAAAAAAAAAAAAAAAAGAAACCTCAGTTTTTGCTCTTAAGGGTGTCAGTTGGGTGAGGCCCATTCATATTATTGAGGATAATTTCCTTAACTTAAAGTCAAGCAATTGTAGATGTAAGTACTTCTAAAAAATACTTGCATCGCAACACTTAGATTGGTAGTTGAATAAATAACTGTATACTATAGCTTTGTCAATTTGACATGTAAAACTAACCATGACGGCATTATGCATTAATATGAGAACAGTTGACAGTGGATTAATGCCCAGAAGGACTCAAAGGCCTGAGCCTCCCTACTGATTATACTCCAATCTGTTCTGTTTGAAGGATCTGACCCACTTATTCCATTTTTGATCTGCTCTAGCTCCTCCTTCTCCTCTGGATCAGGAGTAATATAGCAAGTATGTTGAATTAGAGAACAGACTTCACCAATCTTTGACTACTTTCAGTGCCCAAAGTCTCTGTCCCATAATTTTTCACTTGACTCCCATTTTTATGGTTTGGCATATGTGGTTTAACTTGCCTCTCCATTTGGATGTAGATGCCCAAAAGTTAGAGAATATTTAGGGTTTATTTTGATATATATATATTTCACAATCATGGTTCAGGTTTATACTCAGAAAATACAAACACAACTTTAGGGGTGTAGAGGATAGAGAAACTCATAAAAATCATTAATTCATTCTCCAGTGATCCAAAATCAGTCATTCTAAACAATCAACTTATCTATTTATCTATTTTTAGTCCATGCATCCATCCATCCATCCATCATCCATCCATCTATCCATCCATCCATCCATCATCCATCCACTTATTCTTTTAAACTGAGAGATATAGATATCAAATGACTTATGGAAGAAGAGGAAATATTTTATTGGTAAGTTTAGGCTTCACTTTTAATATTTAGTCTTTTTCTTCTTTGCATTTCATCCACTTAGGTGCTTTAGAGGAGGAATTCCTATAGTTCTTTGAGTTCAATATAGTTGCTAAAATTTATAACTCAAATAAAAATACATGATTCCTGAAACTGTGACTCTCTTTCTTCACTTCCAATATAGATGACAGTTTGGTTTTCCTGTTACTAAATTTGAGTTGCAAGCACAAAGAAGTGACTATAGCTCAAAAGGCCTGGACATTTACAGTCACAGTTTCTGAAATAATTGGGACAACTACCTGGACAATCTAGTCACCAGGAAACTTTTCTTAAACTCCCTACATATTTTTAGAAAATCTGGTTTCATTTCTTTAACTAAATTAACCAATAATAACTTATGTCCCCAACTTCATTTTTTATTTATTTTTTATTTTTTATTTTTTAAAGATTTTATTTATTTGTCAGAGGGAGAGGGAGAGAGAGTGAGCACAGGCAGACAGAATGGCAGGCAGAGGCAGAGGGAGAAGCAGGCTCCTGCTGAGCAAGGAGCCCGATGTGGGACTCGATCCCAGGACGCTGGGATCATGACCTGAGCCGAAGGCAGCTGCTTAACCAACTGAGCCACCCAGGCGTCCCCCCAACTTCATTTTATCAGTGGAGATCTCGCTTTGTTTCCCTCAAGAAAAAGTGGAGAATTAGGAAAAATATATTTTGAAACCATGAACACATATCCTTGTGTTCATATTCAAAAGGAGAAAATTTAAGTAGAAGGGTATATTTTGTGTATTATTTATTTAATTTGCACATACATCAACCCTAACACTGCCTACAAAAAATCTTTGTGACAGAATCAGAAGAGAGCACAGAAAAAAGGAGGTTAAGGAAGACATGGTATGGGTGGATAAACCTGGACTGTGTCTGGTAAACGTAGCTGGGGCCTCTAGGACAAATTTAAGCAGGAGTCACCACAGCCAAAAGATGCTGCTCTCCTGCTGTACCTCCAAATGAAGATGCAAGTAGAATGATTAGGCATTACTCAATTTACAGTTCTTTTGACAAATATAATCTTTTAATATCTCCAGGTGTTTAGCTGAAATTCCCAACATATTTCACAAAGTGGATAAAGTCGTCTGCTCTTTAATGTTTGTTATGTTTTCTTATCCAAACCTTAAGTGGAGAAGTCTATTGGTTTCATACAGTTAACCTAGTCTATAAAAATTCATAGAACTTCTGAGATCAGATGAGATCAGAAACATTCAGGGTGGTAAGGATGTTGACAGAAATCATAGAACTTTATAATGATTCCAACGGCCTTCTCCACCACTATATTCATTGATTCTGCCTAGTCATGACTTACAAAGTCCATAAAACGTATAAAAGTAAATTCATTACTAGATATCTTTCAACATTAGGAGAGAATGTAAAACAACTTATCCCCTATCCTTTGATCCTGATTTATTTTCTTCATAACACCCAAGTCTACCTGAAATTGCATTACACATTTTTTAATTTTCTTATTTATTGTTTGTTTCCTTTACTACAAGGCAGACTTGAGGAAGGCAGGGACTCCCTGGTATTATCTACCAGTGAACTGCCAATATCCTGACAGTACTCCATAAATACTTCTGGTATGAATATTGAATAAATGAATTTGGAAACAAGTGTTTATATTGTCAGAATGAATATTTGTTCATGGTTTCATCTAGTACTCCCTGCGCTTACTATTTATCTTGTTACAAGTGACATTTCCAATGTAATCCATGCCCTGTTGAAATCACCACTGGCTGAATGTAAAATTTCCATCCAACTGTACTTGAATATCAGTCAAAATGGCAAGAATCCTTTTTGAAATATTTGTTGACCTTGAGCTTGTGTTATGTTTGCATAATGAAGTTTTTCAAGTAGAAAACATTTTAAAGAGCACAGAGCTGCTCTTTTATATTCTATATCATGAACAAGAGACAAAAAGACAACATCAGACTAATGAAAGAAGACAAAAATAAAGAAGATGAAAGATCAAGAAAACTGAAAGCTGGTTTTCCGAAAAGTTTAAAAAACAGACGAACTCTCAGTGAGATTATTTATCCTGGGGGGAAAAAAGAGGACATAAAGAAACAATATTAAGAACGAAAAAGAACATAAAAATATAGGATATAGTCAATATATTTTTTTTATTAATTCTTTATTTTTTCAGCATAACAGTATTCATTATTTTTGCACCACACCCAGTGCTCCATGCAATCCGTGCCCTCCACAATACCCACCACCTGGTGCCCCCAACCTCCCACCCCCCACCCCTTCAAAATTCTCAGATCGTTTTTCAGAGTCCATAGTCTCTCATGGTTCACCTCCCCTTCCAATTTCCCTCAACTCCCTTCTCCTCTCCATCTCCCCTTGTCCTCCATGCTATTTGTTATGCTCCACAAATAAGTGAAACCATATGATAATTGACTCTCTCTGCTTGGGATATAGTCAATATTTTTAATGATACCAATAATTTTGAATCTTAGATAATTTTCTAGCAACAATAATTTACCAAAATTGACTCAGGAATAAGCAGAAGATCCGAATAAACCACTTATTGTTAAAATTGTATATGCAAACTCATTCAAGCCTAGAAAAAGTTGGAAGTCCTCAACTCATTCTGTGAGTTTAGTATAACCTAGACACCAGTGCTTCACAGATGAAAAAATTAATCTCTCCTTATAAGTATATGTGAAAATCCTAAATAAGACCTTAGTAAATTGAATATTAAAAATCAGTTATAACCAGGAATGAAGCCTGCGTTGATCCCAGAAGATTCCATTAATGCAACTCATCACATGAAAAAGTCATGTAGAAACACCATATTACTACAAACACTGAAAAGGCAATAAAATTCAGTATCATTCCTCATAAAAACTGGAAGTAAAGAGAAAACAGAAGGGTTTTTTTCCATCCAGTAAAGGTTATCCTCCAAAAACAAAAATAAAAGCAAAAATAAAACAAACAAACACATAAAAACAACTGTGAAAGGCTCACTCTTTGGCTGTAGATGCCGAAATTTAGTAGATGGCCGCTGTAGATGCCGAAATGTAGATGGCCGCTGATGCACCTGGAGAACTTCTTCTGTAGAAGGACTTGGAACTCTTAAGGACAGATGGTTCAGATAAATTTGAACAATTCTGCACCAGCTTTAAAAGAAACTGAGCCTTTGTCACAACCAACTCAGGTTACTGAGTGGGAATCTGGTTACAAGAAGAATTTTTTAAAAGGATAAAATAATGATTCTTATATAATGTTAAAATGAATGTGTGCTAAAGATTTAGCTCATGGGGCCGGGGGGGGGGCACCTGGGTGGCTCAGTGGGTTAAAGCCTCTGACTTAGGCTCAGGTCATGATCCCAGGGTTCCGGAATCAAGCCCCGCATCAGGCTCTCTGCTCAGCGGGGAGCCTGCTTCCTCCTCTCTCTCTGCCTGCCTCTCCGCCTACTTGTGATCTCTGTCTGTCCAATAAATAAATAAAATCTTAAAAAAAAAAAAAAAGATTTAGCTCATGGACTAATGAGGGAACCACCAAAGTGCCACAGTGGGTTCAAACAAGAATTCAACACACACACAGGAAATCAGAAATGCTAACATGAATTTACAAATAAAAGCAAAATGGGTTAATATTCCTAGAGAAAAGATGAAATGCATTTCCACTGGACACAGTTCATTTGAGTTTTAGGGGTGAAATAAACTGCATGACAGGCAGCATTCTGTCACTTAGGGGCAGTAAGGGAGCTCAAGGACAATGAAAGACGGAGACAGTCCAGATGGGCTCACTGGACCAGACACTCAGCCATCCTTCTACCCATTTCCAAATCTCTCAGTTTGTCCAGACTGTCTAAACTCTAGTTTAATGCTGATCTCCTTTAATACTTGATTGGGAATAACTTTTATTCCTTGGTGTTTCTAATTGCCTAACTTCCTAAAGAGTTTTAATTTTCTTATTTTTATTTTAAATAAGAAACCACAGGAACAAATACACCAATGCTACTGAGATCTTTAGGAAGCCAGGCCATACCCCTGGAGGCCCACCAGTTTCTCTCCGTTGCTGGGGAAACGTGTGCATGGAGATGTATTGGATCAGTCTCAGAGCGAGAAACCACCCCCCCCCGACCCTGCCAATAACATGTTTTCAAACATTTAAACAAAATATAATACTGTTTTAAGTAGATCTCGACAGTCTTTCTCCCGGCCCATCTTGTAGTAAATATTTTTTTTTAATTTTTTATAAACATATAATATATTTTTATCCCCAGGGGTACATGTCTGTGAATCGCCAGGTTTACACACTTCACAGCACTCACCATAGCACATACCCGCCCCAATGTCCATAACCCCACCCCCCTTCTCCCAACCCCCCTCCCCCCAGCAACCCTCATCCCTGCCCATCTTACTCTCATTACGTCCTTGTCACGTGTGGAAGTACTCCTAGAACCTCCAAGTCTGGAGCAGCACCTGCGGATTCCATATCTTAGAGTCTTGTCTTGTGAAGTGCAAGCATTCCCCATTGCCATGTCATCTTTCCTGGGTTGTCTTATTTGCATAGTGTTTTCCAGGGATGAGGCACTGAAGGTGGAGTCCTGAGGTTACAGGCTGCAGGGCTTGGCAAGTGGGAGACTGGCAGGGCAGTCAGGCAACCCACTGAGGGAGGGAGCAGCAGAGAGCCAACAGCACTATATGAGCAAAGCAGGCCCTGGGGATTAGAAGCATCTCACAGCGAAGAGACAGGGACCCTGGAAAGAGATGGGGAGGTGCTAAGAGCAAAGGTTACCTCTGTGTCTTTTCCCTATCTGATCAATGATTACCAGCGTGATCCCTTTTGCTGTTTCCGATGCCAAAGACAAAGAGAAAGGGCCTGGAGCTGGAATCACCTATGCTATTTGTTTAGATACAAGACATTAGTTCTCTGGACCACTGACCTTGTAAAGAACAGAAAGCATTGGCTCTGCCTGCTCTGTATCTTCCAACAGGCTGCAGGCATCCAAGAATTAGCCTCTTGTAATAAAATCAGCCCTTTCAACCACTCAGAAGACTTACGATAGGGATCACTACCCAGATTAATTTGCTACCAAATAAAGAATCAGATGCCAAGATAAACAAGAGAGAACAGCCAGCTGGTAGGGTTTGAAAAAAAAAATGCACGCTTTTCATTTTCTTTTGTTCTGGTATTTTCAATTGAAGTAGGATGCTTCATCTTTTCTAAGATGGTATCTGCTAAATTTTTAATGGTTTAAATTTGCTCATTTTATTTCTACCAGAAGGGGGTTCTCTGAATAGCCAGCCTCCTGTCACTGTGCCTTGATGGCCCTCCACGGTTCCCAAGGCAACCTCCCAGGGCGGGTCTTGGCCTGGGTTGTACCCTTTATCCCTTGGGCAGTAAATGGGGGTGAACAGGATTGGTTACATAGTTTGAGGGGCCCGATGCAAAATGAGAATGGAGGCACATTGTTCAAAAAGTGTGAAACTTTCAAGACAGCAGAGAATTAAGTCAAGTGTGGAGGCCTTTGAGCACAGGCCAGGGTGAGCACACAGGTCTCACACCCATGAAGCTGGGAATGCTGGTGTCAGGAGGGGTGAGCAAATCCTCTTCCCCTATTGATGTAGTCATTTGTCACGCCTGAGATTTGAGGTTTATCATGTGGAGGTTGGATAAATTCTTTAGTCCAGAAAGCTGATTTAATAAAAGTTTGTGCAACCAGAAGGAAATGGTCTATTTGCAGAGGTTTCCCCCTTGGGTTTGTACTTTGTTTTTTTGTTTGTTTGTTTGTTTGTTTGTTTTTGAAATCTTCAAGATGATTCGGATTACTTTAAAACTACTTAATAACTATCCCTGGGGATCTCTCTTGGAGAAGGTTGTTTTCTTTCCTATAGTTTCCATCTCCTTCTACGTATCTATGTTGATAATGTGGATCATTTAGGTAATAGCTTCATGTATTACTGGGATATTCGAGGGCCCCCATTTGTGTTGGGCCCCCATTTGTTGGCTTTATGATTCTGTCAGCATGAAGCAATCACCCCTGTGGACAGTGCTTAATTTTTAATGCTGTGCTTCTCAAGCTGGAGTCTGTCCACAGAGGCGATCTTGGATGCCTTACCTTTCAAGTTAGGAAAACACCGTTTGAGGTGCCAGTCAAATTCTAACCCAAAGGTTTCGAAGTCTTAATGATTAATGGGGTCTATACCTTTTAAATGACCACAATGCAAATCAAATGTTTAAGAGAATAATTAAGGAAAGGGGGAAAATGACAATCTTCATTCAGATAAGATTTGATCTTCTGGTTAAAAAATAAAATGTGGGTAGCCAATTATTAAAGAATAAAATTATTATTATTTTTTTAAAGATTTTATTTATTTATTTGACAGAGAGATCACAAGCAGGCAGAGAGGCAGGCAGAGAGAGAGGAGGAAGCAGGCTCCCCGCTGAGCAGAGAGCCCGATGTGGGGCTCGATCCCAGGACCCTGAGATCATGACCTGAGCCGAAGGCAGCGGCTTAACCCACTGAGCCAGCCACCCAGGCGCCCCAAGAATAAAAATTATTAAAGAAGAATTATGTCACCAGCAACAATCACCGTTTCCAATGTTTATTGCATGATACAAACTTTTGAGGTATCTTTTCCAAGATGAAACCCAGTTGAGCCTCCTTTTTTGCAGACGAGGGGCCTGAAGCCCAGAGAAGTGCAGTAACCACCCAGTTCCACAGCAGAAGGAGCAGGAGGCAACCCCAGTCCCCGCCCCAGGAATCTGCCGCTGAAGCCCGTGTCTCCCCCTCCAGGCCATTTCTTTGCACATTTGTGCTAGAACATCTTTAACACATGCAGGTTTGGGTCACCTTCAGCTTTTAGAGGAGCACAGGGATCTGTGGCATTTGTTGGGGACTTGACTCTTTTAAAGTGTAGATTTTATTATTATTCGAATATGGTGAAACCAACCAATCAGATGACTGCCATTGAAAAGATGGTGTATGGCCCACAGTTCCCAAGAGGAGAGGCCAGGCCACACCATGCAGGGCCATATGGGAAGCAATGGAGTTGCTCAGGGGACAGAACGTCAGGCCAGGGCGTGAGCAAGAGCCTTTATTGTGAATTCCGTGGGAAGGGACAGATGAAGCAGAGTAACCAGATATAGGATTGGCTAATTTGAATAATTTTGATGGGCTCTGAGGTGTAGGAGCTTTCTCTAGCTGTCTGGTTCTTGACCCCACGGGGATCTGTGCAGGAGAGTAGGGCCCAGAGTGTGAGAGCCCTGTAAAGGAGGTGGTTGGGAATGAGCTCTGTATTGGTTGGCTTACATATGGGAAGTATGTTTGCAGGTGAATAATTTACTATCTCTAGGAATTGGCCAGCCCTGTGAGGGACAGTCTCTTCAGGCTGGCAAGGCCCCAGGAGTCAGAGCATCAGAATAAAGAGAAATGTTAGGACAGTGACCTGGACGATCCAGGCTGACAAGAGATCCAGGAGTTGCGTCCTGGTCTGCAGAGTCGCCTCTTGGGAGCAGTGCCCTGTCCTTTGTTAAGAGAGGACAGTACGTCCTTAGAGAATGACCATTTAGAGATAACGCAAAAGTGTGTGTGCAGCCTGTAGAGACGGCCCCGTTCATCAGAGCTGCAACCACAGCTCTCGAGCTGTCGATTCGGAAGTGCATGTCCCTGAGGAAAGAAGCAATTGGGATCCTTAGTGACTGAGTAATCGTGATGATACTTCTTGGGAGTGAGATAGAGATGAGAAGCAATTTCAAAAAGTTTCAAATGCATACTGCTTTTGATTTGCTCTACTCACGTTGTTATTACTACTGTCAGTAACTAGAATGGTGAGATAGACCTTACACCGGCCCCAGCACCCCCAGATGGTCAACAAAAACAGCGAGGGCAGCTCCGGCAGAATGTGGCAGTACCTCGCCCCTGCCACACACAGCAGCAGGTGCAGTCCCTGGGGTCCCACATATAGGGTCTCACTCCACCTGTGCTCCACACTGTCCACCTGCTTTTCAGTAACTAGCCCCACCCCCTGCCGCCGCTGGACTTCCAACTGCCCTCTTATCCCGGCTGGGAATCTGGCAGTCTCAGGGCTTGAGGGCATAAGGGCATGGAGATGTCTGGGTTCAGATGGGAGGAGTTCAGTGTTCCAAGAGTGGGTGCTAACGGTTGGCACTGAGAAGCAGAAGGCAAAGAGAAGATAGATTTGCCAATCGGCCCCCCAGGTCTGCCCCTGCATCAGGCCCAGTAGATGAGGGCCAGTCTCTCAACTCAGAAACACAAGGGGTGAATAGGCAGAAGACTCACAGAATGGGTCTGCAGAGCCTGTATGAAGCTCTTTCTTCCTTAATGGGCAGAGAATGTCCAAGGGGGAGGGGGGCATGAGGTGAACAGTTTTTCTTCCTCTGGACACGTCAGGCCACATGAGGAAGTCTCCAAATATGGGATCTCACTTAGTCCTCAGATAACCCAGTGAAGGTTTCCCAGAGCTTGGGTACAAACATTTCCCATCTATTCTTTTTTTTTTTTCCCCTGACTAAAAATGGATTCACCCTTCAAGGTCCATCTTGTCTGGAAGTCCAACATCTCCCCCTTGAGGCTGTCTCCTCTGCAAATTGCTCAGGAGCTTGGTAGGGTTGATCTGATCCAAATGGGCCAAGCTTATTCAAACTCCACACACAGAGCTGGGGTTGGATTGGTGCCAACAGCCACATGGCTTGGGCTCACCCCGGTTCCATCCACCCGAAAGGCTCTGCCGGCCAGCTGCTGACCAGACCACTCTGAATCTTCCAGGTGGATGCTATGTTTCAGCAAAGCTCTGCTGATGGGATACCATGATCTGACCCAGAAGGTCTCAGCAATTAGTGCTCAGCCCACTGGGATACTAAGTCTCCCGCTGTCCCTCTCTCCTATGGCGGCACCCTGAAAGCTCTCTCTGAGCCCAGGGCTTCAAAACCCAAAGACTGGCTGGACTCCTTTGCCCAGAAAGTAGAGTTGGCCTCTGCCAGCCACAGACACCTCCATCCCCCTCTTGAGCTTTTTCCAATGTCTCAAGCTTACTTTACTCGCTGTAGGGAAGGCAAGGGGACGTTCTCCTATTGGTCTTGCTAGAACTGATAAAGAAAGAAAAAAAAATCAGGAAGAACGTTTACTCTCTCCAAGGTCATTTTCTTGCACCTGCCTTCTTCTTCTTTTGTAAAATATTTTATTTATTTATTTGACAAAGAGAGATCACAAGTAGGCAGAGAGGCAGGCAGAGAGAGAGAGGAGGAAGCAGGCTCCCTGCCAAGCAGAGAGCCTGATGTGGGGCTCGATCCCAGGACCCTGAGATCATGACCTGAGCCGAAGGCAGAGGCTTAACCCTCTGAGCCACCCAGGTGCCCTTGCACCTGCCTTCTGAATGGTTCTGCCATTTCCCACCCAGCCCCTCTGCTTTCTCTTCCCAGCACAAACATATGTGAGTAGAACTTCAGGCCCAATGACAAACTTGCTTTGCTCCACATACACACCCTAACATCTCAGCTGCTTGTTCTGATACTTAAACCCGCTCTTAAGTGGAGATAAGGTCTTTCTTTCTAATATTTTACTTGATAATTACAGCTTTATGATCGACAGGTAGAAATGACATGTTTCACTCCAAATTCCTAGATTCATTCTGCAGTTCTTTGTCAAGTCCGAACCTGTGATGGCCTCGATGCGGTTTGGGCAAACCATACCCCATGGGCCAGATCCAGGCAGCTGCTGGTTTTGGGTGACTCACAAGTGTCCACAAAAGACTTACTGGAACACATCCATGCTCATTCATTCACATGTTTCCTGCGGCTTTCTTGCTATAATAGCAGAGCTAAAAATTTGCAACAGAGAATGTATGGCCCACAAAGCCTGAAATATTTACTATCTGGCCCTTCACAGGAAATATTTGCTAATCCCCAGTCTAGATGATGAGAGAATTGGTTTCTGGCTCCAACACTTGCTAGTGGGGTTGACACAGAGCTAGTCACTCAATCTCTTTGTGCCTCAATTGCCACATCTGTAAACTGGGTATATATCATAATGACCTCAGGGATGTATGAGAGAAAGGAAGCAATACTTGGAAAGTGCTCAGCAGTGTTTTGCATCTAGAAAGTGCTCCATTTAGTAGTTATTGGCATGCAAACAATGTGACAATTGGGATCTTAAGGAAAAAATAGTTGACTTTGGATAAACCTCTTGAAACTTTCAGTTCTCAGTATTCCTGGTTGCATCATGTCTATAAAAACAAAATCTGTGCCTTGAGGTTTTTTCCAGCTCATGTCCGTACGCATATCTTGCATGTATAAGGCGATGGAACAATGCCTTTAACCTCAAACAAGATGATATGTTCCCGAGCATCTGTGTTGTTGGCCAATATTACACCAACATAGTGTTTGACACCTGCTTCGGTAATGTCACAAAGTATGGCATGTGGCAGGGGACAAGAAGTATCACTTAAGGAGAAGTCAGGAGAGTCTAAGATTAAAAAAAAAAAGCAATTAAAATGCAGTTTTCAGATGAGCTCAAATGTAGTCTGTCTCCTACTCCTTATTGTGGGCTAGATCTGGTCTTTCTTAGTTGAGGGGATTAAGCATAGTTCTCATAAGCAAAAGTGCTACAACTTGGAAAAATCATATGCCTTACCTAATTTTAAACCACATTTTGTGGTTCCTGTGTTTCCATTTTTCAAAGCAGTAAATAACAGACAATTGCTATTTATAAAAACTTTTATTTGGTGCATCAACTACAAAAGAATTGACAAAAAGGAATTAAAGCTCCTGCCATTAGACAGCAGAACTCAAGAACAGGGCACCTTCACTCTTTCCTTACCCCTTTCCTCGAGGGTGGCACATGGGTCTCATGGTTTCACAGGGAGATGGTGTGGTGTTATGGTCATATTGACTGGGGAACCAGAAGACCTGAGCTCTGATGTTGGCTTTGTCATGTAAACTTGGACTACAGACTCAACCCTTCTAGGTCTTATATTCCTGTGATGGTTCATTTTATGTGTCAGCTCGGAAGGCTCTTTTGTAAGAGATTAACATTTAAACTGATGAACTTGGGCTAAAGCAGATGGACCTCCATAATGTGGGTGGGCCTCATCCAAACAGTTGAGTGCCTGAATAGAACAAAAAGGCTAGCCTTTCTAAGCAAAAGAAAATTCTACAGAAGGCTGCCTTTGGACTACATCTGCATAATTGTCTCTCCTGTGTATCCACACTGCATTTTTGGACATGTCAGCCTTCCTAACTGTGTGAGGCAATTCCTTCTAATAAAACTTTCTCCTTTTCTTTCTTTTTCGCTTTCTTTCCTCTTTCTTTCTTCCTCTCTTTTCCTTCCTTCCTTCCTTCCTCCCTCCCTCCCTTCTTTCCTCCCTTCCTTTTTCCTTCCTTCCTTCCTTCTTTCCTTCATTCTTTCCTTCCTTTCTCAGAGAGAGGTAGATATTGACTAATACAGCTCCATTCATAAAATAAGACTTTAGTACAGGCCCTGGTGACTATGATAAGAAGCTACTATGGACTTATGGACCCCTGGGTTGACTGTCATATATAAATACACTTCTCCCGAAACAGATGACTTCATTTTGCTCCTTGCACAAACTAGAGGCCTTCTCATGCTTTGTGTGATTGAGAGTAGAGGTGCTGAGGCTTGACTGCACATGTTCAAATCTAAGCTCTGCCCCTTGGTGGAATTGGCCATGGGGGAAAACAACTTAACTACTCTAAGCCTCATTTTCCCCATCTGTAAAGGGGAGATAATAAAATACCTACCTCATAGGGTTATTGTGAGTATTAATGAGTTAATATATGTAAAATGCTTAATAAGGTATCTGGCACTCAGAATAGATGTAGTTATACTGCAGTGATGAATATATCATTTATACTAAGATATTACTGGCTGGAAATTCTTAAGTAGTCAAGTAGAGCCTTAAGGAAGCAGAAAAAAAAAGAAAAAAAACAATGTGCCTAGTGGGGGAGAAATAATACTTGGAAAACAGAATTAATAAATTCCAACATTATTCATATTATGTATTTATATATACTTATGTATATATATATATTTAATTGATATTATGTAATATGTGGCCAACTTTACTCTGGTTCTTTGTTTAAGGCAAAAGACTTTTTCCAACAATGCTTTCTGCAGGAAATATCTCTGCCTTGCTTTAGCAGAGATAACATGGTACAGATCCTCCAATAGTTAGAGCCCTGAGCAGTGAGATCATCAGTATCCATGTGAATAGACACAGTTTAGCATCTTGGGCTTATATCAAGGAGCTTTTATATGGAAGCAATTACATCCTTGGTCGTGGTAGGAAATAGTTAAAAAGGCAAATATATCATTATTTACTAGCTCTTGGAAGTCATGCCTTTTGCATTTCATTCTGAACTTCTTGCTTAATGCCTTTCAAATCTCCCCTGCTATTTTTGGCTTCTCAGAAATAATTCCGCCAAGTCAGAAAATTGGCAGTTAAATAAGTTTCATTGGCCTTTAGATGATTTTATCTCTTAACTTGTATTTTTCCATTGCTCTCTTTTCTTCATGGACTTTCCATTGCCCATCATTTCACACATATAGCATGCAGCAATGATCTTGACACATGATATGCATTTGCTTATCAAGGGTTGATCCATTAGGTGGACTCCAGCCAGGGAAATGTGGGCCATGTCTTTCAATTTAAGGATGTTACATATTGATGTGCTATATGCTATTATAAATAACTTTGAAAACCCATGCATAGAGAAAATGCTTCTAAGGAACATTTAAATGGATTTTCTTTATTTTCAGCTGAATCCCTATTAAGAGTTTAAGTATATGTCAGGAAAACAGTCTGTGTCCTCAATAACTTTGTAATTTTAGAAGTTTCCATTTGATTTCACCAGGGTCTTATGATTGTCGCTAGCTCATGGAGAGAATATCCTGAGAAAATCAGCTGACTGTGCCTCTTGGGTAGCTCAAGTTCTCTGAACAGACGAATAAAACCATCCAATTATGCATTCAACCACTTTTTATAGAATGCCCACCTTGTGCTAGGTAAAATCTAAACAATGGGTACAATGCCAACCAAGCCCTCTTAGAATGAACATTCTAGTAGAGGGCATAGATACTCCCAAAGAAATTTTGTAAATAGACAGTGCAATTTCAGAGAGTGATAAACAGGCTAAAGGATCAGAGAAGGAGTGTTTGAGGGGCTATTTTAGATGGGTAGTTTGAAAAGTTTTATCTGAGGAGGCAGTTTTTGAAAAGAGACCTAAATGAACTAGAAGAACAAACCACGGGAAAGTATAGAGATAAAGGAATCTAAGCACAGAAAATAGTAATACACACTGGGTGCAGATTAACTTCTCATTTCCATTAAAAAACAAGGAGACCATTACAGCATAGCAAGGAGATGGCTGAGGAGAGGAGTTCATTAAGGTGGGTGAGGGTTAGGGTTTCAAGATCTTGCAGCTGAAGTAAGGGGCCTGGATCTTATACTTGAGGTGTGAGGGAGTGGAACTCAGCATATATTTTGGAGGAATATCTATGACTTTTTCATAGACTGAATTCAAGATGTAAAGAGAAAAATAAAGAGTCAAGGATGACTCCTAAATTTTTGTTCTTTGCAAGTGGGTAAATTTTGGTCTTATTAACTGAGAAGATGGGAAGCCGTATTAGCGGTATTCATACAGGGAAAAAGGAACCACTCTAGGTATTTTAAGCAGAAAGAGATTTAATATAGGGAATTGACTGCTTATAAAAACATTGGAAGAGCTAGGAAACACAAGGTAGGAGAGGTGTCTGGTGACATTCAGTTCTGTCATCACTGCTGGTCCAGTGAATGCAGATGTTGTTGCTTCCACTCAGAGATTAGGAAAGTACAGGAAATTGGGCTTGATGGCCACAACTGGGCCATAGCACTGAGAGGAGTTATCACAGTTATTGCAGTTATTGGACCACGCAGAGGTTACTGCAAAAACTCACGTGTGCCAAAGCTTTCATGTCTAATGTTGATGTATGAGGAAGCAGAATATATTCTATTTCTCTTCCACCTTCAGAAATTTCACACTTGGGTTCTTTATTAGCAGAACAGGGATGCAACCAGAAACTGAAAGGCAGATGAGCCCGGCAGGTAAAGTTCCTAGTCTTTCAGCTTTTTTGCTTTCCAAGAAGTACATGAAAGAGGGGGAGAAATAGAACCTTGTAAGCTAAAGGGGAGATAATGAAACATTTTTGGATTGTTTTGTTGTGAGTTTGGCCTGCATGTGCAAACACATCCAAGTTGGCAGTGTCGAGTAGGCAGCTGGATGTGCTACTCTAGAATTCAGGGGAAAGGTTGAGGATGGGAATGTAAATTGGGAAGCCCTCAACATATGGATGGTAATTAAAGGTATGCAACTGGAAAGTATTACCTGCTTAATAAGTGTAGCTGGAGGCGAGGTCCAGGAACAAAGCCCTATATGCTCTTAGGAAAACTGGGATGTTGGGGCAATTGAGAATTGATTATAGGATTAAGAGAACTGAAGTCAGGATCTGATTTAAGTTCAAAGGAACAGCTTAAGTATTGCAGTCAAGACTACTACATGAGTCCTCAGAGGTCAGGAAGAAGAGCAGGTACCAGCCAGTGAACTGAGATGGTGGGGAAACAATGCAGAGAGTATGGTCCTCTGAAAGTCAGGCAAAAGAAGAGAGAGTGATTATTGTGTCCAGCATGAAGAAGAAGTTTTAGTGAGGTGCAGTGTGAGAATTCAATAGACTTGGTGAGACGGAAGTTGTAGGTGACCATAACGAGAGTGAGTTTCTAAAATCCTGAATGAAGTAGTTTGGAGAAAGCATATGTAGTGAGAAACAAAAGAGTGGATTTACACAACTCTTCAAAGTAGTTGTGATGTCAGAGGAATAGAGCAGCAGTTGGAGATGACGTAGAGTCTAGGGAAGGAGTCTTTTTAAAGAAAGGCGATTTGAGGGCGCCTGGGTGGCTCAGTGGTTTAAGCCTCTGCCTTCGGCTCAGGTCATGATCTCAGGATCCTGGGATTGAGCCCCACATCGGGCTCTCTGCTCAGCGGGGAGCCTGCTTTCCCCTCTGTCTCTGCCTGCCTCTCTGCCTGCTTGTGATCTCTGTCTGTCAAATAAATAAATAAAATCTTAAAAAAAAAAAGAAAGGTGATTTGAAAGCATGTTTGCGTATTACTGAGGATGATGCATGATCTTGGAAGTCAACATGAGAGTGTAGTGCTCAAGACTAAAATTAATTGGTAGGTCATGTCCAACATGATAGGAATCTTTATTCTTATTTCAGGTTATTCTTGACATGGATTTTCTTTTAAGGAAGATACAGACTTCATTCCCAAAGAAAGTACTAGACTGTTGAAATATACACATATGCAAAAACTGAGGAGCAATTCCCAATAAAATGTAAACAAAGTCAATATTTTAGCTTATAAATTATTTCTGCAAGTTCTGAAGACAGTAGATAAAGAATGAATTGCAAAATTATGGTGGGGAAGAGAGAAGAACATTTTTTGAAATTTCCTTTCTATCTGATCTTAAAGAAAGTTAAAAAATGAATTTGTGGAGATTTGGAAGGTGAGCATTCTTCAGGGAGAGGGAAATATGACTTAATGAAAGTGATGCAGAACAAGGAACCAACAAAGCATGTTGGAAACATCAAAAGAATTGGGATCGCTGGAGCAGAAGGGCTTCCGTTGAGGGACCTGAGTGAGTTTCTTGGCTTTTACTGGTGGACAATAAAAATCCACTTAATGGGTAATAGACACTCTATCCTCAAAGGAGGGGTTCTAATCACATATTTTGCCTATATCAGGGATCCACAAATCATTTGATCTAAAAAAATGTTGTTTTTTCAGGCAAACCTTGGAGATCAAGGAAGTTCTTCTGGAATAATAAAACTGCCCATGCCAAAATCTAAAAACATTCGCCCAGCATGATCCATTCAGTTTGTGCTGTGTCAACCTCCCTTGGAACAATTTTTACTGCTGGTTCTTGTCTGCCTCCATATTTAGTGAACACACACTTAATTGCAAAGCTGTCATCAATAAAAATTCTTATGGCGCCTCATTGCATAAATATCTCTCATGCATGCTAGAAATTTTCAAAAGCTTAAAAATTTTGCATCTGATTTGCATTATCTTACTTAACAGAGAATTGACCATACTGCCTCCCAACATAGACTTCAAGAAATAACAGTATTTTTTGCAGCTATGTAGTAAGAATCTCTCTTCTGAGTTTCCAGTCCTACTCTATGCTCTCTGAAGAAAACTGGGGCATTGGGTTGGGGAGGTGGGGATGGGAAAGGCCTCTAGGATTGAGAAGATTGTAGTTGAAACTTGAGGAAAGCATAAAGGAATGGCTTATGTATTCCGGTCAGAGCTTTGTAGACAGTCACGGTAATGACCACATTCTCTGGTGAATCTTCACCCATATGGTACAGAACCTATTTCCTTTCATCTTGGAAACCCCCAACAGACTCATGCCCCTGATTCAGCAGACCATGTCACATGGACATATCACTCTGTGTGAGTTAGTAAATAATCAGTGACCTTAGAGAAAGAAATGTGTATAACACGTTGAAGGACTTAATACGAAGGTGATGCTTGCTTTTTCTCGTCTTTTAGTGAAGTACAAGCATGTCTCATTTCATTGTGCTTCTCTTTATTGTAGATATTGTGGGGGGTTTTTTGTGTGTTTTTTGTTGTTATTGTTTTTTTGTTTTTTGTTTGTTTTTACAAATTGAAGGATTGTATTAATCGTGTGTTGTACAAATCTATAGGTGCCATTTTTACAAAGCATTTGCTCACTTTGTGTCCCTGTGTCAAATTTAGTAATTCTTGTAATATTTCTAACTTTTTCATTTTTATTGTATTTGTTATGATGATCACTTATATTTGATGTTATTATCGAAATTCTTTTGGGGTGCTACAAACTCTGTCCATATAACACAGTGAACTTAATCAATAAATGTTGTGTTATGATTGCTCTCTGATTGCCATTCCCTCACCTCTCTCCCTCTCCTTGAGACACAACAATATTGAAATTACACCAGTTAGTAACCCTACAAGGGTCTCAAAGTGTTCAAATGAAAGGAAGGGTCACACGTCTCTCATTTTAAATCAAGAGCTAGAAATAATTGAGCTTATTGAAGAAAGCATCTCAGAAGCTGAGATAGGCTGAAAGCTAGGCCTCTTGCACCGAATAGATATCCAACTCATGAATGCAAAGGAAAAGCTCCCGAAGGAAATGAAAGTGCTACACTAGTGAACACACAAAGGATAAGAAAGCAAAACAGCCTAACTGCTGATACGGAGAAAGTTTTGGAGATCTGGATGGAATATCAAACCAGCCATAACATTCCCTTAATCCAGAGCTTAATCCAGAACAAGTCCCCAACTCTCTTCAATTTTATGAAGTCTGAGTGAGAGGAAGCTGTAGAAGAAAAGTCTAAAGCTTGCAGAGGTTGGTTCATGAGGTTAAAGGAAAACAGCTGTGTCCAAAGCATGAAAGTGTGAGGTGAAGCAGCAAGTGCCTGTGTTGAAGCTGCAAAGCTAATGATGTAGAAGATCTAGCTAAGATAGTTCATGAAGGTGGCTACACTGAACAACAGATTTCCAGTGTAGACAAAACAGCCTTCTGTGGGAAGTGTCACCTAGGAGTTTCATAGCTGGAGAGGAAAACTCAATGCTCGGCTTCAAAACTTCGATGCCAGGCTGACTCTCATTAGGGGTTAATGCAACTGCTGACATTAAGTTGAAGCCAAAGTACATTGGCCACTTTGAAAATCCTAGGGCCCTTTAAAACTTACACTAAATCTACTGTGCTTGGGCTCTATAAATGTTATAATAAAGCCTAGATGACAGCTCAGCTCTTTGCAACATGGTTTCCTGAACATTTTAAGCCCACTGTTGAGACCTACTATTCATTGGCAATGCACCTGGTCACCCAAGATCTCGGATGGAGATGAACAACAAGATGAGTGTTGTTTTCACATCACCTAACACAACATCACTTCTGCAGCCCATAGATCAAGGAGTCATTTTGACTTTCAAGTCTATTATTTAAGAAATACATTTTGTGGGGCGCCTGGGTGGCTCAGTGGGTTAAGCCGCTGCCTTCGGTTCAGGTCATGATCTCGGGGTCCTGGGATCGAGTCCCGCATCGGGCTCTCTGCTCAGCAGGGAGCCTGCTTCCCTCTCTCTCTGCCTGCCTCTCTGTCTACTTGTGATCTCTCTCTGTCAAATAAATAAATAAAATCTTTAAAAAAAAAAAAGAAATACATTTTGTAAGGCAATAGCTGCCATAGACAGTGATTCCTCTGATGGATCTGGGCAAAGCAGACTAAAAGACTTCCGGAAAGGATTCACCATTCCAGATGCCATTAAGAATATGCATGATTCTTGGGAAGAGGTCAAATATCAACATTCGCAGGAATTTGGAGGAAGATGATTCCCACACTCACGGATAAAGACTTTGAGGGGTTCAAGATTTCAATGGGGGAAGTCACTGAAAATGTGGTAGAAACAGCAAGGGAACTAGAATCAGCAGTGAAGCCTGAAAATGGGACTGAATTGCTGCAATCTCATGATAAAACTTGGCCACATGAGAAGTCGCTTCCTATGGATGAGCAAAAGAAGTGGTTTCCTGAGATGGAATCTACTGTTGGTGGAGATGCTGTGAAGTTTGTTGAAATGACAACAAAGGATTTAGAACGTTACACAAACTTAGTTGATTAAACAGCTGTAGGGTTTGAGACTATCAACTCCAATGTTCAAAAAGTCCTACTGTGGGTAAAATGCTATGAAACAGCATCACATGCTACAGAGAAATCATTCATGAAAGGAAGAGTCAACCTATGTGGCAACCTTTATTGTCTTATTGTAAGAAATGGCTATGTCCACTCCAACCTTTGGCAACTACCACCCTGATTAGTGAGCAGCTGTTAACATCAGGGCAGGACCCTCCACCAGCAAAAAGATTATGACTCATTGAAAGCTCAGATGATTGTTAGCATTTTTAGCAACAAAATAAATTTCAATTAAGGTGTGTACATTCTTTTTTTAGACACAATGCTATTATACACCTAATAGACTACAGTATGATGGAAATGTAACTTTTATATGCACTTGGAAATCATAAAATTCATTTGACTCATTTTGTTGCAATACTTACTTTGTTGGGGTTGTCAAACAGAACCCCGATACTATGGAGGTGTGTCCATGATGGACAATGACTCCTCCATGTTGTGGCTTTTGTGTTGTAAAAGAAACATAATTCTTTGGGGTTCTTGGAAGATAAGGTTTCCTGAAAGCTTATTTTTGTGGGGGGGGGGCAGGGGGCTGGCGATGCAGAGAACTATAAAAGCAAGCTCAGGGAACAGAAATAAAAATGCTTCAGGGGAGGTAGGAGAATCCCATACAGACAATGAACACACACACACACACACACACACACACACACACACACACACACATCTTCTTTAAAAGCATTAAAGCAAGTTAGAGTCTATAAATCTCCAGCACATAGGGCCCTACAAGGGTGATTTTGTTATCTTAAAGGGAAAGGCTGGTCCTCGGTAATGGATGCAGTTCCAATTCTTGTAGATATTCAGCTGCTGTGCGCTACTGATGTCTTACCAAACTTGAGGATCTTTTGGGGTTCTGTATGGGGAGCACTGGTTCCAAATGAACTCACACTGCTGCCTGTCCAGTTCTAGGGACGTTTTAAAGTTGTAAATTTATTCCATGTCCAGTGATTCAGAAAATACAGAATTTGAGTTTTGGTCCTAGCTAATGAATCTGCCGGTGTTGTGGTGGCTTTTTAAAAAATGTGTCATTGCTGTTGATAATTTGGCTTGTCCTTCATACAGTTCTCTTTGTGGTTTAGGACTGCATGTGGAATTTGGTTTGGCATTTGGTCAGTCACTGAGATCTCCTCCAGTCTGGAGTTCTTCATCTGGCTTGCACTGCACACCCTCATTCTGCATGTGGGATGAGCTTTGTCACCTTAAACAGTCAACAGCCACTGGGCTTTCAACAAATACAACTGAACAAAAGACAAATCTTTCATGTGCAGATTTTCCTGCTCTGACATACATAGCAGAAAACCCCTCTGACTGCCTTCTCAGAATTCAACCCTTGGTTGGCTCTGGCCTCCTTTGAAGAAAGGTGTGGCTTTCCAAATAGGTCTGTTAGTGTCAAGAAGCCAGCATCTTTCTAGAGACAATTGTGCCTAAAGCAAAGCTATGTCTTGTGCTATTGAAAGGAACAACAGCTCCATGGATGTGTGTGATTTCACTGCAGCTTCCTGAGGCAGAAGCCTGTATCCTGCGGCTGCTCTGGGACTTGAGAATGTGACACCTATGTGTTCTCAGCCTCTGTGACTTCCACCCATTTTGGAGCAGATAGGCTGAGCCAACTTCCCTTGACACCCTCCAAGGCAGAACCTAGCACAACGAGTACCAAGATGTCCTCAGCCTCAATATGCCTGTCTCATCAAAATACAGTGATGCTAGCTCACTTTCCCACATTCCCCCCTGAAACTAAATTTACTCAGGGAAGTAGATTTATGAACATTTTCAAACAAACCCCATTTAGCTTTGGACTTTATTCTTATTGTTTAAGGCTCTCACACGACTTATTCTCCAGTTTCTATATTATTGAACGAAATGTGTTGGTCCTCACCCCTTCTGTCAGGATGGGTTGAGTGAAGAGTCTTATCAGATTCCGATCTGTTCCAATTACAATTCAACAATTCCAGTCCAATAACCGTGGCCTCCAGCATCCGCAGGAGGGTAAGCATACGTTTCAATGTGAAATCAATTTCCCTGCAGATAGTCAAAGAGGTTACTGTAGGACACACTCATTGTGTGTTGCCAGCAGCGCAGGAAGGAAAATAGGGGGAAAAAAACTCTCTATGGGTGGATTTCTTTTTCTAGAAGAAGGGAAAAGTGCCCATGTCAAGTCAGCAGTTAAAGGTCTTATTTCAGGGGAAACTGAGTCTGAGGGTTCTCTACTCACAGGTTCTCTAGTGTGATCTGCAGCTCATTTCAGGAAGGGGTTGGGGAAAGGCATCAGGAGACTTACAAAGGGAAACACCCTGCACTGAGGCTTGACTTGGCCAAAAGTCACCTGCAGAGGCCCAGGTGGTATAGCTTCTCTCCCTTCCCACGATGTACTGATGGCAGCAGGCCCACCCCATCCCTTCCCTTCTGGCTGGTTCTAAAGTGTGTTGGCAAAAGGCATGAGTTTGGGAGTCAGGCCAACCTTGCTTCAAACCCTGGCTTTGCCAATTACCAGTAGACTGACTTTAGACCTCTTGCGGATTTGAAGGATTTAATAAGACATTTGGTAGGAAATGCTTAGCTCATAGTGTATCTACAGGACAGCGGCTTCTTCCACCTCTGATCTCAGTCCTCAGTCCCTGGTGGTCTCACAAGTAATTGGGGCACAACTGGAAAACCCAAATTTAAGGGACAGAGTAGATTGGATCTGCTTCTGAGACCATCTACCTCATGGGTGAGGGAAAATCCTCTAGGCCACTAGGGGGCACCAATTACATGGAAAAGAAAGGGTTGGAGGCTCAACCCTTTCCACAGCAATATATACATATTATTTAACCAATTTAGTTTCTTGGAGCAAAGTTTGGGAATGCTTGATGCAGAAAAGTGCCAAGTTGAGTATTTCTGCTGGGAAAGGTGATTACACTTACACATTATTTGAAGAAAGTTTTCTCAGATTGTTCTTGTGTGACTCACTAGTTATTGTAAATGTACAATTAAAAAAAAAGCCCCTTTTACTTGGCCCTTTTTTTTCTATATGTATGCTACAACTGAAAGAGACAGAATTCTTGGGGGGCCTGGGTGGCTCAGTGGGTTAAAGCCTCTGCCTTTGGCTCAGGTCATGATTCCCAGGGTCCTGGGATCAAGCCAAGCATTGGGCTCTCTGTTCAGCAGGGAGCCTGCTTCCCCACCCCACCATCCCCCACCCCCGCCTGCCTCGCTGCCTACTTGTGATCTCTGTCTGTCAAATAAACAAATAAATCTTTTTTTTTTTTTCCCCAAGAGACAGAAGTTTTAGTGTGTGGAAGAAAGAAAGATCTTTACCTTAAAATATTTCAGACTTTTTGAGCCAACCAAATTTACATGAGACCTTGCCATCTAAAGCCTTTTGTAACTAAATCCTGGGAAGCATGAGACGCAATGGGCGTCCTGAATCCACAGTAGGCAGGAAGGAAATGGAGAAGAGTGAAAACTATGGCAAACTCACTTGTTTAGCACAGGACACCCAATGTCTCTAGGGTATGAAAGCTATTTTGCAGAGGTGGAAGAATTGGTTTTGTCCATCCCTGGTGGGTAAAGGAGTCTGTAGGGCTTGTTGGGCATTGACCAAACCTCTCCAATATGGCCAAGCATCTTCTGCTTCAGAATTCTCCAGGCCGTCTGTCAAGACTCCAGGCTCTGGGCCCTAGTTCAAAGTTAATCAGACTCTCTTGATGCATAGAATATGCAACAAATCAATAGGTGGTTTTGCATTCCCTAAATTTAAGAACCACTTCTCGCAAAGATAATAATTCTATCTCCACTGACATTAAGAATATATTGAAAGATGTCTCCCTAAAACTTTGTCTGAAAAAGTCACCACCTTCTAGAAGAATCTTCGAAAGGTCTCATCTCACAGCAAAGCCCCGAATGATCAGAACTGTTTACCCTGAGACTCTTCATGCCCCTAGAATCCTACACCATGTCTGGCCCACTCTGCTAGAGCTGATTCCTTTGTGACCTTCCCATTTGTGTGCTAAAGGGCTCGGAACTGCATTTTCATTTTACACTTGCCCCTCCCAATTCCAGTGCCAGTGCTTGTAGGCTGACTGCATGGCAGGTGTGAAAAGCTAAGGCAGAAACCAGGCATATCTGGATCCAGTTCTGTTTCATGACTGTGTTATCTTGGACAAATGCTAATATCCTCTCAGCTTGAGTTCTTCCATCTACAAAACAGAATTATTAAACCTTCCGGGTGAGATTGTTCTAGAGACCAAGTGAATTCATCTAGCATATGCACCTGGCCTTGGTCCTGGCAGCAGCTCAGTCGACACAAATAACTTGCACCAAAATTAATGCGAGTAAATTGCACCTAGTTCTTGAAATATACGGTATATTTAATTGAACAAAAGAGAAAGTATGTTTCTTGAGTGACTCTTACATGTGCTACCCAAAAGTCCATGTTTACAAACATATCTTTGCTCAGTACTAATTCTGAGGAAGCCAATTAAGTAAGATTTTGAAAGACGAATCAAAGTCAACTTATGCTAGCTAAGCATTTCTATTGAGAAAATGGATCCCCTTTTATAAGTGTCTGGAGGCTCAGAGCCTGGCCCTGTCTCCTAACATCCGAGAGCAATGTGTCTTGGATAAGTGAGCAGGAGAGCAGATGGACCCCTTGAGAACAGAGGCATTTCTGGCACTTTGTCTTAACCTGTATGTGTTCTTCTATTTTATTTTATTTTATTTTATTTTTTAAGTAGGCTCCATGCCTAATGTGGGGCTTGAGCTTATGACCCTAAGATCAAGAATTGTATGTTCTTCCAACTGAGCCAGCCAGCTACTCTTGTATGTGTTATTCTAACAGCAAAAAGGGTTAGGAGACAGAGCCCTTTGCTGGCTTACCTACTCCCTAGTGATCTTGACAAGTTACTGAAACACCTGAACTTCAGTTTCTTCCTTTGAAAAACAGGATAAATAAAATCTTAAAAACAACACCACCAACAAAAAAAAAAAAACCCTCTGTCTGTCAAATAAATAAAATCTTTAAAAAAAGAAAAAAGAAAAACAGGAAGTATAGGGGTCATAAAGCATCGTTTGTGGGATGGGATGGAAGTCTAAATAAGCTTATAATAGGTGAAAACTTTTTGTACACTCTAAAGTGGTATATGAATGCAAGACACCTTAACACATTGTTGTTCAGCCAGTGATCCCCAAAGGTGACCAGGGAATCCCAGTTCCTCAGGGGTACTGAGGGGTTCTTTAGTATCTCTTTGAACCTCAGGACTTATCAGAGCCCTTAATGTGCTAATAAATGTTGGAATTGCAAGAGGAGAACACAGTGTGCAGCATTTCCCAAACACAGCTGTCCAGAAGCATTTCCCATAGAACCTCTTGAAGGACCCTAGTGTTTTGGAGGGTGTGCCTGGCGACATACTGGGTGCTTGTGTAGACCTAAACTCACTTACTGGACACAGGGCTCAGGCTCACCCTTCTGCTGTGGCCTCTCTACCCCGTCACACACATGGGGCTCCCCAGTTGAGCAGCAGGGAGAAGATCTGAAGAGGTTGGCCATCTGGTTCATATTCGGCTTTCCACGGAATGGCCGTCCTCCTTTGGGCTTCTCTACATAGTTCTCTCCAGATTTAATGAATCTGAAAGCAAAGTAATTGACCTCAGATTGAGCGCTGTAGCTGTTTTTCTTCCTTATATTCTTTCTTCTTCTTTGCCTTCATCTCCTCCCTCCTCCTCTTCCTCCCTTTTTTTCTTCTCTCTCCTCCTTCTTCCCCTCTGCCTCTCCCTCCCCCCAACTTTTTACTTAACAATTTGAAGATCTATCTTTTTAGTACGATGCCATTGCTCAACTGGGCCACAGTTTACAAACTATAAATGAAACACACACCTCAAGCTGGAAATATTGCTCTTCAGCTTTGTTAAAGTAGATTCGTTTCCAAGCACAAGGGGGTTATTAGCCAGTTAGCTAACATGAGTCAATTTTGATTTCTTTCTGTGCTGGGTTTAGGGACCAGTTCACACTGGTAATCATGACACAGCGGCACCTGCTGAAGCTGGGGGCTGCTAATTTGAGGGGCTTTCATGACATGGAACTCCTCTCGACCTGGGAATGCCTGATGCCAAAACCTGGGGTTTAGGAGACTAAGAAACTCATCAAAGATCCCACAGTTAAGGAAGTAAGTTCAGGAAACACAGTTAAGGAAACACTGCCTCTACAGGCAGTGTTTGAACAAAGGTTTGCAGAGTGTAAAGCTGCCCTGCAAATCGAAAGCATGGGAGGCAACATCTTGTGACCCCACAGCCATCTCTAGTGCCCCCACTCTCCACCTTGTCCACCCGCCCCTTCTGTCTTTGCTAAGCTATATCTCCTTTCCCTTATCTCTTGTCCCTTTCTACTCCCGGAGAACCATCTCTCCCAGTCCCAAATCCTGCCATCCCTTGGTGACTGAGAAAACCTGAAAGCGCCTCTTGCTCAGCCCAAAGGAAGGAAATGACACGAATAAAAACCCTTACTGTGTGAGATGAGATGGTTTTGGAGCTGCCGCATGAGCACCCGGCACCCTGGGTAGAGAGGGAAGAAACCCTGAACCACAGGCGACATTGAGTTTCAGTTTTGCATTTCAGAAATATTTTTCCTGAGAGACAATGGCCTGATTTCATTTCATCAGACCCAATTCCTCCCGATGGGGTATCGATACTTAATGACATCAAACCCCGGAGATTTTGCCAAGGACCCCTTGAGAGTGAGACAAACTGCCCCATGCTACACCCATGGGCTCTCCTTTGGGGGAGCACTATAGGGGAGGCTTCCAGTCCTGAGAAGTGCCAGGGACACCTGTGATGCTGGCCTTACTATGGGTGCATGGGCACGTCTGTACTCAACATCGAGGCACTTGGGAACAAGTTTGGTTACAGAGGACCCCATTTTTTTTTCGACAATAGACAAAAGACAACAGGTAGACACATAGATGGAAAGGGAGCATGCAGATTTCAAAGGCCTGAGAAGAACAGGTGTGTTCACCCTGACTCACCTGCCTCACCCTGACTCACTGCCAGCAGCTGGAGGGCCTGCCCTACCTTGCAGTCCTCTCTTTCCGTAGGCTCCAGCACACTTATCCTGAGCTAAAGGTGACATGTGGCCTGTCCTTGATAATGTGACAGGGACAAAGTGCAGCTGCCACCAGCATAGGGACAGTCCTCAGGAGCCACCTGGGTCCTGGCGCCAGAACCAGGCAGACTGCTCGCCCATGGGCTTTCTGGTTTCTATCCCTCCCGGGCCATCTGTTTCTCACCTGCCTGATAGCTGCAGCCTGCTTTCCATCTGGTCATCTTTCCAAAAACATGGGAAGTCAAGTATGACAAATGGTGATAAATGGAAAGAAAGGAGCCACAAAAGTTTCAAAGTTGATCACCAGCAGATTTGCCAACAATTATAAATTTTGCATACTTTTAATTAATTTTCATCTACATGCCAAAGCGATCGATTGTATTAAAGACCAGCATGCTTTATGTTCTACTTGCCAAGTCAGTCAGAGGCCAGACGGTGACATTGACCTTTGATGAGCTCCTCATTCTTCCTAGGAACTGTATATTCTAGGAAAAGTCAAGCCTCTTACCTTTAATGTGGGAACTTGGGTATTTTTTTTAAATCACACACATACACACACAGCCTGTGATATCTGGTTTAGTCTCATCTAATGATAATAATGAGGATGGTAATTTTGTACCCAATGAGAAGTAAAACCTCTGTGTAGGAAGGCAATCCTTTGCACTTCTGTCACTCAGCCTCCCCAGAGGAAAGGCACGCATAGAGTCCTCTCTCCTCTTTAGGATCTGATGCAAGTGGCACCAGCACCGAGGCAGCCTCTGAACATCCCATGGAAGCCTGGTTTCTGTGGGTTCCCAGCCGCCTCGCAGCTTGGGGATACTTGCCTTGTCACTCAGGATCCACCAAATGCTGGCTTTTCCCTTGCTAAGTCACAAGGCCTCGACAGTTAGAAAAGGAGAGCTGTGACCTTGACGTGGAACCCACATTCTTACCTTATCAGATTTCTCCAATTTTCCAGTGGAAATGAAGCTGTGAAGCCATCCCAAGTATGGTCATGGCCAAGTCTGGTTCCTTTCAGGGTCTGACTCTGCTAACAGTTATCAGGGGAGGGCGGTGGAGGAGGGTCTGGGTAAAGACAGACCCTGCAATGAATGCCATGCCAGTAATTATAAAAAATGATCAAAAGACTCAACATGAATGGAATCAGCTATTTGCCAAGCACTGTGCCTCTGTTGTCTGTTAGGCACTCTCCTGTTATTGAAATACTCGTGTTTTCATAAATCCTATTCTAATTCAAGGAAGATGTCATTTCAAATGAACTCCATCAGATTGCCAGCACGAGGGGTTTCTGGCTAAGAATCAAAGTACATGCCCGGATCTTCTTGTTCCCATGTTCCTTATTCTTGGTTGTTTATGGATACAGAGCACACTTAACTTTGCTCTCCGTTCTGTTTCTTTGGGGATTTAGAATAACAAGAGCTAGTTCTCACTCTGTGCCAGGATCTGCAGCACATGCTTTATACATCTTAACTCACCGAACACAGAAAGCAAGGTCATGGTGTTGGAGCTGCTATCATCAGCCCCATTTTACAGATGTGGACATCGAAGCACAGAATGGGTTCATTTGCCCAGGGTAGCAAGCTGTCCTAGAGGGCATCCAGATTTGAAGGAGAGTCAGCTATCGCTGGGATCTGTGCTTCTCAATGTGTTGTTGCTACGCTCTCCCTGAGAAGGAAGAGCGGGGGTGGGGGGAGGGGTTCTAACGGGTCACCATTTTGTATTTGACAAGGGACATTTGGCCTGTTTAGAGGACTTTTTGTCTGTCACAGCTGGAGGCTCACTACTGGCATTGAAGGCGTGGAGGTTAAAAATGCTGATAACTCCTTATAAGGCATGGGATGCCCCCACCACAGAGTCATCTGCCCCGAAATGTCAGTAATGTTGATGTTGAAAGCCCTAGTAAAGAGAAATCACAGGACACACACACATCACAGACACATAAATAAGGTATCTGTCTATTACCTGTCTGTCTATCTGTCTGTCTTTCAACCATCTATGACCTCCCTCTGCTTTTAGAAGACAACTAGAAATCCTAGTCTTTTCAAAGGGCTTCTAGAGTATTCATTGAGCACTGGGTGTCATACACAACTGATGAATCATTTGAACATTGCATCAAGAGCTAATGATGTGCTATGTGTTAGCTAATTGAATTTATATTAAAACTAATAAAAATAAAGTATTCCTTATTTTGAAAGCCTTGGAAAATAATTTTTTTCAAAGACAGAAAAGTAAATGACGAGTTATCATTCCTTGAAAATGCAGTGTGTTTGTGTGTGCATGCATGTGTGTGTGTGTGATTGGCTCCCATTTCCATTCCATTACTTTCCCTCGACTATGGAAAATCCAGGTCTTTCCCTGAGACCTTGCAGCTGTGGCTTTGTCCCCACTCAGCCTTTGAGAAAAGAACCGGGCTGGGGTAGATCATGTGGGATGTGTCATGTCCTCGGTCATTCTAACTACATCCAACAGACCTTACCAGCCTGTTAATGACATTGCATATCATACCAATACACGTTACATATTATTATGCTTTCCTTATTGCATTAACATGTTACACATTCCATTACTGACTTATTATACATTACATTAACATGCATTGCATATTACATTAACACAATATTACATTACACACAGTGCACATTCTGTTAGTACACATGACATCTTACACTAACACAATATGTATAATGTTATTAATGCATTTCATATTATATTAATAGCACATTGCCCGTTACATTAATACCCATTACATAACTCAGTAATACACTCTGTGTTATACTAACACCCTCTACATTATGTGACTAGCATGTTACATTACACTTATATACATATATTATGTTAATAACTCATCACAGGATCACAAGACTCATTACGTGGATAATATATCACATTAGCACACATTACATATTACACTAGTGACACTATATATTATATGATTATCACATTACATGTCACACTCATCCTAGAGGAAATCTCATCCTTTTCAGAGCCTGCTGTTTCAATATTCCTGGTGCTTGTCACCTCCGGTGCTGCTTGTCACCTGCAGCTAAACAAAACTGGTTGCACAAATTGCTGACAGTTCCCTACAGGGTAGCTCCTACCCCTGCCCACACAGGCCCCTGAGCCGTCCGGGACTGGTGGTGTGGTCTCCCCAGATGTTCCTTTGTGCTATGCACCCAGTGAGACCCTAGTCCTCTGAATCACTCCCCTCAGCTGGTTCACCGGAGGCCACATACCTAGCCAGGGAAGCAGGTGAAAGGGTCAGTTCCTGCCCCCGTGCAGGGCCCACCCAGCCATCCCTCAGTGCTCTCACTACCTATCAGGTACCAGGCCCTTAACTAGGTAGGGAGAGTGTGTGATGTAGAAGACAGGGTCCCTATCCCTCATAGGGCTTTGGTCTGGCTAGGTAGAGGTAAGACTGCAACCAAAATACCCACTAATTACTAACAACTGAAGACAGTGTTGCATTATATCTAGCTGGGGAAAAACACCCACTTGTTTCCACTTCTTTGGGCTCTGCACTGGCTTTGGGGAAGCTTGCCTTCCCCGCTCCTCCCTCTTGGACCATTCTGTCTCAGACTTTGCCTTTGCTGTGTCTGTCTCTCCTGCAGCATGTGTTTGTGGACATTGCCCACATCCCTCAGATCAGGTACAGTGAATCTGAAAGGCGAAAGGTGCTTAAAGCTTTTAATTCCATGGAGCCTCATCAGCCCGATGAAAATGCTTAATGAAAGTGGGCATTTGAGAGGAGACGCCTGTTTTTTTTTTTTTTTTAATTTTTTTATTTTTTTTCAGCATAACAGTATTCATTATTTTTGCACCACACCCAGTGCTCCATGCAATCCGTGCCCTCTACAATACCCACCACCTGGTGCCCCCAACCTCCCACCCCCCACCCCTTCAAAATTCTCAGATCGTTTTTCAGAGTCCATAGTCGGAGACGCCTGTTTTATGTGCATGCAATTTGATGGCCCATGTGGGTAGAAACCACTCTACTGCCCATTTAAGCTCCTCTGTTGCTGGGCAGACAGCTGGCTGCTTCTGGAGCTGATTTATGCTACTCCCATGTAGAGACCCCCCACAGTTCCACCAAAATCTCAAAGGCTGAGAGCCCATTTCCAGCCATGCAAGGATACTAGTGGCACAATGATATTAACACAGGTTTCACAGTAAATACACTAAGGTATCTGCAGCTATCAGATACCAGGCACGATCTGAGCTCTCAGATCTGCAAGCATGATCTATGTACCTCACCCTTAGCCCTCCCCAAACACTGCAGAGATCTATCAGGATTCCCCCTTCACCACATCTGCCTGGAGGCAGAGATTCCATTCTTCCCTTTATCTCATGGAATGTTGGTCATCATATTCTTTTAAAAAATATTTAATTGATTTATTTATTTGAGAGAGAAAAAGTGAGAGAGAGAGAGAGAGACCACAAACAGGGGGAGTGGGAGCAGAAGGAGAAGCAGGTTCCCCACTGAGCAGGGAGCCCCATGGGGGGCTTGATCTAGGACCCTGGGATCATGGCTTGAGCTGAAGGCAGAGGCTTAACTGACTAAGCCACTCAGGTGCCCCTTGGTTCATCATATTCTGAGTAACACCTAGTGCCCAGTCCTGCCTGCCATCCTTCCCTCATGGTGATGCCAGTCTGGGGAAGACCCACTGTACCTACTTTGTGTGGGCCCATCTCTGGTTATACCAGTGGACTAATGCTGGGTGGGGAAAGGAGGGTAGGGGGGGTCAGGTGCTGTTCCACAGTCAGGCTTACTTGGGGCTCTCTGGGCAGAGACTGGTTCCACCATCTTATTCAGGTGGGGACCTTCAGAGTTCAGGACATCCCACCCATGGTCACACCTGACACCCCCAAAATCCATACTCCAAGATGTTTGAATATGCATCCCACCTGCAGAATTTCAGGAGATTCTAAGTGTATGAAGCATCATAAAACATCTTCCAAACTGGTACACTTTTGAGAGTAAAGGGTTGTTATTAATAACAGACCGACAGGTGGAAACTGGACATAACTCACCTTCCCTTTTGGACAAACTCTTGTCACCTCCCACCAGCAGAGGAGGCTATGAGACCACAAGACATAGAAGAAAGGGGGATGGCACTAAGTATTTGGAAGAGGTGTGTATTGCAACCTGGTTTTATGTGGTTGGGAGAGCAGAACCTGGCAGTCTCTAGTCCTGGCAGCACCCACCCTGCAGAATGAACTGAGTGGGAAAAAAGTTCGGCTTTCTTCCCACTGCCCATAGCATCCTCTGCAATTGTCATGGTTCCACTTCTCTTCTCACAAAAAGGGAGCGGGACTGATGGCTGGTTACCATCAACCTGCCATTTCTGTGCGGTCCTGAGTTTAATTGGCACGTGAGTGGAGGGCCCTGCATGCACCACTCCAGGCTGGCCAGTCCTTGGAGAGGGCCTCATCTCCCCAGGGCTAAGTGGGGCTTTGCATATCACTATCTCCACACTCCTTCTAGAACCTTCTCCAGCACCAACGTACCCCCAAATAAAACAAGAGCATTAACCTATACCCAAGAGAAATAACAGGAAGAAGCAGAAACATAAGTAAAGAAAGTGACGTGCTGTCTATTGGGAACTATGCAAGTCGTGAAGGAAAATCTCATCCAAAATGCTGTTGCTAGAGGGTTCCCTTTTCCCCACATCCTGACCAATACCTGTTGTTTCTTGTGTTGTTAATTTTAGCCATTCTGTTAGGTGTGGGCTGGTATCTCATCATGGTTTTGATTTGTATTTCCTTGGTGATGAGTGATGTTGAGCATCTTTTCCTGTGTCCATCTGGATGTCTTCTTTGGAAAATGGTCTACTCATGTCTTCTTCTCATTTCTTAACTGGGTTGTTTTTTGAGGTGTTGAGTTTGGAAAGTTCTTCATAGATTTGGATGTTAGTTCTTGATCAGACATATCAATTGCAATGATCTTCTCCCAGTCTGTAGGCTGCCTTTTAGTTTTGTTGATTGTTTCCTTCACTGTGCAGCAGCTTTTTATCCTGATGAAGTCTGGTGGACCAGAGTCCAGTGAATTGAATTTCTGGCAAAACTCAGTCTAATCAAAGACCTCTGCATTTCACCCTTGCTGATGAAAACCCTTATAGGTGCAGGCTGCTTAGAAAGCCCAGCAAAGGGGATGTATCACACAGTGTCTGCTGGTTCTGAATGAGGCACTGTCAACAGGATCAGCATTTGGGGCCAAAATTTTTATGACATAATATAGGCAGCAGTGGAAAAGGATCATTGACACACAGGGTGTTACATTTGGGGGTGGAAGGAACAGACTTTGGCGCAGCATTAACTAGAGGTCAGACTCTGTTCTAAGCACCTCATAAATATTTCTTTCCTTCATTCCCTCAGTGACCCTATGTACATGCGCTATATGTATATGCACTAGCATTATCTCCAATCGACAGACAAGGAAACAGACACACAGAAAGGTTAAGCAACATGTTCAAGGACACACAGCTGATGAAGAATCATGCAAGCCACTAGATCACACCCAAGGTCACAGAGTTAGGAGATTTGTCTCTACCCAGAGATGTGCATACATGCAAACATTCAGGATCTGTGCTTTCACTGTCCTAAACCTCCCCACATTCTTCCTGCCAAATGTTAAATATTACCTATACCTTTTCTTTTTTCCCTGGAACTTGCCTCACACATATGTATAGAATAGGGTTGTTTGTAAGGCATGTTGGATTCAAGCTTAGGCCTCCTGCATTGACTCATCTCTGTCATAACCTAGAAGCGCATTTTCTTTCCTTTATAGAACCCCTTCTATCAGTTCATTTGGCCAATCTGTACCTTTTTCTCTTGAAAGTACAAATATATGACATTTATTCAAGATTTAACAAGAGACAGGAAATGCAGTCTTGAAAAAGATGAGAATCAGCTCAACTTCTGGGATGTTGCTTCCTTCGCACATGGCCTTAGAAGTCAACAGACCCAGGCGTGAATGTAGCACTGGTCCCATGCTCAGCCTTGTCTGTGTCCTGCCTGGAGCTTTGGCAGGCTGGGCTCTAGATCTAGGATCTTGAGCTTTCTACTGGGTGGTACCCTAGTATTTGCACCTCCTTGGAGAAGGGGCATGAGGAGGGGCAAAAGCATCCACAGCTCTGGAACTCAGCTTCCCTGTGTCCTCCCACACAGGATGCACTCTGCCTCAGTGGGAGTAACACAGTGCTGGGCAGGCTCATGGGTTTAGTTTAGCCCAAGGTTTCTCAACCTTGGCATTATTGACATTTTGGACTAGAGAATTCTTTGTTTCTAGGGTCTTTTAATGAGCTGTAGGATGTTAGCAGCCCCCTGACTTCCACCACTAATGCCAGGAGCACCTCCCTAGGTGTGACACTCCAAAATGTCTCCAGTCATTGCCAAATGTCCCCTTAGGGACAAAATTATCTCCTGATAAGAACCACTGTTTCAGTCTAATTACTCCAGAAAAAATAAAAATTTCTAAAATTGAACTCAACCTTCCTGAAACTCTGGATTAGACCCAGCATTGACCTCATCTCCCCCAATTATTTAAGACCAGTCATGAAATGGCCTCTCAGATTGGCGCAAAGATGGGGAGGGAGGGGGACAATGTCATTCAGACATGCCCAGGAGGTGAACCCAGCTTTTCTTTACCTCACTTAGTGGTCTTTGTAGGAGGTTTCAGAAATAGCTTACAGTAGCATTCCACACTTTGAATGCAACAGTCACAGCGAGGCCCTGGAATCCTGGAAGCAAAGCTGAGAAAGAGCAAAACCTACATCTCCTGCACATCGAATGTGGACACGGACTGCCAATGACCCCCATTCCTCCTGTTACCACCTTTAGAATATTCTTAGCATCAGTAACGCTAAGTGACTGGCCATCAAATATCCCAGAGTTTGGACTATTTAGGGCATCTGAGAATGCATGTCTGGGAAGCCCACAGAGTGGGAGAAGAGATGCCTTGCTCAGACCACGTCATTCATGTGCCACTCAATGTCTGTCTCATGAAGTCCACCCTTCATACCTATCTTAGTCAGCTCAGGCTGCTATAGCAGAATATTATAGCTGGGGCAGGGTGGGGGGGGGTTAAGCAACAAACACTGATTTCTCATAGTTCTGGAGACTGGAAATGCAAGATTAAGATGCCAGCAGATCCACTGTCTGGTGAGTGTCTGCTTCTTGGTCTGTACTTTCATACAGCAGAGAGGGATCTCTTGATCTAATACAGACCCAAAGGCCCTGCCTCCTGATGCTATCACACTGAGGGGCTTAGGCTTCAACATATGAATTTGACAAGGCACCAACATTCAGTTCATAGCAACATCCAACTCTCTTAAGGGAGAGCATTAAATCTGCAGCTTAGATATCAATGTTCAGATGACATTGGGTAAACTTTCCCGAGGGCTGTCACCAGTCCTCTGGGATATTTGCATTTTTTGGTGGTCCTAAGGCTAGATCCAAACATGGATCATGGAATTTAGGTGACCTTTCAAAGGGAATGGCTATTCTGTCTGCTGGGAGACTATATATTACTTCGTACTCATTTTCAGTAGAAAAATTCATTTCATATGCAGAATACATCCCAAATGGAAAGGAGAAAATGTTTCTGAGTTCCTTTTAAATTTTGCCTCCAAAGGAGTAGTTTCCTTCTGTAGTAGGCAGAATTCTAAAATGACCCACAATGATGACATCCTTGAGTTTGAGTGTAAACCTGTGGATATAAGGGAATATCACTTCAGTAACTATCTGACAATACATGTCAGAAAGGATCTTTGCAGATGTAATTAAGGTCCCTAAACCATTGAGGTAATGAAAAAGCTATTCTCTTGGGTAAGCTTTGCCTAAGCATGTGAGTTCTTAAGGTCATAAGGTCTGAGAAAGAAGTCAAAGAGAAAAGTGCTCTTGCTGGCCTGGAAGAAGAAAGCAGGCATGTTTGAGCTGCCTGTCCTATCAAGAGGTCCATGTAGCTAGGACCTAAGGGTGGCTTGTGGATGCTGAGAGCAACCTTAGGCCAACAACCAGCAAGAAAATGGGGCCTCAGTCCTACAAGGCCAGGAATTAAATTTTGTGAAGGACTAAGGAATTTGGAAAAGGACTCCAGGTCTCAGATGAGATCACAGCCCTGCCTGAGTTTAGCCTAATGGGACTCTGAGTAGAGGACCTATACTCCTAACCACACTGCTGCACCTGTACTCCTAAGCATGACCATGTGAAATGATGACTCTTGCTGTTTTAAGTGACAGAGTCTATGGTCATTTGTTATGTAATAATAGAAAACGAATACACTTTCATTTTATTTTGTTGCTAAAGTATGTATTATATGTTCTTATTTTATGTATTCTTAATGTTCTGGCATGTAGTACCTTGTTGATTGAGAAAATACTGCCCCTCCCAAGGCTAGGTAATTCTTACAGATAACATAGAGTTTGCCTGGGAGTGTGCCTTAGTATGCAAACTAACCAATCTGGAACAGAGCCCATACTCCAAACACCTGCTTTATCTGACTTTTTTTTCTTAAAGCCCTTTAAAAAATTATTTATTTATTTTTATTTTTTTCAATGTCTCAGAATTCATTGTTGATGCACCACACCCAGTGCTCCATGTAATATGTGCCCTCCATAATACCCACCACCAGGCTCACCCAACCCCCCACCTCCCTCTCCTCCAAAACCCTCAGTTTTTTTCTCAGAATCTACAGTCTCTCATGGTTCGTCTCCCCCTCCGATTTCCCCCAGCTCCCTTCTCCTTTCCATCTCCCCATGTCCTCCGTGTTATTCCTTATGCGCCACAAATAAGCGAAACCATATGATAATTGACTTTCTCTGCTTGACTTATTTCACTCAGCATAATCTCTTCTGGTCCTGTCCGTGTTGATACAGAAGTTGGGTATTCATCCTTTCTGATGGAGGCATAATACTCCATAGTATATTGGACCATATCTTCTTTATCCATTCGTTGGTTGAAGGCCATCTTGGTTCTTTCCACAGTTTGGTGACTGTGACTTTGACATTGAACAGACACTTCTCCAAAGAAGACATACAAATGGCTAACAGATACATGAAAAAATGTTTATAATCATTAACCATCAGGGAATGCAAATCAAAACGACATTGAAATACCACCTTATACCAGGTAGAATGGCCAAAATTAACAAGACAGGAAATGACAAGTGTTGGAGTAGATGTAGAGAGGATGGTTTCCCACTATTGATGGGAATACAAGTTGGTGCAGCCACTTTGGAAAACAGTGTGGAGATTACTTAAGAAATTAAAAATAGAGCTACCCTATGATCCAGCAATTGCACTACTGGGTATTTACCCCAAAGATACAGATGCAGTGAAAAGAAGGACTGTATGTACCCCAATGTTCACAGCGGCAATGGCCACAATCACCAAACTATGGAAAGAGCTAAGATGCCCTTCAACAGATGGATGGATAAAGAATATATGGTCCATTTACAATGGAATAGTATGCCTCCATCAGAAAAGATGAATACCCAACTTTTGTATCAACATGGATGGGACTGGAAAAGATTATGCTGAGTGACTTTTACATTTCAGAAGGAAATATTCCTCTACTGTAATCATCCCAGGGCCAGAGACCAGACAATTAGAGATAGTCCTTATACCCCATAGTCCAATGAAGTTATCCAAACTAGCCACTCCTAAATCTGCTTAGTCTGTTTACCTTGACAACACAAAGTCTTCTGCCCATGTTTTCCTCTAATTCTTTCTTCTTTCAGGCCCCAGAGCTTCCCCATGTGACTCTGCATGGCATGGCATGCCCTCCCTTCTTGGGAATAATAAATAACAAGCTATGTTTGCAAAAGCTGTCATTTCCTGATGTTTTGGCCTCTGAATAATAATAAAACCCACCTTTTAAAACAAAATGGTGAAAATCTCATGTCTACACAAAATCCTGCACAGAAATGTTTGTAGCAGTTTTATTCATAGTTGCCCAAACTTGGAATCAACCAAGATGCCTTTTGGTAGGTGAGTAGATAAATTGGATATTACTCAGCACTTAGAAGAAATGAGCTGTCAAGCTATGAAAAGACATGGAGGAACCTTACATGCATATCACTAAGTGTAGAAAACCAATCAGGAAAGGCTACATCATGTATTTTTCCAACCACATGACATTATGGAAAGACAAAACTGTGGAGACCAGAAAAAGATTAGTGGTTTCCAGGGGCCATGGTGAGAGAAAGGTTAAATAGGTGGTGGGCAGAGGACTTTCAGGACAGTGAAACTACTCTGTATGATACTAGAATGATGGATACATGTCATTATACATTTTGCCAAAACTCATAGAACATACAACACCAAAAGTACACTCTAATGTAAACTGAAGATTTTGGGTGGTAATGATGTCTCCGTAGATTCATGAAGTGGAATAAGTGTATTGTTCTGGTGGGGGAGGTTGATAATGGGAAACATTATGTATACATTTTGGTAGGGGTATTGAGAAATCTCTGCACCTTTCCCTCAAACTTGTTGTGAACCTTAAAGTACTCTAAAAGTAGTAACAGTGGGGGGAGAAAAGATGGCAAGTGAGTAAGGGACCCTATTTCAACTGGTCCTCTGAATTGAGCTGGATATCTACAAGACCATTCTGAACACCTATGAAATCAGTCTGTGATGTAAGAAGATATATCTGGATCTCTACAAACAGACTATCTCAGGCAGTTGGCCTGGAGGTATGAAGCGGGGAGCCGGGATTCTGCAGGCAGTTATCAAAAAATAAACAGAAGAGAGAGGGAGCCTCTGGGATCCTGTGCTGCCAGAGCACAAAAACCTCCTGCACCGGGGAACTGGCAGACTGGTAGTGGCAGGGAAAGGACTCTAGGACAACCCCCCAGACTGAAACCTGGAGCTGCAGCATGAGAACTGGGGGTGGCTGGCAGTTTTAGAAGCACAAAGGGCAGAGATGTGACAGGACCTGGAAGCAAGGGCTGGGAGTGCTGCTGTGGAGTGCACAACCCAGGATGCTGCGGTTTTTAGCAGAACAGACAGAAATGGAGACACTGTGGCCTGGAAAGCTCACTGAAGAACAGACTGTGATCTCTCCATTCTGAGACAGAGGTTTGGGTATGGTCACTTTTTTAAAAAAAAATTATTTATTTATTTCACAGACAGAGATCACAAGTAGGCAGAGAGGCAGACAGAGAGAGAGGGGGAAGCAGGCTCCCTCCCAAGCAAAGAGCCCGATTTGGGGCTCAATCCCAGGACCCTGGGATCATGACCTGAGCTGAAAGCAGAGGCTTTAACCCACTGAGCCACCCAGGCACCCCTGGATATGGTCACTTTTACTCTGACTCTCAGAAGAGATGCAGAAAGCCACCAGGGAAAGCTGCCAGAAAACAAAAGCCCCCAAACAAGGTTTTCACTGAGCCCATTCCCCCCTCCCACAGGGGGAGCAGGACAACTTTGCCCAAACAGGGTTGCCTGAGTAAAAGCACAGCAGGACCCTCCCCCAGAAGACAAGTTGGAAGAAGAAGAAGCCATCAACTCTAAGGTCCTTATAAAACAGGTGTATCTTGCTTGGGATGTGGTCAATAATCTGGACTCTGTACATTTCTTCAACCACCACTCAACAGAATGACTAAGAGAAGGAACCCCCAACACAGGAAAGATTCAGAGACTGTGACCTCTGCCATAGAACTAATGGATATGGATATAAGCAAGATGTCAGAAATAAACTTTGGGGTAACAGTTATGCAGTCAATAGCTAGGTTGGAGAAAGCCATTAATGGCAACATAGATTCTCTAAGGGCAGAAATGAGAGCTGATCTGGCAGAAATTAAAAATGCTATCAGTGAGATTGAATCTAATCTAGAAACTCTAACAGCTAGGGTAAACAAGGGAGAAGAATGAATTAGTGGTTTAGAAGACAAACTGATAGAAAAGAAGGAACAGGAGGAGGCCTGGAACAAACAGCTTAAATTCCATAAAAAGGAATTAGAAAAAAAAATGATGCCATGAAACATTCCAATGTCAGAATTATTGGGCTCCCTGAGGGGGTGGAGAGAGAAATAGAGGACTAGAAGACATATTTGAGCAAATAATAGTTGAGAACTTCCCTAATCTGGGGAATGAAACAAGCATTCATGTCCTGGAGGTAGAGAGGACACCTCCCAAGATCAAGAAGAACAGACCAATTCCCTGGCATGTGACAGTAAAACTTGCAAATCTTAGAACCAAGGAAACTATCTTAAGGGAAGGTCAGGGGAAAAGATTCCTTATGTACAGAGGGAGGAACATAAGCATAATGTCAGACCTGTCCACAGAGACCTGCCAAACCAGAAAGGGCTAGCAAGACATATTCAGAGTACTAAATGAGAAGAACATACAACCAAGAATACTTTATCCAGCAGGGCTGTCATTTAGAATGGATGGAGAGGTAAGGAGCTTCTAGGACAAGCAGAACCTGAAAGAATATGGGACCACTAAGCTGCATATTTGCAAGAAATATTAAGAGGAATTCTATAAAAAGAGATCACTCTCCCAAGAGTGATATAGAACAGAAATTTACAGAGACAATCTATAAAAACAAGGACTTCCCAGACAACATGATGACAATAAAATCATATCTCTCAATAATCACTCTCAATGTGAATGGCCTAATTGCTCCCATAAAATGACACAGGGTTGCCGATTGGGTAAAGACAGGACCCATCCTTATGCGGTCTACAAGAGACTTATTTTGGACCTAAAGATACATCCAGACTGAAAGTGAAAGGATGGACAATCATCTTTCATGTCAACAGACTGCAAAAGAAAACTGGGGTAGCAATTCTCTTACCAAACAAATTAGATTTTAAGCTAACAACTGTAGTCAAAGATGCAGAAGGACACTATAGCATTCTTAAAGAGTCTATCCAACAAGAATAACAACTGTAAATACATATGACCTCAACATGGGAGAAGCCAATGACATAAGCCACCTGTTAACCAAAATAGACATATTGATAATAATACATTAATAGTAGGAGACTTCAACACTCCACTCTCAGCAATAGACAGATCATCTAAGCAGAAAATCAACAAAGAAACAAGAACTTTGAATGACACACTGGTCCAGATGGACCTCATAGATATATACGGAACATTCCACCCTAAAACAACAGAATACTCACTCTTCTCGAGTGCACATGGAACTTTCTCAGAATAGACCACATACTGGATCACAAATCAGGTCCCAAGTGTCAACCAAAAGATTAAGATTATTCCCTGCATATTCTCAGACCACAATACTTTGAAATTGGAGCTCAATCACGAGAAAAAGTTTGGGAGAAATTCAAATACTTGGGAGCTAAAGGCCATCCTGATCAAGAATGTTTGGTTCAACCGGGAAATCAAAGAGGAGCTTAAAAAATTCATGGAAACCAATGAGAATGAAAACACATTAGTCCAAAACCTATGGGATACAGCCAAGGCAGTCCTAAGGGGGAAATACATAGCCACCCAAGCCTCACTCAAAAAAAAAAAAAAAAAAAAAAAGGAAAAACCCTAATACACAAATTTTCTTTACACCTTAACCAGAGAATCAACAACAAATTAAGTCTAAGCCACACACAAGAAGGGAAATAGTTAAGATTAGAGCAGAGATCAATGAATTGGAAACCAGAAATATAGTAGAACACACCAATGAAACTAGAAGCTGATTCTTTGAAAGAATTAATAATATCGATAAACCACTGGCCAGACATATCCAAAAAAAAAAAAAAAAAGAAGAAGGACCCAAATTAATAAAATTATGAATGAGAGGGAAGAGATCATGACTAACACCAAGGAAATAGAAACAATTATCAGAAATTGTTCCCAACAACTATATACTAATAAATTAAGCGACCTGGAAGAAATGGATGCCTTCCTGGAAACCTGTAAACTACCAATACTGAAACAAGAAGAAATTGATAATCTGAATAGACAAATAACTAGTAATGAGATTGAAGCAGTGATCAAAAACCTCCCAAAAACTAGAGTCCAGGACTTGATGTATTCCCTGGGGAATTCTACCAAAAATTCAAAGAAGAAATAATACCTATTCTTCTGAAGCTGTTTCAAAAAATAGAAAGAGAAAGAAAGTTTCCAGACTCATTCTATGAGGCCAGCATTACCTTGATCCCCAAACCAGGCAAAGACCCCACGAAAAAGCAGAATTTCAGACCAATGTTCCTGATTAATATGGATGCCAAGATTCTCAACAAAATCCTAGCTAAGAGGATCCAGCAATACATTAAAAGGATTATCCATCATGACCAGGTGGGATTTATCCCTGGGATGCAAGTATGGTTCAACATTCTCAAATCAATCAATCAATGTGATAGAACACATTAATAAGGGGACAAAAGAGAACCATATGGTCCTCTTAATTGATGAAGAAAAAGCATTTGACAAAATACAGCATACTTTCCTGATTAAAACTCTTTGGAGTATAGGGATACAGGGAACATTTCTCAATTTCATAGAATCCATCTATGAAAAACCCACAGTGAATATCATTCTCAATGAAAAAAAAAACTAAGAGCCTTTCCCTTAATATCAGGAACATGACAAAGATGCCCACTCTCACCACTGTTGTTCAACACAGTACTAGAAGTCCTAGCAACAGCAATCAGACAATAAAAAGAAATAAAATGTATTCAAATTGGCAAAGAAGAAGTCAACTCTCTCTCTTTGCAGATGACATGATGCTTTATGTGGAACCCAAAAGACTCCCCCCGCAAATTACTAGAACTCATATAACAATTCAGTAATGTGGCAGTATACAAAATCAGTGCACAGAAATTGGTTGCTTTCCTATACACTAACAATATAACTGTAGAAAGAGAAACTTGGGGTACCTGGGTGGCTCAGCAGGTTAAAGCCTCTGCCTTCAGCTCAGGTCATGATCCCAGGTCCTGGGATCGAGCTCCACATTGGGCTTTCTGCTCAGTGGGGAGCTGCTTCCCCCCCTCTCTCTGCCTGCTTCTCTGCCTACTTGTGATCTCTGTCTGTGAAATAAATAAATAAAATCTTAAAAAAAAAAGAACTGTTTAGAAAGAGAAACTAGGGAATTGATTCCATTTACAATAGTACCATAGCTCTTAAGATACCTTGGAATAAACCTAACCAAAGAAGTAAAGGATCTATACTCTGGAAACTACAGAACACTTATAAACAAAATTGAAGTAGACGCAAAAAGATGGAAAAACATTACAGTCCTCATGGATCAGAAGAATAAACACTGTTAAAATGTCTATGCTGCCCAGACTAATCTATACTTTTAATCCCATCCCATTCAAAATACCAGCAGCGTTTTTCAAAGTGCTGGAATAAACAGTTCTAAAATTTGTGTGAAAAGACACCCAAATTGCCAGGGAAATGTTGAAAAAGAAAAACAAAACTAGGGGCATCATGTTGCCTGACTTCAAGCTATATTACAAAGCTGTGGTCACCAAGGCAGTATGGTACTGGCACAATAACAGACCTATAGACCAATGGAACAGAATAGAGAACCCAGGCACAGACCATCAAATCTATGGTCAAATTATCTTTGACAAAGCAGGAAAAAATATCCAATGGAAAAAAGACAGGCTCTTCAATAAGTTGTGCTGGGAAAATTGGACAGCTATATACAGAAGAATGAAACTGGACCATTTTCTTATACCATACAAAAAGACAAACTCAAAGTGGATGAAAGACCTCAATATGAGACAGGAATCCATCAAAATCCTAGAGAAGAACGTAGGCAGTAACCACTTCGACATCGGCCACAGCATCTTCTTTCAAGACACTTCTCAAAAGGCTAGGGAAACAAAGAGAAAATGAACCTTTGGGACTTCATGATAAAAAGCTTCTGCATGGCAATGGAAACAGTCAACAAAACAAAGGGGCAACACACGGAAGGGAGAAGATATTTGCAAATGACACTACAGATAAAAGGGCTGATATTCAAGATCTGTAAAGAACTTCTCAACACAGAAAAAACAAATAATCAAGTCAAAAAATGAGAAGACATGAACAGACACTTCTCCAAAGACATACAAATGGCTAACAGACACATGAAAAAGTGTTCACCATCATAAGCTATAAGGGAAATTAAAATCAAAACCACGTTGATACCACCTTACAGCAGTTAGAATGACAAAAGTTGAAAAGGCAAGAAAGAACAAATGTTAGAGAGGCTGTGGAGAAAGGGGAACCATCTTATCTCATCTGTTGGTGAGAATACAAGGTGGTACAGCCACTTTGAAAAACAGTGTGGAGGTTTCTCAAGAAGTTAAATATAGAGCTACTCTATGACCCAGCAATTGCACTACTGGGTATTTACCCCAAAGAAACAGATGTAGTGAGGGGCCATATGTACCCCAATGTTCATAGCAGCAATGTCCACAATAGCTAAACTGTGGAAAGAGCTGAGATGGCCGTCAAAGAATGAGTGGCTAAAGAAGATGTGGTCCATATATACAATGGAATATCACTCAGCCATCAGAAAGGATGAGTACGCAACTTCTGCGTCAACACGGTTGGAACTGGAGGAGATTATGCTGAGTGAAATAAGTCAAGCAGAGAAAGCCAATTACCGTGTGGTTTCACTTATTTCTGGAACATAAGCATAAGATAGAGGACATTAAGAGAAGAAAGAGAAAAATGAAGGGGGAGAAATCGGAGTGGGAGACAAACCGTGAGAGACTATGGACTCTGGGAAACAAACTGAGGGTTTTGCGGGGTGGGTGTGGGGATGAGTGAGCCTGGTGGTGGGCATTAAGGAGCGCACAGACTGCATGGAGCCCTGGGTGTTATATGCAAACAATGAACCATTGAAAACTGCTTCTAAATTTAATGATGTACTGTGTGGTGACTAACATAAATAAATGAATGAATAAATAAATAAATAAATAAATAAATAAACAAACAAATAAATAACAATAGCAATAGCAACAACAAACTGGTAGGGTCATTTGGCTGTAATTTCTTTTAAATATGCACTATTCTGATTCCCCCCAAACTTTAGAAGTATTAATGGTATATGAAGATGATGTATCTTTTTTTATTTTATTTTATTTTTTTTATTATTAATTTTTTATTTTTTCAGCATAACAGTATTCATTATTTTTGCACCACACCCAGTGCTCCATGCAATCCGTGCCCTCTACAATACCCACCACCTGGTGCCCCCAACCTCCCACCCCCCACCCCTTCAAAATTCTCAGATCGTTTTTCAGAGTCCATAGTCTCTCATGGTTCACATCCCCTTCCAATTTCCCTCAACTCCCTTCTCCTCTCCATCTCCCCTTGTCCTCCATGCTATTTGTTATGCTCCACAAATAAGTGAAACCATGTGATAATTGACTCTCTCTGTTTGACTTATTTCACTCAGCATAATCTCTTCCAGTCCCATCCATGTTGCTACAAAACTTGGGTATTCATCCTTTCTTTTTTTTTTTACAGCTTTATAAACATATATTTTTATCCCCAGGGGTACAGGTCTGCGAATCGCCAGGTTTACACACTTCACAGCACTCACCATAGCACATACCCTCCCCAATATCCATAACCCCACCCCCCTCTCCCAACCCCCTCCCCCCATCAACCCTCAGTTTGTTTTGTGAGATTAAGAGTCACTTATGGTTTGTCTCCCTCCCAATCCCATCTTGTTTCATTTACTCTTCTCCTACCCCCTCGACCCCCCATGTTGCATCTCCTCTCCCTCATATCAGGGAGATCATATGATAGTTGTCTTTCTCCGATTGACTTATTTTGCTAAGCATGATACCCTCTAGTTCCATCCACGTCTTCACAAATGGCAAGATTTCATTTCTTTTGATGGCTGCATAGTATTCCATTGTGTATATATACCACATCTTCTTTATCCATTCGTCTGTTGATGGACATCTAGGTTCTTTCCATAGTTTGGCTATTGTAGACATTGCTGCTATAAACATTCGGGTGCATGTGCCCCTTCAGACACTATGTTTGTATCTTTAGGGTAAATACCCAGCAGCGCAATTGCAGGGTCATAGGGTAGTTCTATTTTCAACATTTTGAGGAACCTCCATGCTGTTTTCCAGAGTGGTTGCACCAGCTTGCATTCCCACCAACAGTGTAGGAGGGTTCCCCTTTCTCCGCATCCTCGCCAGCATCTGTCATTTCCTGACTTGTTCATTTTAGCCATTCTGACTGGTGTGAGGTGATATCTCATGGTGGTTTTGATTTGTATTTCCCTGATGCCGAGTGATATGGAGCACTTTTTCATGTGTCTGTTGGCCATCTGGATGTCTTCTTTGCAGAAATGTCTGTTCATGTCCTCTGCCCATTTCTTGATTGGATTATTTGTTCTTTGGGTGTTGAGTTTGCTAAGTTCTTTATAGATTTTGGACACTAGCCCTTTATCTGATATGTCATTTGCAAATATCTTCTCCCATTCTGTCAGTTGTCTTTTGGTTTTGTTCACTGTTTCCTTTGCTGTGCAAAAGCTTTTGATCTTGATAAAATCCCAAAAGTTCATTTTTGCCCTTGCTTCCCTTGCCTTTGGTGATGTTCCTAGGAAGATGTTGCTGCGGCTGACGTCGAAGAGGTTGCTGCCTGTGTTCTCCTCGAGGATTTTGATGGATTCCTTTCTCACATTGAGGTGCTTCATCCATTTTGAGTCTATTTTCGTGTGTGGTGTAAGGAAATGATCCAATTTCATTTTTCTGCATGTGGCTGTCCAATTTTCCCAACACCATTTATTGAAGAGGCTGTCTTTTTTCCATTGGACATTCTTTCCTGCTTTGTTGAAGATGAGTTGACCATAGAGTTGAGGGTCCATTTCTGGGCTCTCTATTCTGTTCCATTGATCTATGTGTCTGTTTTTGTGCCAGTACCATGCTGTCTTGATGATGACAGCTTTGTAATAGAGCTTGAAGTCCGGGATTGTGATGCCACCAACTTTGGCTTTCTTTTTCAATATTCCTTTGGCTCTTCGAGGTCTTTTCTGGTTCCATATAAATTTTAGGATTATTTGTTCCATTTCTTTGAAAAAAATGGATGGTACTTTGATAGGAATTGCATTAAATGTGTAGATTGCTTTAGGTAGCATAGACATTTTCACAATATTTATTCTTCCAATCCAGGAGCATGGAACATTTTTCCATTTCTTTGTGTCTTCCTGAATTTCTTTCATGAGTACTTTATAGTTTTCTGAGTATAGATTCTTAGTCTCTTTGGTTAGGTTTATTCCTAGGTATCTTATAGTTTTGGGTGCAATTGTAAATGGGATGGACTCCTTAATTTCTCTTTCTTCTGTCTTGTTGTTGGTGTAGAGAAATGCAACTGATTTCTGTGCATTGATTTTATATCCTGACACTTTACTGAATTCCTGTACAAGTTCTAGCAGTTTTGGAGTGGAGTCTTTTGGGTTTTCCACATAGAGTATCATATCATCTGCAAAGAGTGATAGTTTGACTTCTTCTTTGCCGATTTGGATGCCTTTAATTTCCTTTTGTTGTCTGATTGCTGAGGCTAGGACTTCTAGGACTATGTTGAATAGCAGTGGTGATAACGGACATCCCTGCCGTGTTCCTGAACTTAGCGGAAAAGCTTTCAGTTTTTCTCCATTGAGAATGATATTTGCGGTGGGTTTTTCATAGATGGCTTTGATAATATTGAGGTATGTGCCTTCTATCCCTACACTTTGAAGAGTTCTGATCAGGAAGGGATGCTGTACTTTGTCAAATGCTTTTTCAGCATCTATGGAGAGTATCATATGGTTCTTGTTCTTTCTTTTATTAATGTGTTGTATCACATTGATTGATTTGCGGATGTTGAACCAACCTTGCAGCCCTGGAATAAATCCCACTTGGTCGTGGTGAATAATCCTTTTAATGTACTGTAAACCCTATTGGCTAGTATTTTGGCGAGAATTTTTCCATCTGGGTTCATCAAGGATATTGGTCTGTAGTTCTCTTTTTTGATGGGATCCTTCTCTGGTTTTGGGATCAAGGTGATGCTGGCCTCATAGAATGAGTTTGGAAGTTTTCCTTCTATTTCTATTTTTTGGAACAGTTCAGGAGAATAGGAATTAGTTCTTCTTTAAATGTTTGGTAGAATTCCCCCGGGAAGCCATCTGGCTCTGGGCTTTTGTTTGTTTGGAGATTTTTGATGACTGTTTCAATCTCCTTACTGGTTATGGGTCTGTTCAGGCTTTCTATTTCTTCCTGGTTCAGTTGTGGTAGTTTATATGTCTCTAGGAATGCATCCATTTCTTCCAGATTGTCAAATTTGGTGGCGTAGAGTTGTTCATAGTATGTTCTTATAATTGTCTGTATTTCTTTGGTGTTCGTTGTGATCTCTCCTCTTTCATTCATGATTTTATTTATTTGGGTCCTTTCTCTTTTCTCTTTGATAAGTCTGGCCAGGGGTTTATCAATCTTATTGATTCTTTCAAAGAACCAGCTCCTAGTTTCGTTGATTTGTTCTATTGTTTTTTTGGTTTCTATTTCATTGATTTCTGCTCTGATCTTTATGATTTCTCTTCTCCTGCTGGGTTTAGGGTTTCTTTCTTGTTCTTTCTCCAGCTCCTTTAGGTGTAGGGTTAGGTTGTGTACCTGAGACCTTTCTTGTTTCTTGAGAAAGGCTTGTACCGCTATATATTTTCCTCTCAGGACTGCCTTTGTTGTGTCCCACAGATTCTGAACCATTGTGTTTTCATTATCATTTGTTTCCATAAATTTTTTCAATTCTTCTTTAATTTCCTGGTTGACCCATTCATTCTGTAGAAGGATGCTGTTTAGTCTCCATGTATTTGGGTTCTTTCCAAATTTCCTTTTGTTATTGAGTTCTAGCTTTAGAGCATTGTGGTCTGAAAATATGCAGGGAATGATCCCAATCTTTTGATACCAGTTGAGACTTGATTTAGGTCCAAGAATGTGATCTATTCTGGAGAATGTTCCATGTGCACTAGAGAAGAATGTGTATTCTGTTGCTTTGGGATGAAATGTTCTGAATATATCTGGGATGTCCATCTGGTCCAGTGTGTCATTTAAGGCCTTGATTTCCTTGTTGATCTTTTGCTTGGATGATCTGTCCATTTCAGTGAGGGGAGTGTTAAAATCCCCTACTATTATTGTATTCTTGTCGATGTGTTTCTTTGATTTTGTTATTAATTGGTTTATATAGTTGGCTGCTCCCATGTTAGGGGCATAGATATTTAAATTGTTAGATCTTCTTGTTGGACAGTTCCTTTGAGTATGATATAGTGTCCTTCCTCATCTCTTATTATAGTATTTGGCTTAAAATCTAATTGATCTGATATAAGGATTGCCACTCCTGCTTTCTTCTGATGTCCATTAGCATGGTAAATTCTTTTCCACCCCCTCACTTTAAACCTGGAGGTGTCTTCGGGTTTAAGATGAGTTTCTTGTAGGCAATATAGATGGGTTTTGTTTTTTTATCCATTCTGATACCCTGTGTCTTTTGATTGGGGCATTTAGCCCATTCACATTCAGGGTAAGTATTGAGAGATATGAATTTAGTGCCATTGTATTGCCTGTAAGGTGACTGTTATTGTATATTGTCTCTGTTTCTTTCTGATCTACTACTTTTAGGGTCTCTCTTTGCTTGGAGGACCCCTTTCAATATTTCCTGTAGAGCTGGTTTGGTATTTGCAAATTCTTTCAGTTTTTGTTTGTCCTGGAAGCTTTTAATCTCTCCGTCTATTTTCAATGATAGCCTAGCTGGATATAGTATTCTTGGCTGCATGTTTTTCTCATTTAGTACTCTGAATATATCATGCCAGCTCTTTCTGGCCTGCCAGGTCTCTGTGGATAAGTCTGCTGCCAATCTAATATTTTTACCATTGTACGTTACAGACTTCTTTTCCCGGGCTGCTTTCAGGATCTTTTCTTTGTCACTAAGACTTGTACATTTTACTATTAGGTGACGGGGTGTGGACCTATTCTTATTGATTTTGAGGGGGGTTCTCTGAACCTCCTGAATTTTGATGCTTGTTCCCTTTGCCATATTGGGGAAATTCTCTCCAATAATTCTCTCCAATATACCTTCTGCTCCCCTCTCCGTTTCCTCTTCTTCTGGAATCCCAATTATTCTAATGTTGTTTCGTCTTATGGTGTCACTTATCTCTCGAATTCTCCCCTCGTGGTCCAGTAGCTGTTTGTCCCTCTTTTGCTCAGCTTCTTTATTCTCTGTCATTTGGTCTTCTATATCGCTAATTCTTTCTTCTGCCTCTTTTATCCTAGCAGTGAGAGCCTCCATTTTTGATTGCACCTCATTAATAGCTTTTTTGATTTCAACTTGGTTCGATTTTAGTTCTTTTATTTCTCCAGAAAGGGCTTTTATATCTCCTGAGAGGGTTGCTTTAATATCTTCCATGCCTTTTTCAAGCCTGGCTAGAACCTTGAGAATCATCATTCTGAACTCTATATCTGACATATTACCAATGTCTGTATTGATTAGGTCCCTAGCCTTTGGTACTGCTTCTTGTTCTTTTTTTTGTTGTGAATTTTTCTGCCTTGTCATTTTGTCCAGATAAGAGTTTATGAAGGAGCAAGTAAAATACTAAAAGGGTGGCAACAACCCCAGGAAAATATGCTTTAGCCAAATCAGAAGAGATCCCGAATTGTGAGGGGGGAGAAAGGGGATAAAAAGGGGTTCAGAAAGAAAGAAAAAAAAAAGAAACTATTAAAAAAAAAGAAAGCCGATAAAGAAAAAATATAAAAGGAGGAAAAATATATATATATATATTAGATAAACTATTTAAAAAACGTTAAAAAAAGAAAACGGTAAAAGTTAAAAAAAATTTAGCAGAAGAAGAGAAAAAGAAAAAAAAATTGAAAAAGAAAAAAAATTAAATTAACTGCAAGGTTAAAAAATCATGGGGAGAAAGCCATGAGTTCCGTGCTTTGCTTTCTTCTCCTCTGGAATTCCGCCGCTCTCCTTGGTAGGTGAAATTGGTCCTGGCTGGGTTTCCCGTTGATCTTCTGGGGGAGGGGCCTGTTGTAATGATTCTCAAGCGTCTTTGCCCCAGACGGAGTTGCACCGCCCTTACCTGGGGCCGTGCTGAGCAATCCGCTCGGGTTTGCTTTCGGGAGCTTTTGTTCCCTGAGCGCTTTCCGTAGAGTTCCGGAGGACGGGAATAAAGATGGCGGCCTCCCGGTGTTCGGCCCGGAGGAGCTGAGAGCCCGGGGCCCCACTCCTCAGTGCGCCCTCAGAGAACAGCGCCCAATGACTCCCGTCACCCTGGCCTCCGGCCGCGCTCCGAGCTGACCGAGCCTGCGACCGGTTCAAGGCAACCCCGAGGTGAGAGTCACTCCTCGGCTCTGTCTCTGCAGCCGGCTTCCCCATTCTAATACCGGTAAGCTCTGCGACACTCAGACACCCCCGATCCTTCTGCGACCCTGCGGGTCCTGAGGCCGTGCTGACCCCGCCTGGGCTTCACCCCAGTTAAGCCTCTGGAGCGATGTCCCTCAGCGGAACAGACTTTCAAAAGTCCTGATTTTGCTCCGTTGCTCTGCCGCTCGCCGGGAGCCGGCCCCTCCCCCTGCGGTCTATCTTCCCGTCGCTTTGGATTCACTTCTCCGCCAGTCCTACCTTGCAGAAAATGGTTGATTTTCTGTTTCTGGAATTGCTGTTCTTCTTCTCTTCAATCTCCCGTTGGATTTGTAGGTGTTTGCAATCTTTAGATAAGCTATTTAGCTGATCTCCCGCTACCCGAAGTAGTCTCAGCTTGCTACTTCTCCGCCATCTTGACTCCTCTGTGGACAATTGATGAATTTAAGGGCAGTTATACAAATGTTTATTGTGTTCTTCTTTTGTTTTTTGTGTATATTTGAACATTTGTATAATAGAAAGTTGGCAAAAATAAACTGGCACAAACTCCTGTTTATAGAGAGGCTCATTCCATTTTCATTATTTGAAACAGGCTGATGATGGGAAGAACAATGTCTTTCACCCAGGAAGCAGTGTCATGACCTTCTCTCTGGGTCAAGATGAAGCTTCTTGGTGATGCTGAAACTTCCCACTGGATGGATACAGAGAGGAAGGACCTAGGTCACTGGGGGTTAGTCTTGACCTTCCACTGGTAATGAGGGCCAACAAAAATACCAAGTAGTTTTCTGTAGACATCTAGCCACTAACAGCAACTAGTAAAATGGCTGGGCGGTCAGCATGGGCCTTGCTTTGTAAACAGAGGCCTAACCTACTTAATACTTCCCAGAGGTTGGAGAAAGAGGCCTTGACTCCCACAGACAAGAAACCTTGCTCTAACTGGATACTAATTTATCATAAGAGCTTTGTTGACCCAAACTTCCCGTAACCCCAGTTTGGTATGAAAGGAGGGTATGTCCAAAGAAGCAGAATTGCTACTAGGAAAATGACAGAGACTTGTTCAGTCCTGAAAGTCCTTTTCCAAAAATGATGTCCCTAATTGTGCAAGAATAAACAAAGCATGACTGGTAAATCCCGCGTTTAGGGGCTGGGAACAGCTTTCCTATGCTGTTAAGGTGCTGTGCGTTTGGAATCAGGAAAAACTGAAAGTAAGAGTAGTTGGCCATCTGAGGCCACGTTGGATGAGACAAGTTCCCAAATTGTAATGTATCTCTTTGTGATTAGAGCACCCGTGAAGGACACAAAGTGTGGTACCTCCACGACGTTAGTAATGTACAAGGGAAAGAGGCCAATACCAGGAGTCTCCTCTTCGCCTCGGGTCCTGACTGATGCTGGGCATCGAACCACCCTTCTTCTTGGACCCTGTCCATCTTGAGAGGGAAGGAAGGAGGGATGAGCACCAAAACATCTCTGCAAGACACAGTCAAACCAGCTAATACTCATTTCCTTATGATCCACTTGTTCTGCAATAGGGCTCCTCAGCTGTTTGAGGATGTGGTTGTGGTGGAGAAAAAGACAAAATATGTGGTGTTTTTATGCAGCTCACATTATGGTTCATCTGGCAAAGTTGGTTACTTAGATAAAGGGAAGATGTGAGGAAGACTTTGGACTTGGGAAATATGGGTTCTCATCCCAGCTGTGCAGCTGGCTTGTTGGGGCCTGAGTGATGAGTTCTCTGACCAAGCCCTCTCCCCCCACAAGACCTCAAGGCCTCATCCTGGTGTGCAGAACCTGACCAGATTTCCAGGAGAAGCCCTTCCAGCCCCATCTTTGAATGGGACCCATTTCCCCTCCAGCCCTCTGTCAGCCAACGCCCAGCCTATAAAGTTTTGGGTAGCAATGGAAAGAGGGTCCCTACCCTCTCCCCGACTTTGACCATCTTTGATCTTAAAGACTGGAAAATTACCTTCAGACAAAAAAAGTCCTGTGGCACATACATTCATGACCCATACTAAGTTTCTGTTCCTTCTGGGAAATGTGTGCCTTTTAACAAGTCAGGGCCATTTTTACTGTAGCCCATCACGGCAGGGTGATCTATGGTAAGAGGTGCAGAGGGACACAGGGCTCTGGGCTGCTGTGTTGCCACTCAGATGGTAGGGCAGTGGACCGGTCTCCTGGGTCCCCGTGTCAGAAGAAAACCACCCTGTGACAACTGTCATCTCCTACCTTAGGGGCCTCGCAGTGGAAACGTCGAGGAGAAAGCTATAGAAATGGTCGGATATAATACCATGATTTCTTCTCATTTCCAGAACATGATAAATGATTTGTAGCATAAGACTGGGATCCAGAACTTACAGATACCTTGTACAGATCAATAAGAGAATTCAAACAAAGCCATTTAGCAATGGGCAAGCGTCCTGAGCAGATGATTTACCCTAGAGCAGGGGTGGAGAAAAGAAGGCTCTAGAGGCCAAATCTTACCCCTCAAGCTATTTTATAAATAAAGTTTTATTGGAACACGGCCATGCCCATTCATTCATATATCGTCAATAGCTGCTTTTTCCATACAAGAGCAAGGCTGGGTAGCTAGAGCGGAGACCGTCTGACCTGTAAGCCAAAGATGTTTACTCTCAGACCCCTACAGAAAAACATGCAGGCCCCTGTAACAGAGGGAACCGAGATGCCAATAAGCATAGAGAAGGGTGCCCACATTACCAGCCAACAGGAAAATGCCAATTAAGCCTATAGTAAGATACGCTTGCACACCCATCAGAATGGCTAAAATGAAAAAAAAATATTGGCACCAAGTGTCACAATGACGGGGATGGCTGCAGTTCCTGTACGCTGACAGCCGATGGGGGAAGTGGCACAACACTGGAAAACAGCATGGCCATGTCTAGTGCAATTGAGCATGCAGTTGTCCACAGCCAGCATCCCGGTTGTGTAGCCGGGGGAAGGGAGGGCTCTAGCCACCAAGAGACATGCATGCCAATGGTCATAGCATCTTTGCTTCTAATAGCCCCAAACATAAAGCAACCCAAGGGGTCACCAACTGCAGAGGAAATGAAATTGATTGTGGTAGGGTCACATAATGGGACTATGAGTCCTTCCTGTTCATTAGAAGGTGGATGTGGCAGGGGACATGTCTCCATTGAGTCAGCTTATTCTGGGAGCATCCGGGCAAACAAAGACACAGGAACAAGGCCTTTCTGGATAAACCCAAGCCTGACCATGCAGAGCAAATACCAGGAACCCCGACATGCCCCAGACACAAAAGGACTCCTACCCTGTGATGCACAGGGTGCTGGTGGGTGCAGGACATCATGTAAAGGAAGGTCAGTGAAAGCAGCCCTGAGAGATTCCTAGCAGGTGATTCAGGTTGTCGGCCACTTTCTGTTCCTGCAACACTCAGTTATGGTCTGATGATCTCACATGTGCCGGGATTATGGTTCATGTGGTCGTGGAGGGCTGGGGTCCCATCAGGAATGCCCCTGCCCCTCCCCCATCACTGCATGGGAAGCGCTCCTTCAAAGAAACCTCTGGAAGAATAAGACAGAGGTAGGGTTGCAGGTCTGCTTTCCCGCATCCCTTCTGGCCCCACCCTCTTGCTCAGTCAGCAGAGCACACCACATGGATGTCACTCCTGCTGGTGTGGGGTCACCCCTGGAGGCTAACTGTGCACCAAGGTCATGGAACCAGTTCATGATGGGCTCCCGGAGGCATCTTGCAGGATGTTCCCTAGGAGGTGACTTTTACAATCAGTATCTGAGAGGAGGGACTAGATGGTGCTGTGCTGTTTGTCAGGTGATGTCTATCCCACAGAAGCACGAGGGCTGCCCCGCCGATAGATGGACATCTATCCTGTCCCTGCATTGGGCTTGTGGCTTCTGGCTCTGAGGGTTTGCAGGGCCTGCATTTGGAAGGGTTCTGTGGCATGGCAAGAGATTGCTCTGGCTGCTGAAACAGGACACCGCAAGCCAGGAGGCTTAAGCCCTCAGAACCGCGTTCTCTCGCGGATCTGGAGACCACCAGTCTGAAATCAGGGTCCATAAGGGTCTATCCTTTCTGGAAGCCCAAAGGGAGATCCTTTCCATTCTTCTCTCCCAGCTTCCAGCCCTGCTGTCATATGGGGCATTCCTGGGCCGGAAGTCCCTGCCCCATGCTCTGCCACTTCCCCCTTGCTAGTCTGAGTCTGCTTTCTCCGCTTGTAAGGACACCAGGCATGTGGGATTGGGGGTGTGCATAGACCGTGTGACCTCATCTCAACAAATTACGTTGGCAGAGACCTTATTTCCAAAGAAGCTCACCTTCTGAGGTTCTAGGCAGACACGAATCTGGGGGGAAGCTATTCAAAACCGTAGGGGCCCTAAGCACAAAATGGATGTGTCTGTCCCCTACCTCTGCGAGTCGCAGAAACACCTCCTGTGACTACATCCTGGAGAACCTTAGGACACATGTCAGGAAGGACAGGGGTCTGGAAATAGCAAAGGTAAGAGGCCAGGCTAGGGAACATGTTGCCATCAGCGTCCCCCAGCTCCCACGGGGTCCTGTCCCTCCCTCCATGGGTCTGGGTTAATCACTGTCAATGTGTCCTACAAAATGGGCCTGTGGGTGGCCAGCAGGTTCCCCTCCTTACCCAATAGTCTGGGGTCCATCATGGAACCCAGGAGCAGGCTGGTCGCTCTGGGAGGGGTGGGAATGGCCTGCCCTTCCAGGAGGGTGCACAGCCTGTGAGTCCTGGGTGAGGGAGCACCTTCAGTTTGTCACCCTAGCTATGGATGGAGGACCCTTCGAAGCCTAACTTGAGACCCAGTCCCTCACACATGTTCCCAGGGGGTTAGTCATTGCTGCTCAGGCAAGAGCTCTGGTGGGGTTTGATATGAGGGGACAGCAGAGCCTGGGGATCCAGTGTCCTCCCTCTGATGTCATGAACCCAAGGACGGGGTGGGGTTTGGCTTTGAGAACCACACCTGGGAGTGGAGCACAACAATGACCCAGGCCCTCCCAGGAAGAGGACAGCTGTCATGGGCAGTGATGGACCCCAGAGGAAGATGCCCGGCCATCTCAGTCACAGGGAAGCTTGTCACTGTCCTTAGACTTAGAAGGTTAAGAGGCCGAGTGTGGCCACCTGACCCTGAGAGCTGTCTCTTTTTGTCTGTTCTCCTGGACTCTGGCACTCTGGACAGACTCTTCTTCAGAGCACACTGATGGCTCATCAGCAGACCTGGGTTCTAAGGAAACCCATAATACTCTTTCACGTGCGGGTGGTTGAAACTCATCTCGACCTGCTTCGGCCTCAAAAGGGACTCGGGTGAGGTCTTTTCTGAGACCAGGACAGAGGCTTCTGCAAGAGCTGGATCACTGGGTTCAGGGATCAGGAATTGGTTTCTTGTTGTCTTTTGGCTCAACTGCTTTCTGTGGGATAGGTTAGTTCTCAAACAAAGGATTTACAAAGCCTCTGGAGGGCCCCTGGGACCCCAGGATGGGAGGATTCTAGGTGCTTGAGATTCCAAGAGACAGGTTCCTGAGGGAGATCAGATGGACCGTGAGGACAGGAGCCCTGTACAGGGTCAGTAGGAGGAAAACCTGTGCACGGGGTAGGTGTCCATTCTGCATCCTGCTCCCGCCCTCCCAGAGTTGAGCTTCTGGCCTCCAGAGAGCTAACTGGACCAACGTGCCTTGCTCAGCCGTCTAAACAGTTTGGTGCCCCGTGTTTTTGCCTGTGTGGTGCTTTCTGCCAGAAATGACTTTGCTCCCTCCAGCTGCCCCCGCTCCCATCCCATCCTCATCTAAGGATCCATGTTCCTCCCTCTCTGGTCCCGGCAGAGACAGCACATGGGGGCTGCGTAGGGTCTCAGCTCCACGAACTGAGGGATCCCAGTTTTTTGGGAAAAGGTGTCCAATGAGATTCCCCTGTGCTTACAAGTGTGAAACCACTGGTCCCTGCTGCTCATCCATCAGGATTCAGCTCCAAGGCCACCTCCTTCGGGGAGCCCTCCAGTTCTGCCCTGGTTCCCACGGGTAGTGTCGTCGACTAGATCAGGGAGGATGAGGAATCCCTTTGGGAATCCTCACCGTGTACTCCATTCCTTCCCAAAGCTGTCCTTGAGATCTGTGTGGTGGGAGAAGCTGGGAGGTGAAATCACCTGCTCAAGAGGGCCCTTAGGGATGGTGGAAACCCGGTGGCAGCCCAAACGCAGGCCTCCTCCACGCCCCACTCCTCAGACAGCAGCTGCCCACTGGGTGGAATGGGTCCATGCCTGCTGACCTTCCTCACGGTCCCACGTAGAGATTTTCAGAGGGTTCCTTGCGGACGCCCAGACAACACACAGGCTTCTTACCAAAGGTGCCAGGCTTTACTGCTGCCTCTCCTCTGACCCCAAAACTGCTCAAACTCGGCCCCAGTCTGTCCTCCTCCTCCATCTACATGATGACCACCCCAGGGCCAGCCCCCAGTGATCCATGCTGACCCTGGGATCCTACTCCCAGAATAATCCATCCCCGTCACCCCCACCCTCATTCCCCTGTCCCCACCGTCCCGCAGATCTGTACAGAAAACACATCTCACCGTGGCAAAGAGCGCCCTGTGTCTCCAGGTCTGCACCCTCCCCTATTGTCTCTACCCAGCCTTAGGGAAGGGCGGTGCAGCAGCCCTGCTCCCTGCCCCTTGCCCTGTCATCTTTGCCCTGGTTCCCCAGCTCCCTTAGGCACACAGCCTTTAGCATGTATCCTCCTGTGCTCTCTGCCTGGAAGAGTCTCCCTGCTGTCCTGCCAGCCTACCTCCTGTTCCCCTTGTCTCAGTCTGAATGTACCCTGTGGCAGAGGCCCCTGACCCCATTGCTGTCAAACTATTGAAATTCTCTGCAGAGCAATGACTGATAAACCATGCCCCATTTGGTTCAATTCCCTGACTTTGCCCCTCACTAGGACAGAAGCACTGGGGGTCCTTGGGCCTCTCGGGCTTGTTTTCTCTATCACTGTCCCGATGTGCCAGAACAGCACCCAAGATCTTGGGAAGCTACAGAGATACTCCATGTGTGGGTGGGAAGGCAGGAAGTCACCCCCCGGCCCACACTGAGTCAAAGAGACTCATGGGGGTGGGTCCTTCTCCAAACTCCTTTCTTGACCCTCTCCTGCCGGCTCTGGGCCCGAAGTCGCCTCCCCAACCCGCACTCCCAGGCCCTCTGGGGGGCTGCCCTGCACCAGTAGACTTCAGAGGCCCGGGTGGCCGAGGGGAGCCCTTGGCCCCATTGCTGGGACAGGCCCCCACTGGGCTCAGCAGATGCCACTTCCCTGTCCTCCCTCCAGGCCCCGGGATGGGACCGCCCCCCTCCCTCCTGTGGCTTCAGCCTGGGAGCCCCCTCCTGGGTCCTCCCTCCTTCCTGCTGCAGCTGGGGACTGCTCCCTGCTCTCCTCCTCTGCACCCCATGGGACAGTGCTCCCTGCTGCCACCTTCCCTGCTCCCTCAGGGCGCTCTGCCCTCTGGGAGGAGGAGCACGGAGGCCTTCCTCTCCTTACACACAGCACACACACGGCGTTTCTTTTCAGTCGTTTATTGATCTATAGATACCTTTTTGTACTCTTTTAAAATTTAAGTGAGTCTCTTTTAAGATTTCCAAGTCTATTTTCACATTTTGCAGGTCCGCACAAGACAACGACCATCGTGTGGATTTGGTGTCGTGGGAAGGGAGCGTGTGCACGCGCCCTCGTGCATGGGCCGGTGTGTCTGTCATCTGGAGAACCCTTGATATTTGACTGCTTAAAATTCCTAAGTGGTAAACAAGAAAGAGTATCTTCAACAAACTAACGAGGATGAAGGGAATGTACTACAGAACAGGGAAGAAATGGCTGCAAATTCTTACAATTTCCTAGCAATCAGTGGAAGACTACACTACGACAACGAAGTCAGGACTAACCTATGCATGGAGGACTAACATTGAAGCTGAGGACTAAGATTTGAATGAAGGACTAAAATTTGGATTTAGGACTAAACTATGAGTTCAGACTACAGTTGAATCTAGAAGTACACTAACGAGTTTTTACAGTTGTGTGGGATGTTGTCTAGTTGAAATTTTCTTCTCTTTTTCTTTCAAGCAATTCCACGTTATTCCCGTAAATACAGAGTTGCTTCTGCACATCCATGAGGCTAGTCCTGGCCCACAGAAATGGTCACGTTTGCAGTCTCTGTCCATGTCCACAAGAGAGGATGTCTTCAGGCCTAGTGACAGGGATTTCAATGCCAACACGATCCTCCAGGGCGCAGTTGTAGAGGGTCTGATGGGGAAAGTCCGTACTGAGGACAATGTGCACGGAGGTCTGTCTGGATGTGCGGCGGCAGGGTGAGCGGGCTACACGGCTGAGCGTCCCTGGGGGCCCGGTGGAGACCCAGGCGCTTGCCTAGGGAGAGAGCCGGCGGACATCCTTCCCGGCCCTCCCCTCAGAGGCTGAGCCGGGCTGTGGCTGTTGAGGGCCCAGCGGCCCTGAGCCCGGTCCCACCCGCAGGCGACCCCGGATCCCGGGGCCCTCACGGGGGGACCTCCCCGCTCCCCGGGGGCCCGAGGACCCCAGGGACCCCCAGACACTTCCCCAGCTGTGCGGGCTGCGGGCGGAGCCGCAGGAGCAAGAGGGTCACTCGGGAGAGGCCGGCGGTGGGACTCCAGGCCGGCCAGCGTCTGCCTCAGGCGGTCATGCTCTCTCCGCAGCTCCCAGAACTTTCTCTCGCTGGACACAGCGGCCTCCCAGCCTCTCGCGGCTCTGTTGTGCTGGAAGAGGACCAGCTCGCGGCAGTGGGCGCTGTGTCTCTGCAGCTCGCGGCGCATGTCTCGGGCCATCTCCTGGCGGAGGTCGCGCAAGTGGCACGTGAGCGCCAGGTCCCCACGCAGGCCGGCCAGTTGGCTCTGCAGGGCCTCGCGCTGAGCTGCCCCTCGGAACAGGGCTCCGTGCAGGCGCAGGGCGACTTCGTCCTGCTCGTCCAGTGGCTTCTGCAGGCTCCGCCTCAGCTGCTGAATGTCACGGTCCAGCTGGGCATGTTCGCGCTGCAGAGCCGCCTCCCGGGTGTGCAGATGGTGGATGTGTCGGGCCAGCTCGGCGATCTCTCGTCTTTCTGCCTCCAGGCGTGTGGCTCTGGCTTGCGGATCTGCTTCGGGACTTGGAGGGGACACAGGGAAGCCAGCGTCCTCGGTGACAGCCTGTGGCTCAAGGGCTGCCCGGCGGGCGGGGTGGTCACCATCGTGGGCTCCGCTCTTTGGCGGGACTCCGCGGGTCCCGGCACCGGCATCACCTGCTGGGAGGTCAGGCGGGGGGCCGGCCTGCAGCCCGGGCCCTGCCCTGGATGGTGACTGGCGGGTTCGGTGTTTTGGGACCGGCTCCTTGCAGGCCCTCGATGGCTCCGGCCTTTCCTCCCCCTCCTCTTCCTGCCCTCTCTGCCTCCCTCTGGAAGCCTGTTGGCTGCGCAGTCCCGGTGGCTCTCGAAAAGGAGTGTGGTCCCTGCCGCCCGTCGCGCTTTTCCTCCCAGGTTGTTCTCCATCCTCGCCTGCTGTTCCTACCACGGCGTTTTCTCCAGGGACCTGGGGACCTTGAGGGGGCTGGCTCCTCTGGTCCTTCTTCAGGACGTCGGCAGGGCCCCAGAGGACCAGCCTGCTCAGCTGGTGACTCACGGCTGCCAAGCACAAAGTCTGTAAGGAGGGAGGACTGGCCAGCACCCCGGCTGGCCTGCGGCTGTCCTGGGCTTGTGTGGTCGGGCCCGTATCCTGGCGGCCCGCTCCGCAGACTTGGGGGCAGGCAGAGCACCTTTGTCCCGGCGCCTTCGCTCTTCTCGGAGGGAATCGTCTCCTCCGCAGGCAAAGGAGCAGCACGGTCCCTAGTAGCACCGCCCAGGGCCACCCAGGGATCCGTGTCCAGCTTCTGGACGTCAGCAGCCACGCATCGCACACGTGCTCCAGGACCACCTGGCACGTGGATCCGCTGGCCAAAGGAGGGGCCTCCATGGCTGCGTCGGGCTCCACAGCTACGCCTCCGAGTGCCAGCATCTGGGGCCCCAAATGGCCACTCAGAACCCTGTGGAGAGTTCCGTGTCTGAGGTCAACCTGTGCGTGGCGACCAGGTCAGAGCAGTTGGCACGGGGGAGGGGAGGCCAGCCAGGTTCTAGGCAGGATTTCCTCCTGACTTTGCTGTCCAGGACGAAGTTGTGTCAATCACAGAAGCCCTGGGCTCGTGGGAAGGGAGCATCCCTGCCTGGGCTCAGCCCCTCCAGGCCCACCTGGCCCCCCAGCCAATCTAGGGGCTCGAGGCAGGGCCGGGTCCCTTTGCTCCGTGCCCACCGGACAAGTCAGGGCAGACAGAGGGTGAAGGCCTCCTCCCCGGCCGAGGCCCGTTCTCCTGATCTGCCGCTTGCTTCCGCTGCAGCCACTCTGGTCCTGTCTGCAAAGGTCCCGGGTTCTCCCTCGTCTGAGGCCCCCTCCCTTGTCTGTGTGGCCTCTGTGGGCAGGCAGGGGACTGTGGGTCTGAGGGCAAAGGTGTCCTCAAGGGTATGAACTCCTCAGGAACCACCATTGCAAGGCGAACCACTGGGGAGAAAGCTTCGGGACCTGGCGGGGTCCGAGAGATTCAGGAGCTCTGTGGAGCCGGCTTGTCCTTGTTCAGTCCAGGGGTGGCTGGCAGGGGCTGACTCTGCTCTAGGGTAACCCGGTGAACATAGCTGTTTGCCCCGTGTGTCCCCCCATCCATAGCCTCTGACTCCAGACTTTTCCTGCGGGATCATTCCCAGTCCTCCCAGACATCTCCATTTTTCTGCCTCCTGGTAGGGGACTGTTGTTTATGCCTAGGTCTCCACCTTTATTTCGTTCAAGTGCTGGTGCCTTTGCTAGTGTCTCTGTGACAGCTCTTCACTCAGAGCCCTTTGTCCATTTCCTGACTCTGCTCCTCAGTTTCTCTGCAACAGCAATATTGGAGAGGAGGAATGCAATGGTACATGGCAGTCTACTGAGAGGGTCCCTTAGGTGTCAGCACAGAATTAGGTCAGTGGACATAGTTGGCGGGGGCAGTGATGCCTCCCCCTGAAGTTCCTTTCAGGGCAGTAGGAGCCAAATCTGTAACCAGAAGTGGTTGGTCTTTTAAAAGAAATGAAAATGGGTTAAAAAATGTTTATAGCAGCAATGTCTACAATAGCCAAACTATGGAAAGAACCTAGATGTCCATCAACAGACGAATGGATAAAGAAGATGTGGTCTATATACACAATGGAATACTATGCAGCCATCAAAAGAAATGAAATCTTGCCATTTGTGAAGACGTGGATGGAACTAGAGGGTATCATGCTTAGCAAAATAAGTCAATCGGAGAAAGACAACTATCATATGATCTCCCTGATATGAGGGAGAGGAGATGCAACATGGGGGGTCGAGGGGGTAGGAGAAGAGTAAATGAAACAAGATGGGATTGGGAGGGAGACAAACCATAAGTGACTCTTAATCTCACAAAACAAACTGAGGGTTGATGGGGGGAGGGGGTTGGGAGAGGGGGGTGGGGTTATGGATATTGGGGAGGGTATGTGCTATGGTGAGTGCTGTGAAGTGTGTAAACCTGGCGATTCGCAGACCTGTACCCCTGGGGATAAAAATATATTATATGTTTAGTAAAAAAAAAAAAAAACTGATGAATGTGAAAAAATGATTTAGGTAAACACAGAACTAAAAAAAAAAAAAAAAGAAAGAAAAAATGACAGTATCTTCTAAATAGCAGCCCCGGAAAGGTGAAATAACATCAAACCTTTGATCCATGAGGAAGTCCAGGGGATTTTTTGGACTTACATAAGCAGGTGCAAGACAATATAGAGAGAGAGGACTCAGAGAATGTTCTGGACTGGTACTCCTTCCGCAATAGCTTTCTATGAAGTGGAATTTAAAGAAGCCAGGAGGAACCTTTTCTCTCCTCTTCTCTCCTCTCCGTGTTGTGTTCTGTGCCTCTCCTGTCCTGTTGTTCTGTCCTATTGTTCCTTTCTTTTTTTTTTTTGTGGTTTTTAAAATGTATTTATTAAAGTTTTATTTTTTTAAGTATAAATGTGTATAATCTCTAACCTCTTCACAGTTTACACATTTCCCGGTGTGGGTTTGATCACCCTGATCATACAGTGTCCCCTGCAGTCTATCCCCACTGTCCCTTGCATGTGAACTGTTCTCTGGGACCCCAGACAGAAGCACCCCTTCCCTCACCTCAAACCTCTGCTCGCAGCACTCGGCGTACAGCCTCTATGTCCTCTTGGGCCTCCTGTGCTCAGGAACTCACAGCGTTCCTCACCTCCTTGTAGGGTGCTTCCTGCCTTTCTTTCTTTTCTTTTTCTTTTTTGTTTTTTCTTTTTTTTTAGTTTATTTTGATTCAAGTTGGTTAACATATATTTTATTATTAGTTTCAGGAGTCGAATTTAGTGATTCATCACTTGCATATAATACCCAGTGCTCATCACATCACGTGCCCTCCTTAATGCCCATCCCCCAGTTATCCCATCCCCCTACCCACCTCCCCTCCAGCCACCCTTAGCTTGCTTCCTAGAGTTAAATTCTCTTATGGTTTGCCTTCTTCTCTTTTTTTGTCTTATTTTATTTTTCCTTCCCTTCCTCTATGTTTATCTGTTTTGTTTCTTAAATTCCACCTATGACTAAAATCATATGGTGTTTGTCTTTGTCGGACTTACTTCATGTAGAATCATACCTTCTGGTTCCATCCATGTCATTGCAAATGGCAAGGTTTTTGATGGCTGAGTAATATTCCAGTATATATTATATTCCAGTATATATTATATACTATTGCAGTATAAATACACACACACACACACACACACACACACATATTTATGACATCTTCTTTATCCATTCATCAGTCCATGGACATCTGGGCTCTTTCCACAGTATTAGTATTTGAGGACCAATAATTATGACTGCAATATGAATCCTTTTTCAGAGTACTGATCTCTGGGGCTGATTCAGTGATCATCACTAAGGGACAAAGAGGAGTCTGGAGAGGGCACCGATTTTTCCTGGAGTGGTCATTTATTAAATGCTTTCTCAGAGAGGGTATAATAATTGTGTACTTTGAATAAATGCACTGTGAAAGACAAAAACAAATATTCGGGGCTTTGTGTCTCCATCCGTTCACCTAGGAAGGGGTTACATGGCACAAATTAAGCCTTCCCACCCACCCTGAAGTTCCATCTTTCACTTAAGCATGAGCTCCAGCAGACTGGCCCAGGACCAGCTGTTTTTAAGATTCTGAGGGCTCTGCCGTTGACCTCACCTACCAGGTCAGAGACCGATGATGGGAGGAGCTACTTGTCTCCTATGTTAATTTTGTAGTGCTGCCATAACAAAATACCCACAAACTAGTTGACTTGATCAAGTTCTGGGAGTTAGTCGGTGATGAAGGAGGTCAGCGGGGTTGGTTGCTTCTGAAGGCCCTGAGGAGTGATCTGTTCCAGGCCTCTTCCCCAGCTTCTGGTGGCCTTGGACATTCCTTGGCTTGATGGCCAGCTTCTCCTTGCATCTTCACACTACCCTCCCTCTGTGTGTCCCTCTCTCTGTGTCCAAATTTCCCCTTTTTATAAGGACATCAGTCCTGTTGGATTAGGGACACCCTAATGACCTCATCTTCACTTGATCAACTGTGACCAAATGACTCTACGTCCAAATCCAGTCACGTTCACAGGTACTGGGAACTTCAACATCTTCGTGGGGCACAATTCAGCCTATAATCCTTTTCTCCCCTGGATCTGTCTCAGCCATGCTTCTCTGTGTCCTTGGTGGCTGCCAATAACAGCTCGTCCTGCACCCGGTTCTCTACTTTGTTCTGAGCAGCTGCGCAAACACCTCTCACCAGTACTCCCATAGCCCTGCGAAGGATCCCGGTAACTCCTCATGACTTGTGGGGATCCAGTAAAGGCAGCTAATTGCAGCAGGGACACAAAAATATTAGAGCTCAACCTGGACGTTTGCACAAAGGTAGGAAATTGCCAAGTAAGCCCCAGATGGTCTTCAGAGTCTAATTCCACCAGATTTCTCCTTAATGCGACTTTTATTAAATAATAATAATAACTATTATTGTTATTATGTCTGATCTTAGAAACAAATTATACTCATACCTCTGGAGGGGTATTTAGATCTTGCCTCCAGATCTTGCTCAATAAAAGGTTAAAATTCAAATACCCAATGACTGAAGAATTCACTTTCCCCATAGAACCATCTTTACCTAAGATGATAATAGTGACAGCAGCAATCATCCTTAAGATGCCATGATTTAAATTTTAAGAATTTTGTTCACACTGGGAAAAAAAAAAAGAATTATCCATTCGTCGCCTCAGAGGAAATCAGAAGGAATATGATTCTTAGCCCTCACCGGGAGGTGAAATTTCCCACTTATCATAAGGTATTTGCTCTACCTCCCGTGAGTAATACTCTTCATGTCCAGGAATACTGAGCATCCTTCCTTTGAAGTCATCAACTGGGGGACAGTTGATGAAACCGTCAGCTCCTTCAGCATCAGGTCAGTACTGGCACTGTGACGGACCTCCTCTGGCACTGCATGGCCACAGCTCAACTGCTGGTAACGTGGGGAAGGGTGGGTGTTCTCACTGCTCCAGGGCACTGCTGGAACAGATTTGGCAGCAAGGCATTAAAGCAAAAGACCTTAGGCTTAGGATTCAACATGGGACATGTGCTTACTATTGTCTGAACATCAGGAAACATGGCTCAGAATCAGAGGCATTCGATAGATTCTCCAGGGCACAAACTGAAACGTGATGGTCTCCACTCTAGGTGAGCTCTCTTCACTTGAAACATTCAGTTTACTGGAAAGACTCACTTCCAAGAAGTCACATCCATTTATTTCACCTGCCCAGTAACGTGAGGCTTCTTATGCAGACTGTGTGTATGCATGTGTGCGCGTGTGCGCATATGTGGATATGCAGGTACACTGATGGGAGGAGACAGCCCTGCGTACAACCAGAATGTATCTGGAAACAAAGCTTAGTTATTATTCCTCTAGACCACCCAAGTTTTGGAAACAATCCAAACCTCAGGGAGAATTAGAAAGTAAGCCCTGAGCTCCCTTGTGTGATGGCTCAGGGAGAGGGACCTGAGCTGGGCAGGCAGCCCAAAGGGACCAGGGTGTGAAGAGTCACTGTGTGTGCTGGCTCTGCCCAATGACATACTCAGAATCAAGACAGGGAGGCAAAATACGTTCTAGAGGCACCTGGGTAGCTCAATTAGTTAAGCTTCCAACTCTTGATTTCAGCTCAGGTCATGATCTCAGGGTTGTGGGATTGAGCCCTGCATCTGCACTCACTGTGGAGTCTGCTTGACACTTGCTTGCCCTCTCCTCTTATACCTTTCCACCTGTGCATGCTTGTTCTCTCTCTCTCTCTCTCAAAATAAATAAATAAATAAATAAATAAATAAAATTTAAATTGAAAATACATGTTCAGGATTTTTTATGTGTCTGTTGGCCATTTGTATGTCTTCTTTGGAGAAATGTCTGTTCATGTCTTACTCAGCCATCAAAAAGAATGAGATCTTGCCATTTGCAACAACATGGATGGAACTAGAGGGTATTATGCTAAGCGAAATAAGTCAATCAGAGAATAACAAATACCATATGATTTTAGTCATATGTGGAGTTTAAGAAACAACACAGATTAGCATAGGGGAAGGGAAGGGAAAATAAAATAGGATGGAAACAGAGAAGGAGGCAAACTGTAAGAGACTCTTAACTCTAGGGGACAAACCAAAGGTTGCTGGAGGGGAGGTGGATGGGGGATGGAGTAAGTGGGGGATGGGCATAAAGGAGGGCACATGATGGAATGAGCTCTGGGTGTTATGTACAACTGATGAGTCACTGAATTCTACCTCTGGAACTAATAATACAGTATATGTTAACTTAAATTGAATTTAAATAAAAAATCATATATATGTTCCACAAATCTAGGCAACAAGTCTGGGGTCAGGAATGGGAATCTGCACTAAACAGAATTAGAAGCCCATGATGTTGGAGCACGAAGTTGAGCGATGGTAAAGCAGGAGGCACCTGGCAGTTGCCAAGAACAGGCCTCCTGCCCGGTTAGTTCAAGTTTCCCCTTGTCCTGCAGCAAAATGTCTAGGATGGCCCTCAGTGGTTATGAATGGAGGTCATTCCTGCAGGATGTAGGGCCTGGGTGGGTCTGTGGGTCTTGGAAAGTGCTCTACCCTTGTATTTAGTGATTCCAATGTCAGCACCAGCTCTGGGGCTCTCAGCCTACCTGACCGTGACATAAGCACATGACTGTTTCCAAATCTGAAACTTGGGAAAATAAAATCTCCCCCATTGGAAGTGTGTGGCTGGCACGTGTGAAGCACATAATTCATCTTCCCTTAAGTGAATTTAACTTTTATTTGTGGAGACTTGACGTGACCTAGAAAGATGTCCCCTTGAAAGGGGACACTGTGGGGCGCCTGGGTGGCTCAGTGGGTTAAGCCGCTGCCTTCGGCTCAGGTCATGATCTCAGGGTCCTGGGATCGAGTCCCGCATCGGGCTCTCTGCTCATCGGAGAACCTGCTTCCTCCTCTCTCTCTCTCTCTCTCTGCCTGCCTCTCTGCCTACTTGTGATCTCTCTCTGTGAAATAAATAAATAAAATCTTTAAAAAAAAAAAAAAAGAAAGGGGACACTGTGCATTTGTGTGTGTCTTGACTGTTTCTTGACTTCGTAACACCCCAACAACTTCATATTTCATACTAATATTCAGACAATTTTCTGTTTTCCCTGAAAATCAATAGTTGCTTATTTTTCTGTTTATAAAATAATATTAGAGAAAAACTGTGGGAAAATACAGAAATTTCTAAAGAAACATCCCCCAAATCAGCTTGTGAAAATCACTATGTATGTTGAGATGTATTTCCTTTCAATGTATATTTAATTTATTGTTAATAAATTAATCAATTGATTGAGTTATTTAATAATATACTAAGGGGGTTTCCTGTAGATATTAAAGAGTGGTTTTAAGTCTTTGGGCTATAGTTCACTTTCTCTTTAGATATTGTGCCAATTCATAAACGTATGATCACTGAGGGAGAGTTAAGTCTTATCATTTTTCCTCCTCATTAAATACATTATTTAAATCTTTGCTAATTTGATAGGTAAAAATTGTAACATAGTTTTTCTTATTCACACTTCTTGGAGTTTTTAGGAAAGTTGAATGTATATGCATTTTGGTCATTGACACATTTTTTCCTAAATTATTTTTTCATGTACGGTTCTTATTTTTCTATTCAAGTTTTAGTGCTTTTCTTAGTGTTTATATAAGCTTTCGATGATATTATAGCTGTGTTTGTCATATACAATATAAGTACTCCAGCCTTTAAAAATTATATGATTATACTAGTTATCTATTATTTCATAACAAATTACCCCAAAACATCAGGACATAGAATAAGAAACATTATTATTTCACAACTTCTGTGGGTCAGAAATTCCAGAGCAGCTTGGCTGTTGGATTCTAGATCAGATCTCCGCAGAGTTGCAGTCAAGGTGCTGGCTGGCGTGGCAGGGAGCTGAAGGCTTGACCCGAGCTAGAGGCTCCCTGGATCGGCGGTTGGCAGGAGGTCTCAGTTCACCACGTAGACCTCTTCAGACATAAGTTTGCTTGCGTGTCCTCATGAAACTCAAGTTGGCTTCACCCAGAACGAGGGACCCAAGGGTAAGTAAGAGGGAAGCCACAATGGTGTTTTTTTATGACTGATCTTAAGGAAGTCACATGGCAATAGTTTTGTAAATAAATTACCAAAATTGACTGAAAGGAAAATGTCAATAGATCTAGAACAATTAAAGAAATAAAATCAATAGTGAGATTGTCTCCACACGAAAAAGGCATATTATCACATGGTTCAACCTGAATCAATTTTTCAGAAAATAGATATTCTTATTTCACATCACATTTCCAGACAAGTAATGACAGAGGAAGTTTGACAACATACCATATGACACCAAAAACAAAACACCTGGATAACAAAGCCAGACAAGCACAATACATGGAAGGAAATTATAAGACCCGTATCACTAATAGAAACAAACAACATTACGTATAAAAACCTAAATAAGATATTAGCAAACCAGGGTGCCTGGGTGGCTCAGTTGTTAAGCATCTGGGCTTAACTTGGGCTCAGGTCATGATCTCGGGGTCCTAGGATTGAGCCCCACAAATGTCTCCCTGCTCAGTGGGAAGCCTGCTTCTCCCTCTCCCACTCCCCCTGCTTGTGTTCCCTCTCTCACTGTGTCTCTCTCTGTCAGATAAATAAAATCTTTTAAAAAGGTATTAGCAGGGAAAATCGGAGGGGGAGATGAACCATGAGAGACTGTGGACTCTGAGAAACAAACTGAGGGTTTTGGAGGGGAGGGGGGTAGGGAGTTGGGTGAGCCTGGTGGTAGGTATTGCATGGAGCTCTGGGTGTGGTGCATAAACAATGAATTCTGGTACACTGAAAAAAAATAAAATAAAATAAAGTGGGGAAAAAAGAAGAAAAAAATCGGAAAAAAGTCAGAAAAAAAAGATAACAGCAAATCAAATAGAACTTATATATAAATACATCATAATGGAATGGGATTTATCCCAGGAGTTTATTAATGGTTTAACTTCAATAATCTATTTTCTGATTCACCATATTATCAGATTTAAGTGAGGTAAACACGGTCATCTTAATATATGTAGAAAATTAATTCAACAAACAATCTAGGACTCATTACTAAAAAAAATCTATTAATGAATTTAAAATGATAGAATGTCCTAACAGAAATCTGATATTGATCATAAGCAAATATGATATTTACTAGATATTATTTCATTAACATTGAACTCATGGGGGACACCTGGATGGCTCAATCGGTTGTGTCTGACTCTTAGTTTCGGTTTATAAATATTTCCTATAAAACCAGAAAGAGTGCCCACTCTTTTCTGTTCAATACTGTATGGAAGATTTTAGAGAAAACACATTTTAGCAACCTTGCCAGGAAGAAGAATAGTACAAAAAAGTAAATTGCATTCCTTTACATAGGAAATAAACTTCATATGAAATATTTAAAATATTTCATTTAATTTTATCAAAATATTCCTTTTATAAAACTATAAGATTCCATCAATGTTTTATTACATACATTTAGAATTATACACATATATGTATTTAAACATATTTTCACACACAGTTCATGCTGGTTATTCACGGTACTTGTTTTCTATGAAGTCACCATGAACACTGAATTAGTCTGTCCTGAGCCATTGCTCCTATAATACAAGTTAGGTCCCCTCAAGCCTCTGGTCACTATGTCCTTATCAATAGATAGATGCGTAAACTTATTTTGTGTGTGTTTCTGTTTAAAAATACATAATTTGATACTTATTTACTAGATATTATTTCATTAACATTGAACTCCTGGGGCGCACCTGGATGGCTCAGTCAGTGAAGCGTCTGACCTTGTTTCGGCTCAGGTCCTGATCTTGTGGGTCATGGGATCCAGCTTCACACTGGACTCCACACTCTGCACGAGTCTGCTTGGATATTCTTTCTCTCAGCCCCTTTGCCCACTCATGCTCTCTCTCTCAAATAAATAAATCTTACAAAAACAAACCAAAAAACCAAAACAAACAAACAAAAACAACAAAAAATATTGAGCTCACGACCGATGGCTCTGTAACTCTTACCTGAGTGAAGTTTATCTCATTCACACATTGTCTCTATAAGGCACCTGATAGACTTCTTGCACGTAGGAACACCAACCAGCCAGCATTTCAGCACTATGCTGGGCATGGGAGGCATTTTAAACAGTGAAATCACTCACAGAAAGCACAAAAATGTCACACTAAATAGACCGCAAGAAGGACACTTGCTTACAGAACAAGTCTGAAGCCGAAAGGTGGGGCGTTGCCTCACTTAACTTCTGCTGAGAAGATCAAAACTAGACATCTCTGAATTGTCACTGACTCGTGCATGCATGTCTGTAAATGGCAGTGAGGGCGACACGAGTCTAGATCTGGGACTTAGAAATACAGTTTAGAAAGTTGGCAAATTTACAAATATGCAATCTGTGAACAATGAGGATCAATTATGTGTATATAAATATATATATACACACACATGTATACACACACACATCATATCTATGAATAGAAATAATACCTCTGTGTAATAGAAGACACTGGAACACAGAGGTGCTTGTGGAAAAAGTAAAAACAAAACAAAAACCAACCAGGAGACATACCGAGGAATTCAAGGCGGAGAAACATGCCACGGTCACTAATGAGAAAACTTCATTTCTCAAAGCTGAGAATTCCCTGTTGATCTCTGAATTTAATCTAATTTCAGACAAACACCAACCAGTAGTTTTTGCGGAAAACGACAAGCTGATCTCTGTGTTTCTCTGGGTGAGTTCGGGAATCATCAAGACAGTTTTGAAAAGGAAGGAGGTCAAAAAAGAAGAAGGGGAGTTGATATTCATGCCACCAGATGTTAAGTAAACACCTAAAATCACATAAAAGCGGACACATAGCTGATAAAACCTGGCCAATACTGTAGGTGAATCACGGGTGAGCAGCTTGAAAGGCTGAGTGGCATAGGGAAATACTATCTACCTTTCTAGGTTATTTAAAATGATAGCTTTATTGAACTTTATTCACATAGCATCAAATCCACCCTTTTAAAGCATACAGCTCAGTGGATTTTGTTACATTCATCTGTTGCACCATTTTATTTTAGGATACTTTCATCTCTCCCCCCCAAAAGTCTGTCCCCACTAGCAGTCACCCCCTCTTCCTCCCTGCCCTCACCCCCTAGAAAAACATGAACCTGCTTTCTGTCCCTATGGATTTGCCTATTCTGGACATTTCATGTAAACGGAATCATACAGTACAGAGCTTTTTGTGACTGGCTTCTCCCATTTAGGATCATGTTTTCAAATTTCATCCATGCTGTGCCATGTCATTGGTACTTCACTCATTTCTAAGCCTGAATAATATTCCATAGCATGGATAGACCACGTTTTACAGACCCATTCATCTTTTGATAGACATTGGGGTTGTTTCTACTTTTTGACTCTTATGAATAATGCTGCTGTGAACATTTATGTACACATTTTTGGGTGAACATATATTTTTGTTTCTCAAGGGTATCTACCTAGAACTGGAATTGCTGGGTCATATGGTAACTCCATGTTAACAATTTCAGAAACTGCCAGAGTGTTTTCCAAAGCAGCTTCACCGTTTTGCAATCACACCAGCAATGCATGAGGGTTCCAATTTCTTCAAAACCCCACCAGCCTAGGTCATTGCCTGCCTTTGGACAATGAAGTATCCTAGAGGACAAGTGACATTTTGTCAAGGTTTCTACTTGATTTCCCCAGTAATTAAGAAAGACGTGCCTATCTTCATGTGCTTTTTGGCCATTTCCATGCCTTCTTGGGAGAAATGTCTATCGACATCTTTTCTCCATTTCTCAATCGAATTATTTATCTTTTCAGTGTTGAATTGGAAAAATTCTTTATAAAGCCTGGATACAAGTCAACCTTTTCAAAATTTCTTGAAAAAATGAAATAATAATGAGCTATTTATACCCATCCAATGGACAAAATTTAAAACACATGAGAATAAGTGAGAAACTAGTCCTGATTCCTGCTAGGCATGTCAATTGTTTCACATACATTGCAGAGCAGTTTTGTGATATCTGGTAAACCTCTAAGTCAATGGACCATGGGCCCGGCCATTCTCCTTGTTTGTGTATACAATAGGGGTCCTTTCTATATGTCCAAGGAGACCAGTTCAGATGCGTTCTTTGCAGCATTCTTAGCAATAACCCCAAACAGGAAGCCATCCAGAGGCCTGTTGACAGTAGAATGCACACATAAATTGTGGGAAAGCCATACAACGGAATACTACATAGAAGGGAAAATGAACGAACTCCATCTACACCCATCAGCATGGATAAAATGTGAAGGTGTAATACACAGTCAGTGAGAAAAGAAGTTGTAGAATCATCCTTTAGCAGGAACTGGCTCATCATACGCGAATCCCATTTTCCTTTCCTGAGAGGCTGTATTTCTTAACATCCTTTGCATAAATAAGGCCATTTTTCTGAGTTATAGCCAAGGAGATGGGGATGGAAGTGATGCACACAGCTTCTGGGTCGGCTCCAAAACACCTCCCATGCAACCCCCCACTCTCTCTTTGCCTTGGATGTCAATCTTCAAGGGGGCCTTGCAACTGTGGCAGCCGCAACCCTAGAATGACTGCAAGGAGTAGAGTCCTTCCTTCCCATTCCCAGCCAGCTACCCCCTACTGACCATCTGAGGACTATCTGTGAGATACAGTTCTGTCTCTGTAAGTCACAAGATTCTGAAGTTCACTTGTGACAGGAGCTGTCAATAGTGGGAATGTAACAGTTAGAAAACGGAGAAAGGCAATACATTTGTTAAGTCATAAAACCATGCAGGAAAAAGCCTCACAATCTGAAGGTACTATTTAGCTCTAAAAACTGGCATCATAGTGTGAACTTGGACAATTATCTAACTCAGGAGCCCACACGATTTTCCTGTAAAGGATCAACCAGAAACTAGGTTATTTAGGCTTTGTGGGCCCTGTGCACCCCTGTGGCAAGTACTCAGCTCTGCCAGCATAGCACAAAAGCCACCAAATGTAAACAAATGGGTGAGGCCTGATCTGCCTGCAGGCTGCCCTTCGCCCAACTCTGATTTAACCTCTGGAGTCTTCAGTTTCTTCATCTGTAAAATGGGCATGATGACAATAATACCTACCCCCAAAGAGCTGTTTGAAGGCTGAGCTAACGCATAGGCACTGTTGAGCAAAGTAGCTGCCACGCAATATTCCATAAATATAATAATAACTACTATTGTTTCTGTTATTATTTCTATTTTAACTTTTAATAACTTTTAATAATAATATTTGTTATTTTATTATAAATATTTGTTACTTTTACCAATGCTGCTACAACATCTATGGAAGTAAGGGAATATAACATGTAAAAAGCACCAACAGCAAACTAAGAATATTGTGTCCCATAATTTCACCCACAGCAATCCTCAGGAGAAGGTATCATTATTATTTTGCTTTCACAGATGAGAAAATTGACTTGTAGAGTAACTCATTAACTGGTAAGAAATAGAACTATGAACACAGGTCATTTTGACATCTCTTCCAACTAACCTGTGTGTCCAGAAGATTCCACATGAGCATAATTTGAGTTGAGGAGATTGTCCATGCCTTTCATTTACTAATTCAAAATACATGGTGTCAAAAATGCTTTTCTGGCCATACTAGGGTTTGTGAGTTTCAAATGAAACTATTGATAATATTGCAAAGGGAATCTAGAACAATAGCAAGAGAAAAGATTGACCATAAAAGTGCCTTGTTGGTCTAAGAATAAAATACAGTTTGCCTATTGTGGTCACCTCAGCTGTGCCACAAAAATAGTAGAATAAGAGCAATTCTTTTACATGCTGCTGGGAGCATACGTCAGAAGGTGGTCAGAGCAGAGAGAGGGATTCAGTTCTTAATGGGCCCCACATGAGGGGCCACTAAACACATCAGAGAATTCCAAACACTAGGTGTGTTGAGCTAAACAGTTTCTCCTGTTAATTTTTAAACTCATGGATATTTCAAAGATAAATGAAACACAACTTCTAACTCGATTATGTGCATGTCCTAAAAAAGGTATTTTATATAAAAATCTCGGGGCTTGTAGAAGTATATTGAGCATATGCTATCAAAATAGCAAACTTCAGGATGTGATGCAATCATTTCCAAAAAGCAGCTCAAAACTTCAGGCCAGTCTATAAAGAAGTGTTCAAGGATCAAGGGCAAATTGTAAGAGGGAAGAAAAATGTGATCATTTTTCATAAAGACATTTCTTCAATTTATGTAACTTATCTTTTTATTCTGACTTCATGTCCTCTCTGTCTTTATGAGAGGTATTTTCTGGTGTTAAAAATATATATTTTTTGGTGTTAAAAATATTCTTTTAACATAGTTGATGTTACCTACTTTTTCTTCATCTGTCATTGCATTATTTGGAACTTTTAATTTTGTTTTGTTGAGCTACTTCCTTTATGGTTATGTCTGTCCTTTTTCTAACTTCTCACACTGACGACATGCTCATTAATTTAAGATTTGCTCCTTTTTTCCCTAATGACTGTGATACATATTCCTACTGAAGTCGATATATTTCCTTCAAAATACTGCTCCATTTTTGGGGTGTACTGTTGTATTTTCATGCATTTATTTTTTGTAATTTATTTAATTTTTTAATTTAAATGCGATTAGCCAAGGTACAGTACATCAGTAGTTTCTGATATGATGTTCAATGATTCATTAGGTCAGTATAACACCCAGTTCATGCATTTTTAACCGTCATCCACTTTGACCCGTTCTATGAGCCAGGTTTATTTAGAAGTGTGTTTTTCGACTTGTAAATGTTTAAAACATATGTTTTAAGTTAATACCAATAATTATTTCCTATTTTAAAAAATGTTGTGCCTAAAGACCATGGTTCCATTATAGAAGTTCTTTGGTATTTTAAAGATCTGCTTTGTGACTTATTATGAGGTCAATTTTCACGTGTTCACAGATGCATAAAAGCATTATGTTCTCTCATTATGATATAGGGGTTCCATGGATGCTAACTACGTGAAGTTGTTAATTTACTCACTTAAAAATTCTTTTTTTTTTTTTAAGATTTTATTTATTTATTTGACAGAGAGAGATCACAAGTAGACAGAGAGGCAGGCAGAGAGAGAGAGAGAGAGGGAAGCAGGCTCCCTGCTGAGCAGAGAGCCCGATGCGGGCCTCGATCCCAGGACCCTGAGATCATGACCTGAGCCAAAGGCAGCGGCTTAACCCACTGAGCCACCCAGGCGCCCTTAAAAATTCTTTATATACCTAACAATTTATTTTATCTCACCTCTTTTTTCCGAGATGGATGTGTTAAAATTTTCTGTTCTTCTTGCTGATGTTTCAGTTTTAACCTGATAATTTCCTCACCTTAACATTTTATTTTCAGGCTACCTGGTGTGATAAACATAGTATCAGAATTCTCACATATTTTTTCTTGAATTATTCCTTTCTCATGATGCAGTGACCCTCTTGATTTCAAATCATGTTTCTTGTGTTATTTTTTTTTTTTACCTTAAAGCCTATTTTGTCTGACATGAATAGCTTTCTTCCATTTAGTTTTCTTCCATCTTCTTTATATCTTTACTTTTTGTTTAGTTTAAGCAGCAGTTGGATTTTTTAAATCAAAACCAAAAACACATATCTTTTAATTCATAAACCCAGACAATTTTAGTCGTTTAAAAAATTAATTTTTACCATGTCCTTTTAAGTTTTATACACGCCATGATTTTTGCTTCTCTTGTCCTGCTTCCCTTTCTTTTAAAAATTAAGTTCTGTTTTATTTTTTCTAAAATTCCCTCTTGTCTACTCTTAAAAGTTATATATTGTACTTCTGGACTTTCACTGGTAACACTTAAATGTTCAGCATGCATGCTTAACTGGGTTCTAATGTTAATGATTGTCTCAGCTGTTCTCATGAGCTGTAGAACCACAGGGACTCAACCTCAGTCCAGAGATCCCCCTCCCACATCGTATGCTGTGTTCATCATCTGGTGTAGTTGAGGCCTCTTCATTATGCTTGTATTTAGCCACAAATCTTTAAAGGATCTCTAAATCACTTATAGTTATTTGCATATTCAATTATGTTTGTGGTTCCTACCAAGGTTTTATATAAGTAAAAAAATATATATATTATATGTATATATTTATATAAATAAAAAAGTTAAAAATAAAAATATTATTGGGGCACTTGGGTGGCTCAGTCAGTTGAGTGTCCTGACTCTTGACTTCAGCTCAGGTCATGGTCTCAGGGTCTTGAGACCTAACCCCGCATGGAGCTCCACCCTGAGCACACAGTCTGCTTGAATTTCTCTTCCTCTCTCTGCCCCTCTCCCACTCATGTTTTTGCTCTCTCTCCAATAAATAAATAAATAAATAAATGAAATCTTAAAAAATAAATAAATGAAAATGTTATTCCATCCTTACTCCTCAATAATAGCTTAGTTGTATATAAAATTCTCTGCTTATCTCTTAACTCTATTATGTCACTATCTTCTGATCTCTATTACTGCTTTTGAGAACTCTGATTCACACTACACTAGTTTTGTTCCCTTGTAGTTGGTCTGCTTTTCTCTCTGGTACTTTTTAATATTCGATCTTTGTTACAATGTGTCCTGGGGTGGATTTAAATTCGTATCTTCCTGCTCCAAACTCTGTGTGTTTCTTGAGTCTGATTGTCCTCTCTCTTTTTTTCTTTTTTAAAAGACTTTAACTGGTATTTTAAATTATTGAGGTGTAATTGACATGCAATGTGGTATTAGTTCGTGTACAACATAGTGATCTGACGATTCTGTACATTATTCAGTGCTAGCCCTGATGTCTGTCACCATACTTTATTACAATATTATTGACTTTATTTCCAATACTGTACTTTTTTTTTTAAGATTTTATCCATTTATTTGACAGAGATCACAAGTAGGCAGAGAGGCAGGCAGAGAGAGAGAGAGGAGGAAGCAGGCTCCCTGAAAGGCAGAGAGCCCGATGTGGGGCTCGATCCCAGGACCCTGGGATCATGACCTGAGCTGAAAGCAGAGGCTTTAACCCACTGAGCCACCCAGGCGTCCCTCCAATACTGTACTTTTGATCTCCATATTTTGTAACTGAAACTGTGTACCTCTTACTTCTCTTTTCCTATTTTGCCCGCCCCCCCCAACTGATCTCCCCTCTGGTAACCATCACTCTGTTCTCTATCTTTGAATTTGCGCTTGTGTGGTTGGTTGGTTGGTTTCTTGGATACCACATATGAATGAAATCATATGGTATTTGTCTTCCTCTATCTGCTTTAGAAAATTCTCAGCAATTATTTCCTTGAATTTTGCATCTTCCTTACTTTTACAATTTTCTTTCTGGAACATCTATAAAACATATGTTAGAGTTATTTATCCTCTCATATTTCTCATTTCTTTCTTGCTTTTTGCTTCATTGTTAGTAATTTTCTCATATATGTCTTCCAGTTCACTAATAGTCTCTCCAGCCATATCTCTTCTGTTAACTTAGCCTGCCAATTGAGATTTTAATTTCAGCAACTATGTTTTATTTCACAAAGATATAGCTTGGTTTTTCATAATCTGTTTATTCCTTTTTACTAGCATGTTTTTAAACTTTTATCTTCAATCATTTTAAACACACTTACAACAAGGATGACTACCTCTTTCTGTCTGGATTTAGGTGCAAAGTTAGGAGTATCCTTAAAAATCTTTGCACCTAAATCCAGACAGAAAGAGGTAGTCATCCTTGTTGTAACTCTGTGCTAACAGTAGCTGATTTTCCAGTCCAGCTGTCACAGTCCAGTCCTAATGGGGTAATCTCAATTCCTGCTCTTGCTTTGTCTGATTCCAAGACCTCAACTTTTGTTCTTGCATGTGTATTGAAGATTTTTGCTCCTGCATTTCCCAAACCAAGATCCATTCAGGCACCTCTTTTGAGCTCTTTTAAAAAATACTATGTAGTATTTTTAAATATTTGGAGCACAAGGCTTACAACCTGACCTACATTATTCTCCAACCCAATCTCAGGGATGTTTCCTTAGATTCAACACAAAGAAGAGCAGAAGGGTTAAAATATCCTCCTCTGAAAAAAAAAATACTTCTAAAAATAAAATTAACATCTCAGGTGTCCCTATTTATGTTCTAAGTGATATATATTTGTGTTTCCTAAATTTTTCATCATTTCTGAGACCTCTATTTTCTTGAAAGCCTTGGGCACAGAATAAGGATATTGTGGCTTGCAGCAACAAATGCAGTTCCACCCACACCCAGTAGATGGCATAAATATAAGCAGCTTCTAGGGAAAGACCTCCAGGAGGTGCAGAATCCTAAGAGCACCATTTATCATGAAAAGGAGAGTTTTGGTGGAGGGCTGGAGTTGTAGGAAGCCTGAGGCAGTTGGGGAAGTTGATGTATTTTAATCTCTCCCAAACAGCATAGGAAAATATCTTCAGCCAGCACAACTCTAAATTTTGTTCAACTTTCTCAAGAAAAAAAAAAAAAAAAAAAAAAAAAGTGGTTGTCCCAACAGCAGAGCAGGAGGACAAGGAGGGGAAAATATCCAAAGTGGGAGAAAGTCTGCATTTAAGGGAGCATTTTCACCAGGTGATTCTTCCTTTGATAGTAACACACCTTTATTTATTTATTTATTTATTTTTTGCTTACTTGGGTTAATTAAAAGTGGAACTCCCCCTCACACACACACAAATACAAAACAAACAAACGAAAAACCAAGTTTAGTCAATTTTGCCACAGCATGGACTTTCCTTTTCAGAAAAGGAACTTCAGGCCCTACTGAACTGGCAACCCCAATGTTGAGGGAGAGTCCCGCCCTTAGATTGCCCAATGCGCTGGGTTGTGGTAAGACCAAGGCTTGTCCAATTCCTGTCAACTCCAAGACGTGGAAGAAATTCCTTGTGAGACTAGAAAGTCTGCGGAGAAGAGCTGTAACAATCACGGCCCCGATGCCTTCCTTTAGAGGACTTCAAGTTCTCATTCTACCTCGCACTCTGCCCGGAGCCACAGAGAGACACACGCAGGTGAGGGCACACACACCCGGCGTTAGCACACACGCTACGTGGAGGGCTTCTTCGTCCTCTCCTGCTCTCAACACTGGAGTCTGGAACTTTCCAGAGGAACAAGACAGGACCAGTCCAAGTGGTAAGTGTTAAGGCTAAGAGGGGTGCAAATGGCTTTGCACAACAGAGAGCTCGATGGCTAGAGGCCCCCTGTTCTCCTAGCTTGTAGCCACAGTCATTCAGGCTATTGGAACTGGAAGCTCAGCATGAGGGAGTGGGCAGAACTTTAAGATGAAAAAGTCCAAGATAAGATTTAGTCACAAGAAGAAGAAAAAAGGTGACGCCAGGTATTCAGGTCAGGGTGCGAGTGTAAAAGGCATGATGGGAGCATGACTTTGATGCTGTCCTTTTCTTTGAATCAGATAGACTGGAAAAAGAAGTAAGTGCAGGGTAAGGCAAGAAATCGCTAACACAAATGAGCTGTAAAACACTGGCTTTGATCCCCAGCCGATCCGGGGCATATGGAAAGCCAGAGCGCATGTGTCAGACCATTTCCCACCCATCCATCGCCGTCCTGATGTCTTTTCAAGATGTCCAGGAGGACACGGTGAGGGATTGCAGGGAGGTCAGTAATGGGAAGACTGCCTGATTTTGCTATGGGGGGAAAGACAGTCAATGTGAGACATCCAATTTTCATAGCATGAAATGAGTACATGATGATGAGCATTACTGCTTCGTGGTGATTAATGTGTTTGTGAGGACGTGTGCATAAACCCGACATGTTTTCCCATTGCATCGGCGTTGGCTTTCCTTGTTTGTTTCTATTGCTGCAACGCGGTGAGGGAGCCACCCCTTCCCTTTTATCAGTGACTGATTCAACACCCTCTTGTCACATTTGTCACATTTTTCCCTTTTTTTTTTTTTTCTCCCTGGGACTCACAGTTCTGATTCTGGCCTCTCCCGGGGTTTCAAGATGATTAATCTTTCTCATTTGTTCCTTTTCAGCTTTGTGTTAAGCAGTGGTAGAATCAATCACATGCCTTCTTGCTTTACTTGGAAATCAACTGTCGTGTTTTCCAATCACTGCAGTTTTCGTGGGACTCCTTGAATACAGACTGAGAGGTTCACTTGGCTAAGCTGCCAAAAACAATTAAATTCAAGTAGAACATTTTTATTTGAATCTTCATGGAATCCTGCTTATTTTTTTTCTTACTTTGCATAGATATTCATGATATTTACTCTATAACCAATAATAGAATAAAAGATAAATGCATTTTTACTTCTCTAAATAGTTTCGTATTTAGAAGGACCATCTACTAAACATGTGTCAAGCAAATTTAACATTTCATTAGGCACAGGCTAAATTACAACCCTGAGTACAGCAGTTAAACAGAGAGACTGCACAGGCATCAATCTGTGGAAAGTTGCAATTGCACCTGGACGATTTTCCTCACTGCCTTCCCCTTGAACTCCAGGACCAAAGCTGAAAGTAATGAAAACAATCTATTCTTTAGTTTCGTTGTGAGAAATAAGGGGCAAATGTTTAAGTTTCTAGCAGCCGAAAGCGTTAGTAAGAGCTGACATGTGGATTTTGTACAATTACTGCTGTTAAGCATGCCACACAATCATTGCACCATCCCCCCACCCCAGGGACATTTGTCAATGTCAGAGACAGTTTTGGTTGCCATACCTGGGGATGGGGGGCTCCTGGCTCCCAGCGGGTGAGGCCAAGGATACAGCTAAGCATCCTACAAGGCACAGACCAAAGGGATGCTCCCCAATAACAAATAATGATTTAGCCCAAAATGTCAGCAGTGACAATACATTGAAAACTGCTCCCGTAATAATTTTTCTAAAGAAACCAAAACTCATACTACATGACTGATCTATAAGGATTAGAGTTTTTAACACCTTTATTGAGATATCATTCACATACCCAAAATCACAGGCATTCGAAGTATGTCATTCAGTGTTGTTCAGTTTGCTCATAGACTTATGCAATCACTACAATTTTACATTTTGATCATGGCCCAAAAGTTACGTTTTCATCCACTTTTGTCATCATGTCACATCATGTTATATCATGTGCCATTCCCCCCTCCCCAAGCCCTCAACAGCTCCCGATCTGCTTGCTAGCTCTACAAATTTGCCTACTCTGTATATTTCATATCAATGTATAGTCACACATCAATATGTCACCTTGTGTGTCTGCTTTCTGTCACTTAGCATCATGTTTTCAAGGTTCATCCGTATGATGGCAGAGGTCAGTAATTCATCCCTTTTTACTGATGAATAACATGGTATATAAATAAACTATATCTTTTTTTTTTAAGTGAAAAACTTTAACCAAGTAAGAATCTTTTTTTAATATTTTTTTAAATTAACATATAATGTATTATTCGCTCCAGGGTACAGGTCTGTGAATTGCCAGGTTTACATACTTCACAGCACTCACCATAGCACATACCTTCCCAATGTCCATAACCCAAACACCCCCCCTCCCCACCCCCCCGGCAACCCTCAGTTTGTTTTGTGAGACTAAGAGTCTCTTATGGTTTGTCTCCCTCCTGATCCCATCTTGTTTCATTTATTCCTTTTCTATCTCCCAAGCCCCACATGTTGCATCTCCACTTCCTCATATCAGGGAGATTATATGATAATTGTCTTCTCTGATTGCCAAGTAATCTTGCTAGTATTTTTTTTTAATTTTATTTTTTATAAACATATATTTTTATCCCCAGGGGTACAGGTCTGCGAATCGCCAGGTTTACACACTTCACAGCACTCACCATAGCACATACCCTCCCCAATATCCATAACCCCACCCCCCTCTCCCAACCCCCCTCCCCCCATCAACCCTCAGTTTGTTTTGTGAGATTAAGAGTCACTTATGGTTTGTCTCCCTCCCAATCCCATCTTGTTACATTTATTCTTCTAAATAAACTATATCTTAATTATGCTTCATCCATTGATGGAATTTGGGTTATTTCTACTCTTCAGTGATTTTGAATAGTGCTGCTTGAACATTGATGCAAAAATTCTTGGGTGAATGTGTGTTTTCATTTCTCTTGGGCCCGTACCCAGGAATAGAATTACTAGATCACAGCAGTCCATGTTTCCCATTTTGAGCAACCGCCAAACTGTTCTACAAACTAGTGCAGCCACTCTGCATCCCCACCAGGAACACAGGAGGTTCAATTTCTTCACATTCCATGTCTTTGTCATGATCATTATCCTAGTGGGTGCCAAGTGGTACTCACTGTGGTTTTGATATGCATCTCCCTAATAACGAATGATGCTGAACGTTTTTCATGTGCTTAATGACCAGCTGCTTATCTTTGAAGAAATATGGTTCAGATCAATCACGCACTTTTTAATTCTGTTGTTTGTTTTTTATTATTGAGTGGCTCAAGATATAGACACAAGTCCCTTATCAGATATGTGGTTTGCCAATATTTTCTTTCACTCTGTGGGTTGTCTTTGCACTTTCTTGGTGTGATTTGCAACATACAAGCTTCCGATTTTGCTAAATTCCAATTTATCTACTTTTTCCTTTTATTACTTATGGGTTTTTAACATCATATTTAGGGGCTTACTTTCATGTTTCCTCTCAAGAATCATATAATGTTAGCTTTTGCATTTAACTTTATAGTTTATTTTGAGTTCACTTCTTTGTGTGTAGTGTAACGAGGGTATCCAACTTTGTACTTTTGGAAGTGGGCATCCGGGACTGTCAGCGCCATTTGTCAAAAAGACTTTCCTGGCTGCATTGAACTATATTGACCCCTTATTGAAACTAATTGCTCCAAAATGTGAGACTTTATTTGGAACCTCTATTCTATTTTGTTGACCTGTCTGTCCTTTTGCCTGTACTAGACTGTCTTATTGTAATTTTGTAACGAGTTTTGAAATCAGGAAGTGTGAATTCCTCAACTTCGGTCTTTTTTTTTTTTTAATTTTTCTTTCTTTGAAGATTTTATTTAAATTCAAATTAGTTAACGTATATTGTAGTATTAGTTTCAAGAGTAGAATTTAGTGACTTATCACTTACATATTATACTAGTGCTCATCACAAGTGCCCTCCTTAATGCCCATCACGCAGTTAGCCCATCCCCTCTCCCACCTTCCCTCCAGTAAGCCTTGGTTTGTTCTCTGTAGTCCAAAGTCTCTTATGGTTTGCCTCCCTCTCTGTTTTTATCTTATTTTCTTTTCCTTCTTTTCCTTTCCCTACGTTCATATGTTTTGTTCCTGAAATTCCACATATGAGTGAAATCATATGTTATTTGTCTTTCTCTGACTGACTCAGCCATCAAAAGAATGACATCTTGCCATTTATAACTTTGGTCTTTTTCAGTATCATTTTAGCTATCCTGTGTCCTTTGAATTTTCATGTAAATTGTCAATTTCTGAAACAAATCCAGCTGCGATTTTGATAGGCTTTACCTTGAATCCGTAGATCGGTTTGAGGAACACTGCGGCCATTTTAACAATATGAAATCTTTCAGTCCGTGAACATGAAATACTTTCTCATTTATTTGCTTTTCTTTAATTACTTTCAACAATTTTTTCGTAGTTTTCAGTGTATAAGTCTTATACTATTTTGTTAAGTTTATTCCTAAATATTTTTTGACACTATTAAAATGGAATTGTTTTCTTAATGTCATTTTCAGATTGTTCATTGCTAACATATAACAATACAATTGATGTATGTAAATTGTTCTTGTGTCCTGCAATCTTGCTGAGCTCATGACTTTTTACTGGATTCCTTGGAATTTTATACATACAAGATGATGCCATATGCAAATAGAGATAATTTTCCTTCTTCCTTTACAATCTAGATGGGTTTTCTTCCTTTTGTTTGCGTAATTTCCCAAGCTAGACCCTCTACTATACTGTCAAATACACATGATGAGAATGGACATGTTGGTTTTATTCTCAATCTTGGGGAAGAAGCATTCAATCTTTCATCATTAAGTATAATGATATCTGTGCATTTTTTGTAGATGTTTTTTATTATGTTGAAGAGTTTATTCTCTTCCTAGTCTTCTGAGTGTTGTTGTTTTTTTTTTTCATCACGAATGGGTGTTACATTTTGTCAAACGCTTTTTCTGTTCTTTTGAAATGATCATGTGGTTTTGTCCTTTATTTTATTGATACGGTGTATTACATTGATTGATTGTTGGATGTTAAAGCAGTCTTACATTTTGGAGATCTATTCCACTTGGTTGTAGTGGATAATCCTTTTTATATATTCCTAGATTCAGTTTGCTAGTAATTTGCTGAGGATTTTTTTGGTCTGTATTCATAAAAGACATTGGCCTGTAGCTTTAAGAGTTTTCTTATGATGTATTTGTTTGATGTTTGTATCTGTGTAATACTTGGTCTCCTAGAATGAGTTGAAAATTATTCCCTCATTTTCTATTTGCTCAAATAATTTTTGAATAGTTGCTATTTATTCTTTTTTATTTGGGGGAGGTGGAGGGGTATGGGGAGAGAGAGAATCTTAAGCAGGCCCCACACCCAGTGCAGAGCATGATGACGTAAGGCCGGATCATATGACCTTCAGAACAAGACCTGAGCTGAGATCAAGAGCCGGACGCTTGACCAACTGAGCCACCTAGGTACCCCTTGAATAGCTGCTATTAATTTTTGTTTAAATGTTTGGTAAAATGTACTGCTCAAGTCATCTGGGCCTGGATATTTCTTTGCAAGAAGATTTTAAGCTAGAAATTTAATCTTTTTACTTGTTATATGTGTATTCTGATTTCCTTTCTTCTTGAGTCCATTGCAGAAGTTTGTGTCTTTCTAAGAACTTATCCATGTCATATATGTCCATGGCACAGAGCAGTTCCTACTAATCCCTTAAAATCATTTTAATTTCTATAAGATTGGTAATGATAACCAGTCTGCTTTCTCATTCTTGATTTTAATGTTTGAGTTTTTAATTCTTTTTCTTAGTCAGTATAGTCAAAGCTTTGTCAATTTTGTTGGTCTTTTCAGGGAACTAACTTTTGGCTTAATTATTTTTTTACATGTTTTTTCTAATCTCTATTTCACTAATTTCCACTCTAATTTTTACTGTGTATTCCCTATGTTTACTCAGCTTCAGTTTTATCTTATTTTTCCAGTGTCTTAAGGTGAAGTTTGGGTTGCTGACTTGACATGTTTCTTCCTTTTTAATGTAGATGTTTATGGCAATAGATTTCTTTATAAGCATCGCTTTACATACATCCTGTATGTTTTGATTTGTTGTGTTTAGTTTTTATTCATCTCAAAGTATTTCATAATTTCCTTTGTAATTTATTCTTTGGTTATTTAGGGGTGTGCACTTAATTTCCACATATTTGTTAATTTCTTAAATTACTTTTTATCGTAGATTTCTCGTTTCACTCCACTGTGGTTCAGAGAACATACTTTACATGACTTCCAACCTTTGAAATTTACTGAACCTAACATATGGTCTATCTGGGAAAGTGTTCCTTGTGTACTTGAGAAAAATATATATTAATCTGTCAAGTAAAATGGTCTATAAATGTTTGTTAGTTCTTGTTTGTTTGTGGTGTCATTCAAGTCCATATCCTTTAGACCCTCTTCCTAGTTGTTCTATACATTATTGAAAGTGGGATAGAGGAGCAATCAACTATTATTGTTGAATTGTCTATTTCTTCTTTGATTCTGTCACTTTTTGCTTCATGTGTTTTGGGGCACTATTGCTAGTTGCGTGTATGTTTTCAATTATTTTATTTTTCTGATCAATTGACACGTTCATCATTATAAAATGTCCTATTTGTCTCTAGTAATCTGTATATATTTTTTGGTCTTCAAGTCTGCTTTCTCTATTATTAGTAGTTCTTCCATGGTTGCTGTTTGCATAGTATATCTTTTTCCATCCTTTTTATTTTCAACCTACTTGTATTATTGAATATAAGATTTGCATCCTATGGATAGCGTATAGTTGAATCACGTTTTCTTACCCAATCTAACAATTTCTGCCTTTGATTAGACTGTTTAATCCATTACCATTTAATGTTGTTATTCATAGGGTTGTATTTACATCTTCCATTTTACTTTTTGCTTTCTGTTAAGGCTCTTGTCACATTTTGTTCTCTATCTTTCCTTTAATACTTCTTTTGTGTTAAATGCGTATTTTAGTGTAATATTTTAATCCCCCCAGTGACTGTTCAACTAAATTTTTTAGTTATTTTCTTAGTGACTTAGAGTAAGTTATTTTCTAGGGTTTATGGTTTATGTCTTAACTTATGATATTGACTTTAGACTTATGCTAACTTAATACTAGTGAGACATAGAAACTTTTCTCTTACACAACTCTTCTTCACCCCTTTTTTGGTAATATTACTGTTATACATATTATATCTCTATACGTTACAGGCCCAACAATAAATTGCTGTAATTATTACTTTATATAATTTTATATCTTTAAGGAAGCTAAGATAAGAAGGGAAAAAATGTATCTAACGACTGTTATATTGATCCTTATATTTTTCCTTTCTCATCCTTTTCATTTGTTCCTGTAGACTCAAGTTACCATCTGCGTCATCTCCTCACTGCAACACAGCTTTGTTCCTTTCCACTTCCTTTATGCTGTCATAGTCAAACATACTACATTAATATATGTAATAAGCCCTGAATCATATTTTGAATAAAAGTTCTATACAATATGGCAAAGTAATTAGTTACTGCTGTCCTGGGATCCATGTAGACAAAAAAGAAACACCAAAATGAAACTTCTTTCCAGCAAGATATAAGGATGGCCATTAAGGAACTTCATGACTTTGTGATCTCTTTGAAGGACAGACTAAGTTTGGGTCTAAAGATCTCCAATTCATGGAAGAGTGCTTCACAGCTGGGAACTTTTCTTGAACAGGTCAACAATGGCCTGAAATCATCACAACTGATGCTTCAATATCTGATATCCCTGTGGTTATAGAGACCCAGTTTGAGTGCCATCATTAGTATCATTATAGAGTTCCTTCTTGCCTATATAAATATTTCAATAAATAGGAGTTTATGCATAAAGACAGCTGTTATTTTGGAAAGCTGAGGACTGAGTGACTAGTTTTTACAATGGTTCATATTTCTGGATTTTTAAATTTGTTCAGCATCCCAAGTCTGACAGGTTTAAGAATGAAATGAAATGCAAGACTGGCAACAGAGGTGTTTCCTGACTCATGAATAAGCCATCCAGGTAGAGGCAGTACCTGTCAGGCAGGTTGGGTGTGTTGCTAGATCACTTTCTCCATGCTTGAGCAGAGGGTGATGTCCAGACACCCACGTAAGGTAGTTTCCTGCTAAAATCAAGAAATCCTGGGGGCTTAACTGAAAACTTTACTTTCCAGAGAGAAACATTATGGTCAGTAAATGGTTTCAGTAGATTTAACAGGTTTTTGGACACAGAGACTCTAGTTTGGGACCTTTCTTGAAGTAGTTCAGGAAGTTTTCTCCCTTTTCCTTTTGCCTTTGTTTGTTGGAAAATCTGTCAACAAACTGCTTCAGGTTTTGACTAAACTCTCTCTTCTTTTGCCCAAAGAGTTAAGCTGGAATTTGAGCTTATTTGTTAGTCCTGGAAAAGAAGGTATAGACACTCCCACTGCTACCCCCAAGCAGGGCTGTGATGGGAGCCTCGCGAGAAGAATTTTTCCTTCTTGTTTTCTTTGATTGTGTGTTCACTCTAGCAACAACATGAATGTTTAGCATTTTGTCTTTGACATACAGACTATCAAAAACACTGAGATAGTGAGTACTTAAATCTATTTTTAAAAAGTGCTTCACGTCAGCAGCTATTGGTCTGTGATGCATTCTGGAAGTTGTCTATTAACTTTGACCAAAAACAAAGAGAAACATGAAGATAAAATACTTGGAACTTTGATGAGCTCCAGTGAGAGATGATTATCTCTAGAATAACTATGTCATTTTTGTAAAGATAAGTGATTTAGACTCTGTTAACATTTCTATTTTGCAATTCTGTTGTTACTTCCTTTTGCCTATAAACTTAGTATTTACTCATTTCCTCAAAAAATAAACGCTGTGTTGTTTCATCACAGTGCTTATATGGAAAAGCCATGCCATCAGGAGGCATGCTTCCAGCTCTCTCCTTTTCTGCATTATCTGCCAGGTCAGGATGGGACCTACTGTATAGCTTACTGAGGGTGGTGATGTGGATCTAGCTTTAGTCAGTTTCCTGTATCTGGCTCACGTGGTTTTCTTCATCATCCCTTGCACTGGCCTCTTATGTCAATTTATCCAAATCAATTTCTGATTATATTTGAAGAAGACTGTCGTCATTCCCTTCATGACCTTTTAGCATGCTTGCACTAATTCCTCTATAGGAAGCCTACATTCTCTTCTCTTTGCACATCTAACACATTACCAGAGAAAGAATTGGCACTCAATAAGCAGTCCCCTTTCTTCCTGACACTTTGGTTCTCTTAGGTACGTTCACAGTAAGAGGGGGAGGTATGGGTGACCTCCCAATCAAAATGCTTCTTTCTGAACTTCTCTCCAAATTCTACTGTACACCAATTTCCAGACCATTTCCCAGCTATGAAAACAGGTTCTCTCTGTAAGCCTAGGTAGGCTTGTTTCTCCCCAAAGAAATCCAGCCCAGAAAATATCCAGTGAATGTCATTGTTTACAGGGACGCTGCACTGAGAACGACTTAGTCCTAGATGTTTCAAGTGTCTTGAAATTCACATGCTCACATCCTGGCAAAAGTACTAATTTCCACTTATGAGATCAAGACCTCAAGACAACTCAGTCATAGATTGTCCTATACTTGTAACTGTCTTCAGCTACAAGCAGCTGAACACATTTGTCTTGCTTTCATGACTTGAGGGACTCAGAAGCAGGCAGTGTAACAGGAGTGTAGCAGGGGAGAGTAACTCATAATATCACCAGGGATCTAGGTTCCCTCTGTCTTTCCACTCAGTTATACTTAGCACAGGTTTGCTTCTCCACATTGAAAGAGAGCTGGCTGTTATATCACCAGCAAGAATAGGGAAAGGACAAAAGGTAAAGGTGATATACCCAGTTAAGTAAATTCTTGGAAAGAGGTCTTCCAGAAGTGAATGGACACCTTACCTGAAATTTGACTCAGATGTTGAAACAGATGAAACTGTACATGCTTCCACCAGGAGGGGACGGAAAAGTTAACTACTAACATAACTAACATAACAAATTCTGGGCTGAACAAGGCAGGCTCCCAAGGTGATCCCAAAACAGCTTAAGACAACAGAGAAAGGAGACTGCCTTATCTTTTATTTAGGGTAGGAGATGGAGCCAGAGTGAAGTTCCTGCATGTGGATAGGAGGTTGTGGGATTGAAACTTTCCACCACATCATAGGAGGGAACATCCAGGCTTCCTTACCAGCTTCCTAAATGTGAGGCAGAAGAGGAAGGGAGGTGAGACTCGAAAGCAGTCAGATATCAGAAATGGAGCCAGACTCTTTATTCTACCATCTAGGAATCTTCTGCTTATTTCTCATAGGTAACTGAGAAGTGTAGTGTTTTAGCTTCTATAATGGAAGCCTGATTCTTCACGCGTAAAGATTTGAAGATGCTGGTGACCTAGGCAAGCAGCAGTCTCTTCCCTCCTATTGTCTTCGTTGAACAACTATTGAAATTGTTCTTCCTGCGGTTCTTCATCTGGACATGAAAAGTAGTCTTGGTTGTCCATCAATATCAATGGTGCTTGAACACCATTTTTGGTAGATGACCAGGTCCAGTGAACTATAGCAATTTGGGCTTTCCCAAGGCTCAGAGGAGCAACAGGGCAACTCTGAGAAGGGGGCTGATAGCTACCCTTTGGGCCATAGCCAGACCCACAGTGTGTGTTCTAAGTACAAGCATATGAATACTTAAAGCTTGATCACAGCGATACCTCATTTTTCTAATTGCAAAGACAAAATCAACACATGTTATTTAAAAACCAGCCTAATTATAACTTCTGGGTTGAAAGTTGTAATGCTTTAAACCTGAGGAAGAAATCCTCTGAAAGATTATTCGTAGAAGGAAAACAGTTTCCCCAGTGGAAGGAAAAGAGGAAAGTAATAGCATAATTAGTTTAAAGTGTTTTCCAATACTATATTGTCTGGGGTTTGGTATGGAAAAACAAGAGTGTAGGAGAAAAACATTTCTCCCTTTGGCTTTCTAAATCTCTTTACCTGTCTTTCCCTTACAAAGCATTTTTGTACTCAGAGGTGACACGCTGGTTAAAGACAATGCTGAAACTGGAAGACAAGTCCCTTGGGAAGTTCTGCAATTTCAGACCTTAACAGTAGGTTCACAACTGTGACCATGGACATCTAGAGTATTGCTGAATGTAGTGAGCCACTTCCCACTGAACAATAGAAGCTGTGGTTCCTGGCTTGATGTTACAGGAGGAAGAAAAGACCTTTCCACATGGCATGGATGGAGAAGAATTCAGAACTAGTTTTCTTTTTGTTTTTGTTTTCAATATTTCAGGGAGCCAGATGTTCCTGGAGGTATGTTCACACTTACTACTAAGCATTCAACTAGAAATATCTTTGATTTGACATTTACTTTACAACTTTGATATTTGTAGCCATTGCTCAGCTCCCATGAGATTGCTATCTGACCAACCCAAGGTCACAAAGCCACCAAGCTAGAAAGTACACCAAATTTAATAGCCACCTAGGGCACTCAGTGAAGGCATCCCACTTTCCCAGCGAACCCATGGGCAACCCACAGGACTCCCTTGGCAGGGAATATGAACATATGAGTTCTGAAAAGCCTCTTCTGGGTCCTGATTTATTTTTATGTTTTTCCTCCCTCCTGCCACTTTTTTTTTTTTATTTTAAGAGCTTCATACAAAAATAATTTCCACTGTAGCTGGAAAAGCAGAAAAGGTACTTAACTCCAACCACATTTTTGGTACCCTATAAAAGCCAAATAAAAAAATAATAGTTAAACAATGCACGAGGTACTACATAGATGTGCAAGATCTTTGCAGACTAATGAGCAAACCAAAGGCACAAAAGAAGTCTATTCCTCCAACCTTATCTCAAAATACAAATTAGAGCTACAAAGGCAGCACCAGCACCAGTGCTCACAGCAGGGGAGCTTCCCTTGGGCTCTCCTCTCAACTTGAGGTGAAAGCAGCAAACATTCTGTGTGTCTGCTTCACTGTGATGGCCTGAGAATGGAAAAAGGACATTTTTGCTGTGACTTTATCATTCCATGCAGATGTTTGGCTCATGTGTCCTGATCTTGTCAGCAAAATTGATGTTAAGACATTAGAATAAGACTCTTGGTTTATGTATGTTTCCTTATGAGGTGTGAATTTGCTCATATGAACATTACTTTTACTGCAGCCCCTTGCAGAGCTTCTAGTTCTGGCGTATATTCCCTATTTTTCCTCCCTGTTATGAATAAACTCTCTAGTCATTTTACTTCCCCTCACTCTTGTATCTCCAAGGACTACTGTCTTAAAATGTGTTTTATCACAGGGATTGTTGTATCTCATGCTCTTTTTAAACAGCCATCAAGAAATGTAGACTCCCACCATGGCGTGGCAGATGGCTAAACTCGTGACCTCTGGATTTTTCAAGGTCACAAAAGTTAAAATAATGGGGATTTCTCAAAGGTCATAGAAGCTAGACCTTCTTCAGAGGGCCTGAGGACTGGACTGGGTGCACTCTGTCCAGTTTTCCTGATTGAAAACGGTTAAAAAGTAGCTAGGAAGTTCTGAAAAATCAGAAGTGGTTACAATAACAAGTTAAGCATTAGCAAGGAAGTTTTTCTTGAGCGTGAGTCTTAATGCATGGTCTGGGCTTTACCAGTAATCTTACACCGGTTGTCTGTTTTCCTTTCAGAGGTGGGTGGGAAGTCATTCCCCAAATGCATCTGAGCTGTTGAATATCCATTATGTTACAGGGGAGCTATTCCTTCTTCCAAAACAACTGTAATTTTTATGGAGTCTAAGTGAAAACAGGCACATTTGTTTTCTTATGGGCAAAGTTCTTGGAATGCTCCATTACAAGGAGTTAGTACATTTCTTGACCAAGTAACACTTGACCAAACATTGCTTTCACAATTGACTTCTCTTAAAAGAAGAAAGAAAAAAAAAAGATTTAAAAATGCAAGCATTTGGTCTGTAAACTCAAAAAAGTTTTCCCGGGGCTCAGTTTCTATAAAGGCCCATCTTCCACAAAGATTTCTGTGGTCAGCAGGTGGTACCAGCCATCTGTGTATTGCTCACAGCAAAGGTTACACGTGTGTATTATTGTTGCTATTGAATTAAATAAACACACCCAAACTAGTTAATTTGTTCAAATGATTGGCAGATTCTCTGTGATTTGCTGGGATTGATGAGTATGGCAAATGCAATGAAAAGAAAAGTCCAGGATAGACAGCATCATGGAACATATTGTACCTTATTGTAAAATAAAAATAGCCTTGGACAGCCCATGGAATGTGTTCTAGCAGCCTAATCAGTTCTTTACTGTGGTTTTCCTGCCAGCCGGGGAGCCCTGCGTCACAGAGAGTGGGTGCCAAGTGTCTGGTTTGTGCTTTGGTAAGACATGTTTTTCTTGCTGAAAATTTTCAGGTTTGCAATTTCCCCAAATGCAAGGCAGCGAGATCACCTTCCTATGCAGTGGGGCATGGCTTTAGTTCCCGGTGTCTCGTCGAAGGCTGGGTGTTGGAGCACAGCTCCCCAGTGGGCAGCATGAGCCTGCGGCCTTTGCAATGAGGCCTGCTGGACACCGCCCGTCTCTCTGGATGGCGAGGACAGGAGCAACCCAGTGGAATTTTCATCTTGTACAAATGAACTCGCTCTCCAGATCCAGACTCTCTGCTACGAACAACAAATTTGTGACAATGTGTACAGTGGAGGCAACTGCCTGGATAAATTTGGGCAGAGCAGTACGGGACTTTCAACTTCCATGGATTATCCCATCTTTTTAGTCTAAACTTTTCAAGAAAAATTTACTCTCTCTTCTTCCTTGGTCCTCGAGTTGGGTGTAAACCCCTTTCTACTGTCCAGGGAGGAATGATCCTCAACGGGCACATACGCACCCGGACCTGTGGTCGCCTCTACCCTCCCCCCGTGTGCATGGGTCATTTTGCTTTGTTCAGGCAACACCCAAATGGTTCATTTTCTATGATCTTTCTTGGTTCTTTACCCAAACAGAAAACGTAATTAGGGCGCCAGCACTATCGTGCTCATGTGCTCCCAGATCCACCCATAGTTGCTCCGAAATACATGTTGTCCCACTGCTGCCTCTCTGGTGCTTGTTTCTGCCACGTGGGCAGCGTTCTGGGGGTACATGAGGCTGTGTGTGGAAAAGGACTCCTCCCATACACACACACACACACACACACACACACACACACGCAGGCACACCAGCACACACATGCAAACATGCACCCTTTGAGTCCAAAACAAACACCCAGGGCAAGGAGTTTAAAGAGAAAGGGCCCCATCCAACATTTGTCACCATTTTGAGCGCCCAAGCAGCTTCGTTTCAAATTCTTACCATGCCTAGAGCCCCTACAAGATTTCTTGCTCAGCCCTCACCCCCACGTCTCTCCTTCCACACTGGCATCCTTTCTCCCCTGCACATACCCAAACCTCCCCTTCCCCTCCTCCCCCTCCAGCACTGTCTCTATCTGCTCTGCCGACTGACTCCTCCATCCCCACAGCTCTCCGTCTATACCCAGCCTCTTCAGGGTGCCGTTCCCAGCCTCCCAGCCACCTCATCGATCCCCATGACCTTTTTGCCTTCTTTGTCTTCTTTTCCTCCTGACGAATGAGGCATCTGTGTGCTCACTTAGAAGCTCCAGGGAAAGAGGAAAGAAAATTCAACTGCTCGAATGGTCTATTCTCTTTATTGCTGTCTTCATAGCTGGTAGGACAGAGCCTGGTCCATACCAGGCTTCATTAAACTTGGTGAATGTTGAACAAACCAAATTGTGAAGCCAAATGGCTCAGTGTATGAGGCGGAAACAGATAGTTGAGATTCGATACCCTGCCTCTCCCCCTGGCTCTGTGACCTCAGCCCAGCCTAAAAATGAAATAAAGAAGGACTCAAGCTTCAGAGTCACTGAGCAAGTCTTCATTCAAGGAATGAACAGCCAGCAATGCAAATGCGGCTAAAACCATCTGACAAACTTAAGTGTAATTCAGAAACATTGAAAGCCTCTTGCCCTTGTCTGCACCATTCACAAGATTTGGGCTGAATTTTTAGAAAGTTACTACTTGGGGTGTTTTTCATACTACAACATTTTAGGACCATTTATCTTCTTTTGGACATTTTCTATGGGGCTGTAGGGCAGGATGATAAAGTGAGCATCTTTTTTTTCTCTTATATTCCCAGCATAGACCGTGCTCTTGGTGCTCAATAATTACTTATTGGAAAGAATCCCCCCCGCTTTTTTTTTTTCTGGAGACTTTCTGTACTTATTGTGACCAGGAAATTGTTTCCAATGATTCATTTTATACTGCTTGATCTGCCGGATCAAGGGTTGGCTTTTTTTTTTTTTTTTTTTCAAAAAGACCAGATAGTAAATATCTTCTGTCTGCCACTTCAGCATGAAAGCAGCCGGAAACAATCTGTTGGCAAATGGGCATGGCTGCACTGCTCTACATCTTTATTTATAAAAACAGGTGGTGGGCCCTGTTTGACCTCCGGGCGGTGGCTTGCTAGTCTCTGTGCTACACTGTTCTTACCATAAAGTGACCATTAGTAAAGCAGACTGTTTGGAGTTACTGTGTTCAATCGGACTTAAACTACGTGAGATCATTTCCATTGCATTCCTATTGTTGCCCATTTGTTACTTGAATAAAGACTCGCTCAGTGACTCCCAAGCCTGAATCCTTATTTATTTCATTTTTAGATGGTATGGAGTTTGACCCACTTAAGAAATGCACCCAAGCAATGCCTTTTCTTTTTTCCTCCTTTTTCTCTTAAATAATACCCCATCTCTGTGACTACCTTGTTTACACAAACCGAACCTGAGACAAAGCTCCTGGCGCTGGCTCGCTAAGCTCTTTGTGGTTAAACTGGTTTCTCACCCACCAGAGTCTGGGAGGGAGAAAGAAAGGACTGTACCAGATTAGATGTATTCTGAGGAGGGATCGATATGTAATATAAACCAGACTGCACCTCCTAATTCTCCCTGAGCCTAGCAACAACTAGTTCTCATATGCACCTTGTACACAAGCAAGGACAAACGGATGGACTTTGGTCCCTTAGTTGAGACCCTAAAAATACCAAGAAAGCAGAGATGAACCCACTTTCTGGGCGTGGCACAGAAACTCAACCTACACTGAGTCTCAGGACCTGACCATAGATCATCTACCTTTCTCATCTAGTGGTTACCAGACCACCCTCTGCATAGCTGTGCCTTCCACTTCATCCAAACACACTGCATTTGTCCCATCTGCAGTGGCTTGGAGTTTGTCTGTAGAACTTCTGATTCCCCTGGGTGGAGGAAACAGAGCTCCCTGGTCTCCAACTGCCTCCTCCAAATGGATCTAAGACCAACCAACAAAATCTTCACCTTTGTCTCCACCCATCTCTGCACAGCTCAGAGTTCAAAGTGACTTAGGGAAGTGGGGAAAGAGGAACATTTTCCTTTGACCCCTGGAAAAGCTATGTCTCATCCAGGACCTAGGGACAATGGCACAGGTAGCTAATGAAACAGGGGGCACTTGTCTTATAGCTTTTTTTCTTTTTAAGATTTATTTATTTTTAGAGATGGGGGGAGGGGCAGAGGATGAGAATCTTTAAGCAGACTGCTGTGGAAGGAGCCGGAGGCAGGACTCATTCCCATAACCCTGAGATCATGACCTGAGCTGAAACCAAACCTTGGACACTCAACCAACTGAGCCACCCAGGTGTCCCTGTCTTGTAACTGTTAAGGCAATTATTCTGCAGAACTAATGGGAACCAGTAGGGACTCCAGACTAAGAACAGCCTCTATTCTTAAGAAGAGGTCATCAAAGTAACCAGAGTAGTGGACTGGGAGCAGACCAACAGGCCAACTAAGGGTCTTGCACACATCTGGAGGCAGATGACCACATGGACATTGTGGGTCTAAGATGCTCTTTTCAAGGTTGGGAACGGTGCGTGGAAAGGTTCAGGGAAAGCCTCTCAGTGGCCATGGAAGGCTCTACAGGCAGCATGATCACAAGGAAGGTCTGAAAACAGGAGGAAGTCGCAGAGGGAAGCTCAGTGGGAAGAGACAGAAGCCCAAACACCTGGACTTGAAATCTGAATTTACCTTATGCTGGGTCTGTGTTCAGCATCTTTTCTCTGTTTGCTTCCCTGTTTCTCAACCCTGGTTTTATTCTCCTTATCCCAGAATCATAAGCACAATATTGATGTCCAAGCCTCACCCCGGGCCAATTAAATCAGAATCATTTGGTCATTTAAAAAGTCTCATTTGGTGATTCTAATGTGTAGTCGGGATTGGGGACCACCGTTCTAGTTCATAACCGTCATGATGCTAAAAACACTACTGGAAGGAAGTTACTAAAGGCTACAGTTTGCCCCATGGTCGCTTTGCTTGAGAACCCTCTCATCTGAAACTAAACTGTGAATGAGTCCACTTATATATTCTTTTAAAAAGATGAAGGATGTATATAACTAGAAATCAAATAGGACTCATGCCTGATGTCATGTGTTCATTTTTAGGCATTTCTGACTTCTTCATGGTGTGACCCATTACTGAGCTCAGTCAACCCTGTTATGACCCACAGGGGTTGTGAACTCATGGGTGACTGTAAAATACAGTGATTCAGAGAATGAGCTTTGAAATGAGGCCAAGATCTGAATCTCTATGCCTCACATTACTAGCTATTTGGTCTTGGACAAGTGACTTAATCAAAGGCTTAGTTTTCTCATCTATAAAGTAGAAAAAATAATCTTTATCTTACAGACACTGATTTGCTAAATATGGTAGTAGATGTACTATGGGATAAATAACTTAATAGTGAATAATAATTAAACAAGATAGTGGCTGTAAAACACCTAAATCAAATTCCTAATTCATGGTGAGAGTCCCACAAATGGTAGTTCTTAGGATTAAAACTAATATGAATTGTGTGTCTGGGCCAGACACACAATTTCTTGTCATATGGGATAATGGCTCCAGAATAAGAATCATGCCCACTAAAAAGTCTTGATCTTTCTTGAGCAGTGAGCTCACTAGAGTTCTCTTGTGCTGCCAACTTCAATCAGACCCAGGAGTGTTGGTTACTGACACCATACAATGAAGACAAACATTTGGAGGGAACTTTCTGCAGAATGCTAGCCAAAAATAAAAACTCCAGGGCTTCCTTTTGACTTTCTTTGAATTCACAGAAACTCATATGAAGGATGAGGATATTTCCATATTCCCTGCTATCTGCTGGGGGTTAAGAGATGAGTTACAGTAACCAGAAAGGCATGTTTCTAAAATCTTGGTGAAAATAAGCATTAATCATTTAAGGCAAAGTATGAACCCTGTGTTTTCAATTATTAAAAAAAAAAGCAGAAATATATTACAAAGCAAGTAGATTTCCAACGTAATCTTTAGGAGAAAAATTGTGTTTCATGTAGCCCTACCTTATGACTGCAACACTTGCTACCTGGCCAGTATGGTGCATGTGTGTGTGTGTGTGTGTGTGTGTGTTGAAGGGGCATGTATTTACCTACTTCTCTATTAGGCTAGTAGAACCAGTTCTACTCCACAAATTTCACATCTGGGATTTGCTATTCACAAGAGTGTAAATGCATGTTTGAGAACCAAACTTGAAGTTAGTCCTTTTGACAGGAAACATTTAAAGTGGGAAGTTATCCTGAGCCTCAGTTTAAAGAAAAAGAGAAAATTCCATCATAAAACCTGAAAATGCAGGACAGCTGAGTGGATGGATGGGCAGATAGATAGACAGATAATAGACGTTGGAGTTAAAAGAAATCCCTGTTACTGTGTACACCATGCTCTTAAGGCCACTGGTACATTTAGCCTCTCAGTAGAAGGACAACATCACTGTTGTCATTATTGTTCCGTCTTGTGCTGTTTCCCCAGGTGCATCAGGAACACACACACATGGTTTTGCATGTACAACTATAAAAGAAGCTTTCTACCACCTGCTACCCTCTCACTGCACTCTGAAGAGGGAACCCAACACCTAACAAACACCAGAGAGGACCTTGCTGGTACAGGCTTCCCTCTTAGCTGAAATTCCATTTGTAGGACTCAGTGAACTGACAAGCATCACTGTTTCCAAATTTGGCCTCTGCTGACCCTCCCGCACGATTTCTACAATCCAACTTTTCCCTGTGTACATTGCTGGTAAGAGCACCTTGCATCATAAGAAGAAAGAACACCATCCGTACACTCCCTACCTCTTAATCTCCGCCCCTCCTTGCTTACACACATCAGCAAGTTAGTCGTATTTGATCCAGCATCAGGTGGAGTAAGCGTTTCAGCAGCAAACAAGGAACAGAAGGGGTGTTTGGGCAACATCAAATATTATCCTAGGTTCTGTAACCAAGATAGGAGATTGATTGATTCCTGGGATTCCTGGAATCAAGATTCCTTGATTCCTGGGAACACTGATGTCCCATAAAAGTCAAAGAACAATGTTTAACTAAGTAGCATAAACCTTATAGCTTATCATTGCAATGCAAGTCACATCAGGAAAATTAGTTGATAAAACACAAGGTTCCTAGGAATGAGCTAATTAAGTTCTATTTATTCAAGTAATCTAACTATTTGACTACTCAAGTGGTTTTCGATAGAAGAAAAATAAAAGTAATACTCGGAAAACTCTCAGACCTACATTGCTGCCCTTGAGGGAATGCAAATCATGGAAGGTATTTTAAGCCAGCTCAGGGTCTCTGTAGAAGGACTGGTGAAAACACAGGAGATCCTAAAGGAATTGGAGTATCCCGTTTAACTGTCCCACAGTCCAGACACAGAAGAAGAAAGGATAATCTAGGTATTAGAACAGAAATAGGCACAGGACCATTAGTGGGTGTGAGTTCCGGCAAAACAAAAGAGTATCCTGTCACAGTGGCCAAGTGTAATGGGCAGGAAGAGTGTCTTGATACCAGCCGCCTTCCCAGTGTCCCCTGATAGAGTGCTCCTTGTGTCAGCCCTTACCACCCCCTCTCCCACCCAAATGCACAGGAGCCCAGGAGGGGCTCAAAACAAACAAACAAAAATTTTTGTTTCCCTCCATTCCCTAGTGAGAAACCAGCTCAGAGAAGTGAGTTAACTTACCCCTGGTCATGCTGTCAGTACGTAGCCATTCTAGAATCAAACCCACACCTGTCTGAGACTAAATCTACACTTTCCCCCATTATATTGTTGTGCTGCTTGCCAGAAAGAAATAATGAAACATGTCAGCATTCTAAGGCAAGGATGATATTTTGCCTTCAATTCTTCTGTTAAATCTTGCACTGTAAAGTGAGAACTGACGAGTTGGATAAGATATACCATTGGGCAATTTGAAAAACAATACATGACGGTGTTTGCCCAAGAGATCAGCGTGAGTCTGAGCTGATAATCCAAGCACTCCCACTGGTGTGCAGGCCTCACTAAGCGATACGATACCTGCTCTTTACTGACTGATAGACCAGAACGCTGGGCCTTTGGCATCACCGCTGCCTCATAAGCACACACAGATTTCAGGAGGGAAGTGAGCTCAGGCAAGTTTTCAGTGATTAGCAGGAAGTCAACAACAGGAATAGTGTGATGAGAGAGTTATCAGTCAACGCTGACTTTGGACGAGGGGGACTGCAGTGATGAACCTAAGCTCCTGGGACAGAACAGATGACGGAGACAGAAATGTCCTCCAGCCCATGGCCAAAAATAAATGTATGAAGGACAAATAACCCAAGGAATATTTCTTCATGGGGGGATAAAGCAAATCCAGTCATGTCATTTCCAGCCTGGATAGGTGCCAGCAACCGCCAAGGAAGTTGGTGGTGGCACAACTTGGCCTTCAGGAGCCCAGGCTTGCCTCAGAATTCTCCAGACTCTCTGATTCAGGCTGGACCATCAAGGAGGAGAACAGAAGGAGGAAAAAAACAAAAGCTTCCTTTTATTGGCCTTTATCATCTCTTTGTTCTGCTGGTGACTCAGCTGTGTCTACAAGGGCACTGGAAAAGATGAGGTGCCATGCAAGGACACGAGTGACCAAGGACAGCCTGCCCTTTGAGTCCATTTTTTGGTCTAACACATGTGTATGCCTTGAGTAGAGCTGCACCTTCTCCAGGCAGCGTTTCCCTGAGCAGCATGGACCCTCTCTTGAGGTTGACAGGGAACAGATGGGCTTTACAGCTGGTACTTTGAGTGCCCAACGCCCTCTGTCTACACTCATATTACATCTGTGGTGTGAAGTATCCTTAGGAGTTTGTGACAACTCAGCTGGGACAGATCCCAGCTGTATCCCAGGATCCCAGATCCCACGTTGTATAATTTAGCCAATTTACATCACTCACTTTTTCCACCAAACCAGAATATTTGTCAGAAGGTATAATTCTACAATGGGAAAGATCCCAAAGTAAAAACCTGAGTTGTTTACCCAGCTCTGCTAATAATAAATACCTAAAATGAGTCCTGAGAATTCTCCTCGGCCCTCCTACCTTTATGTCATGTAGAAAAAGTGGTATTGAGGCAGAAACAGAACACTTTATGACATTCTTTTGTGTTGTTATAAGAGATAGGGGCTATACGGGTTCATAGGGAAGTGATTCCGGGCATTACAAATCGAAGAGTTATAGCATAATAATATCACTAACTGCTAATCCAAACAAAGGGTGGGAGGACGTGCAATGAGCACCCATTGGCTGAGCCAGAAGCCAGTGACTGAAAGTGGGAGAAGTGGAAAAAGCTCTGTGTGTGCTCAGGAACCCAAAACTCAGGCCAAGAGGTGTCAGTACAAAGAGGCCTGGAGAGAGGGGATAGTCTAGTGCAGTGTGGTGAGGAAGGGTAGCGTCCACAGCAGCAGACGAAGTTGCACACCTTGCTTGTCCTTTGATGTCTCCATCCCCAAAAGAAAGAGGCACCATCAATCAACTTGGTGATTTTTTTTAAAGCTGAAGTATATAGTTCAGCACTAACCTAGAAGCAATCACTGAAATATGAAAACAGGGGTAAAGTAGAATAATTCATTGCTTTTACCTTCCCTACTTGATTGTTAAAATTATTCAGGATGATACTAACATTTTCTGTATCATTCTATTTTAAATATTCTAAATGTAGCTCAGGGGGTCTCTGACACAGATTCAACCTACCATGTGTAAAATACTGTCTTTGGCCATCTGGTGGAAAAAGGGTCCATGGCCACGCATGTCTGGCCTAGCAGATTACCTGTATAGTTGGTTCGGGATTAAACAACAATAAGAGAGCAACAGAAGAAGTGAAATAATGCATGTAACACATTGCCAGATCAGTGATACGGTTAGGCTTTGAAAGGAAGGTGGCATCGTATCAGTTGCAGTGACTTGGAAGGGTGAAGCTACCCTCTAGATGTTGCATTTCTGTTTACCTGCCCATACTATCAACACTGAAAACCAGGCCCTACAATATGCCTTTCACTGATGGGAATTGCCACAGTTCATTTAGTAAAAGTGGGTCTGAGGTGAACCAGAAACAAATTGTGCATATCTAAAATGAGGTGTAAGTCTGCATCAGCAACAGCAAAAGCCACAATGCCCAACTTGAATGAGGCAGGGGTAAACTGGGTCACGGTTGGGTTCATGTCAGCGGTGCTCCGTAACTCGCCAACTCCCAAGCCGTGGGATAGGTGGGGACCTAAACCACCAACTCACTCCGGTGGAGGTTTAAAGGAAAGTGTTCAGCCTCTATACAGAATAGTGGGCATTTCTTCTGTCTGACGTTTTATGAACACACATTCCTGTTTGACAAAATTGGATTTTATACATGCCCCAGCAACGGTCAGGTTGGAGCTAATAAATTAGGATCATGCCTATATGACACTTTCATTTTCAAATCAAGTTTTAAACATTTAGCGGTTGACTACAGAAGAGCTAAGGACACACATGGGGATAGGGTGACCAGCCACAGAAGTTTTTCTGGGACTGAGGGATTTTCCAGGATATGAGACTTTCAAACCTAAAACTCAGTGAATCATGGGAAAAGCAGGGTGTTTGCTCACCCTCCAGAGGAATAACATGGAGATTTTATTTCTCTTAAGTAACTTTTGCGTTTTGGGATACTTTTTGTGCTGTCCCATTAAAGAAGCATGTGAGAGTGTCTCTGTGTTTTCCTGAGGAGGAATTCTTTTTTGTTGAGAATGGTGGTGGGAAGATGGAGAAATCTTGGTCACTGGAGGTTGTTCTGAGTCCCGTCTGCTTCTCCCCTAGGAACCCGAAGGACAAAGAGAGACAGGTGATTTTGGAAATCTGCTAGTAGAGTGAATAGGGCAAATGATCTACTAGTTGGAGGGACTGTGTCCTATGGAACCTCATTTAAAAACCAGTACATGATATCAAGTTCAAAAACATATGACCTTATAAGTAAGTTGGTGAGGGCAATTCACCTGTTCTATGCAAGAGGTCTTTCTTCCATCAGACAGGAGTAAGTGGCTCTGTCACAGGATCTGGGAAAACTTAAAGCTAGTGTACCTACAAGGCGAGCTTTTCCATTAAGTTTACAGAAAGACAGTTACTTTGTCTTACTCTTTCAGATGGTAGCCCCTACGACATAAGTAGTTGGCTTGTTCAGCTCCTTTTCAGAATTTGTTGTTATTGTTGATAATTTCAAAATCTCTCAGGTCCTTCATAGAACACAGAACAGCCACATTTCTCTAAATGATGCCCTAAAACTTGGCATGTTTGGTCATGATTGTATTCAACAGAAGAGAGCCAAACGTGTGTTTATCTACTTCCCTATCTGTCTCAGCCTCAACTAAGAAAAAAAAAAAAAAATGAGTGACTCTGAGTTCTATGTTGAAGCAAGTGAGAAGCAGGAAGTTAACGCCACAGGGGACCTTGTCTGGGCCATATGGCTGTTATGGGAGGAAGGAACAAAGAGAGAGTATGCTAGAACTGGGAATGATCCTTGAAAGGAAAACAGAACTATTCTGAATCTTTGTATTCTTCAGAGATGTTGTATGTGTCATCAATCATCAGCCACTAAAGCACCAAAAGCAAAGGGTAAGCTTTGGGATAAGGGCTGCTACCTGCTTCCATTCTGCACTAAATGCCTGGGGACACTATTTTGTTTCTAGCCTGACCTGGTGTAGAGTTTCTCATGCCCGCAACTTTGGAGTAATTATTCTTACTGTTCTACTAACATTCAATCTGCTTGAGCCTCCAAGCCCATCAGTGAAATCCAGGGAGGGAATAAGTCAAAGGGCACATTCTCACATCCTGACCACGTCAAACTGATACCCACTCTCTTTTTACACCAATACAAGCTTTGATGTGGGTTTCTGCCACTTGAATAAATTATATGTGTATAAACATGTGTTAAAGTAGGGACCAATCTAGTATAGCACAGTATATGAGAACCTTCAACGAGATGTTGGTGTAGATCCTGGGTTTCAGGCTCTGTGGACCCTCTGAAGGTCACTCTCTGGTCTTCTGAGTCAAACTTGAAATATTAAGAGACTGGTTGGGATGGCTGTAAGTTCCTTCGAGCTATAATTAAGCCTCTCTGATTCTTCTACTTGCTTGCTTTTTGGAACATAACTGCTAATAAAATCTTCCCTCTCCCTTAAAGCCACACCATGAAGAGATGTTCAGTGAGAGAGGCAGGACTATAAAGTGGGGAGAGGAGGTATTTAAGTACAGGATGGCTTGGAGAGCTGGTAAGTTGCCCGGATAAAATGGGATTTATGGGGTTAGCTCTGGGCAAGCTCATTTCTGCTTGGTGACTAAAATGTCTGAATGGAAGGTAGAAATGGTAGAGGACAAATGTGAGCTCAGATCACTTAAGCTAAATAAAAAAGTAATACCAACCAAATATTAATAATAAATAAAAATGTGGCCTTTATTCTATCAATGTTATTAAAAGAAGGGTAAATTTCAGGCTCATGAGGTCATACTAAGGCCAACTTGACTTATATACTTTCACACTCAATGAAACACCCTAATGACTCAATAACGGAATCCATTTTTGTTTTTGTGGTTCCTGCTGTCTGGACAAAATTCCGTGAGGCTAAGGTTTGAGCTACATTGCTGAGTGGCCCCGGGGCGAGCTCACATGGCTTGTTTCATCTGCACCATTATTCGTTCTGTTCCTTTTTTCTGTAATGCCTATAGCCCATCTTTGTCCCTGCCTATGAAAACCTTGTTAGTCGAACTCCATTGTTCCCTCCTCTGGAAGCCTACCTTCCAACTCCCAGGCAGAGTCTACTACCCTTCCTGTGGGCTTCTATAATATTTCCATGACAGAGTACTCATCACACTGTTTATGGTCCGCTCTTTCCCAATCTTTCTGCTGAACTGCCCTTCACTCCAGTCTTGTGACTGGGGTCTTAATAACCCAGCAAAGAGGAGACACCCAGTTTAGTTATGAATCCAATTAGATTGGCGTGATATCAATAACAGAGTCCTCTGTTGGTGCTAGAAGGCCCTGCTGGGATCCTCCTGGCACTCTGAGGAACTGCCCATGTGCATAAAAAGACCATATGCATCTCAAGTCAAAGTCTAAATTTTAGTGCCGAGATCTCCAATTTTATTATTTTTAATTTTTTTTCTTTTTTAAGGATTTATTTATTTATTTGGGAGACAGTGTGTGTGCATCATAGGCACGTGAGTTGGGGAGTAGAGAGGGAGAGAGAGGGAGAAAATCGCAAGCAGACGCCATGCTGAGCGAGGAGCCCAATGGGGGTGAAACAGATGAAAATGAACAAAGACAAGATCATGACATGAGCTGAAACCAAGAGTCTGACACTGAACTGACTGTGCCACCCTGTCGCGCCTACCCAATTCCATTTTGAGCAGGAAACTGAGGTAGCGGAGGAGGAGAGTAGGGGGTGGGTGCTAAGGGAGTGAGAGTTCACAGTAGAGGGAGGACCTATACTAGAGGGAGGGAGAACTGGTGGTCTGCCCAGATCCCCTCGGACCTCCTCCCCCGCTTCTGGGTGTACACTCGCAGGCTTCCATGCATACTGCTTCTGATGTCCTGCAGCTGCCCCCCAACCCTCTTCATAAGGCTGTCCTTGGGCTACCAGTCCCACTTCCTTGCAGATACAGAAAGCCAGAGGCAGTGGGATACCCCTTTAGCCCTTCCACTCTTAGCAAAGCTGGCTGGGCAAGAGCAGAGAAGTCTAGCTCCCTCATCAAAGGTGCCACTTTCACTCCAAAACCCTCACCAGATTTAGGCAGGGAAATGGCCTGAGCCCAAAACTGCCCCCTTACTTAGCTTCATCTCTCCCCTGCTGGCCTCCATCCTCTCCTCAGATTTTTCCCAGGAGCATCTTAATAAATGGCACATGCATCCTTGTTGGGTTAGCTGCTTCTAGAGAGCCACTCCAAGGCAAGATTTCAACTTTGGGGCTTCCTGAGACAAGCCTTCCACTGGCAAGGTCAAAGGCAAGCAGGCCTCTCTAGCTCTGGTCTGCAGAGTCTTGAAATGACTGAGATGGTCATTCTTCATTCTCCAAGGCTCATCTGCATTCCAATAGGATGCTTTAAGTATCTTTGGCCCCGGGGCTATGAGAGCAAATGAGGCATGACCACCCCCCACCCCCCACCCCAACCATGTCTTGCCTGGCCCATGGGGGACACTTGAAGCCAGTGGGGCCAGCCACAGCTTCCAAGAAGTTTTAAAAACTGGCATAATCCTCTGTAAGTAGTCCCACATCTAATGCAACTTAAATAAATCTAGTCAAAGGTAAAAATGTGGGGTGCCTGGGTGGCTCAGTGGGCTAAGCCTCTGCCTTTGGCTCAGGTCATGATCTCAGGGTCCTGGGATCGAGCCCCACATCGGGCTCTCTGCTCAGCAGGGAGCCTTCTTCCCCCTCTCTCTCTGCCTGCCTCTCTGCCTACTTGTGATCTCTCTCTCTCTGTCAAATAAATAAAAAAAATCTTTTTTAAAAAAAGTTAAAATGTAGTTTTTTCCTCTTATTTTTTATGTATCAACTTTTTTCTTTTTTTCTTTTTTTTAATTTTTATTAACATATAATGTATTATTTGCTTATGTCTCCATTTAAGCCAAGATGAGAATTGGAGGCACTGCAGCATTTTTTTTTTTTTTTGAAGTTATTCTTGGGAAATGGCTCTCTTGAAAGAGCTAGTTCTTGTGATCTTTTCTGTCCAGTTTTCAGACATCACTTTAGAACTTTGGATAAAAATTCAGAATTTAGTTGTATGCTTAAAATTTGACACAGGAAGGAAGGAAGGGGGGGAGAGAAGGAAGGAAGATTTACTGTATATTCATTCATCCTTATTTTTTATTTTAGGCTAAAAGATCAGTAACGTTAATCATCTTCACTTATAAGATGATTAGCTGTTTTTTTAAGCAACCTGATTGTAGCTTCTGGACCCTTCTCCTCAGACGTGGGTTGTAAAGCAGTTTTCACTCACTGGATGGGAGGGAGATTCCGTGACACAAAGTGGTTTTTGTCAACATTAATAACTTGTCCTGTTTCCCTCTCTCATGTAGCATTGGAAATACTGAAATCATTCAGTTATTAAAACATGCCAAGGAAAATCTGTCCCCTGTGACAAAAAAATCTCATAGATATTTTTCTAGAGCTTTCCCACTCACGACTCCACACTTTCTCATGCATATATAATGCCTCGCCTCCTTTCATGAATTCGGTCATACCTACAATCTCAACGTCTGATTGTTGATGTAGCCCCAGACGAAAAATGAAAACAGGTAAACATCAACAACATGAAGCATAGTGTCTTAACCTATGAAAAATTTTCCCGCATCCACACTATTTTGAACTCATTTTCTTCCTTCATCATTTTTAAGAGTGTTTTATGGAGAGTTGTGAGCTCTGCTGTGTACGGTCCTGTGAGAACTAAACCTCGCCAAAGTATTAGCCTGTGATTATCATTCACGTAGTGTGTGGCTTGATATTCAAAGGAACTGACACATGCATATGTATGCCCACAATAGACTAATTTGAGAAAAATGTAGCCTAATGAAAAATGCATGGACTGAGAGAGAGGAGAACTGTTTTGAGCCTCGCCCCTCACACCTTCCAGCTCTGTGACTCTGAACACATCACTTAACCTCTCTGGCTTCCACTTCCTCACCCTTAAAATAATTGTGCCTTTTTGGTCTGAGCATCAGATGAAATAACATTTCTGAACGAACTTTATAAATTGAGAAAAAGTATTCAAATGTTAGTTGACTAATTAAAGCTGAGATGGGAAGTATTCATTAAAAGTAAGAAAATAAGAATTAAATTTCAATTGTAACAAGTCATACTGTCCTTTTATAATCTTTTATCAATCTACCTGAAAATTAACTATTTTAGGAACTGTGATGTGCCCCGTGTCCCACAAGGGACACGTAGTGAAAGGACAGTTGCAGTCACGTGCTAAACGACACCAACAGCAAATGATAAAGAGTCACGACGATTTATACAGTGCTAAGTGGCATACGGAGTAAGAGGGGAACCAGGTAACCAGTTGGGTTGGGGCCATATGAGATGGGCGCTTGGACCCCCCTGAAGAGGGGCTACTGAGCAAAGTCCTGACTGGGATTTCCTGGGGGAATGAAGATCTGAGGGAGAATGTTCCAGGCGATGGGACAGCCTGTGCAAATCACCTGGGCTAGGATGTGGTTAGGCCTTGAAGCTGGGTTTTCCACTTCCTGTTGTTTTGGACCCCTGTGTTTCCCTGTTTTATATGGGGCTTTCATCATGTCCTCCTCTGATGTGCATCCAATTCCATGATCTGGAGTCAGAGCTGCAGCTTGAAGACCTCTGCACCTCGAATGTCTTCTTCCTTCTCTCTGGCCCTGAGTCCCCAGGGAGCCCCACATCTTCTCTGAGGGGTTGCCCCACTCTCACAGGCTGAAGAGGAGGCCCCTGCTCCCTGGGAAAGAGAAGGACAAAGGCTGATGCACCGTTAACACTGTGCCCACTGGGAATCAGGAAAAAAGGCATGATTCATGCCAGGACTTGGAGTCAAGGGAAGGGGTAGGATAAAGTAGGCAGTTTCACACTTTCCCCTTAAAAACAAACAAACAAACAAACAAACAAACAACAAAAAACAATAACCCTTCACCCCTTCCTGTCCCCATTTAGTTCAAGGCCCTGGAAAGCAACAGCTGCGCCCAGGGGTGAAGTGGAGAGAATGCATAGGAGTGTAGAACCCAGCACTCAGGGGAGGAGAACTATCATTTGCTTCCAACAAACGGATTGAGTTACCCCCTCTCCTCTCCAGCCTAAAGTGGCTGCAGAGCCCTGACCCTGCCTGGAAGCCTGTGCGGGGGACGTGTAAATGTGTCATCATCATCCTTGTGACAGAGACCCTTGGTTTCCCCTGGTGCTGCCTTTGGACCAGAGCAGGGGATCTCGCCGCGGAAGGCGCCTGTGGGAGAGCCGTCCTTTCTTCAGGGGCTTGCCAGGGTCCGCGTGCAATCTAGCCACAGGAAGCCTGGCAACCTACCCGGGCTTTGGCGCGATGGCCACAAGCAATGGCTTGGTGTAGGGAGGACATACAGCTGTATTCCAGAAAGAAACTCTGCCTCCATTTCCAGAGATGGAGACCTCCCCTTAGACTTCTGCTTCAAAGATGAAAATTTGACCATTTCTCATAAAAGCGTGGACATGGGGTGCAAATGCTGGAAACCGGCTTCAATTCCAACTTCCACGATCCAAAAGAACCCAATTTTACCCATATCTATCCAACTTCTTTATGCTTTTTTGGTCAGGGAAAACAGAGGCTATAGGGAGATTGAACTAAAAACACAGAGTTTTTCTCTGTGACATTTTGCTCCTATATATTTCATATGTGTGTCGTCTGTATGAGTTTGCTTCGCTTTTCTCAAGAAGCAGGGATTTTTGTCAACACTCATTTGCAGTGGGGAGAGGACAGAGGAGGAGGGAACATGGGGTATAGGAGAGCTTCTAACCAGAAGAGATCATCTGGTTATTTATTTACGGTTTATTCAGGCAAAAGGGCCTTTAAAAAGGGCTTGATAAGAGTGGCCAAAGTTTCTTCAAAGATTAACTGGCTCTTTTCTTTAAAAGGACATAAGTTTTCTTTCCTACAGGTGTTCAGAGGGCTCAGGACTGGGTGTCCACTAGAATTTTTTGCTGGTCTGTAGATTTCCTTAAGGCATACTGCTGACATCATGGAGCCCTCTTTCCCTCTCGCTTTCTCCCTCTGCTTCTCCCCCTCCCTCCTCCCTCCTTGTCCCTCCTCCCTCTGCTCAATCTCTTCCAATCTCTTTCCTCCTCTCCTCAGTTCCTTCAGGTAAATCCTACTCAAACTTGTACGAACTTGTTTTTGACTGACAGCGAGCAGCGAGAGACTTTTCTTCACTTTGAGAGAACCTGAACACCTATCTTCCCCAAGACAACCTGCATCGACCGATCATTTCCTTGCCGGGTCATAGCTTCCCATCGAGGCAGGAGTCCAGTGCATCTGTCCCTGCAGGTAGGAGGTATGCGCCTCGGTCAATACCGTAGCACTCAGCCGGCTGCAGAGATTTCTGAAAAACTTGACTCCCAGGCAATGAGCGAGTGGTGATTCTCTTAAAACTCACTTAAATCCTTCAAAACTTCCAAGCTTATCTGGGAGAAATTTACAAGTGCTGTTTGCATGTGGAAAACGGGTTTTTTACTTAATGATGGGGGGGAAAGTGCTTTATTCTTGCCTGTGAAACAATATCCAGATGTTGTCTTGTTTGCTGTGGGTGTAAGTGATCTAGGTGGAGGGAAGGAATGACTCCGACTTCTCTTTGCAAGTGTTTTTCTCTCACAGTGTCTGTCTGAGCAAGTTTGTTACTGATTTTCAGTGATTATAGAGTTCTGGGGTCTTTTTCTGGCAGTCAGTTTCCTTTGTCCGGGGCAGGGCGGGGGGGAAGTCAGTGTAGGTTGCCTTGAGGCGAAACCTCACCGGAATATTTTAAAATCTGTTACCTATCCTTAGAAGAAAAAAAAAAAGTTACGTAAGTTTTCCGCGGTAGGTGGAAGGAAGGTAAACAATTCTGACTCTGGAAACATTATGAACCTTTGTTCACAACCTGTGGATAATGTGTCTTAGAACCTGTGTATGATTTCCTGTGAGTTTAGACAGCTCTCAGCTAAGAAGTGTTCCTCTGGGTGGAATTTCCACGCTGCCTCCATGAAGCTAGTTTTTTTTTTTTTTTTTTTTATCTCCTGTCTGCACTTCCGCATTTGGTCGCCTGAAGGAAACAAGAATTTGTCTTTCAATGAGGTGTTTCTTGATCTCCCAACTTCTGACAGTCACAGGTTAGGACACTGACAACAAATGCAATGTTCAACTCAGGAAAATTAAAGAGCAAAATGATTCGTCCCACTCCGTTCACACATGTAGGTTTATGTCTTCTGAATGGAAAATATTTTCATTCTTTTTTTTTTTATACCTGAAGGAATCATTTTGAAAACAAAAATGACAACTGATTTGTAAAGTCCTTTCTTTGAAACCCCCAAATCTCATACACACACACACACACACACACACAGAGACGCACAATAGACTATTATCCCAGATCTTACCCCATTTTGTCCTCTCTCGTAAATGTTTAAACAACCATGTAACGATCAACAACAGCCTTAGGTGAAAAATTCTCTCAATTTAAAGTTGTCCCAAGAATCCCAAGAAAAGAGTCAACTGCATCCACCACCGCGAGTTGAAATGCCATCCCTCTGTGGACCAGGTTGGGAGGCTCACAGGGGAACGGAGTGAGCACTTCACCTCGGGCTCAGCTCCCTCCGCTGTTCCTTCCCTAGGTTTTGGGGGATTGTTATTTTTTTGTTTGGTTTGGTTTTGATTTTTTAGCAGTTTCCTACTTTTCTAGCTGAGAATAGAATCAATGACCATGCAGGGAGCCACCCAGAGGTCACATGACAAGTTTTCAGAAAAGGCTAGAAAGTAGAAGAGTTCAACCAGATCAGGCAATCACATCTCAGAAACGCTAATCAAATAACGGAGCTGACACATCTTCACTGAGCTAAGGAGACGCCTACGTACTTTGGGGGTTTGTTAGGAATAGACGTGGTTGAATGTTGTGATTCTGGTCGCTTAAGGAAAACACATTTTTAAAAAGCCCTCCCACCCTCTTACCACTCCTTCCTCCACCAACAGTTGTGGTCATTTCACGGAAAGCGCTATTTCCCCAATTTCCTCTCCTCATGCTTAAACCCAGTGCAGACAGCTTGTTTTTGGGGGGGAAAGAGAGAGAGACCCTAGGCTTCCCACGCCAGCCGTCGTGAGAGCCAATAAAAGCAGATCTGTTGGCTCCTTGACACAGGGCTCAGTGCACTCCTGCTCTGCCCTTGTGTGGAGGAAATCTGGGAAGGGCTGTGCTTTCTTTTTTTGAGGGGTGTGTGTGTGTGTGTGTGTAATTATATGCCTGAAAGACAGCAACATGGTCAGTAGAAGAAAAAACACCAATGGGTGGTACTGACTGTATAGAGGCAAACATTTTCAGATGTAATCGGTGAATGTCAAGCACTTGAAATACCCTTTCCTGCCTCACCCCTCCTCGGTTAGAGACTGAGCAATCCTCTTGACTTCCTCGCATGCCCCACATCAGAGTCCAGAGTCGTTTGTGGACTCGATTTGTCTGTTGCCCGCATCAGAATCTTTTTTTTTTTTTTTTAATTTTTTATTTCTTTTCAGTGTAACAGTATTCATTGTTTTTGCACCGCACCCAGTGCTCCATGCAGTCCGTGCCCTCTCCAATACCCACCACCTGGTTCCCCCAACCTCCCACCCCCCGCCCCTTCAAAACCCTCAGATTGTTTTTCAGAGTCCATAGTCTCTCAGGGTTCACTTCCCCTTCCAATTTTCGCGTCGGAATCTTAACAGCCAACACAGCAGTCCACGGACGGAGCCGTAGCGTGACGGGCACAGATGGCGAGCCCCTGCTCAGGACATATCAACCTCCCTAATCATTTCCCGCAGTCCTTAACGTATGAGTACTTCAGCGACCGTCTCTCCACGGGCTACAATTTAAGCATCTCACGCTGGAGGAAACGGGGGTGTCTCCAAATGTGTTTTAATTCATCTTTCAAGTCAGAGTAACTTTATTCCAAAAATAGTCTGGGAGCTCCGGCCAGAGTGAATGTTAGCTTACAGGCTTGCAAGGAAGAAGTTGTTGCATATTAGTGGGGAAATGCGGGAGACGTGTCAGACAGTGGTTATCATCCATCCTTCCCTCTCCCCTGCCCTTTACTTCTGTCTCATAGACCTCTGGGCTGTGGGGTTGTGGGTCCAGCTGCAGAGTGGAGTGTGACAGAGCTGGGAAGTGGGTAGCAGAGGAGCAAAGCATACCAAACTGGGCCTTGCTCTGTGCGCCTCAAGGATGCAGTGCCCTGGCAGGGGACAGATCTGACCCAACCCCCTGGTTCCTTGCTGTCATTCTGGCAGCTTCCCTGTGCTCATTTCCAGACAGGGAAAGGGAACTGTGTAGCCAGAAACGAGCAGCCCTAGGAATGCCTAACCTTCCCTCAACCAAAGGAAAAAAGGGTAACCTCCTTCCCTTCCTTTAAAGGGAGACATGAGGGCACAGAATGAGAGAAAATAATGTATAATCTAAGTTTTATTTTGTGTTACTTAGTTCAGATGAAAGGGGGAAAATAAGCAAGTCCATGGGGGGCCTGGGTGGCTCAGTCGGTTACGCGTCTGCCTTCAGCTCAGGTCATGATCCCAGGGTCTTGGGATCGAGCCCCACATCAAGCTCTCTGTTCACCAGGGAATCGGCTGGTTAAGAGCCACCAGGCTCCATTGGCCACTCATCCTCCCATCCGCATTTCTGGCTTCTCCCCCTGACCACGTCCCTGGAATTACAGATCACTGTGGGGCCATGGGACTACACAGGGGACTCAGAAGGGGACTCCAGCAGCATGGATCAAATTCTCAGCTGATTTGAGGACCCTGATTTGAGTTGCCCTAGTCTCAGGCTGACAACTGAGATTCTTGTGTTTTCTCCAGGACCTCACCAAAGTCTGATCAAGATCATATGGGGCTTGAAAAATATACAGCTGGGGGTGGGGTGGGGGGTCTTGAAGGAAAATGAATGCAAAAGCATGACTAGAAAATTAGGTACAAGGTTTTGGAGAGGGCTTGTATGAGTATAAGTGAGGCTCCCTGAAGCTTGGTTTCATTACCTCCATGATGAATCCACTCTGTGTCATACATGATAAAGGCCCAGTACTTGCCTTTTGAAGGAATGGTTGGATTCACGTATGTAAATTTTAACTGCTGGCTGCCCCCTGAGTAACTGGAAAGTGATAAGCGAAAATACCATCGTGCTTTTATGTATCTAATGATCGGTGATACATGGAAAATTGATCTGGGCGATATGTAGAATGTTTCTCATTTCACTGGCAGGTTGCCGTGAAATGTAGATCCTTATGCTGTGGCCAAACCTTTGGGCCATAATTAGGCCCAAGGGCAAGATGCTATCAAAGTTCTGTTTTTCCTTCAGCAGACTGTGTGGGTATGGGAATTAATGGTGCACGTTTTCCATTTGAAAAGCCCTAACTCAAGTTAAAACCAGAACCTCGCGCTAGTCGTGAGCCTAGAACCGAGCATGATATTAAATGCATCGAGAATGTGCTTCTCTTCTAAGAGACTGGAGGGTTTGCCCCATCAAATGTCCATGCAACAACCATGTGTCTGGCAAGGGACAGCCTCTTCCCTCCATTTCTGTTAATGGTGTTTCCGGGTCAGGCAGCAGGGTAACTGCACCATTTCTCCATATGAATGTTTGCAAAATCCATGCCCACCAGGCCAGATAATGCTCTCACTTAGCGTTGTTTATGTCTTCAAATATGGTAGGATGGATATCTTGCTCCATCCTATGCCACTCTGTCAAAGAACACAAGGTCAGCTCCCCGAGTCTGGCTTTCTTACTTCCTGAGTTACCCTTTCCTCCTGCCTTTTGAAAACACATTGGAGAAGTTTATCCTTTGCTTTGAAACATCACAAAACTTGACGTCATCTGTACTCTTCCTAAAAACCCCAGCCCCACATACCTGCTAGAGACTGAAGAGAAATATGTGACCCTAGAGCTCTTGGTTCCTTTGTCTAGAATTCTTCAAATACTAAGGAATGAGACCATGCCCTGTCTTTATGTTTGCAAAAGTCCACGGAAAGAATTTATATATAAACAGATAGTGAGCCGCACCACAGACAGAAAAATATATGCAAGTGACAAATGCAGCAAGGCTGTGCCTTTAGCCCCAACACTGATAATGAGACTGTTTGTGTATAGACCAGTGTTCACAACATCACAATATTGTGGTGTCTTTTTTCCAACATATCATCTTTTTTAGTGAATTTCAAATCCATAATTTCCACCTGAGGTCCATATTAAAGATCAAACATACCCCACTTTGCTATCTAAACAGTGTCCAAAAAAAAATGCTGTCATGGTAATGTGTTTTGTTTGTTTGTTTGTTTTTTAATGTTATCTGTTCATTTGAGAGAGAGAGAACACAAGTGGCAGGAGGAGAGGCAATGGGAGACGTAGGCTCCCCACTGAGCACAGAGCCCGACACGGGGTGCCAGGACCCCGGGATCATGAACCCAAGTGGAAGACAGATGCTTAACTGACTAAGCCACCCAGGTGCCCATGATGTTGGTCTTAACAACATTCCTTAGGAAAGGAGCTGGGTATTACGTCATGTGGCTCGATTTTGTCAATGAGAACACTGGGATAATCCAATCAAGAAATACTCAGCATCCAGTTTCTGACACCACAACCCACCTGGCCTGTATGAGCAGAATACGTGGCTTCTCGAAGGCGGCCAAAGCTGCCTTGGGAGGTAAGGGGAGGTGAGGACGCCCCTCCAGCACCTCCATGATTCCATCTCTGGGAACTGGGAGAGACCTGTTAGGTGCTGGTCCTCTTCTTCCTGGCTCAGGGGTCTGGGGGCAGGAGTGGTTCCCCTACCCAAAAAGCCGGAGGAGGTCTCCTGAAGCATCGTCTACCCTGGGAAGTTCCACCAGCAAGCAAAGAGACCTGAAAGGGGTTCTGTGTCACTCTTGCCCTGCCAAAAAACACAGCAGCTTGTACTTAGATAGGAATCTATAATAGTCTGTAGCTCCCACTTGGCCTTTGCAGTCCTCATCAGTATGTGAAAATTCTGCCAAATGTCGCGGCAGAGGCATCCTTTGAGTCCCAAGTCATACGACCATGTTGGGCTACAGAACTGCCTCCCACCTCCTCCTACTTCCTTACCACCATTATTCACTCCTCTGACTAATATCTCGTGGACCTCCACTGGGGACACCTTCCCGGGCTATGATTGGTATGGGGTGGCAAGGTGTCATGTGTTCCAAGAAAGAACATGTTGTGATGTTCACATGCTCCTTGGCTGCGAGTTATACCTTTGGGACCTGAGCTGTGCCCACAGATGACTGGCCTGCTTTCGGGACTGCAGCATGACCACAGGTAGTCAGCCCCTAAGAATGAACTTACTCTTCTCTTCTTTGTTTCTCTACCTCCATCTGACTCCCTCAGGATTTACATGACTTTTCAAAGGCACATCCACATACCCTCACACAAATACAACATGATGTAAAAGTAGATAAGAATGAAAAATACAGGTAAGCCTCAAAGAGGTAATTTGATTAAATCATCTGCTTGCTTTTTATGGGTTTGATGTATTAAAAAAACAAACAAACAAACAAAAACTACATGTACGCAGCCCACAGCCACAGAATCCTGTTTGTGACTCAGAATTAAACGTGAGTTGTAAATACACTTCCTATTTGAACCTGGGAATCAGTGAGACCCTTGCTCTGTCTAGTCTTATCATGCACCACATTTTATAATTCCTTTGAAAGATCATGTCTATTCTCCCTCTTGGGATTTTGTTTTCCTCACTATGTCTATAAATTAATTGTCTGTAAGCAAGGAGATGAATGTCCTCCACTGACTTAGAGGCAGGTCTGGCACGAGCACCAGGAAGCCATCTATGACCCACAACTGGGCTAGGGGCCCTGTGTAGGTGTCCTTCCCCTCCCCGCACTAGCTGGTTCATCCCACTTGGCCCCACATTACAAGAGCCCATCAATTTGTCCCTTTCGCCTACTGAAGTGGGAGTCCACAGAGACAGAGATTTTACCTGATTCTTCCAGGGCACTCCCAGAGCTTGGCCCAAACAGTCCCTCAGGTGCTGTTGAATCAACGCGCATTGACATGCAGTTGGGGTTTTGCTATAATTACATCTTCAGTTGAACCGTGACCTGCATTTATGCCAACAGAGAACTTTTTACCCCAAGTGTTTTAAAGATACATATATCTGAAAACTATGAACTGGTGCATTTTTTTCCCCCTTGGTGAACATTACACAGTGATAGATTGACTGCTAGAGTTGCTTAAGTGAGGTTATTATGGAAGGGAGACATATTTTTAGGAGTTTCTACAGGGCAAACTGAGCCTACAACAAATTAGTCGAGTAAACCCATACATGGAAAATAGGCACCATGCAAAATATTTAGGAAAGAAGGAAATTGAAATAAAACTCCATAGTTTTGGCATGGGAGTGCGGACTGAAAGTCTGATCTGAAGGATGAAAACAAGGGAAAGAAAGAAGAGGATGAATTTGCTGGGGAAGAAGAGGGTGATCTTTATCCCCAGTTTGGCCAATGCAGGGGACCAGGCCCTAACGTCACATCATTCAAGTCGCCCTCAAGGGCTGTTTTGATCCGGGGCCTGTGTTAGCCTACCTAGGGCAATACAGGTATTTGGCTCCGAATGTGTTTTAAATTTTAAGTTGAAGAGAGTTTCCTAAGATTTCCCATTTTAAGGATGAAACATTCTAGGACTAAAATTTATAAGAACCACCTTTCTGGGATCATCATCAAATGCATCTCACTCTGACTGGGAGCAGTCTACGCCAACACACAGTGTTTCAGAGTCGAAGGCTATGTGAGTGTATCTATATTCAAAAATAAATTTTTTAACGCTGGATATATTAGCTTGTCTAGTCCAATCTCCTGGGGATGTTCTATAAACTATGCTTTTTGTAGAACATTTCATTTAGTTTTCTTTTTTTTTTAATTTTTTTTTAAGATATTTTATTTATTTATTTGACAGAGAGAGATCACAAGCAGGCAGAGAGGGAGGAGGAAGCAGGTTCTCTGCTGAGCAGAGAGCCCGGTGCGGGGCTCGATCCCAGGACCCTGAGATCATGACCTGAGCCGAAGGCAGCGGCTTAACCCGCTGAGCCACCCAGGCACCCCTTCATTTAGTTTTCAATAGCTAAAGAAACGGTCTGTGACATACTAGCCCTAAAGTGGGTGGAAATGCATATTTAATGAGTTTTTAATCAAATCTGACCAGGATTTTGCATAGTTAGGCTCTAGCCCCAGTCCCCTTCACCCACCATGTGTGTGCAGGCAGCTTGCTCAGCAGGAGGCTGGATGGCCGAGATAGAAGACTCAGTCTTTGGTCTCAAGGAGCCCCAGTCTGCTTCTGTGAGGATGTGTGGGTGGGAAAGAGGTGGAGGAATAATAAAAACCACTCTAAGAGCAGAACATCTGTGGTGCCAAGCAGAACACGAGAACTGCTGGAGGAGCCATTCCAAACAGCTGGAGATAGTCAAGAGATAAGACCAGATAGTTTAGGATAGTCAGGAAAGCCCTGGGACATTCCAGAGAGCACTGAAGAATGAACAGGACTTTGAGAGTCAGGATGGGAGGAGAAGCCATCAGTCAGAGAATGGCAGGTGCACCAGGGAGAGAAGGAGGCTCAGTGCTGGTAGTAGCCAAGGTGATGATGCTGAGTGCTCACTGAAGGCTACTTGATTATAGAACTGCTTTCATTTTAACAACAACTGTCCATCCTATCCAGTAGACTTTATTATGAACATTGTTTTCAAGAGGAAAGCAGGGCTCAGAGGTTATGTAACTTGCTTCAGAAGAGGTGAAGCCGTCTTTGAAGCAAGGACATTGGCCTCAAGAGACTGCGCCCTTCAAGGCTGAGCCTCTGGAGATGAGACTCAAGGGCAGGCTGGCTGCCAAGGACTGTTTGGGGTTCAGTTTGGTAAACAGTGAGGAGTCAATGAAAGCTTTGGTTTTAGGGCTCTGAGCTACACTTTAAGAACACCAGTCTGGCAGTGAAGGCCACATGACTTGCCAGGAGGCAGTTTTGAGAGGCCAGTAAAAGACATGAAGACCTGGAGCCCAGAGCAACAGCAGAAAGGGAAAGGAAGGTGCTTGTAAGTTACATTAGAAGGCAGAGTCTCTAGGCTCGCACAAGATTAGGTGGGAGAGAAGGATTTTACAGACTGGTAGTGGAATGAAGATGCCATTGTTTGGAAGCAAAAATCAGGAGAAGTAACCTAATTCAAGGAGAATGAAAAATATGATTTCTCTTTGAGACAAGTCAGTTCTGGGCAGTTCTCTAGGAAAGGTATCCCAAGGAATGTTGGAAACACAGAGTGGATCTCAGAAGAAGTGCTATTGGTCAGCAGCATTAATGTGATGGAACCAGGCATGGTCCGGAGGGCTAGGTGGAGGACACAAGAGACAGTATAAAGAGAAATAAAGGTGGATGAGCATTGGACCTTGGGGAACAAAACTGGTGGGGGCCTGGAGTAGAGAAGAGGGAAAGTCTACCACGCACAAAGAGAATGAATCATCAGAGAAGCAGAGGACTGAAGGAGTAACCGACAGCAGGAACTTTCTAGAGACGCTCTTGCTGACACCCTCTTGACTCATTTATCATAGCAGGTGAGAAGCAGGTTTGGAAGTTGAGGGAAGGAAGCTGCTGGTGGTCTGATGGTGCCAAAAAGAAAAGATGGTGGAGAGAGCTTGATGACTTCTTCCCAACGCACACCGCAGATAAAAAATTAGAGGACTGAGAGATTTTCATTTGGTTGGCAAATCAGAGTCCTTGGTGGCCTGATGGATGGCTCCTTCCGAGCCTGTTGATAGTGAGTTTCTTTCCCTCCGTGCCCCATTCTAAGGGTGGCTAGCCCATTCCCTTTCCTCCTGAAACTCAAACAAGTGAGTCAATAAATTCACCTTATCTCGATTTAAAAGTATAGGCTTAGTGTGGAGGCTAACATGTGCTCCTGAAGGAAGGTTCTAGAAACTCAGGCCCTTTCACACCTGGGTGGATATCTGCGTTTTGCAAGTTACAAGCTTCAGTTCTCCTGAGACACTCTGGATAAATGACAAGCCCATTCTTGACTGTGTTTTCAGTAAAAAGGGAAAGATAATGCAGTGTCCAAATTTGCTAATTACTGCAGTGATTAAAGCAAGACTTTTCAAGTTTATTCTTTCATAAGATCAGTGACCTTTTGAACACAAGCAGGATCTGACAAAGACAGTCCTAACGAGGGAAAAAGAATGAGTAAGCAATGCCAGTTCCCTCAGAACAATTAGCTGCTGTTGGCATTGGACCTATAGCTTAAAGTTTGTTTCGCTGGGACTACCTTCTGGTTTCTTGGTGCTGTGCTGTGATTAAACAAAAGTTCAGCAAAACATAAAGAGCTTATGAGAGTCATTTTAAAAAAGATATAGGAGAAGTAAAATATATAATATATAGGAGAATTAAAAAATATATAGGAGAATGAAAATATATAGGAGAATTAAATATATATATATATATATATATATATATATATATATATATATGAGAATTTCGTTTTCTTAGCAAAAGTCAGGTGGGTAATACTTCGGAAACTTCTGGATAGGAGAACATACATATGTGACAAGAGTTCTGAAAGCCCTAACAGACACAGAGGAGGAGTGAGAACAAGCTCCTGGCAGGTAGTTGTTAAGAGAGGCCGGCTGATCTCATGACAAGAGACTGTGGACTTTGGAAGTCGACATTCCTAGATGTGTTCTGGGCATGCAGACTCCCAGCCATGGAGCCCTTGGGTAAGGCACACTGATGTTCAGAACCTCCGTGTCTTTGCACAGTTGGGGACACATGGGAAGCCATCAATCAAGCATTCTGTTTCCTTCTACTTCCGTTCAAGGTTCCCACCCCCCATGTGGACTCCTCAGCATCCCTATCGCCCCCTGCCCCAGTCTAAGGTGAACACAGGCTTTTCCTTAAGGTGGCTAGAGAGGAAAAGTGTAGATTTGGAGTCAGAAGTCCTAGATTGGAGAGCTGCGTGTTCCTCCACCAGTTATGTAACTTCTCAATCTCTCATCTGTAGACTTGGGGCAATTCTTGGGGGAGTTAAATGAGATGCTTTTTGTGAAAATGTTGGGAAGACTCTTCTGTCTTCTAGGAATCAATAGATAACAAGCATTCTCCAAATGACCAGAACAAGCTTACTTTCCTCCCCAGGGACTTAATTCCCTGTTTATACAATCCTGTTTTTTAAAAACTGACTTTATAAAGGAACTCAGAATCCAGAAGACTGGACTCCAGACTCAGAATCCAAAGTCTAGGTCACCACCCTTACAAAATCTTCAAATAGATTTTTTTAATTATTTTTTTACTTATAAAAGGGATTATACTCCTATAGCTACTCAAACTTGGATGAACAAGATTTAGATTTGGCAAAAGCTGATTTACTGGGTTGTTCTCAATGCAAATTCAAGCAGAAATTACCCTTGTAATTATTTTTTGACATCCTTCTTTTTTTGATATCAAAAACACATAGAAACATTAAAAAGGTAACTTTCTGCTAGGTTTTAGGAGGAGAGGAGAGTGACAAAGAGAAATACTACGAACTTGGCATACGAATGAACCATGCTCTGGAATTCGGGTGGGTCTAGGAAAAAGTACAGACTTCAGTGGAAAACATACATGGGTGTGTGAGAAATCCCTGTAAACTATAAATTGAGTACATACTGCACAGGCTGGTATGGAAAGAAACCACAGTGCTCTCTAAAATCAGGGAAAAGGAGACAGAGAGGAAGTATGGCACCAAAACACCAGGTGTCCCTGAGAGTCGGGGACGTTTGCAGCTAGGAGCAGTCTTGCTTGCAGTCATGGAACCTGACTGTCATAAGTGTTGAACGGGTACCTGTGAGCCAGCACTCTCCGTCCCTGAGCTCAGGTTTGCACACTCTTCTCCCCTCTCCTCATCAAGTTCCCCTGTCCAGTTGCTCTGGATTCGTCCTCACCTTATTGCCTTTGCCTGCGTGGTCTCTTTCCTCAAAGGTACTCGTCTTTCCTTATTCTCCCAGTCTTGTTATCCACCTCCGACACCCTTCCTTCAAGGCCCATTCAGCTTGGCTTTCCCTTCCATGGAGTCTCCCCACACCCGGACTCCCCGAATTTCCTTACTCTGGGCAGAACCAGACCTAGAATATATCTGTGACACCAAGACCTCTTCATATATTGGGTCCCTGAGTGTGTATTGGTTTAGTGCAGGCATCACCCCTCACCCCAATCAGATGGCAAGTCCCTTACGCAGGGGTCTGTCACATTTGACCAAGTGGCAACCAGCTACCCTCCTCAGAGTCCTGCTTTGCACCCTGCATGTGGGTGATCCTAGTCTATTCCAGGCCAGCTTTTTTATCTCCCTTTTCTGAATGAGGATGCTAAAAGGAGTCAGGGAGGCTGGATCCTTGTCCGAAGCCACCAGCCCAAGTACATTCCACGGGGCATTTTTCCCTTGTCCTCAGGATGCACCTGGCAGGTGGCCTCAGCACAAGTTTTCAGACTTTACGGACTTGCCCCCCACTGCCGTGCCGGAAGACCTGAGATGTGAACCCAAGTCTGTCTGGCTCCAACCCTGTACCTTTCCATGATATCATGTTGTTCCCTATCACCAAAGTGCACAGGACAAAGCTTAAGATGGAATAACATTCAATGAATATGTGGCGATTCATCCAGTTTTGTCAAAATCAAGGGAAGATGACAAAAATCTATAAATTGGACCAGAGCGTGTGTGTATGTGTGTGAGTGTGTGTGTGTATGTGTGTGTACAGAGAGAGAGAGGACGGGTTTAACACAGGTGAACCTCCTACTGTCCCTCAACTGTTGACATCTGTCAGCAGCCCCTTCCCTGAACTGTCGTTCCTAAGGGCGGTCCTATACGGAAAACCCCTGAGGACTGAGCCGAACACCATCTCGACGTTCTTCTAGTCAGAAAGCAGGGAGCCTGTGTGCCACACTGCTCGCACTATATAGTCATCCACACCCCCGCTGCGGGCCCGGTCATTATTATTCCGTGCAGATAGTCCACATCCTGTCCAAAGGTCACTATGGGAGCAGATTGGCAGGGAAGAAACCTCTGTGGAAACACATGTGGAGGTCACGGAAAACAAAGGTGCATGAGGTCCGTCCAATGTCGGGGAGAGTGTTCCCATTTGTTTATGATGATTACCCACCACAAGAGGCCCATGGTAGCCTGGTATTTTTTTGTTTTTTTTTTTGTTTGTTTGTTTGTTTTTGTTTTTTATTGGAAAAAAAACTATCTTTATTCAGACATGTCAACCATTTATGTAGAAAATCCTATGGAACAAGAAAAGGCTATTAAAATTAATAAGTAAGTTTGGCAAGGTTGTGGATATAAGATTGACATAGAAAAAATCACTTTTAGGGGCACCTGAGTGACACAGTCCGTTAAGTGTTTGCCTCTGGCTCAGGTGAAGATCCTGGGATCCTGGGATCGAGCCCCCGCATCAGGCTCCCCTCTCAGTGGGGAGTCTGCACACACTCTTTCTCTCTCAAATAAATAAAATATTTTTTAAAAATCATTTTTATTTCTATATTCCAGCAGCAATCAGAAATTAAAATTGAAAAAGCAATACCATTTATAACAACATAAACATAAATAATATTTTGGAGATAAATCTTAGCCTGGTGTTTTAAAAACAAACCACAAAACCTGTGACCTAACCCCAGGATCAGGCTCCTGACAGAGTATGAGGCCCATGACAGCTATGAGAGCTACTAAAATATGATTCTTTTTGTTTTGTTTTGTTTTAAATTGTATTTATTTTTTGAGAGCAAGAGAGAGAGCACAAGTGGGGTGAGTAGGGGCAGAGGTGGGGCAAACAGGCTCCCCGCTGAGCAGGGAGCCCGACATGGGGCTCGACCGCAGGATCCTGAGATCATGACCTGAGCCGAAGGCAGACGCTTAACTGACTGAGCCACCCAGGTGTCCCCTAAAATGTGATACTTGGTCAGATAATTTTCCAAGGTTCCAGAGCACTCTGGAGAGAATTCAAGAGAGAGAAAGAATTTCCAGTGTCTCCCACCACCCACCCAGCACCTATGAAGAAAGAGAAAATACCGTACTGCCTTTCACATGGTAGTTCTATTTGGCAGTTCTGTAGCCAAATAACTTAAAAAAAAAATCAGATATAGATACCTTTTTTGACAAAGGGACCATCATTTACTCATAAGAACCAAAGTCCTGTGCTGGGAGTCCTGGTGGCCCCAGAGCCCTGCTGTTCATCCACCATGGAAATGGGAGAGGACTGCTCGAACGCCCAGCGTCTGCCTCCTGGGGTAGAGGGCAGGTTCCCACCCATTCTCTCAGCTATCATATGAGCATGGAGCCCAAGGTTTGGACTGTACACACTCTCCTGGAAGCCCAGCATTATTTCCTGCAGAGCCATATCCCATCATTACCACCGTGGATTCCTGGGACCTTCAGCTGAGCGGGGCTCCAGCACCTGGGTTCGAGGTAAGACCCCCAGAGTGCTTCCTGCTGCTCACCCAGGGTGGTACAGAGGAAGGGAAAAATAAAACACCCAAACCTCAAAAGACCAGGGAATTTCTGGAAGGTCCAACCAAAATGATTTAGCTTGACCTCAGGCATGATTTTTTCCCTACTCTCTATTCTATTTCATTTCCACTAGCATGAATCTTACTGATTTGAAGAAAATTTCCACTTTTGAAATGTCCGGTGCTTGACTATGTATTAGCATGACTCTATGACATTGCAAATAAAATACAGCATTAAATTTGTTGGGAAAAAGAGTGAATAATACTTGTACCCTATACTGTAAAGATTGAAATCCCAATTTATTTGCTTTAACAAAAGCTTTGGGTATAAAACTGTTAGTAATGCATCAAGCATGCTACTAAAAATAGCAATTAGCTCTTAATTCAGATTAAATTTGCAAATAAATAACTTGCAGATTCAGTGCTGGGTTTTGAGCCCTAAAGTTCTTGATCTCAGTAACACAGTATACGAAGAATGAAGCTGTGTGAACAGGCATACATCCTTAGGTTTATTTCTTTCAATATCATGTATCATATTATCCACAAATTGCATTGCGTGTGAAAAGTGATAAGATATTCAAAATATTAAATGACAGTGGCTAACTAGTATCCTAGTTAGCCTTAAAACTGATTATACAGGTGATTACATTTTATGTTGGGTTTTTAAGACCTACTTAAGGCCTGAATAGCTCTTCACAATTTTTGAAAGTGAGAAAGAGCCTACATACATTGCTATAAATTTATCTTATCTCTGAGATAACACATGTTCTCACATGTGTATAACTTTATTTAATATCCTTAGCTATTCATTCTAATTCTTGAAAAGCTCCTTTTCTTTTCTTTCTTTTCCTTTCTTCCTTCCTTCCACCTCCCTTCATCCCTCTCCTTTCTTTCTTCCCTCCTCTCTTCCCTTCTTTCTTGGCATCCTTTAAACAGTGTCTCCCCCTTTCCCCCAATATTAACAAAATTATTTTCCCAGCTTGCGAATATGAGAACCTATTCATCTCTAACAGTTTTCTTGCCAGTCTATTCCAATGTCCTATCAATAACTTATCAATTACCCATAACACCTGAGATCTCTCCCACCAGAATTTAGGTTGTGTATTTTCATGGGGCAATTTGTTTGTAAAACCAGGATGGCCCATAAGACCAAGGGCTCAGTTAGCCCACGGCTGGGTTAGCCCTGCAGTTGCGCTGTTGAGCACCAACAGTCACACATCCAGTGTACACACTAAAGAAGTAAGTGAGTTTCAGAATTTTACGTGTGCTCTGATATTCACCGCTGCCCATGCTGAAGAGAGCTTGAAGGCCATTTCATCCAACCCTCTCATTTTACAGATGAGGAAAACAGGCCTAATTGATAGCTGGCGATACTAAATTACAGCCCTTCTAAAACTCAATAGCAGAGCTAGTAGGCTTCTTAATGTGCTCAATTACCGTATGGATCCCATGAGCTGATGAGTGTGCTGTGACCTTGAGCATTTACATTCTGTGGTTTTCAGATGTTTATGTTTCTAACGTAGTATTTGTAATCCCAAGGCCCGGTAACCTTTTACCGTGGAGGACTTGCCAGTCCCTGATTCTGGGCACCTCTCCTCTTCCGTACTCAGCCAGGGCTCCCACTTTGCACAGCATCTGCAAAGTCACAGCAGGTGCAGCCGAGAGACCAGGTCCTGTGTGAGGGGTTCATGACCCTGCGGCTGGTTGAATTCTTTCTTCATCTCTTTTCTCTTCTCCTGGCTTCTTGGGAAGCAGCCCAGATCCTTCCACATCTTCATCCCTGCTCATCTGACTTCAAAGAACCATACTATCATTCCCTGGACTAAGAGCAGAGTTCATCAAGTTTCATCCTCTATTGCTTAATATTTTCCTACAGCTTTTCCTATTTCTCTTCCCCTTCCCCTCAACTGGAACAGAAGCTTCATGAGAATAAGCTTTTTGTTGGTACACTGGTATCCCGTGTGTCTGGAATAGCCTGGAAAATAGTAGGTGCTCAATAAATACATGTGTAGTGGGTATGACATTTCCTCTTTCTGTCCTGTCTTTGGGAAACAGGTGTTACCCTCCTTTCTAGGACTTAAGCTGTCAGAGGGTCAGTGTCTCCTGTGCACCCTCAAATCCTTGACCTCTAGATCATGTTCTCTTTCCCGAAATCTTATTTTCTTAGTTGTCCACTCTGATGAACATACATGGCTCTCCAACCATCTGGCTGCCTTTTCTCCAGCTGCTTTGCTGGGAAGTCCCCTCTCCTTCTCCTCAATGCAGTCAGTCTCCAAGATTCTGTCCTCATCTGCCTTCTGCTTTTGGTATTTTTCTTTTATATAGATCTCATTGACCCATGTGGTTAAATTCTGCTCCTTGTGCAGTGATTTCCAAGTCTTCGTCACCAGTCCCAAATTTATTTCCCAGAGAGGAGCACCTCAATGCAAACATGATGTGAGCCAACCTCACGATGTTGCTTTCAATGCTCTCTGCTTTTCATGTAAGTCTTCCTCTTCCTCCAGAGACCAAACCCCAGAGACCCATCAGCTCCAGTTCCCCTGCCACCACTCACATCTAATAGTTATGTTGGCTTTACCTGTTAGTAAGCCAAAGTGGTGATGCCCTTGAGTTCATGCATTGCTCGGTGAATTTAACAGCATCCTGAATAATCTCTCTACAGTTGCTTTCCCCATTTCCACATGTTTTGCTACATGAACCTGGCTTCTTTTTACCTGTTGAAACTCTTCAATTTGATCTTCAAGGCCTTTTAAAATCTACTACCAGGATAGCTTTTAATCTATCCTCATACTAACTTTCTTGAGGTACCACAGTGGTTCTCAACCCTCAATACCCATAGAAGCAAATAGAGAATTTTGGAAAAAGTACCAAAACTCAGGCTCCAAGTAATATGTCCCTCTTTTCCCTCCTCCTAATGAGAGATTCTGATTCAACAGGTATGTGGGGAAGCCAAGGTATCAGGGCACTTAAAGATTTCCCCCAGAAGTTTCTTATATGCAGCCACGGTTGAGAATTATTGATATATCCTATGATCCAATCAAATGAATGTACTCAGTAAAGTACTTCGCCACCACATCATGCTTTTGCCTGGGCAATTCCCCTGAAAGACAATTCTCTTTCTTCTACTTCCTCATCCTGTGGAAAATGCATGAAGACTTCTGTGATTCTTTCAGTTGGAAAGAATCAATCCTTTCCTGGACATTTTTGTATCTTTCTACATGTTACATTCATTCATGTCAACTGGGAAGAGACTGAGTTAGATAAGGACAACATACAGTATTGGAGTAAGACAAAGTCCCTGTCTTTATGCAACTCACAGTCTTGTAGGATAGGAGAAACACAAGAGCCAGTAAGTAACATAAATTTTATGACGGAAGTCTGTAAGTGTCCACAAGATAGCATTTAGCCATAAAGGATTCTATCTGCTTGGTGTTATAATAATTCGTGTTTATGTCATCTCCTCCATCAGGTGGTATGATTTGAGAATGAGGACAAGACATAAGACGGCATTTTCTTATAATAGTGTTAAATGTTTGCTGAATAAGTGACTGACTGAGTGAGTCAGTGAGTGAGTGAAGGACATGCTGGCGATTAAGCCTCATTGGGGAGTAGTAACAGCTTCCAGGAAATACTGCTGGGATGGAGGGGTTGTCTCACTAGTGTTTAAAACCCTTGTCATCATTTTTAATCCTAGGCTACGTGTGAGTTTTATAGTTTTCCTCAATCATGCTTTCCAGAGTTTATTTGAAATAGTGATAGGAATAACATTAGAAACTAGGTCCCGGGTGCCTGGGTGGCTCAGTGGGTTAAAGCCTCTGCCTTCAGCTCAGGACATGATCCCAGGGTCCTGGGATCAAGCCCCACATCGGGCTCTCTGCTCAGCAGGGAGCCTGCTTCCTCCTCTCTCTCTGTCTGCCTCTCTGCCTACTTGTGATCTCTGTCTGTCAAACAAATAAATAAATAAAAATCTTTAAAAAAAAAAAAAGAAACTAGGTCCCATTTCTCATGACTGAGGAGGGGGTAATGGTCTGCCCAAAATAATACTTAGCTCCTCTGGTTTTAATAAGTAAATCATAGAGATCAGATGTGATGGTTTGATGGATAAAGGGAAGAACTGGAGGATATTAGAAGAAACAGCTGCTTACCCTGTGGATCCAGGAGCTTCCCTCCTTTCCTTCTGTCCTTACGACAGTCTTCAAGTTAAGCCTCTTAAAGATATTGTTGGGAAATCTGCTACAATGGCCACCAAGCTCATGAAGACAAATAGGGCTCTGCAGCAATTTCCAGGCTAATGTTGTACATGTGTGTGTGTGTGTGTGTGTGTGTGTGTGTGTATGAATGTGTGTGTATGTGGTGTGCATGTGTGTGCATGTGTGTAGGGGTGGACAGGGTAAATAAGGGAGGAACCAAAGCACATGTGGAAGTAGTTACATTTCTTTAGTGGAAACCTCTCATCCCTTGAGTAACTACAGGAATGATTAATCATTCCCTAAAAAGAGGACATCCTTGAGGAGAAAAGGCATATCAGGTACTCTTTGAGGATGCCCGTGAATCACAGCATTAAGGGTCATTGGCGGAGGAAGCTGAAATGGTCAGACCAGCTTCCAGGAGCATCTGAGTCAGGACAAACAAAAGGAAGTGTTTCTTAACCCAGGGAATTGTAGCATGGTGGGAACTCACTTCCCACAGAAGGGAAACAATATGTAACTACAAGTCACTTCAAAGAAGGAATTCAGAAAACATCACATGTACTGATAAATGGGTTGAAACTGCTCACGTGTTTTGGGTCATATATTTGGCCTTTGTTCATTCTTTAATTTATAGGTTGGTTATTAATCCATTTATTGATTCATTTGTTGACTCATTTATAGAGATATGAGTATAAATCATCAAAAACAATTTTTTGAGCTCCTACTATATGTCAGGGATTGTGTTACTATGGATACAAAGATGAACATGGCCCAATCCCTGCTCTAGGAGAACTCACCATCCAGAAGGGGAGACAGACACATTAAGAGAAAGTCATGATGCCGGGGTGAGGTACTGCTAGCATGTGTTACAGGGGTGAAGGGGAGGCAAGGTCTTAAATGAACCCTCAGTGAGAGGAGTTAGTCGGGTGAACCATGAGGGTTTGGCTGAGGAATCTCTCACTAGGTTGGGCTTCTCAGGCAGCTGAGACACTGGGAAGACACGACAGGTAGAAAGGTGTGGGACAGCATGCAGCATGCAAAGAAGTGACAGCAGTGCATCATCCCTGAAGCACGGACAAAGGCGAGAACATCCAGAGATGTCACCAAAATGGTAGCCATGCAGTCTCACTTGGAAAACTCAGACATTGGGTAAAAAGCTTAGACTTTATCATGTAAGAAATGAAAAACAGTTTGAGGGCCGACACAGGGAAGTGATACAGACATGTTCTCATTTTTGAAAGGGAGATCTGCTCTAAGAGGGAGCCAGAGTGAAGGGGGGCCAAAAAGAGGCAGGGACGCAGTGAGGACAGTGAAGGCTTAAAAGGTGAAAGGAGCCGGGGATGGAAACAGATTATTCTGGAGGTAGAACTGAAGACAATTAAGTTGTGGTTACAAAGGAATGGAGGAAGGGAGGCAGACTGGCCAGGCGTCGGGGACTGTGGAGTCACTCATAGAAAGGACACAAGGGCAGCAGCAGCTTCCAGGTAGGGGTGCTGCCCTCAAAATGGTGCCCTTCCAGGGAAGGCTGACTTCATACGCAGGATCCTTCCTGAGTCTTCCTCCAGTAAGCAGGGGTATGTGTTACAGGGGACCGAGGCAAAGTAACTTCTCCACTCAATTCATCAATACACCAATACATAAGAGCCTTCCTTTTGAGACCCACGGTAGCTTTTTCTAGCACTGCCAGACTCTAAGCTGCCTTTGCTTCCTCCATCCATCCATCCATCCATCCATCCATCCATCCACATTAAGCCCCTGCTGCAACCTTGGCATAAGAACAAGCAATATAAGGTACCACAGCTTATATTCCAATGAGGGACAATGGAGTCTGATGCATAGGGAGCCAGATTTTGAGTCAGACAGACCAGGATTTAAATACTGTCACCACTACTGATTAGTCATGTGACCTTAGGTGAACTTTCTAACTCACCTGAGCCCCTAATTTTTTTGACCATTTTTAAAAATTTTATTTATTTTTTATTAACATGTAATGCATTATTTATTTCAGGAGTACAGGTCTGTGATTCATCAGTCTTACACAATTCACAGCACTCACCATAGCGCATACCCTCCTTAGTGTCCATCACCCAACCACCTCATCCTTCCCACCTCCCTCCACTCCAGCAACCCTCAGTTTGTTTCCTAGAGTTAAGAATCTCTTATGGTTTGTCTCCCTCTCTGGTTTCATCTTGTTTCATTTTTTCCTCTCTTCCCCTGTGATCCTCTGCCTTGTTTCTCAAATTCCGCATATCAGGGAGATCATATCATAATTGTCTTTCACTGATTGACTTATTTCACTTAGCATAATACCCTCTAGTTCCATACACATTGCTGCAAATAGCAGGATTTCATTTTTTGATGGCTGCATAATATTCCATTGGAGATCTTCTTTATCCATCCATCTGTCAATGGGCATCTGGGTTCTTTCCATAGTTGGCTATTGTGGATATTGCTGGTATTGGGGTGCATGTGCCCCTTCCGGTCAGTACTGTTTGTATCTTTGGGGTAAATACCCAATAGTGCAATTGCTGGGTCATAGAGTAGCTCAATTTTCAACTTTTTGAGGAACCTCCATACTGTTTTCTGCAGTGTGAGTTCCCCCCCCTTTTTTTAAATTTTATTAACATATAATGTATTGTTTGCTTCAGGGGTACAGGTCTGTGAATCATTAGTCTTACACAATTCACAGCACTCACCATAGCACATACCCTCCCCAGTGGAGCCCCTTATTTTTACTAGAGTTCTTCCAGAGTTACTCTACCATTTAGAGTTAAGGAATAGGAGCTACCAACACAGTGCTGGTCACCTGTATGTTCTCAGCTCATGGTTGCTGGTAATTTGGTAAGTATTGCCGCAATGAGATATACATAAGGAAGCACACGGTTCCCCCATACTGAGGTAAATATTCCGAGAGACAGAAGCACAGGGACTGACTGGGGAACATGCAGGGAAATCACCAAACTGTAAGAACAGGGGAAGCACCTGCCTAGAAGGAACAGTGCCTTAAAGGTAGATAAGAGAGAGCAGGTGATGAAAGGGAGAGATCTTTCTAGCAGATGGCCTGGCATGTTTGCGAGCATCAGATCAGTCAATAGAGGACCAACCCACTGGGGCAACTGTGAGTTATTCAGTCTGCCTGAGCAGGCTGCGGAGTAGCTGGTGTCAAGGCAGAGGTCAGTGGCACAGCTGAGCAGGCATGCCACATGCAGAAGGTCAGGAGCTCAGGCCTTGGTTTGTAGATAACCCAGGGCCCTGAGCTGGGCAGTGGAGGAGCACTTTTGGGAGATCACCAAGGGTGCACCATGGGGAATGCCTTAAAGGGATGGCTGCTGGAGACAAGGACCTGATTATGAGCCTACTGTGGTCACCAAAGAAAGAATGTGTCTCCAAACCAAGGTGCTGGTGGTGAGAAGGGAGAGGGGCAGCTTTAAGGACACTGAGACAAACTAGGGGTATTCCAAGCTTGGCTGCATGATACAAGTCATTCTCCTTAGCCAAACTTTTTGTCCCTCCCACAGCCCAAACACAGCAGTTTGGCCCTTCTCCTTCCATGAGGGTTGTTTACCAGTGATCATGAGGAAACAAGAGATGGCACACAGAGAACACAAGGACGCATTGCCCGGGCTTTGCAACCAGAGTCCCATTCCCAGTTCCACCTTCTGAGAATAGGATCTCACTTGGAAAACAGGGCTGAAGCCAGATCCAAGGTAGAATATAAAGACTTGGCCAACTAGGTGTAATTCAGGGGCCAACTCATGTCAAGTGGCCAATGTCATTGCCCCTTAGAACTTCCTCTTTCATCCTTTCCATGGTCTCTATTAATCCAAAACACGTGCTCCCAAGCATGGGGGTGTTCCAATCTGAGTCCCATTGGGCTACATTAGGTTTGTGGGATGTGGGCCTAGATTCAGAGGAAGCATCGTCCTAACTCAATGACATGTCACTTTTCCCTGACACCAACTGCACAGTATAGAAGATGCAGATAGTTGAAAATGGGTTCACAACTGCTCTTGCAGAGGACAAGGGGCTCAGAAATTAAGCTAAGTCATGTGGTTCAAATTAAACCAAAGTAGTCTTTTGAAAGTTGTACTGGGACACACCAACGAGAGCGGCCAGGTACATTCTGTGAATTAAGAAAATCATTTTGTCTATCAATAACGAGTCTACGTGTGTTTTCACTCACAAATATTCATTGAGCATTATACGTATTTTTCTCCTCTTCCTCTGGAAAAATAGTATTTGCTACCCACTGACTCTCAGCATGAGGATCTCATCAGGGTGCCGGTATATGACTTAGCTTTCTTCAGCTGACTGTTAGCACCACTGATCTTTGATGTTAGAAGTGGTCAAGACGTTGGTTTCTAGCTATGCTTCTTGTAAAGGAGGTTCCCAGTTATAAGCCAACACGGGAAAAGAGCTGCTGACTACAGGACTGGCTTACGATGCTTTTTAATGTTCTCTTTTTTAAAAACGGAGTCAGCTAGTGACCTTGAACTTTCCCGTAGGTAAAGCTCCTTTCGCAACACAGTTGTATGAGAGAAATCAGCCTTCCTGGCCCCCACAGCTGGTGATGGCCACCCATGAGAGAGAACAGAGTCCCTGAAGTCATTTTCTGTGTTCTGTGTTGTGTCATTCAGATGAGGAACTGTGGTTGCAAAATGCTGATTGCAACCCCAAGGGTAGCAGCTGCCTCTTGGCTGGGGAGCTTGTTAGAAATGCAAATTCTAGGACCTCCACCCAGAACTTCTAAATCAGAATCTGCATTTTAACAGGAGCCCCAGGGAATCTGTCTGCACATCAAAGTCTAATAAGCACTGTCCTAAAGCAAAGGATTGAAAAATGTACAGTGCCCCTCCACACACACACACACACACACACACACACACACACACACACACACACACACACACGGACATTTTGGGACCTACAGGCATGATACATACGCTTTTTGTCCTGTAGTAATATATTATGTACATTTTAAAATATACGCAACACATGACCACTGAAAAGCCGAAGTGGAAACTCCATTTGAATCCTTCTATTTCTTCCTTGCTCTTGGTTTCCTGAGACCCAAAATACCAGAGACTCCCATTCTAAGGAAGCAAACAGAGAGCTATTGCTGAAAGGGAACTTAGAGTCTTCTGTGTGTGAAAGCCAGTGTGCGTGGAGCCTCATGAAACATGGAACCATAGACAGTAGTTCATTAGGCTTAATCAAATATATTGATGCCTCTCATGCTTGTCAATTTCATCAGTGGCAGAAATATAAAATGCATTTTCTCTTCTAGACAGGGTCGTTCAGGATAGTCTTTGAGCTAGGACTCAAAATAGAAAGCCTCAACCTTCATTTCTGGTTGTGATCTAAGTCAGTGGCGTATTTGTACCCCTCTCCTTTCTGAGGCATCTCGCTCTGGACTGGCCTCCCCTCCGACCTACAGCATCGGTTCACATATCTTTAAATGAGTCATTGGATACTAAACCTGGACAGCTGGGAGTGCCCTTGCTTGACATCTTTGTCCTCCCCGTTCTTCCCTCAGACATGAAGTCCCTAACTGTGTGGCAGAACTTGTGTTGGCATTAGGGTTAAAAGATGAATTAACAGGATGCCTGGGTGGCTCAGCTGGTTAAGTGTCTGCCTTTGGCTCAGGTCATGATCCCGGGGGCCTGGATCGAATCCCACATTGGGTTCCTTGCTTAGTGGGGAGCCTACTTATCTCTCCCCTCTCCTTCTGTGTGTGCTCTCTCTCTCTCTAGCTCTCACTCTCTCTCAAACATATATATATACACATATACATATATATGTATATGTATGCGTGTGTGTGTGTGTGTGTGTGTGTGTGTGTGTGTATATATATATATATATATATATATATATATATATATATATATATATGATGAGTTAACACCGAGCCTGGTTTAAGGAGAAACAGAGGTCACAAACACATCACTATAGCAACACTTAAATGTTATCATGAGGTGGGAACAATGGCAAAAGGCAGTTTCTTCTGGAGCAAGACAAACTCTCCCCAGAAGCTGAAGGAGGTGATGTTTGAGCTGGGCCTTGAGGGATGAATAGGAGGTTGCCAGGCACAGGGCACAAAAAAAGGATTTTGGGGTAAAGGGACCTGCCTGAACAAAGGCAATGGGGAAGACACCTGCTTTATCAACACACCTTCTGAGTGAAATGCAAACTCTTCTAATCCACTCAGTTAAAGGAAGCCTTAAGTTGACATGAGATAATGACCCTGAATATTTAATGAACAGTAGGTTCTTGGAGTGGTACATTCTAAATGTCTCTGAGAGTAAATTATTTCATACGGTTTGGCCACAGCAGTGTGTGGAAAGTTTCTCAGTAGGGCACAGTAAGTACTTCTCCATTACAGTAAAATCTGGAATGTTTGGGAATGGTCTGTACTAGGGAAATTGAATTTTCAGATTAACTCCATAAAAATGGAAAATGTGGTTGAAAAACCTTCCTAATTTTGTTTCCCCTTCAAGAGATAACTGCTATTAACATTTTAGAGGCATATTATCTTAATCTTCCCTGGAGAGGGAAACATGGAGCCAAGAACACTGTGTGTCCAGCTTTATCAAATACCTGTTTTTAACTGAACACATTAAGCACTTTGACAGGGTTTTTAAAGACTGTACAATATTTTGGCTTATAAATGTTTTATAAATTTAAAATCATTTCTACCTTATTGGTGATGCAGGTTGATTTGAATGTTTCAATATTACAACTAGTGTGGAAGGCGTGCTTGTACATAATCCCAATGCACACTTATTATTAACTCTTAGAAGTAAAGTTGCTGGGTCAAACAGCCTAAAGAAATAAGTTTAAACCTTGAACATTCTGTCAGTTGGCACCAGAAGACTCTCTGGCAAATGACGGCCTCAGAAGCTGCTTATGAAGCCATTCATCTCTGCGTGTTTGTAGTATAGACCCTTGACACATCTTTAAAAATCTTTGATGACCTGACCAGTGAAGACTTGTGTTTCTTAGACCCGTGGCTCCCAGGTCGCCTACTTTGCCAGGCACCGGGGCTGCCCAAGGCTCAGGCTGGGACTGCTTCTCCCACAACCCTTGTCTGGGTGTATCTCATCCACTTACCGGTTTCAAATTTCATTTGCCACCTTCAACATAAAGGCAGCCCTCCTGCCCAGCCCTGTCTTTTGAATATCAGCCCAGACCCCAGGTCTTATCTCTGCTTAGACCTGTCCTTTGCATCCCCCAGAGCTCTCCCTCAGACCTCACCCCTGGTGCTTCTGGATCCTCCTCCTGTCTTGAGATTGTGTGCCAGAGTGAGCTCCGCACACATATAATAGCAAAGTGTTGGAACAGCATGGGGATCTGAGGACATAATGATTTTTAAATTCCAGAGTTAGATCCAGTGTTGTATGAAACCATATGTGCACTTTAACCCCCTCCCCACCCCCATCTCATCCACCTCATTTTCATGCCAGGACGTCAGAAGCCATTTTGGAGACCTCATCCGCCCCCGCCCCCCCACGCACCTGTTAAAGACATCTATTTACTATCTGGAACAGGTGACTCAGAGCCCCTGGCTCCTCTCAGTCCACAGAGGCTGTCCTTGTCCGTGCATCGGGACCTCCCTTTTGGATTGCAAAGCACCAGCCAGCCAGACTGCCGGCATCTATGCTTACCTCCTTCCACTTCATTCAGCATATTGTGTCAGAAACAATGAATTTATTTTTTAAAGATTTTATTTATTTGTTTGTCAGAGAGAGAAAGAGCATAAGGCAGGGAGCAGCAGGCAGAGGGAATAGCAGACACAGGGAGAAGCAGGCTCCCCAGCTGAGCAGGGAGTCCAACGTGGGTCTTGATCCCAGGATCCTGAGATCATGACCTGAGTTGAAGGCAGATGCTTAACTGACTGAGCCACCCAGGTGCCCCAGAAATGAAGACTTAAAAACAAGTCTGATCCTCTCTTCCTTGATTAAAATCCTGAGATGCTTCTAGTTCCCCTAGGATGGAGGTGATCGTCCTCAAGGAGTTCCCCAAGCCCTTCATGGCATGGCTTTGCCCCAAGCTCCTGCCTGATCCTGCTCTACTCTCCCTATGCAACATCCTTCCCTACTTCGTAGAAGGTGGGAGCTCTGTGTTGCATGGGGCCTTCGCAAACACCGTGTGTCCCTCTGTCCAGAACACTCATCTCACTTCCAGTCCACCTCTTTCCCTGCCTAGTGCTCCACATTCTTTCTGTCTCCACCTTAGTCTCTTCCCGGGGCCCCAGACTGAGATGTATCATATACCCCATGTTCGATTCTCTAATCCATGCTTGAATCTCTCCATAATTCTTCCCACGAATACCTTTAAAAATTCACCTAATGATTTCTTTAATACCTCCCTTTCCTGCTCTACTATAAACTACACAAAAGCAAGGACCAAGTTGGTCTTATTCACTGCTGGATTTCCATCACCCCATACAGGGCTTAGCACTAACAGGTTCTCAATAGTCTCTTGATGTGCAAATGAACAACCACTGAAGTATCTTTAGAATTTTCAGCTTTTTAACCTTTTTGAGGTGTATGTTTATAAAGGTTGCTGTATGGTGGGCAATGTTTTTTTATTAGCTCACAAGAAATTTCTATAACCAGCTTTGCACAGTGGCAGTATCGTAGCCAATGAGGTTTATCCGAGGCGCGATTATTGCTAATAGAAATTTCTATAACCAAAATGTTAACCTTCTGCTGTTATCTTTGTTAAACATAATTCCTTTTGTTGTCATATTTTGTATGTTTTGTTCCTTGCAAACACATAATGATAATAGCTTTTATACAATAATTAGTGTGAGCAGGCAGAGCATTGTGGTGCTTTATGTATTATAACTCACAGTACCCTTTCATGGGTAAGAGTTCTTGTCAGTTTCTGCAGGTGAGAAACTGAGGCGCCACGGGGTTAAGTAAGTTGTCGAATGTCCCACAGCTACTACTAACAGAAGCAGGACTCTGTACTCTTAAACTTTATGGTGCTTCTGAAGAAAGGCTCCCCCCACCCCAAGTACAGAGAAAGTAATTTTCAACCTCACTTTTAAAGTAGAGGTGGGAGTTAACGGAGAAGGGGGAAAGAGAACCTTTAGGAAGGAATGGCTTGTCCAAGACAAGGAGCTCAGAGGACATTAAGCACACAGGGAATAGGCAAGTATGCACCCAGACTACATCCTGAAGGGAACAAGAGCCCAGGCTTAATCGAGCCTTTAGCTTTGCAGAGGTGTGCAAGACTGGTCCTGTCAGCAGTGAGGGCCGCTGGAGGATTTATAAAGAGGAGTGTTCTCGGGGTGACTACTCCGTAGATGAGTTTTCTTTCTTCCTGGTAAGAATGAGGAGGAAATCACAGTAAGATAAAGCTGGGTGCATCTGAACAGCATACTTGTGGTAAAAATCCAGCTTCACAATTCTGAGAAGTGCAATGTGTCAGGCTCTGAAGACAGAGGGCTGTGTGTGCATCTGAGCTGTCTTTTCCTCCTTTGTTTCCAGTGTAAGAAGAAACTGTACTGTTGCTTCCAAGTAGTGGGTGTTGGGATGTCTCCCCATGGGTACTGTTGTTCCAGTCCCCATGGACCCATGCAAGGTCACTGCCAACACTAACTGTGCAGTGACAGCATGCTGGAAAAGAATGAACTGTGGTTCTAATTATTAGGGATCCCAACTATTCTTCTAAAAGAGACAAGGATTTCTAAAAATGTTAAGGGTATCTATGGGGAAATCAGGCAAGAGGGATTCAAGATGTTGGCCTTACTTCTGTGACAGAATCAAAAGCACTGCTTTTCAGAGCCTCATTCACAACAGCGTTTAAACCCAGGTCCATGGAGCCTGGAGAGATTAGGGGCAGAATTCAGGAGTATCCATGACCTAGACTGGGGCAGGGGGAGGAGCAGTTTGTTGTCAATCACCGACAACTAAAATTATATATATATATATGTATATATTACTATGAATGGGGAACACACCGTAATCCTACCAGTCCCAGCTGTGACTTGGTCAGAGCAGGAATCATGGTTTTCCACTTCACAGTGCATTTGTTTCAGATACATTGAAATAAGGTTTCACTTCAGTACACCTTCAAAATGTCAGTGCTTATTAATTAATGCTTTAAAAAGAAGCTCAGTTTTTTTTAATGTTTTAATGAGTGTGTTTTAACATTCTTGGTGTCTTCTATAATTTTCTTTACCTTATTTCTGTGTATTTAAACCCATTCGGAGAAGGCAGTCCGACCCAAAGGACCACAACACAAAAATGGTCAAGGACCTCAGAACTGAAAGATTAAAAATGAGACTAGTTAGCTAGACTTTCCTACTGCTCTGGTGAGCCATGCATGAAATGGCCACACTCTCATCCCACAATGATTACATTTGTCTTCAGGGTTCCTGGTACTGGGAGAGTCTGGGTGGTTGTTCTCCTGAGAACGTTATCAGTATATGAAACCTTGTCCTTAAATTTTTTGACCTCCTGAGCTCCTCTTGAGAGCATCATTTGCTCCTCCCTAGGGATGCCAGATTCAGTAAATAAAAATATGATTCTCCTTGGGACCCCTGGGTGGCTCAGTGGGTTAAGTGTCTGCCTTCGGCTCAGGTCTCGATCCCAGAGTCCTGGGATCAAGTTTTGCATCAGGCTCCCTGCTTTGCAGGGAGCCTGCTTCTCACTCTGCCTACTGCTCCCCCTATTTGTGCACTCGTTCTCTCTCTCTCTCTCTCTCTCTCTCTCTGATAAATAAATAAATAAATAAATAAAGTCTTTAAAAATACGTAGGTCTCCTTTATACTATATCTACATAGTACATATAAATGAACTTCAGATAAAAATGAATAATTTATAGTATAAGTACATAGCAAATATTGCATGCGCCATAGTTATGCCAGAAAATTATTGGTTGTCCATCTGAAATTCAGTTTTGACTGGGCATCTCATATTTTATCTAGCAACCCGAAAAACATGAAAATTGGGCTGGATTTTGAAGCTTGAGATTTTCTTATTATCACTCAGTGATCATAATAAGCATCTATGTTTTCAACTCTGGGGCCAGGAGACAACTCAGAAATATGACCAGCTCTTTAAGTAACTGACCACAAATCCAAGAATCTGGGTATAAACTGTGTCCCCTTGCGATACTGCAATATCCAGTTTCTCTATCAGAGAATTAGGTTCAAGTTTAGATCGACAGTGAAACTGAATTTCAAAACCTTTTGACACTCGTCCCATTGTTAAATAACCTGGTTCCAAATCAAGCAAAAGTCCAAATATCCTTTTTCTGAGACGAGGTTCCAATCATGATAATAATAAGCATGGAAATCAACAAGGACAAGAATTCCACTCTCGTGTCCAGGTGAATCACAACAAAGGCCATTAATCATCAATTGATAGAGACCAACAATTCCAAATTAATTCTAAGCAGAAGAAAAAGTAGTCAGCTTGCAGCCGGAAAGACAAGCCAGCCTGAAACCGGTATGTGTATTTATAATGTGATACTCTTTCTATATTTCTATGCCTTTATTAGAGTAAAAATATAAATGTGAGGCAAAGCAAGACGTGAGAGGTTAAAGGTGGTCAATCCAGTGTCTTGGTGACTGAGAGATTTATTAAGGGGAAGATCAACTTGAAATTTTTCAAATTATATAATGATACATTGTAATAGCACAGTGCTCTCGTCTCAAGCGGTTCGGGAAAAAGAATATCCTGGCTTGCTTCCCGTTTTTCTCTTCCTCTTTTAATGCTCCAACTATGCTCAATTTGAGTTTTATTAAACAGAATACACCAAACAAAATACTTGTTTCTCTACAAGCACTGTCTGCAAAAACAGATGCCTTCTGTTCTGCTTCATTCCAGGTTACATTCAAACAAACACAAATGCTCTGCCTTTTCTTCTCCTTATCTAAAATCTGAAGGGGACAATGCTGAGCCACCTTCTCTGTGTTACATTTGAACTAATCCAGACAAGAATAGTAAGTGTCCGTGAGCTGGTTAAAGAAATCTCTTCCCTGATGAGAAAATCGGGGGCAATGTTGTTAGAGCAGCTAATGCAACACAATTCGCTTTGGTTTTTTTTTTTTCCCCTCAGACATAAATTTTCCTGTTTTACCAGTCATTCCACAACAATGCATGTCCAAGCCATGCTGTGATTAGAGGGGAGAGTATGCTTATTACCCAAGTTCTTCACATGTTGGAGCACAGAGAGATCAAGGGTGGTAAACCAAAGGAAATTTCCATTTGCTGTTTAGCTGCTGCACATTCTTACTCTATAGGAAAGTTAGCTGTTATTAAGTAATAACGTTCAGCTGAAGTTGGTCACTTGTAACAACAGACAGATGTACAATGTTTCATTTAGGTTAGCCAGCTCTTTCACAAATAAAGGGCTTGAAATTAAACTGTCTTTACAAAAATATTCTGCAAATGATACCTCTGCCTTATTCCAGGGCTCAGATTCTTTGCCATGGAAAATGGAAAATGAGTCTCCTGTTGAACCCTGCGTCTGTTTAAACTTGTTTTTGCCGAGTAGAGAAAGGTTGATGTTCTACAGAATTAAAAAAAAAAAAATTTAAGAAAAGAATCTGCATTGAGGAAGAAAGGGTATAACGATGAAAACCACATTTAGAGATGGAAACGGATTTTTTTTAGTACTTATGGAATTTGAAACAATAATAATGGAATGGAAACATAGAGAAAAGGCTAAATATTTGACCACAGAGGCAAATTGGATCATCAGACACTCACATGCAATGCAAAATGTGGGATTTGTCTTTAAAGGAATATTCCTTGGTTTCCAAAGGAAGACCTTGCCAACCCACCAAGGCATCACTGACAAACTCTGGCCACATAATCCTTTGGGCAGTTGGGCTCTTTTTAAGACAGGTTTTGGGCAGCATCTGCAAAACTTCTAATTCAATAGCTGAAGTGTGAAACTTAAGAATTAGCATTTTAAATGAGCTTCTAAGTGGTGCTGATGCTGCAGTTGTTGGGGAGAAAGGTTCACCCTCTCTATGATACCCTGTCATCAGTATCCAGTGAGATGGAGAGCTCATTTCAAGATATTTCATGACGACAAACACAGATACCTGCCTGTCCAATGGACTGAGAAGCACAGAGCCTTGCTTCCTCCCCCAATCCTGCCACTATTACAGTGACCTTGAACAAGTCACACAACTTTTTGGTCCTCTTTTCTTCCAGGTAAAAAGTGCAGAGTTTAGACTGGATCAGCACTCCCCAAAGTGTTCTCCAATGTTATGTAAGTGCCAGGTATCGTTGTGCAGGACTTCCCAGACCCTGCAATATACAACCAGGAGGCGTCCATCTCTAGTGGGTGCGGACTGTGAGCTGTTAGGATGTTTCATAGGCAAAGTGTCCCCAAATCACCAGAGTACAAATCCCTTTATTTGTGGAATGCCTGTACCACACACCTGGGGGGAGACTTAATAAAGGACAGCTAAGACCCTCCAGCTCCAGCTCCCTTGGTGAGAGAGTCCAGGTTCACTCCTTAGGCCTCTGACTTTCTTGGCCAGTGAACCCTAAAATCCACTCTAGGATGATACCCACCATCCAGGGAAGAAACTTTTCCTTTTCCCCCAAATTTCTCATTTTCTCCCCACAATAATGTGCCTGAACTTCTATCCCCTAAAACACTTCTGGCAATCGAAAACCCTACCAGACATCTATCCTACTTGTATATTTAACCCCATTGACTTTCTCTTTTTTCTTACACCAAAGGGCCCATTTCTTTGAAAGAAATGAGACTGAACTTGGTGACAACCCAATTTATGTGCTTGTGAATTTCTGCGTATTTTTATAATTCATTAAGTGGTGCATAGTGCAGATCATGCTCTCAAAGAGTGTTCCCAATAGCAGCAGGGTCAGCATCCCCTGGAAACACATTAGAAATGCAGATTCTCAGACTCTACTCCAGACCTACTGAATCAGAAACTCTGGGTGGGGCCCACTCATGTCCAAGACCTCTGGGAGATTCTGATGCCCTTTGAAGTTAGAGAAGTCATGGTTTAGAGATTAGAGACATGGAGTATAGGCTCAAAAAATCCTTGTGCTGTATCATAGTTTCCTAACCTGGAATCCTCAAAAATTAGCAATATCTCTTTCAGAATCGATGTGAGAATTAATAGATGATACCTCTATAAGGTCTGGCATAGTAGCAACAATAAAGAAAATATAACTATTTATTCTGTAATGGGTACTCACATGGAGTGAACAGGAACTTACCTCATCCTGCATCAAAGTTCATCATGAGTAGAGATGCTTTTTGTTAGTTGAATTTGATGACCAAGGGGCACAGTGGCTAGATAGGAACACAGCTATAGAGACAGACAGATCTGTCTTGCCAACAAGGTCTTCCATGGACTAACTCTATGAACATGTGTGAATTATCTCATCTCTCTAGGCTTCATTTCCTCATTTAGAAAATTGAGAAAATACTTTCTTCACAAGGTAGAAAGAATGAAATACCATATTGTCTGTAACTGCTTTGGGGAGTTCCTTTTAAGTATCCCCTTCCCGAATGAAAGCTGTCACTCATATAATGATAATGTGTGTTTCTCCTTGCCTTAACTAAAGTCCTCTTGTTCAATAGAATATTAGAGTGATGACATCTAAGGCCCTTCTATCTCACCCTGAAAAGTTGTCTTGTCAATATAAACACAGATGTTGATTTAGAAGCAATTTAAAGATAATTTATTTGCTTTTCCTATGGTGTCTTAGAGGTCAGGCAGATCCTTCTCCCTACTTGAATCTTGTTAGATTTGGGTTTCTTTTTCTATTTAGTGTTTAGCCATAGACCAACATTTAAAGTTTACATTAGGGTATTTTGAGATTTTCCATATTTCCTTTAAAATACAGTAACTTTTAGATCAGGCATATAACCCTAAGACACAAAATCATGTAGTAAGGGTGTCCCTGTGGTCAGGCTTTCACTAGATTTTTTCCTCAGTAACAATCACTTCCAAGAATCCAGTGACAACCATTTTTTTTTGTCGTTTGTGTTGCAAGTCAGCTTTGGCTCAGCTACAGCTCACCTTCAGGTGCCTCCCTCTCCCCATTCCCCAGAAGAAGGAACAGCCCATCTGAAACCACCTGAGACCCTGCCACAAGTCTGACACCTCTGTTCAGGTGTGGCGTGAGTCACTTCAGCTCACACCCTATTAGCCGACACAGTCACATGACTACATCTGACAAAAAGGATGAAAACAGATTGCCCACCCCTTCACCCCTAGGAACAAGGAAGGGTTCCTTGTAGATGGACCCAGCAGAGAAAAGCAGAAACACCTGGAAGCCACAATCGGCTACAACAACCAACAATGACCCTCGCTTTGTCAGTTAGGATCCATGTTCTTAACATCAAAACACAGAGCAAGATAGAAGAAACTCAGTAGCAAATTTCCCATCATCTCAGCTGGTGCTTCCCTTCAGATCATTAAGATTCTTGTGGACAAGAAGGAACAATTCCACAGCTTCCCAGAAGCTGTCATTCCTCTCAGCCATCTCAGTCCTCAATGGACTGATGGGAAAAATGGGTTTGCAGAAGAAAAGAGTCATTTCCTTGACAGAGAAGAACCAAAGAGCCACCCTTCGGAATCTGCTGAGAGTCAACTTTGTCCACATTCTTGTTTTTCGGTAGACATGCCCCTTTCTGAGGCCACCTGGGCAAAGTCAACCGTGTCCTCAGCTGACATGGATGGAGTTGATGACTGCATTAAGAACAGTCAGACCAGCCACTGAAGAGAGCTGTAGACTGCTTTGAAGGGCAGGGAAGAGTATGGCATGAGGCCAGAGCCAAAGGTCCCAGCACATGTATTTGTGTGGTCACAGTCACAGGATCCAAAGAAAGGAGAGCCAAGCCTCATGGATTTTATTTTCAAATATTTTTAAACCTTTTGAGTTCAGTGAACCCCAAGTACATTCTTGTCGAGCATTTCTTTTTTCTACTTACTAGTTAAACCCATGGTTCCTTAAAGTGAAATTTAATCCAGGTATTTTAGATTCATAGCCAAGAGACAGATCATGCAAAAACTGTTTTGTTAGAAATACTTGATATCCAAGAAAACTTTTGAAGCAACTTTTCTTACAAAAAGCTGTTTTGACAGAGCTTTAAAGTCAGGTCCCCTCAAATTGCAATTCTGGAAATCCAAAGTTAGAGTTTGATTTGGATTTCATTACTTCATGCCTCCCTACCCCTTTGCAAGTAGGTGGGATAACGTCACTTGAGCTTTGGCTGACAGGCTCTGCTGCCTCCCTATTTTCTTATTAGCAATTTTTCTGTAGATGGAAGTTAGTTTTATTTTTGCCTACCAGGAAACACAGAATGATTTTTTTTATCATGATGGGCAAATTAAAAACTCCCAAAATTTGACTCAACAGAGCACTAAGTTTTTAGAAGGAATCAGTGGGTTGTACCAACTAAGAGTGGGGGAAATCATTTTTTAATGCTTTAAAAAATCAATACTTACTACTGGCCCACTAGGTAGTTGGCATTCACCTATGAGGATGGTAGAGACAGGACATTTCTGAAAGTGAACAACCAGGCGTTTTAGTACCTTTGTGCAACAGTGTTATTTTAGAATGCTCGGGGACAATGAGGGGACAAGGGTTCTTCTCAAGAGGGGAAAATCTCTTGATATTATTTGAGTCGTATATCACAGTGTGGTAGTTTTCAGTGTGTGTGTTCCTGGAGCAGCAGCATCACCTGCAAGCTGTTAGATGTGCAAGTTCTTGGGATCTGTCCCAAACCTACTGAAACGAGAAACTCTGACCCTTCCCAGTGATTCTGATGCAGCTGAAGCTTCAGCACTTTCTCAAGGGGGCAGAGAGTGCAGGCATGGGGGCTTCACAGGGGCACTGCTACCACATGCCAGCTGTTAAGAGCCTGGGTGAGTCGCTTAACCTCTTGGTGCCTGTGTTTTCCTCATGGGGTTAGCGATGGCATTTGCCTCTTGCAGTTGGCATGAGGGTTAATTAAGTTCGTGCATGGAGGGCACTGCACAATGGCTGCACACGGTGTTGTAGGCTTATCTATTGATGATGATGATGATAATTATAATATCTCAATCTTTATTTTGTTATTGTTATTATTCATCTGCATCTTTCCCACATCAGACCACTTCCAACTCTATTCTGACTCTATTCATGATTATTTGCATGTATATTTCTTCTAATTGGTCAGTGGCTTCCTGGGTCATTTGTAAATTGATTTCTGCCTGATAAGACAGAATGTCCCAGGTCAGTGTGGCTGATTTCTTTGATCATCCATTCTCATAGGACCCTCTTGCTTTGATAGAATTTTTCCTCTCTAAGGAAATGATGGGAGCTCCCTTTCATTTTTCTATTCTCACTGTTTTGTCCCCAAGACTGAAAGTGTAGTTCTTCATATAGCTAAATACCCTTTTCAATGTACCTACTGTTTAGATCTGTTTCAAAACTATGTTTTCCTTTCCTTTATCTCCAGAAAACAAATGCTCCACAGCACAGGCAATAAATGACTTCATTCTGTGTCTGTGTGTGTGTGTGTGTGTGTGTGTGTGTGTGTGTTATTGGCTTGAAGTAGGGGAGGAATGTTGACCTCTCCATTCAGTAGTTTCAAGGACTTCACTGTAATACAGATATCACCGTTCTAAGATTACAATCCCACCCACAGGTTGGAACAATATAGTGAAAACTGGAGAAATAAATACAATATCCAGAGGGTAAAGAAAACTACACTGGCTTGTATGGAACAGTGCTTATTTGTGGGATTAGGACAGGGGAATTTAGAGGAGAATATCTTTCAGTGTTCTTTCTATCCTTCGCTTTTGAAAGCTGCTCTTATTTCTTAACATTTTAGAAGTGAACCCCGGTAGATTGCAGAATCACTAAGGAAAACAATCCAAGGCAGCGACATAAAGTTATATGAAATGAGTGTGGTGTGAACAATGAAATGGACTTCATGAAGGAAGTCTGCTGAAGAACACAATACTGTACCTTCAGAGTGTAAGATGAAATGTAAATAATAACACATATAGGTAAGATTGATGGGTACAAAGAAGGCCATGCTGGGTCTTCACAGATGGTGATTACCGTGGTAATAGATGCAGATGCAAATGCATAAGAGATCATTGGCCAAACACTGTGAACACACTGTGGGAATCAAGTGTGTGAGAGGCTACCCAGGTTGGTAACAGGCACTCTTGGCACGATCAGAGAGCACTTATTGTAAACTATTTACAATAACTGGTGGATCAGAAAGGAAGTACGGAGGGTATGTATACCCCTGGGTGTAAGACAGACAAAAATGTGCGGAGATCTACAGATATCTGTCTTAGGAGGAAGTACTCCAGAAAAGCAGGAGACGAAACAACCTTTTGGATTTAGAACAGATTACATTAAGTCCTGGAGGCTAAAGAGGCAGTTGTGGTGTACTGACAAGAACTCTGGCGTGCTGGTCTGGCTTTTAAAGACTGGACCTTGTTCTTCCTGCCTTGAACCATCTTTGTGATGCAGACCAGTCACTCCAACCTCCCAGGTCTATCTCTTTGTTTGAAAACTGTGTGTCAGATGCCTCGGGTTTGACAATCGTTTCAGCTCTGATGCTCTGTGACTCAACAGTAATAATGCATTTCCACAGGCGGTAAAAATATTCTAGACTCTTCCCTTCCAATGCTCACTGTTTACTTCCTCTGCACTTCCCCTTCCTGCCTCCCTGTTTGCCGGTCAGTTGATAGTGGGCCTCAATGGGGGTGAGTTAACCCACTCTTTCCAGGGTGTTTTACTATCGAGCTCCCTCCAGAGGGTGGGAATTCTATAGGGAGGGCTATGGGTGGGACTTCAATTTAATTCTTAAAACAATTCTTGAGCCATTAGTCTATTCTGGGCACCATGCCAGATTATCAGGGATTGGAAGGTGGATGCTAGGGCCCTAGCACTGGGGGTGCGGGGGGGACGGTTAAGGTTCAGTTTCACTGGGTCAGTCTCTTTGTAAACACCTGTGAACTCCACACGTCCCTCTTTCTTTCAGGCAGCAGAATCCCATGGTAGCCAGGTGGGTGAAGGAGAGCAAGGACACCCCACCTGCCTTGAAGAAGACGCCTTCTGACCTGCTGAGGGAGTGACAAGGTAGTAAAGAGTCTGAGGGCACAGGGTGTTGAGAGGGAGGGAAAAGGTGTTTACCCTTTAATGTGGTCCACCAGCCACTCTTCCGCAGACGGATACTAAAACCGAGACCTCTGCTCCAGAGGCTCTGGGTCTTGTTCCCCCTTTAAGACCACCAATCTTGGGTAGCTATTGGCGTCCTTACCTCCAACACCAGACATGCAGAAATGCAACAAAAGAGCTTTCAGCAGAAAGAGGGAAAAGATCCAGCTCATCCCAAGCCTGGCACATTGTCCCTTTTAAAGAGAGGTTAGAACAGAAGCTTCATGGCATTGCTTTCGTGTAAACAGGGCCAAGTTTTCCAGAATCTGGCAGACAGCTGAGCTTGGAGCTTTGCTCTCATGCCCGCAGGACACTTGTGTGTCACTCACACTTGAAAAGTTAAGCCTCTGTTTTTATTTCCATGGATTGAATGGCATGCACTTTCCCCTAGCAGTTTGTCTCTCTCTTTGTAAAGTGCATGTGTTTACTTGTACATAAGCTGCATTTGTTTTTGGTGTTGCTCCTGCTCTGAGCTTGACTAGGCGTTCGGGCATGGCGGCATGGCGTTTTGTTCCCAAGCTTTCGTGGTGGGCACTTTCCTCTTAGTTCCTGAGAATTGCTGCTGAGGAGCTGATAAAGCCCATGCTCGTCAGGTATATCCTGGATTTTTCTTCTAAATTGACCTCCAAATAAGTGGTTAGGCTTCAACAAGAAAAACAAATTGTGAAGAGCTTAAGGTCCTTCTTTGCAATGAAAATGAAAAAGTAACTTTCCTTTCTAAGAAAAAAAAAAATCATTTCAAAGGCCATTCAGTAAATGACATGCTCTTAATAAAACAGGAAAATAAAAAAGTGCAACAACTCCTGTATCCCCAAGAAGCGTTAGCCTCTGATGGATGGTTTCAGTTTCCTTGAAAGGGTTTGCCCAGAAGATTACTTCCAAAACTCCTATTGAGGTAATGCTGCTCTAACAGCAAAGATTATTGCATGAATCACAGACCACTGTATCCAGTTCCTTTTTAAATGGATATTTAAATGGATATTTTAAATATCCTTAAAATACCAAAGAGAAGAAAAAAATGCCAATCAGGTAGATTTACCCTGTAATCACTCATATTATCCTTTTCAAAGAATGCAGGGTGACTGATTTCAGTCACCAGGCAGGTAGTATAAGGGGATGTACAGCCTCACACCCAGCTTGTTCCTGTCTGTTGATGCAGGATGGAACATTCCCTGGGACTCAGCGTGCAAGCCCAGCTTCTAAGTGGGTCTGTTCTGCCACAATGTCGGGTGAACTGTTCTTTATCTTTTTACAAGAGATTCCTGTGTTGGTTCTAGTCAGTTCTAAAGCAGTGAGGCAGAAATTTCGTGACACACCTAAATGTCATACCTAATATGACATTTTGATAACCAACATATCAGCCAAGGTATTAATAATTATTAACTATTTACTATAATTATTTACTATGTGTAATTATTTACTATGTAATTATTTACTATGTGTCTGTTGTGTTGGTTGGTTGATAACTTAGTCTTTTCCAATGTCATCAAGAAGTAAGGGAGGTTATGGATTCTAAATTATTCATGGGATTGGGGAGGAAATGAATTTCTGTTACAGAGAATGCCACACAAAAGGGTAAGCTTTTAAAGATTTTATAATATTACCAAAATTTTAAAAATATGTATTAATATTCAGGGCGCCTGGGTGGCTCAATTGGTTGAGCATCTGCCTTCGGCTCAGGTCGTGATCTCAGGGTCCTGGGATTGAGGCCCACAACAGGCTCTCTATTCAGAGGGGAGCCTACTTCTCCCTCTCCCTCTGCCTGCCACTCTGCCTACTTGTGATCTCTCTCTCTCTGTCAAATAAATAAATAAAATCTTCTAAAAATACGTATTAATATTCTCTATTGTGATATCAAAACTGTCTTATAGATGGTACATTTTAGTTATATTAGTACCGACCCTAAGCTCAGTCAACTTATTTTTAACTTTTCTGAAACTGGAAATCTGTGTTATCCAGCTATACATAAATATTCATAATCCTCACTAGGGTAGATGCATGTGAGTGTGATCTCACAACGAGAAGATTGGCATCATTTTTTGATCATAACACTTTGTTTTGGCACTTTCTAGCTATTATCTCATTCAACCATCACAAAAACCTGAGGAGTATGTTGTATTTCCATTTTACAGATTAGGGGCCTGAGATCCAGAGACGTTAAATAGCTTCCCCCAGGGCACACAGCAAATAAATTGGAGTCCGTGCTACTCACTCCTACTGTCTTCCTCATATACTAGTAGACTAGTCTTGCCTTCCAAATTCTCCTTTCTTATATATGTCTATATACATTCCTACATATTTCATGGGATTATCCTATTTCTGTTTTCTGGATGTTCTACCACATGTGACAGTAAGGAACATCTTTCTTTGCCATTTCCTTAGGTGGTCCCGATAGCCTGACAATGGACGCCATTCACATCAGCATGTCCAGTGCTCCCCTGGCGAAGCACACGGCAGGAGCCGGACTCAAGACCAACAGACCCCGGGTCATGTCCAAGAGTGGGCACAGCAACGTGAGAATTGACAAAGTGGATGGCATATACTTACTCTATCTTCAAGATTTGTGGACAACCGTCATTGACATGAAGTGGAGATACAAGCTCACCCTGTTTGCCGCCACCTTTGTGATGACCTGGTTCCTTTTTGGAGTGATCTACTATGCCATTGCATTTATTCACGGTGATTTAGAACCAAGGGAGGACGTTTCAAATCACACTCCCTGCATCATGAAAGTGGACTCTCTCACTGGAGCGTTTCTTTTCTCCCTGGAATCCCAGACAACCATTGGCTATGGAGTCCGTTCCATCACGGAGGAATGCCCTCATGCTATTTTCCTGTTGGTTGCTCAACTGGTCATCACAACCTTGATTGAGATCTTCATCACGGGCACCTTTCTGGCCAAGATCGCCAGACCCAAAAAGCGGGCAGAGACCATCAAGTTCAGCCACTGTGCCGTCATCACCAAGCAGAATGGGAAGCTCTGCTTGGTGATTCAGGTGGCCAACATGAGGAAGAGCCTCCTGATTCAGTGCCAGCTCTCCGGCAAGCTCCTCCAGACCCATGTCACTAAGGAGGGGGAACGGATTCTTCTCAACCAAGCCACTGTCAAATTTCACGTGGACTCCTCTTCAGAGAGCCCCTTCCTCATTTTGCCCATGACATTCTATCACGTACTGGATGAGACAAGCCCCCTGAGAGATCTCACACCCCAAAACCTGAAGGAGAAGGAGTTCGAACTCGTGGTCCTCCTTAATGCCACTGTGGAATCCACCAGCGCAGTCTGCCAGAGCCGCACATCTTATATTCCAGAGGAGATCTACTGGGGCTTTGAGTTTGTGCCTGTGGTTTCTCTCTCAAAAAATGGAAAGTACGTGGCTGATTTCAGTCAGTTTGAACAGATCCGAAAGAGCCCGGATTGCACCTTCTACTGTGCGGATTCTGAGAAGCAGAAACTTGAGGAGAAGTATAGGCAGGAGGATCTGAGGGAAAGGGAACTAAGAACTCTTCTGTTACAACAGAGCAATGTCTGATGGTGGTGGTCGCCCTGGGTTTAACTCTGTGAGCTCTTTCCATGTCAGAGCTCCCTTTGAAGGCACAGGTCACCATGCAAATGAGAATGTGTGGATTCTTTCTAAAAAACTATACGGACATACAAAATCCATTTTTTCCCCTTTGATCTGACACTTAAGCAAGCATTTCCACGTTTGAGAAGGTTCCTTTTTAAAAGTCTTTGTCTGAAGCAAACTCTCAAAATTCCTACTTTCTAAAATGGGGCTATATTTTCAAAAACTCGGTGTAGGGCAATTAAAATAATGTCATGTCCAGTGGACAGACATTTAGCCATGCTGGTGTTGAAAGGATATGCACTTCTATGCAGTATATCAGCTATAACTTAAGGTATTTGTTCAAAACAATTTTCAAAGATGTTATGGCTGGAAGTTGAAATGTGAAATGTGAAATGTTGAAAGTTCGTATCCTTTTATGTCATATCTTTACAATACCCTCTTTTCAAGCAGGGAAATGCTATCTTTAATGGAGTCTATCTGGTAACAGAGTCAAGGGGACTTTGTACTCACAAAAAAAATATTTCCATTCTTACCTGTTTTTCATCAGATTTAATTGTACAGAGTGAAACTGAACAAATCAGGAGTTAATAGTTCTGAAAATATATATGAATGGAGTGGACTTTTTTGGTCACAGTAATTTTCTGTTTTCTATTCAAAAAGTAGCGTACAACCCAGCAGCATCAGCACCATCCAGGAGCTAATTAGCAGTATCGACTCCGAGGCCCCACCCAGACTTAGAGAACCAGAGTCTGCATCTTCACGAGACCTCCAAGTCATTCGTACACAAATGAAAGCCTGGAAAGTGTCCACTCTGGAAGGTTTTCAAGGGAACTTTCTGAAGCCACAGCACCCTCTGGGTCCCAAACCCACATGGCCTCCAGACCTGTCCTTCTTTCTTCAGCTTATTATTATGGGCCAATATTGTTGTCAGACACTTCATTCTTTGTCTGTTAAAATGCCTTGTTTGCCAAAGAACTGCCCCTGATGCCCCAAGATTGAAAACAATTGCTTGAGAGTCATGGTTGTCTCACTCATGCTAAGCACATGTTTGTTGACTATAGTGAGCACAAAAGAAAAATGAAGCCACATTACAACTGGAAATTTGCTCAGATGTTGAAGTCCACAAGGTTGAACAGGGCCATAAGGACCAAGAAGAGCTGAGGAATTCATGTACTGATGACTCCTTGCAGCATGAACGAAGTTTGGTAATCTGATATGTAAAGAACACCCTCAGTATCTAAATAAATCTCATGTAACTGATTGGAACAGGGTAACATTTTCGCTCTTGGCAGAACTTAGGGGCCAGGAGCCACATTTCTTTAGGGCGAAGAATATGCATGGGTGGGGATTGGCTGTATGAGTAAAGGGCGAATTCTCATTTCATTCAGACCAGGACAGACTTGTGTATTCACTCACAAAGAATGTGACTGTAGGTGGGTAGGCACTGAATAGGCATACTCGGGAGCCCACATACATGTACACACAGGCACGCACACACACATGCAGGCACTTCCTGGCTTTTCAAGCATAATTGTGGAAGTTGAAAGATGTTTGCAATTAAGAGAGCAAGTCCTCAACAAATATATTCACGTATGTTTTATTCTATAAAAATGGGGATGCTGGGGCTCTGATAAAAAGCGGAAATTAATCTGGATTCAGGTTATCAGTGAAATAGGGTTTAGCTCAGTGGTAGAGCATTTGACTGCAGGTTCTCAGTGAAAGGATACTACGGATTATAGCTAACGTGACCATATATTTAGGCTACCACAGTTTCAAATGTCCTTCCACGGAAGAGAAGTGTGGCTGGAACCCCTGACCTGGACCCAAATGTCTAACACAAATGTCAAAACAACAGGAGTAGAGTTAGTTCTAGAGGCCTAAAGGGCAATTTCAAAGCACGAGAAGCTTTTTTCTTTTATTATTCAGGAATCTTTTCTCTCTTTCTGTTGATAATTTAATGGCAGATTGTTTTAATTTCTTAAAGAAATTATGTTTGTTTAGTTAGACATTAGCTCTTTTAGTTATTATATGTGGTTTTTTATTGTCTCTTGTGCTATAATGGACAGGAAAATAATGCCACAGGCATGTTTACAGGCTTTCTGTTGAGCTATTAAATTCCTTACACAGGATTTACATCAGTGCTAATTTGAATGTGATCAAGATTAGGAATCTTGCATACTTACACTGCATTTGGCACACTGATGTAGTGTGAGATGGAGAAAGCTTTTGTTTATTCATTTAACATATCTACTTCAGCCAAATCTGGAGGACTTGATCATTTGATCTTTTGCACTATACACAAAACAAATATGCAGTATCTTAAAAGCCAATACTTGTACAAGTCAATAAATCATATTGTAATATAATATTCTGTAAATAGTCCTAAACCTGCATCTGGTTTGAAAGTTAGCATTTCCTTACTTATTATTTCTTTATACACAATACTCTTGTGTTAACATACTAACAAAAGATATTAGGTGGCAAACATTTGATTATATCTGGAAGTCTTTTGACTGAAACAGATGCTTGCTCAACACCTAACTAAGAAGTAATCAAACTAATGGAATATTGTTGACCCAAAAAGGCTTTTGCATTTTGAAACATCTCCAATGCATCAAGCCTTCTCAGGGAGACCATTCAAAAATGTCATGTTCCATTCGAAAAACCACAAAGTAAATAGCAGCTCATCAGTGTAATCGGCAAGCTGTGTCTTATTTCAATAAGAAAATGTATTATACGTGCATGGTACCTGATAGTCAATGGTCCCAGACAGCATAGTCAAGATTCACTCACTGATCCTCCCAAGAAGCCACCTTTGGAGTCTGGGTGCAGTCACATATTGTTGTTCTTTTTCTCACGCAGGGGGGGATTACAGTACCAGACAAGACTCCAGACATGTAAAATAACTGGTGAAAAGTGAAAAATGCCATGAACAAGTGGACCAGATTTTGAGATGACTTTAAATGATGATTCATTAGATGTTTCTTTGAATTGAATTTTCTTTTTAAATTGATGGTGATTTTGATACCATTAAAAGTAAATTAAGATCTGAAGAAGTGACACTTCTACTCCTGTATGACTCTCTCTCTTCCTTGGATCCTCAGCACTCGTATCATCTGGAGAAAGAAGGAAAGAAATGTAAGAAGCAGGGCATGCATGAGGCCTCTGCACTGGGAGCTCAGTAAACGATCATCCTACCTTTCGGGCTTGATTCTGTATTTTGTCACTACAGTCAAAGGGTCAGGCATTGGACCGTGGGCATGATGAAGACTGCTAATCTCTCAATCTTGGTTTTTCATTCTTTCTCAACTTCTCTTTGCCTGATAAACATTTGAAGCGAGTCATTTTGAATGTAGGCTATTTTATCCAAGCTTTCTGGGATGGTATTCTTTAAAATGAAATGTTAGCATTTCAAGTCCTGATTTCCATGTTCTGTGGTGCGCACTTGAATCCCAGCATTTGATTCTGGATAAATCCAAGATGCACCTAGTTTTCGTCCTCCGGGAAGATACACTTGAAAGTCTAAAGTTTAACATTTCACTCCTAATTGATTAACTGCCTACATTTAACCCTCTGTGAACTTCAGTTCATCTTTATTCAGAATGGGCTGCCCACCCCTCCTTGGGCTTCTGGATAGCAATTTTCTTAGCCTTTAAGAAACACTGTTGGTTTAAGTCCAATTTTTCCCCCAAAGTTTTCCTCTGAATAATTACTGAGAAAGAAACAGGAGTCAGAAATAAGGCTTCAGCCAGTTCACTTCACCTTCATCCTCTGTTGGTTCTGCCGAGCTCAATTTCCTTTCTATTTAACGTGTGCTTCCCTTTTTTTTCTTCATCTTTGTTACCTGCCCTATCAATCAAATTATCTTGTGGGTTAAAGAGAATTAAGTCAAATTAGTAATTTGGGAACATTTACATAGCCAAAATTTGGGGACAGGGATTTTTATGTTTCAGTTGGTATGTTGCCGGTGTAGAAGAAATAAAAAACCAAGAAAGAGCTAGTAATTGCAATTGACAGTTAATTCCTAATTAAATTATAATAATTGATTGTGGAAGTCAAAGGACAGACTGATACAGGAGTACAAAAGCCAAAGACGTCATGTGTGGAGGGAAAGCCATGTAACTCTGCATAGTAATGATAATACCAGAGTGAAGAATGCCAGGCATGCTGTGTCTACAGGATATGTCTTGTATTTAATTATTTTTGTCCTGCATCCTGTATGAACTTTATTAAGAAGCCGTAAATGTTCTGTATTCATCCCCCCCCACACACAAAAATGACAAAATTGCACAGCTGATTAGTAAAATACTTCAAATTTAACCAAATGTCTTGTATTTTTATTTGCTAAATCTGACAGCCCTGCAGAGAGTACTCACATAGTCCCAAGCTATGCCCATCTCTAGAACAGCAACAAACAGATGCCCCTTCCTTTGGAAGCAACAGTTTTCACACAAGTGGTAATAAAGAAGGGGAGTATTCTAGAAAGATACTCCGCTGGCTTGACCCATTCATAAAGGTAAATTTCAGCAGAACACGGAGGGCCCCGATACATTCTGTGCAGTGCGAAACAGCATGTTCTTCGAGGCTGTCTATCAAAGAAGGGCCTCGAATGATGGGTTCAAAGTCCTTGGCCACAGGGTATACAGGAGTCCTGGCTTTCAACCCCTGCTGGAGAACCAGGCCCATGGTTAGGGTGGATTCCTAATGACTGCTGGGTAGGCAAAGCCAAAATTGGGGAAATCAGCTGAAAAGTCCATCTCCAAGGTTTGCTTAGTGGCTCCCACTTCATGATGGTTAACTTCACTTCACAAGGGCTCCGCTTCATTCAAGGCCAAACCATATCTAGAATCCAGGCCTCCCTACCCCCTTAAGATGCCCAGTTTCACCCCTCAAAAATACTCAAGTAAAGGCAGAATCCTCTCAAAATTAGACTCCAAGGGAGCTATCATAATTGATTATAGAGTACATTTCCCTAAAATAATAATAATAATAATAACAATAACAATAGTAATAATAATAAAGTAACAGAAGTTGTTGACTCTGAGCTAGGAAATATGACCTCTTAGCTTATCATTACTATTACTGTTATTGTTGCAAATGTCCTTAATATTATGGAAAAAAGTAAAAAGCTTCCAAGAAGGTGATTGGAGGGGAATTCAAAAGAGTGATTTCTTTTTCATTCACCATAATTTAACTCTATTCTTTCATCTGTAATCAAATCTTAAGATTAAGGATGTTGTATTAAATCAGGAAGCATGACTATATCAGGGACTTTTTACAAAAACAAACTTCTAGATCGCCAGAGGAAACTGTGTTTGTGTGCTGACAGAGTATTAAATAGCAGGCAGGACAGGAAGGCAGGATAACAGCCAACTTGGATCTATTTTGGAAGAATTATTTCTGTAGGGTGTCATGGAATTGTAAGTTACAAAAAGTATGCTTTGGTAAACAAACATCTCCGTTCCAAAAGGACCCACTCCAAAATACCACTCGATCAAATTCACGAGAATGTTATGGAGGTCAAAATTCCAAATGACATGCAGATTTTACAAGCAAACAGTCCCACCACTTATAAACCCTGGCAGTATGTGCATAGCAAAATCGTGATCATGCCTCAGTCTCTTGCTACATACAGCATGACGTCTGATTGCTACACCATGCCACAGGATGAGTGTCCTTGCTTCCCTCTGACTTTTGAACCTGTCTTACACTTGGATTTGCTTAAGCAGAATCATGACTTACATTTCTCAGGATTGAGTTACTGTGGGTGGATTTTGGAAATTTCACACGAACGGATACGTACACTATGTCACCACCAAGCCCAATCGGACTATGACCAATCAGCTTGAAATATATACTTTCATATTCTCCAAACCCACACCTCTATTCATCAAGGTATTTCTTGTTTTCATAGGTATCTCCTCCCTTTCCTGTTTATATATGGAATCTCACTAGTCTGTGAAACAATAGCAAGTACAATAAAGCTCATTTTACAGTCTGGAGTTTCTTTTCATTGCATTGGAATGGTAACGGTGTCACAGTGGCATTCTGGTGGAGAGAGACCTAGTATTTCCCTGGACAGCTCAGAGGCTGTTTCCAATGACAGCAACTACAATAATTTGGGACTGAGTAGGTCCTAAAACCTTGTGAAGATGGGGTTATCTGTCAGGGCCTGAAAGAATGTATTTTCCTTCCTTTTTAAAGAAAAGAAAATAATCCTAATGCTAACCCTGTCTTCTTTCTTCTTTTTGCCTAAATGCTCTAGTAGTCATTTCACTTTTGTCACTGATTAAAGATCTAGTAACTATTGAACAACATCCTTTCAGCACCTCATCCCTTAACTAAGTCCCTCATGTTCCATTGCTCTTTTATTTTGATGGATTAAAAGAAAGAAAACGCATGGTTATGTAACTAGAGACATCAGTCTGGATGTAACTTGGAACAACACAATGACTTAAAAGCCACATAGCAGAGATAGGCACTGGAGACAGCTATTGTCCTGGAAGCACCTTGCAAGGAAAACATACACACACAAACAGCAGAGTAGCATCCATAGCTCCAAACCTGCAACAGGTGTCTCTTGGGAACTTTCTCTTTTGGAATCTTGGCCCATCCACTCCAGTGTTCTCAGTGGTGGCAAGACTGTTCTTTGAGCGAGAATGTGATGGTTGGAAATAAAGAAGACTGGTGTATATAGTAAGAAGTCAAATTTGAGGATGCTGTCTGGGCAAGAAAACCAAATGTTTTCCAGAAAGTGCACAGTAATTTGGAATACAGTAATGAGATTCAGAAGCAGGAAATGTTTTATTAATTTCTATTTGCACTGAATTTCTCAGACCCATATTTTTTCTACCCCATTATCTCAAGAATCTTCTTGCCCTTGTGGGGTCAAAGAATTGAGCTCTCCGTGTCCAAGACATAAGATAGCTGTGCCTTTACCATACCATACCCCTGGGGTAGTGAATACAGGCATTTGTCACAGCAGCATGGGAAAATTTGCTTCTGGGCTGGAAACAAGGCATCCTGGCAGTTGTCATTTCTCTTCTCAGAAATCCTGGGTTTTGGTAACCTGCCTTCAAAAATGTCAGACAAGCAAGTTTAATGGTTTAGTGTTTCATGTAAAAGTCCATATTCTTCCTGGAAATTCTTATTCATTTGAGTTGTTTTGCCAAGTTTTCTATATCTTTACTTGAATTTAACATATCCCTTATAGTGCTTAGCCTGTAGTATATCTAAGTGTCCCAAATGTTATTTTCACCTGAAGACCACTTTCTGTATTTCTTAGTTGGCCTTTCTGAGTCTGTGAGAAACTCTTGCTCTTGACAGCACACATTCCTATAAACTCCCTTGACATGTGATTTAAAGATCTACCACAACAACAGACTCAAGTTTTACACCAACACAGAACATTGTGTGCTTTTCCTTACCCCTCCACCCAGTGCATCTGGCTGACCTGCTACATGTGAAGCATGTTGTAGCATGTTCTATTGTCAGTATGTTTCTTTGGCTCACACAACACACACATGCACACACACACACACACACATGCTTCATGACTTCTGGCCACCCCTTGAATTTGCAGAGGATAAACCATACTATGTTTGTAGGGTTCTGAACACTTCAACAACATTGAAAATTTACTAGTCCACTATATACCTGGTGATGGACATGTCTGGTCACCTTTAATTTACCGGAGAAGGACCCCACTGCTCATCCAGTATGACCTAGGAAGTCAGTTCAGCCATCTACAGTTTTGCTTCTCGCTCTCATGTACATTCCCCTAAATTTACAACATAGAGTGTCATTATGGAGCTGATTTCCAAATGGCATAGGTCAAAATTAGGCAGAATGGATTACTCAGGGAAAGCATAAGGCTGGGAGTCTGGTTGAACTCTGGTTGAACTCCTAACATGTTTCAAGGGGCCTATTATTCAGGAGCTGAGCACACAGAATAAGGATCTGGAAGACAGAAAGGACATCCCGCAATCATCCTGGAAGGAAAGAACAGAGGGGTATGAGTGCCACTCACCAAGACTGAAACAGAATCCATAGCCCTGCTGCTCACTCAAGTAGGGACAAACAGCTGAAGAATTGTTCTGGGGGTGGCCAGGATTAAAAAATCCTGAAGGAAGGTCATGGTGATCAAGCAAATATACCTCATTTGATTCAAAGTTCTTTATATTCACTGTCGTAATGAATAATTTCATCATCTCTCCTTAACATAGGTAAGCATTGTTAGGATCCCCATTTTACAGAAGATAAAACTGAGGCTCTGAGAAATTAAGTAACTTGCCCAAAGTTACATAACTACTAAGTGATAGAGCCAGGAGTAAAACCCAGAACTGACCAAAGTGAAAGCCTGTCTTCTTCCCCAGGCCCTATCCTGCATCCTGGGTGGGTCCTTTCATGAGACATCTGAAAGAGCCTGGGGGATTTAGTGGTTGATGTTTTTGGAGCAAAGCAGGATTTGCTTGGCCCTCAAGTGTTTTTGCCAAGTGAAATCAAATGCATAGTTGAGCTGCTGTGTCACCACAGCCCTGGCCTATGAGTGCCAAATTGATGCTGAAGAATAGCAACTCAAATCATCAGGGATTTTTCTCAAGAGTTGACTACCATGGATGGGGCGGTATATATCCAACCGGTTTTTTTGCTGAGTTCTAAAGACCTGAGTTGTAAGAATTGATACTGGGGTCTTCAGTAACTTCATATGCCCCTGAAACTCTAAGGTGTATAATCACTTCAAGATCTTGACTGATGGAGCAAGAGACAAAGACAGTTTTGTAGGTATCAGCAAACACTACAGAATCAGTGGAACTCTCTGGAACCTGATACTGAGTAAAATGAGGCCTGTCGGGGACAAGTGACCGGCCCCAGCACATGCCATCACCACTGTAAAAATGACCAGGGTTGGGGTGGGAGTGAGCAGGACCCAGACACCAAGAAAAGCTAGAAACACAAGATCACAAGGGAGTCCCTAGGAGTGGTCTGTGGAAGGAAGTTCCAATGGATGGGTCCCGACACCAGGGAAGACAGGTGGGCAAATCTCGCCATTTCATGGGCAAAGGGGAGGAAAGGGTGGTATGAATCCACAACAGAGGATGAGATCAAGGGAGTGAAGTTTCAGAAGCAGGCCCCCAGTCCCAGGGTCTCTAAATCAGGAGCAGAACCCTGTCCTAGCAAGGAGCCAATGAAGAAGAAAAGCAAGGCAAATCTTATTTCTGGAACAAAAAACCTGAGGCTGGAACTCCAGAACAAAGAGGCTGCCCGAGATAGGAATGAAACTGGGTAAAATATTGTGGCTTCCTCCCTAGAAAGAAGGGTTCAAAGTGAGCAGGACCTGGATCAATGTAGACTTGGTGAGGACCCAATAGCCCATCATATCTTCACTTCTCCTGAGTAAAAGTCAGAGCTGGAAACCAGAGCTCATGCTTCAGAGCTCCCTAAGGCAAAGCTGGGAGGCCGGGAGACAAGCCACACCCTTCCAGATATACTGTGTAATTTACTGACAGAAAAAGTGGTTCCTTGCTTCACTAAATATTTGCTCAGCCAAACCAAACACTTTAATAATCACCTGATAACAAAGCCACGTCCTTGGAGTGTTATGACCTCCATATTAGTACTGATTTGACAACATTCCTTGCACTAAGGAGTTAAAAGCAGATTCCTGAAAGAGCCACGCTTTTCATATTCTTTTCCTAGGGCTGCAGTAACAAACTGCCCCAGACTTGGTGGTTTAGAGCAACCGAAATTTGTTGTCTTGGTTCTCGAGGCATGAGTCTGAAATCAGTCATCAGAGCTATGCTCACTCTGTAACCTGTAGGACAGTTTTCTTCCTGACCTCTTCCAGCTTCGGGGAACCCCGGAAATTCCTTGGTTTGTGTTTGCACCTCTCCAGCCTCTGCCTTGTCTTCACATGGCCCCTCCCTGTGTCTTCATATCTTCTCTTCTCAATGTATGTCTTTCCCTTTTCTTTAATGGCACAAGTTATATTGAATTAGGGACCACTTATTGAGCTCATTTTGATTTGATTACCTTTGTAAAGACCTTATTTCCAAATAAGGTCACATTCTGAGGTACCAGGAATTAGGACTTCCACATATCTTTTTTTTTTTTTTTTTTCCAAAAGTACTTTACTTATTTGGAGAAAGCTCATGGAAATCATGCATCCTGGAATGTAAGCCTTGGGTTAATTTAGACTGTCATTTCCACATATCGTTTTGAAGGGAAAATTCAATCTATAACATTCTTCTTTCCTATCGATTTCATCACCAGCTTGTCTACACTCAACCTTCCTCTTATTCTCCTCTTTGGATGAGATAAAGGCTCCCCTCAGTTATACTGACTGTCCTGACTCTCATGGTGCTGTGTAACAGACCAAGCAGACCTCTAGCAGATGTTCTGTGGTGATTTGATCATAGCTGTGTGCAAGCTATGGCAGGAGACACTCTTAAGACTCTCCTTCCAAGAGGGTTTCTGGCTCTCAGTGTAGACAACAAAAAGTCTTCCTTCTGGGAATCCTTTCCTCTGCTTCATACACAGGAAGACTTTTTGACACTGGTTTTCAAATAGTCAGAGACTAGCTATAGCCTCTACAAGTTCATCATACACTGGGCTCTCCACCACCCCAACCGCTATCACAAAGAGCTTGCTGATTTCCCAAGACTTGAAAGTACTTGATTTTTAGATGCATTTCATAATTCTGTGTCTGCAATTTTTTGGCTTTTTGTGTATCCTGCTACAAAGGTTAGGAAAAACCTTCCTTTCAATTAAGGCATACTTAGTGGAGGCAGCTCTACAGCGACCAACAGTGTAGAAGCTAAAGGATACCTGATAGGTTCTTGCACTTGCATCATTCTGCTGAATCAAGTGACATCACATGTTCTGAGAATGATGATCTTACACATGCTTTCATTCCCAAACCATCTCCTACCCCAGTGCTGGAAAACTGAGACCCACCTTGCTTCTCCCATCTCTCTCCACCAGCATCTGATCCATTGCCAGTCCCTGCCCACGGCACCCCTGACATGGCTCTCATTCTGTCACTCCACCCTTCACTCAGGCCACCATCTTCCCTCATCTGATTTTTCTGAAAAGTTTTGCAGCGGTTGTACTGTCTCTAGCCTTTTTCCTTTCTATAATCCACCCACCACGCTGTACTCAGGGTGGTTGTTCTAGAATGGATGACAGTAAAATATGATCATATTACATCCTTACACCAAACCTGACTCTTCAAAATAAAGGTCATGGGTCCTAAAATGGGGTTGATGGCTTTCTGAGGTCTGGCTCTTCATAACCTCCCCCATTGTCATTCCTTTGCTTTGCACTCTGTCTTCAAACTTCCTGAACCATGCGCAATTCCCTGCATGCTTCCTCCTCTTTCCAGCCTCTAGGCTTTTGGTTATGCTTCTCCCTCTGTCTGGGATGTCCTTGGCCAAGTCCTGCTAGGTCTGCTCACTACCTTGTATGAACTACTTTCTTGACAATGCCTATGATATCTTTGATAAGGGCTCCAGGCCACTCTACTGACTCCCCATAATGCATAGCTCCTACCTCTCGGAAGGCTTCCCTGACAAGTGACAAAACTTACCATGCTCTAGATAACAGTCCACAACTGCTCAGCTGTATCTCCAGAGCCAGGCCTTGCAACTGGGCCGTTCCCAGTCCTTGGGTCACCAGATAAGTGACTCAACATGGGTTCTTCTGATAAAACTAGGGTGGGGTGTGGTAAGATAATGAGACATTTGCCTTGTGTGCTAAATGTAAGGGGTGCTGAAAAGCTAAGTAATCCAGACAAATATTTTGAAGCAATGTTTTTTAAAATTAAAATTAATGCAAAAAATCTATGATGGACAAACTATCAAAAATTTAAATAAAGATAGCATCAAAAAGAGTGCTCAAAGAAAATTCTGTAGCTTTAGGTCTTTATTTTAGAGAAGAAAGGCCTAAAATCAATTATTTAAACTCTAGCCTCAAGAAGTTAGAAAAAGAATAGTAAATTGAACCCAAAATAAATGGAAGGAAGGAAATATCAAAAACAAGACAGAAATCAATGAAATAAAAAAATACACAAACAATAGTTCTATTTGAGGTAACAAATTCAACCTCCCACAGATAACAGCTATATGTGCTGGGAAAAAAATACATAAAATCAGTTATCCAAGGAGTCTACAGAGTGAACGGAAGCATGTGAACCCTTGAAGAGAGTTGAAATTCACAAGAAGCAACAAACATGGGGGAAGTTCCCATCTTTTCTGCATTGCCCTAAGGCAATTGCAGTTGTGGTACATCATAGGTCAACTAAAATTTCTACAAAAAGTAACCATTATTCTGGTTCAGGAGAGAAGAGTAGTTGCCCAGGGGAACCAGGGTTACTAGAGGGTGGCAAAAATCTAAGAAAGGAGGGAGCATGGAATGGGAATCCTTAACTGTGTGCATAAAATCTAGAAAAGTCAGTGGGAGACAACTGAACCACTCACACATGGGGCAGAGAGCAAAGTCCAGACAGAGAACATAGGCACCACATAACTACAGGTGAGATCAAGTTTGAAGTGTAATCTTAGCCAAGTTGTTGCCTGTTAAAAGAAGAGCATCAGCACACTTTATAAGAACAGAATTCAGAGTCTCTACGACATGTCCTTGACAATGTTCAGGATACAGTCCAAAATTAAATGACATATGAAGAACCAGAAAAATGTGACCTGGACTCAAGAGAAAAGATAATTAACAGAGGTTGACCCTGAGATGACTCAAAATGTTAAAACTGCTCAATGAGGTAGAGAAAATACAATGGTGATGAATGAAAAAATAAGAAACCTCACTAGTGACATAGAATATATAAATAAGAACCAAGCTGAAATTTTGGAACTAAAAAAATAAAATATCTAAAATAACAGATTTATAATGGCCTGAATAGCAGAATGGAAGTGAAAATGAAAAGGATAGGTAAACTTGAATATATCACAATTATCCAAACTAAAGAAAAGAGAGACAACAGACTTTTTAAAAAGTAACAGAGCCCAGGGACCAGTGGGGTAATGTTAAATGCCTACTATAGAGGCAAGCAGAGACCCAGTCATTCCATTTTTAGGCATTACCCAAGAGAAATGAAAACCTACATCCACTCGAACATGTATACATCATTGTTCATAGAATATTTATAATAGCCACAAAATCTGTGAACAGCTTAAATGTTCATCAATAGGTGAATGGGTTAACAAAATGTGATCTATGTGTACAACAGAATATAATAAAAAATTAATGCTCTACTGCTGAAGACAACAATACAGATGGATCTCAAAGTCGTTACGATGAGCAAAAGAAGCCAGATAAAGAGAATACATACTGTTTTATTCCAATAAAATTCTAAAATATCCCAAATAATATAGTAACAGAAAGATAATCAGATGTTGCCTGGGGTCAAAAGTGGAGAAAGAGGGACGCCTGGGTGGCTCAGTTGGTTGGACGACTGCCTTCGGTTCAGGTCATGGTCCCGGGGTCCTGGGATCAAGTCCCACATCGGGCTCCCAGCTCCATGGGGAGTCTGCTTCTCCTCTGACCTTCTCCTTGCTCATGCTGTCTCTCACTGTCTCTCTCTCAAATAAATAAATGAAATCTTTAAAAAAAAAAAAGTGGAGAAAGAGACATAAAGCAAAAAGGCATGAGAAACCTCTTGAGGGTGATAGAAATATTCAGAATTTTTGTTGTATGGGACTCCTGGGTGCCTCAGTCAGTTCAGCTCAGGTCATGATCCCGGGGTCCTGGGATCAAATCCCATGTCAGTTTCCTTACTCAGCAGGGAGTCTGCTTCTCCCTCTGCCTGCTCTGCCTTTTCTTCCTGTTGCTCCCCCTGCTTGTGCTCTCTCCCTCTGACAAATAAATAAATAAAATATTTTTTAAAAATAAAAGGAATTTTTGTTGTGATGATGGTTCATAGTCTTTATCTCAAAGCTAAGGCTTGGAGGTCTGCTATATGACATAGTACCTGTAATTAACAGTACACTACTCTGAAATTTATAAAATGTTAAGAGAATAGATCTCATGCTAAGTGGTCTTACAAAAAATCTCTATAAAATAGGACATAAGGAAACTTTTTGAAATAATGGATTCATTAGAACTTTGGCTGGTGATGGTATCATGTGTGTGCACATGTCCAAACTCATGAAGATGTATGCATTAAATGTGTGCTGTTTTGTATGTCAATTATACCTCAATAAACTAAATACACACACATATACACACACACATACCCCAACCAGGACAATTTAAATGAATGAAGTTATTATATCTTAATTTTCCACAATAAATAGGATTAAAGAATTAGTGTACATGTTAACCACTAGCGAGCTAGTTGAAATGAAGATTCTGATTCACTGGACTTGGGATGCGTCCTGAGGTTTTTCATTTGTAACAAGTCTCCAGGTGATACGGACACTGGTGGTCCAATTCTACACTTAAGGGACCCTGAGACGACATGACTAAACCTACATAAGATACCACCAAGGATTATTTTATAAATCCTTTCCCAATGTGATTAGCATCACCTGTTCCATTCTTATAGAGCTGTGACATGTCCCACAACTTCTCCTATATAGTCGAATCAATCTGTGAGACTCTGATAGAAATAACAATCATATCTGGCATTAACTAAGCACATACTAAGTGTTAGATACTGTTCTCATAGCTGCACAGGAATTTACTCATTTAATCTCAGTGCAAAGGCAGGTGCTATTATTTTTTTCTTTTTTTTTTTTAATTTCTTTTCAGCATAACAGTATTGTTTTTGCACCACACCCAGTGCTCCATGCAATCCGTGCCCTCTCCAATACCCACCACCTGGTTCCCCCAACCTCCCACCCACCCCTGCCCCTTCAAACCCCTCAGATTGGCAGGTGCTATTATTATCCCGTAACAACCAATGTCAAGACCAAAGCACACAGAGTTTCAAGTACTTGTTCAAGATCACCCAGCTCATACCCAGAGGAGGCAGACTCAGCCCCAGGCACTGCTCACATAATCATTGTGTTTTATTGCTTCTCCTCAAAAGAATTATCATCCTACTAGCGCGGCAGGTTCTGGCCTCAAAGTCAGAGCTGCTGATTTGTGCCAAGAGTCTTCCCACTTCGCCATTCTTTATGGAAAGTTTACTATATAAACATCAAATATTTTTTGAGCACTTGCCATGTGTCAGGCTTTATGCACAAGTTGGTGGTGGTCCTGGCGTGGTCCCCTGAAAGTAAGGCATCCATTGGCAGTTTGCTTTTTGAGGAGTTTGCTGATAATTCCCCCCGGCATTCCTCGCCCCTTTCCCATTCTCCTAGTTTTGGTCCTGTGTCAGAGCAGAATCAGCACCACCACACTTTTCCCTAGTGTCTCCTCAGACCAGAGCCCAGGCTGTGGGAGAGCCATGATATGAGCTTCTGGGAACTCGGGTTGCCCTTTAGATCCCTGCTATCCAGGGAATGGAGTGTGTGTTGATCAGATATCAGGAAGAAACTGCTGGGTCTCCTGATAGAAGTCAGGGAAAACTCTGGCATTTCTTCCTAAAGGCCCATCAGACATTTCCATCCAGACAGTATCCAGGGACAGAGCTCACACCCTGGGCTCATCATCCATCCTACAAGAAGTCTCCTGATTATAAATTGTTAAAATTTCCTCTTTTCCTGTTGTCTCAATATACCCACAAATAGGCTGTGAGAACCCCACCCAAGAAATCAGGTGCACCAGGGTGATAAGGCTGGCACCTGCCCCAAGTTCCCTTCTTTGCCCTCCCTGACTGTGACCCCATGACATTCAAACGCAGCAGTAAAACCCCCTCACAGCTTTTGCTGGGGTGCCCCACCTGACCGCACTAAAGGCACTTGTCCACGGGCGTCATTCCCTCTGGGATCCCTACGTGCCTGGTTGAGGTCACTCCCTGGGTGTTTTCCCCATGTGGCGCCTGCAAGCTGTGCCACGCCATGCCTCTCTCCTCCAGGACCTGCAAGTATAATCAATCCTTTCTACTTTCATGTGCCTCTCTGCTGTGTTATTCTGCGCCCCCCAGAGCAGTCACCAGAGAAACCCATTTTAAGTAACATAGTTATTCCTTAGACTACATGGTTCCTGTCCTGCCTGGACTGAGATAAGAGAGCTCCAGGTTCCCAGGGTGAGCCTCTAGCAGCAAAGCTCATAGAAGTTGGGAACTGGGGACGGTGTCCAAAGACATCTGAGTGAAGCACTGACAGTGTCCAGTACAGCACAGGGACCTCTCAGGGCAGCTGGAAGAAGTAGTTTCCTGAAGGGCTAGGTTGTTGCTGATAAGAATGCATCAGCAAGGAAGACAGAACCGAACTGGAGTAACAAGGGCTCTAACCGTAGATCTTTCCCGAGGCAGGGACCTGGTCTGTTGACCTCTCCAAGCCCTCACATTTCTATGAGTCTACCTCAGAGAGTTTTGAGTCTGTTATAATATCAGCCGACAGAGAAGCTGATCCAAGGGGACATTAGCCAGGCCTACTTCCCAGCTGAGGACATGGCTTGAAAACAGACTGGGCAGCTTCCTGGTAGTCCTGTTGCTCTTACCGAACAGTATTTTGGTGAGTTGAGTGTAAATGAATGAGAAACACATGGATTTAATTTCCCTTAAAATTAGGGATGGGTGAGCCCAGCCACAGTGTGGAATTACTGAATGTCTCAAACTATTTTGTTCAAATGCTTTTGGTTCAGAAAAACCAACACCACGGATCTGTAAAGCATGTATCTCTTCATTTATATGAGACTTCATGTATTTTAAAGAGAATTTGATCTGCATATATCAACTTCTTTATACTCCACTTATCAAGATGTTTAATAAAATTTCTTGGAAGTCTGAGAAATACTTTATAACTTTTATTTTCAAACACCTAGCTTGGGAAAAGGAAACAATGGGGAAAGTTTGTGGGAAATTGCATACCAGAAAATGTGGGTTGGGGTTAAAGTTCACACTTTCAGGTAGTTCTAGGACCCAGAACTACATACCCATTAGGTGCACAGTCATAATGTGCTAAAGGAAAATATTCAAAAACCTCTTGGAAAGTGCAGGAAAACATGGGTAAGTTCGAAAAGGACAAGCTTGAAAGAGACTGGAAAGTGTGGTGTCAGATCACTCCAGGTTCCCTCATCTCTATCTGCCAAGCTGTGTATCCTGAGCAGCCATAATAGGATGGAGCAGAACTATGGCATCTTAACATCACCCATCAGCATGGATCTCCACCATTCTCCAGGAATCTCTTTGTTTTATGACATGTAATAAAGAGTTGCTTATGGGCTGCTTAGGAGTGGATGCATGACCAGAGATGGTGGGAGAAATGAGTTACAGATGGTGGGTGTAGAGGGGGAGGAGGGCAGAGGGAATGCCAGCGCCATCTTTGTTTCAGAGATGTGGCTCCAACCAAAGACTCATTAGTCCTAAAGAGCTGTTTGCATCTAAAGCTCAACTTGAGGTTCAAAGGGACCAAGTAATATACAAAGGGGGAAGAGGCTGTTATCTCCCCTTTCATGGAATAGTCTGTTTCCCTTCTGTTGGAAACACAGTATTCACTAAGCCCTAATGGATCTATTTCTGTTCAAAGTGGCATGGGCAGATCATGGAGTGCTGGATGCTGCCCAGCAGGAGAAAGGAAGGAAATGGCAGACTCCTTGGTTATCTGATAAAGTTTGTCTCAAGTTCTCAGGGAGTCTCAGAAAAACAATTTGTAGTGGGGACTTTATGCAGGAACAATAAAATTTACTGACAAAATCCAAAGGATAAGATAACAAGGTGTATTATGGTTACTATATCCCCCATTTTAATCCTCAGGCTGTGTAGAAAGAACATACCTCAGATTACATACCTCTTTAAAACCATGTTTACTCCAGCTTTGAAATTAGAAGACCCTAATGGGGCCATGTGGCAGTGGCAATAGCAGTCATCAATATTCTTAGACTTGCCAACATTTCATAGTCTCTTTTGTAGCTGGGTTGAGGACATGTGATTGGTTCTAGCCAACAGAGTACCAGTATGAATGATGTGTGTTTTTTTTTCTGACCAAGGCAGTTAATTCTTCCATTGCTTCCTCCCCTTCACTCTGTGATCTAGGACTGCAGATGGCTGTGCAGATGGTTTAGCTATGTTGGACTTCTTGCAAAGGAGAACGAAGTCTTTATTCTGGTAAGTCACTGGGATTTGTGGGTGGGGGATGCTTGGGGGATACCAGCTTGTAGCTGGTAACAACTAACTAACACAAGATGTAAACTTTGAGTTTCTGACTTAAGACATCATGATGATGCCCTGACATTAATAAAACTAGTGATTTTATGCTAGATTCTTAAAAGTTTTTTGAAAATGCAACAGGACCTTGTGTTAGATAGCACATTACTTTGAAAGGCGGTGCTTTATAGCAACAAGCATTTATTACCTCAATGTTTTTGATGGTCAAGAATGTAGGAGTGACTTAGTTAGGTGGTTCTGACTCCAAATACCTCATGAGTTTTTAGGCGGGAGCTGCAGTCATCTGAGGGCTGAAGAAGATGTCATTGATGGGAGAACTCAAGTTTTCACTTGCTATTGGCTAGAGTTCTCACTTCTTCATCAGATGGGCCTCTGCACAGTGATTCCCATGACACAAAAGCTAACATCTTCCAGGGAGAGTGATCCAAGAGAGAAAGCAAATAAGACGACACCGTGCCTTCAACTGCCCTGCCCCTGACGTTGTCCTCTGTCACTTGTGTTTTGTTTCCCTGTTTACTAGCAGTGAGCCACTAAGTCCAGCCCACGCTCAAGAGGAGGGGAATAGGCTCCACCTTTTCAAGAGAATGTCAAAGAATTTGTGGCCATATTTTAGACAACACACATCCCATCACTTCAGAACATGTTTGTAGGTAGCTGAGGAGAATGGAACAATGGGCTGTACCTAAGGTTGCAGGGGAGGGGGTTCAGTGATCCACCATAGATCAGGCTAATGGAGTTTAATTACGTGACTACTCCTTTCTTATTACATTCCCTGGTCTCATGAGCTAAGAAACAAGTTCAAGCCATTCTACTGAGACTAGATAGACTGAACCCTTGACATGAAGCTGCATACCGAGATGCCATGGGGAGCATAGAAGGCTTGCTGGTCATTTACCCTGTGAAACAAGCTACCTTTGACATGATGCTGAGGAAATGGATTCTCATGAAACAGGGACCCTGGTTGTGTAGGCAAGTGGTGATACAGCTTCTCTCTACACACAACGTCCCAACTTCCCAGTTTCTCCAGTGTGATAGAGCATGCTGCTTACTGGTACAAATTCTGGCAGTTTGCATAGGAGGATAGGATAAAATAGAATAGAATAGGATAGGATAGGATAGATAGAAAGAAATGCTTCCTTTTGTACAAAACACGGCAGGCAGATGAAGCTGTTCTTGACTTAAGCTCAATGGCAGGAAACAGCACTAACACTGGACATACTAGCTCCATAGGACTGGGATTTTCCTTCTTTCCTCCTATATCTTTTCCTGCTATATGGTGTCTACAAGAGCATACCCTACATAATAAGAACTTTGTTGATTTTTTTTTTAATTCATTGAAAGAGATAGCACTCCTCATGGAGAAGGTAGTGAGATTCAAGTTCTACATTAGGTTGCTGGTGTCAGAAACATCATCATCCTGGACATATTGGTGACGGGGGAAATTGTTGTGTGTGTGCCTATATAGGAATTACCCTGGGATTTAATCCAATTCTGTTATGGCTCGACCTGGGCTAAGCTCACTGTGGGATCTGCTCTGAAAGGCAGGGCAAAGCCAGAGATGAAAGCTCAGTCAAGCCACACGTTTTCAGGCTGGTAGTGTCTTTGCAAGCCAGGTACCATACTTTGCCTCAGCACCCATGGAAAGCAGCCACTGGAGACAGCTGTTGAGTGTGGTCAAGCTGGCTATGTTCCACTAGCCTGCCAGGCCCTAGGAACTACTGGTGGTTATGAAAAGGGGATATTTCTTTAGATCTGCCTCCTCTGCCCCCACCCCAGATGGGGCATCAACATCAAACTCTGGGGGCATATCAACAGTACAGCAGCCCTCATTCTGAGCCGCCAATAGGTAGGTTGTGAAGTCCTCCAGCCTCAAGGGAGCATAGCTCAGTTTGGTCTCCTCTGTCTAGAAACAGACAGATAAGAGACCAGGGGAAAATGGACATCCTTCTCATCTGGGCATATGCAGTCCTCACTGCTAAAGTTTGAGACAACAGACTGATGAAGTAAAACATCATGGTTTGAGTTACAGTTTTATTTTAGCTTTAAAAGGACTTTGTTTGTTTGTTTGAATATCAAGAGAAGAAAAAAATAAGGCATGATGTCACAGAAGGCAAGGTCACTGTTAACAGTCTCAAATGCCACTGAAAAGCCAAGAAAATGAAGACCAAAAAGTTTCCATTGACTTCACTCTCATGGAACTCACTGATGATCCCAGGGGGATGGTTTTTATTTTTTTTTTAATTTTATTTATTTATTTGATAGATGGAGATCACAAGTAGGCAGAGAGGCAGGCAGAGAGAGTGGGGGAAGCAGGCTCCCCACTGAGCAGAGAGCCTGATGCTGGGCTCGATCCCAGGATCCTGAGATCATAACCTGAGCTGAAGGTAGAGGCTTTAACCCACTGAGTCACCCAGGCACCCCAAGTAACCTAATTTTATACCTTAAGGAACTAGAAAAAGAACAAACGAAGCTTAAGGTTAGTAGAAGGAAATAAAGAACAAAGATAAAAGCAGAAAAAAATGAAATAGAAACTAAAAAGACAATAAAGAAGATTCTGATCTTTTTTTAATAGTTCCTCTCTGTTCCTTTCTTCTCTTGCTCTCTTCCTTTGTGGTTTGATGATACACGTTTGTGGTATAATTATGTTCCTTTTTCTCTATCTTTTTATATTTACTATAGATTTTGGCTTTGTGGTTACCATGAGGCTTACATGTAAGCAAGTATTAACAGACCTAAAGGAAGGAATTGACAGCAATCCAATAATAGTGGGGGACTTTAATACCCCACTGACATCGGTGGATAGGCATCAGGACGTGACTGCCTGGCTCAAAGAATGCTGTGAGGGGGCAGAGAACTGAATGAACCCACTACTCAGGGAGAGGCAAGATGTGCACCTGGTCCACTTGATAAGAAGTGTTTTCTCAGGAGGATCTTAACTGTGGGAACAGAATGGGAGGGAGTAGAGGTTAGGTCATTTGAGGCTCCCCTGATTTGAACAGATTTAAGTCAGTACATAATACTAAGCCTCAGTTTTAGGCCTGATGCCACACACACACACACACACACACACACACACACACACATCAAGTAACTTCATCAACGAACACTCCTATGAAATATCATTGCACTGTTTTACAGATGCTGGATCTTAAATCTGGAGCTTAGCAAACTGTCCGACTTTGGCCGGTTGGTAAGTGGCTAAGGTGATATTCAAATCTGTTTGCTAACACTGGAGCCTGGCCACATAAACCATTGCTTCCAGGGTTCACCCTAGAACGGTAGTAACAATTCACCCTAGAAGCGGATTGAGATAGGGGAAGAGAAAGAAAGGAAGGAGAACAGCAAATACACCACATACCCTCTTCCTCCAGGACCTATGAACCTCCATTTAGACACAGCCTCTTTCTCTGCTCACCACTGTTCCACTTTTTCAGTCCCACACAACCTTCCCAAAGGCAGCTGGGTTAATAACACAGCTCCATTGACCATTAACAGCCAGGTTCTACTTCAGATGTCCAACCTGGTACTTTAATCAGTGGCCCCTGAAATGCCTACAAGCCCAACTGCTCCAGATACACTTCTGATTGCACAGTCCCAGGGAAGAGAAATCATCCAAGCAGACCAACCAGCTCCTAAGTACTTCAAACTCCCAAGCTAGGGGCTGCCCTGAATTAGTTGCCCTTTTGCACAGGCATGTTGGGCATGCCAATGGGTTTGGGTTTCTAGAATAAATTCCTCTGCACTAAAAAAGACCTTAAGTCTCATCCAATCCAACCCCTTCATTTTACCGCAAAACCAAACCAAAACAAACAAACAAACAAACAAACAAACAAGCAAAACTAAGCTTAAGTCATATCCTCAAGGTCACAAAGCTAATTAGGGCAGAACCTGCTTAAGTCCCATTCTTAGACCTTTCACCAACTCGCTCCCTCAGTGAGCCCTCTCACTAGAAAGGTCAAAGGAGGTAGTTGCTCTCTTTTTCACAGCCTTCACAGTTCAAGTGACTGCATGACCCAGTTCCAGACATGCCATGAGGGAATCTGCTGGAGAGAATCTGGGAGACTTTTCCTCCCTAATAGAAGAAAAGAGCCAAACAAAGAGAGTTCTTTGTTCTCTGGCCCCTGTCTAGGGCTGAATTCTACCACCCCCAAATTCTGATGCTGAAATCCTAACCCCTAGTATTTGGAATGTGACAGCATCTGGAGGCACAGTCTTTAAAGAGGTAATTAAATTAAAATGAGGTCTTTAGAGTGGCCCTAGTCTAGTAGGGCTGCTATTCTAATAAGAGGAGATTAGGGGCACCTGGGTAGCTTAGAGGATTAAGCCTCTGCCTTTGGTCATGAGATCAAGCCCCATGTCAGGCTCTCTGCTCAGCGGGGAGCGTGCTTCCCCCTCTCTCTCTGCCTGCCTCTCTGCCTACTTATCTCTCTCTCTGTCAAATAAATAAATAAAAATTTTTTTTAAAAGGAGGAGATTAGGTCTTAGATACACACAGAGAGAAGATGACATGAGGACACATGGAAAAGGGAACATTTATGAGCCAAGGAGAGAAGCCTCAGCAGAAACCAACCCTGCCTGCTGATAACCTTGACTTTGAACCTCCAGCCTCCAGAGCTGTGAATCAATAAGTTTCTTTTGCTGAAGCCCCCAAGTCTGTGGTATTTTGCCATGGCAGCCCTACAGCACTATACCCCAGCCCCTGTTCCATGGTTTCTGTAACAGACATGATGTTGAAGCCAGAGAACGTGTCTTTCAACCATGAGGAGAATCTCAGAGATGCTGCGCAGCAACTTGGCCCGAGACTGCATCTCTGGAAACTCCCAGGGCATGTCCATACTACTGGTGCTCAGACTACACTTTGGGGAGTGAGGCTCCAAGGCCCTCTTGGTCTGTTCCCTGCTTGTTAACCCTTCTAGCTGGTGGATCTTCTCTAATGTCATGCCCAGACATCACTGTACTCATGAGTTATCATTTCTGGCGTCAGACTGTCCTGACATCCCGGCAGTATTGCCATCAAACTTCAACTCCTGCACCAAGCCCATGCTTTATCGTCTGCTTCTCCAGGTCCAGGAATTATCATTATCAATCACAATGTCGTCTTCAATCTTTCAGGCTTTAGTCAAGTCCCAGGGAGCTTGACTTACAAAAAGAGAAGTATTTGAAGGCAATGTGGGCTCTATGGAGATTAGTTCAAAGTAGGGTAATGGGGTCCATGCACTCCAGGATTTCTGGAGTCACTGGGGGCCTTTTAGAAGGACCTTGGCCCTAGGATCATCTCTGTTATGTTATGTCAACCCCTAAAGCAGACTCAATCCAGCACTGTGCCCTAGCCTTATCACCCATTCAAAGCCTGCCCTGACCCAGCTCACTAGGCTGCCTGTACACCTGTCTCCTGCCTGGGCCAGCAACTCCAATCCCATCCCTCCTACCCATGGAGAAGGCTTGTGCCTGATGAGAGCTCTATTTCCTTTGAATACCAGCCTCACCCTTCAGGTACCTTTTGTGACTCTCCTCCCCTCCTCTTCCCCTGCCCTTCCTCAAACCTGAACTTTTGCTCTCCTCGCACTCAAGTCCACCTTCTGCCTCCCAGGCTGTGCAGTGAATTCCTCTCCCTGCCTCTCTTTCCCCCCCTGCCTCTCTTAATGCCTTCTACAAGCCTCCAGTCTAGAATATGCCTAATGCTACAGTCTTTCCTCCTTTAGAACATGTTTCTTTCTTCTCAGTACTTGAGCTCCTTGAGGCAGGAACCCCTGTTCATTTTTGAATCCTTGCTCCCACCCAACCTTTTCTGGGGCCCCACCCAGTCCAACAGCCTCATCAGGCACCCAAAGGACCTCAGAGGCCAGCAGGCACAGGCACATACCTAGGTGATATACTTGTTCTTACTTGTCTCTTTGTTTCGGCCAACCTCCTGATTCCGGCAGCCAGAAGCTGTGATGTGATCAAATAAAAAGTGAAATCTCAGATTTATTGATCACTTCCAAAGTGCTGAGCATGCTGCTAAGGATTTACATGCACCCATTTTATTAATTCTGGTGGAGTTATTATTACTATTTGCATGCATGATTTCCCACCTTACAGATGCAGGAAAGAAGTCTCAGGGTGGGTGATGGGAATATGGGAATATTGCCCAAGATTGCACAGCCAGGAAACTGCAAAGCCAGCAGCTCCAGGAAATGCCAGCCCAAACTTGATTCTTTGCTGCCTTCTCAATTTCACTGGAAGACAGGTTGTGTGAAAGTGGAGGTTCCTGATTAAAAGAGAGTGGATTACTGAAATGTCTGAGCTCAGTCTCCCTCTCCCTTCCTTCTGCCAAACTATGGGTTTGCACTGCAGGATCCATGAGCCAATGCCAGCCTTCCATGGGCCCAGGATCTCAAATACCCCTATTAGGGAACACTCAGTCAGTCAGGGAGCACTTTCTAATACTTCGAGATATCTACGTATGTAAATCTCATGCGGTATATTCTCCTAAGCCTCAATGTTAGGTATGCAATTGAGAATGTATTTTAGGTGATGTGTTTAGCATAGAACATGCTTGAGTTCAGGACTTGGCTAGAATAACAAGTGCCAAAAGTGAAGGCCCAACTCATGTGCCCATACTATGTGGATGGCCACAGGCAGATGCCAGGCAGACAGGAGGCTAGGCTCATGCCCCAGATCACCCTCAGAGGCAAGTCCATACCAGGGATTTGGATGGAGTCCTCTCCCACATAACATAGATGGTTCTGGAGACCAAGTCCCCCCAGGAAGCCCCAGGAGTTCTGAAATCTGTGACTCTGCAGCCCACTTTGAACTGAATCTCCACAGTACCCCCAAGTGCCTGCTTTATCATAAGTTTAGCTTCCTGTGACTTAGGTAAACAAGGGATCACTGATAGTAGGCCAAGTTATGCAAGGGCTTTGGTGCATATGGGACAGAATTTCTTAGAATTGTCTACTGCGTACCTCCCACTGTAAAGGAGGGTGGATAGACACCCAGGGTCTAGAAGGATAGCTCGGAGTTTCCCGTAATTAGCATGGGATGTCATTGAAGTCTTATATTTACCTTAAAAATTCATGATAATTTTATGTCCCACTCCATATACTAATGTCTGTTCTATATTAAATATAATATTAGTGATTGCCAAAAACCCCCCAAAAACTGATGCTCCAAGAAGCTGTGCCCTGTGGTTTCATGTTGTTTCACTGAGGCCTATGTGCCCTGGGAGTAAAAATGCCCCAGTTTGAAAGCAAGTTAATATAAGACATTAACTCACTGATTATTCCGGAACCTTCTCTGGCTCATGCTTAGGAAAACCACAGGCAGCCAGAGGCTTGAACTTAAACAAGGTGCACAGAAGGTAAAACCAACTTGAGGGCAAATTTTTTAGGAGATATTTGCACATAAGCAATCATTTCATTTTCAGGCATACACATATGTTTTAAGTATGGGTTCATCTTTCTTGCCCACACAGCCCCAGCAGCCCACTATCTGAGGATTTATAGAACGCTTGATCCATAGAGCAGGGATTTCAAACAAAGACGGTGCTATCTATCCTATACAGCACCCACCCAGAAGCTACCGGCCTGAAAGACAATGGAATGGTCTCCTGAGGTTGAGGCACAGACTTACGGAGGATATGCTTCAGAGCTAGGGTGCCATCATGCAGGATATGGTACACCCTAACTAATGACCATCACATTGTCCTCTGTCCAGAACAGGTCCAGTATCTGAGTCTGAGAACCAGAGGTTGGGAGTAGAATGGACCTGCTCCCGCCATCACTACTAATGACCAATGTAAGGAATTTGTGCTTTGATGTCCCTACAGTTTGAGGATTTCTGGGTCTAGAGGACCTATTTCCAACCACTGAAATGCTTCCTCCAGGAGATATGAAGAACCTCACTGAAACTTAGGGTATGGCTGCTATCCAGTGACTTCCTTAAGCCAAGGGGACAGCAGGTGAAGAAAGGAGGTGCCACACTGCCAGTGGTAAGTCCTGGTCTTCAGGAGATGACAGTGCTGCTGCTACACAGTGGGCACAGGAAAAAAAAAATGTGTTGGGCACTTAGGTAACAAACTAGGACTTCTCTTGATGCTCTTATGCTCAGTTTCAAAGCTAAAATTACAGCAGCCATGGCCCAAATGGGTATGGTTCCCAGGGACTTAGGTTTATCGGATCATCTTACCAGGTGATCTGTCTACACAAGCAGAGGTATAGCTGAGGAGGAGGGAATCTAGACTGGGAAGTGGATAAGAAGGACAATAACCATCAGTTCAATTGTAGCTATTGAGTATCAGCCCCTCCTGCTGTTCGCTCTTGTGTCCCTCACTTCTTCAGATGTAGATCTCCCCAGAACACCTCCCAGTAAACTTCTCCATCCAGCTCTCTGCGTCTGTTCTCAAAGGATCTATGCTAAGATGGTACCCTTACCTAAGATGTATCCGTCTGAGAGTGAACCTTCTTTCAGGATAGTCCTTTCCCACTATAAAAGTTGGTGTCCCTCACCCACTTCAAATATTACTGTAGTTCATTGCCCTTGGCTGCAATACAGCTATGGCATCATACAAAAAGACTATTTTGATGATTAAACCTTAGACCATTGAGCTATAGGGCTTCCGGTCTTTCCCTATCTAATAAATAGATAGATATTTCTGTTAATGGTGAAGCCTGGTATTAGAAATGGCATATTGACCCTTGTTGTGATACTCTGAATGTAGAACAGCCAAAGCAATTCAGGTCATTGTCATTTGTTCTTGTACGTAAGCAGAATACTTCATGGAATGAGGAATTTTTCAAGATAAATTATATAAACTGGGCAGAGAAAAAAATTTATGAGATTTCTCTTATAGTTAGTGGGTTTTCTTCAATAAAATAGCTAAAAACTTATTTCATCAAGTCACATAACATATATTCTAATCATAATCAATCATCACCTTATTTCACCTTATAGAATATTGTGTATTTGTCTAATTTATTGCCATGAAAAAGACTTTTTCAAACTTATGATGGAAACATTTAGGTTCTAACTTACAAATATACACAGGAGTGGATAGATTTTTCATCTTTCTTTTAAGGTGTATGTGAACAATATGAAGTATAACTACAAATAGGAAAAATAATACCACTAATACTTGCCATGTTTTCAAACAATTGGTAAATAAGAAAAGAGAGGAAGACAAACAAGGGGCCAAATTACATAACAGACATCCCTCCACATGGTGTGGGGAAGAAGCACCACCTCACCCACAGCATGACAGCCACATCTTCTAGATTTTCTGGGTACACCCCAAATTCTACTCTTTTGATCGATTACCCTTAGAAGAGCATCCAGAGCAGTTGGATAAATTGTCCTTTTTGGGAAAGGGGTATGAAACATACAGTCCTTGTAGGAGCCGTGCTCCTTCCTTTCCAGCTTACAGAACCTTGACACACAGAGGCTTCCTGTACTTGGCTTCCTAACCAGGTGCTCCTGGCTGGCCCTTTCTCCGGCAGTTCCTAGCAGACCTGGTTGCTGGCAGCCAAGCCCGTGTTTTGCTTCCAGGTATACCTTTGCCCAGAGCTGCAGATTCCTTACCATATGTCTCTGTTCTTTTTCCCCAAGGATCCTCATTGGTTTTCATAAGGGAGGGTTTTTCTTGCCCACTCCTGGTGTTTTAAGTCACAGCCAGCATCTTTGCTAATGGGCCACCAGTCCACTCTGCTAACTAACCAACAGCTCTGTTTTTGCCTCTGAGGAAAGGTGCCTCATGTGATCATCAGAACTTTAGCCAGAGGATGCACGTGGGCAGAGCCTAGACTAAGGGCCAAAGACAACAAGCCCCAGCCAAGAACAGAGACATGAAGGCATCAACAGTCACTGCTGCTCCAAACACAGCCATGGTAGTGCCTAAGGAGTCCCTGGAGTGACCGAGAGTTCCCGTTCCCTTGAGTCAAGAGTCCTAAGCCTTGGAGAGGTCAGTAGGCTTAAATGGACACAGCTGATGTTGTGTCTCTATTGTTGCATCTTGACACTTGATGTTGTACAAGTAGTTAAGCATGAGAAGTCTCACACTCAGATCTCTTACATTCTCCACCAGAAGTTTTGAAGCCTGGTAGGACACGGACATCCCTCTCACCACTGTTTTATCCCTAATGTCTAGATCATGCCTGGCACCACTAAGTGCTAAACAAATATTGACAAAACGAAGAACCACTGTGATTTGAAAAGGCATTTATCAAGCTCCTAACTACAACAAACACAGGAGACCATTGATTATTGCTTCAGAGTTTGCAAAGATTTCTTGGCAAAGCTTGATCACTACCCCCCAAAAAGATACGGGGATCACTCACCTATGTTACATTTGATCCTGAGCACCTGGGCTCGTCAATGCATCTTCAAAAGACCCTCTTCTAATCAGAACCAGGTAGACCAGAAGGATCAGAAATTTCCAGATTCTTGGGTGCCTGAGTGGCTCAGTGTTAAGCATCTGCCTTCAGCTGGGGTCAGGATCCCAGGGTCCTGGGATGGAGGTCTGCATCGGGCTCCCTGCTTGGCAGGAAGCCTGCTTCTCCCACTCCCATCCCCCCTGCTGTGTTCCCTCTCTCCCTCTCTCTGTGTCTCTCTCTCTGACAAATAAATAAATAAATAAAATCTTAAAAAGAAAAGAAGATTGCAGATTCTTTAGGTGAACTTGATTCTAGTAGGATCATGAAAGTATGAAGTAGTATACACCCTGTTTTTCACTCTGATCTGCTCTCTGCTTTCTGAAAGGCCAGCCTCAGAATATCTCTCAAAGCAGATATTAGTCCTTGGACTTGGGAGAAAATTTCAGCTCCTTATTACCAGGGTTGTGTCTCCAAATATGCTACTCAACGACCAACTCATTAACTCTTACCCACTGGTGTGACATGAGTTAAAGCTCTTCCATTACCTTGCTCACCCAGTTGATCTCCAAATACCATCAGGAATATATAAAGAGGTTCAGCTCAGGAGTTCCTGAGCTGGCAGGGAGGGAACAGTCCCTCCACATCCATCTTCTCAAGTTCATTTTCGTTCTCCCACCTCAGAATCCTCATTTCCCCAAAATGATCATGAAATAGAATTTAGGATTAAAAGGTCTCTGTGAAGCACCAGCCCATCTACCATGATACATTGTCATCAGCATGTTTATAATCACACTTATAACTATAGAGTACTGGCCTTGCGTTGTCTGGAGATGCTGACCTCATAAATCTCCCCAAACCATTATAGCAGACTAGAGTTAAGAAGGTTTTTCAAGAATGGCCAGAATTGTATGAAGAGTCAAGAATCAACCCCTTTAATCTGACAGTCTTGGTAACTTAGACTGTCAAACAGTCCTCCTGTTCAGTCTTTCCCACTTCATACTAATCAAATAGTTCCTTCCTCAACCTCAATGAATTCAAACGCAACAGCTGTATACAGTGAAAGAGGCCACAGTTGACCAGGGTGAGAAATGCCCTTTCCCACCTGTGAAAACGGCCCCACAGTGCATGGAAGCTCTGGTGAGACCTACGCCTGCCATAAGCGATCCCAGAACAGTTATTTCTGCTGACGCTGCCATCACTCTCTCTCCCCAGGACACTTCCTCTGTTATCAAGTAGAGCAAAGCCAGGAAAAAGTAAGTGAATCAAGTGTTTACTTGGCTGTTGAGTGTTGATAAAATGTTGGCCTTTGTGTGGTTCTGGACGAGGCATGCACTCCACAACCCAGCCAGCCCCAGGGTACAAAGAGAGCCACGGAGCAGGTGATAGTCCTTAAACAATGCCCAGTTCCGGGTTTCCAGCCCATGTTTGTTCACTTACCCCAGAAACTTGTCTCAGGAGAGGCCGTGTTTATGCTGAGTCCGTCTCAGGGTCACTCTAGCTGAGTGTCCATAGGTGCAGGTCCCCTAGCCAGAGACCGAGTCCTAATGCCAAGAGAGATTAGGAGCCTGCTGGCAGGAAAGAACAGGGAGGGACAAAAAGAGCAGTCCCAAGTCACAGGAGCTGCCAGCTTGCTAAGCTGTTGTGAGCTTGTATGTACTTACGGAAAATTAAAATCAGTCTTTAGCCCAGTTGAAGTAATCTTCAGACTGTCTGAAAACATAGACCAGAGAATGGATTTATAGACATCTTTTCAGATTGGGAGTGTAGAAGAGTAGAGAGTAAGTGAGACAAAATAAGAAAATAAGAGCCAACTTAATGCTTTACTCAGCTGAAACTAGAGCCCGTCTTTCCAGAAAGGCAAAAAGAAAAAAAAATCATGATTACTAGTATTACTATAATTATTATTATTATTATGATGATTTAATGATCATACATTAATAAACATCCACTGAGCTGTTTGCTCACTTCTGCTGGTATCTACACTTTCTGGCTTCCTTGAGATTCACTGGTGCGATGTGCCAAAAACGGGGCCCTTCTGAACACCAGAAGAAAAAAAATTCCTGCAAGTTTAAAGCCTGAGTAATCTAATCGGACAATAAAAGAAATCTAGATATTTGCACAAAAAGTGAACTATCACACAAAAGGATATTCCCCCTGTGACTGACCTCTCTCTCCCTAAATAGTAGAAGAGTGAAAAGCTCTGAGTGTTGAGAAACCCACTGTTTTCCTCTTGTCTCTGTTGTGAGTTGGTCCCATGGTCTTGAGCCTGGTACCGGCTTCTGTATGTCCTCTCAGGTTCAGGGAAGGTTTGACATTTTCTGCACTTGCCTTGATATGAGAAATCAAGCACACACGGAAGCCCTCTGAGAAGGGCAAGGGGCCAAATAGTAGCAAGGTCCAAGGGGCATGGGTCCTCTCACAGCTGGGCTTTTTGCAAGGATACGCATTATGTAATTATTCAGCTTTGTGGAAATTACCCTCGTAAGAGTATGAATTATGGCTGGAATATAAAGCCTCAAATGGAAAAGGACAAGTAAGTTCCTTTTGCTTTTGTTCTTTCTTTGGTTTTAATTCCTTAGGCTCAACAATAATTCTAGTGTCAGGTACCATAGATCAAAAATCCCACATACTCAGACACATAGCCACCCCAGGATCGTAGGCTCGTATCACTAAAGACTCATGCAGGAAAATTCCTTCAAGACTGATGACTGACTGAACGCAGGGAAAGAGTAGGAGAACAGGCAAAACCATAAATCAGGCAGAAAAAAAACAGGAAGTAGGGGCTAACTAAGTAGACATGATGATGTCCTGCCCAGGTTCCTCTTCAATGGAAGATATATGCCCCAGCTGCCAGGATGGTTACAAGCCCTCCCTACATGGCCTCAATCACAGAGCGATGGTCCACAACCAATGACAGATGGAGGAGGAGGTATAAAGGCCCAGCATTTGGCTGTTTTAGCTCCCAAGCTCCCCTCAGGGTCAGCTGGAGCTGCCTGTCCTGCACCACCACTCAGCTTCTCCTCCAGCCCACTTATGATTTCGTTCCTTTCCCTTCCTCAGGTGACCATCCCAAGTTCATGCTTTCATAAACATCTTCTGCCCTAAATGCCATCTCAGAGTGTGCCCCCAGGTAACCCAACTTGTGACAACTAGGAAATAAAAAGGATAGACTTCTCCAAGACAAAGAGGAGAATGAGGAGGACAAAAGGCAGACCTCCTTCCATTGTACCGTTGTCACCTGTCCTTGTCTGGGCTCCTAGGGTGTCTATATCACCCTAGCTCTGTCACTCACTAGCTGTATAATCCTGGACAGATCAACCTCTTGGGGCTTCTGTTTACCCACTGGCAAGTTGGGAGACTCATGATCCCACCTGCCAGTTGAGTCTTTGTGAGGGTCTGGTAGGGTAATGATGAGAATGAGTACAGGGAACCATCATGCTCCACCTACTAGTGATCATTTCTCTCCCCTCCAACCAAAGCTTGGAAAGCCAGTAGGAACTTGAAAACAATCACCTAAAAGGAAGTGTTTTTACTCTGCCCTTCAATTCCTAAGCTGGCAAGGTGATTACAGGGAACAGTTGGAGGCTGGAAGTAATGGGAAATGGGGGGCATTGTTGTCTCATTAAACTCTCATGCAATAAGGTAAGCTTGAGTCCCTGCTACCCACCAGGCATCAGGCCAGTCCCTCATACTCTGCATATGGGGGGTCATGGACATTAAGAATCTAACACACAAATAAAAACCTCCCGCATGGAAATGAGCCAAGTACCAGAAGTCACAGAAGACCTCCCTGAAGAAGTGGCACTTGAACTAAAAAAAAAAAAAAAAAAAAAAAAAAAAAAAAAAAAATGACGGGCAGGAGTTACGTTGACAAAAAAGGGAGGGAAGGTGATTTCCAATCTGAGAAAATGCAAGTGCAAAGGAATTTCCATGACGAAGAGAGCAGTGAGGCCAAGATCTGGAAGCAGGAGGGTGAAGCCTGGAGAAGAAGTAGGGGAGTGAGTTGTGGGGCAGGACCCGAGAGGTAGGTGAGAACCACATGGAGAAACCCCTGGTAGGTGGGTTGAAGACTTTTATCTGTATCCTAAGTGCAAGGAGAAGCCATGTGATGGCTTTACATAGAGCATTCGAGTAAGTATTCTGGGTACACAGGGAAGGACAGATGAGAGGCCAGAGTGGATAGTATTAATGACAACTAGTACTAATTGATTTAAATTGCATCTGGCACACTCATAAGTGTTTAAATGAGGTGCCTGATGAAGCAGTACTATTATGATCCTTATTTTAGCTGTGAAGAAATTAAAACACAGAGAATAAATAGCCAGTACTCCAACCAGGCTATCTGGCTGCAAAGTCACACACTTAACAACTACACAGCACTAGGCTATGGGTAGACCAGATGGTTGGCTTTCAGTCATCTAAGTTGGGTGGAGCATTGGACCTGGGGAGAAGTAGATATATTCTGAAGATATGTAGGACATTAAAAGAAAAAAAAAAAAACAGAGGGATTAAGAGTATACTTGTGATGAGCACAGAGCAATGTATAGAATTGTCAAATCAGGGGTGCCTGGGTGGCTTCTCAGGTCATAATCCCAGTGTCCTGGGATCGAGTCCTGCATCAGGCTCCCTACTCCCAGCTCCCTGCTCAGCAGGGAGCTTGCTTCTCCCTCTGCCTCTGCCTCTCTCTCTCATGAATAAATAAATAAAATAAAAAAATTTAAAAAAAAATAAGGAATGCCTGGGTGGCTCAGTCAGTTAAGTGCCTGCCTTCAGCTCAGGTGATGATCCCAGAGTCCTGGGATCAAGTCCCACATCAGGCTCCCTGCTCAGAGGGGAGCCTGCGTCTCCCTCTCCCTCTGCCTGCTGCTCTGCCTGCTTGTGCTCTCTCTCTTTCTCTGTCAAATAAATAAATAAAATCTTAAAAAAAATAAGAATTGTCAAATCATTATATTATACACCTGAAATGAATATAACACTGTCTGTTAATTATACTTTAACAAAAACTTAAAAGGAGAGAGAAAAAAGAAAGAGATCAGAATTCAGTTACAGATGGGTCAGAGAGATGGGAAGGAGATGGTCTCAAGGTTAGGGCTAGGGTGGAATTGGATGGTGCCACTCACTGAGATGTGAAGCATGGGGAGAGAACCAGGGTTGTGCTGTTTTGGGCACAGGGGAAGGAGGTAGGGGACAGCAAGAGTCTCCTTGGACCTGCAGAGCACTGAGGTGCCTTACGGACGTATCTGATAGAACTGAATTCTCAAAGGAGACATGGTCCTGTCCTCTCCCAGGATTCCAGCCCTTTCTGCTAGCTTATGATCCATTTGATCTGGCTTGTTCATTTGTTAATATAATATAACTAGTGTGCTCACAGGGTAAGAGGCCACCATCAGCCTTCAAGTTTCATTCTTGGGGCAAGAGAACTCCTGTCGGCATCGGATATCAGAGCTAAGTTATCCCATCAAGCACAAAAGTCCCTATGATGCAATAAGGGGACAGCTGAACATAGGGATGGTTAAGAGTGGAGAGTCAGGCTCTGTGTTAGTCTGCTCAGGCTGCCATAACAAATATCACAGACAGGATGGCTTAAACATGAGGGGTTTGTTTTCTCAGAGCTCTGAAGGCTGGAAGTCCAAGACCAAGGTGTCTTCATGGTTTATTTCTGGTAACTGTCTCTTTGCAGCTTGTAGATGGCTGCCTTCTCAATATGTCCTCACATGGATTCCCCCCATGTGTTTGGAAGAGAGAAGGTTCCCTGGTGTCTCTTCCTCTCAAAGGATACCAGCCCTGGGGCGCCTGGGCGGCTCAGTCAGTTAAGTATTTGCCTTTGGACAGGTCATGATCCTGGGGTCCTGGGGGGCGGTCCTGCGATAGAGCTCCATATCAGGTTCCCTGCTCAGCTCAGTGGGGAGTCTGCTTGTCCCTCTGCCCTCCCCCTCACTAGTGCACTCGCATGTTCTCTTTCTTTCAAATAATTAAATAAAGTCTTAAGTAAAAAAGGATACCAGTCCTGTTGGATTAGGATAATTCCCACCCTATGGCTTCATTTAATTTTAATTACCTCCTTAAAGTCTCTGTGTCTGGGTACGATCACAATGGGGGTTTGGACTTCAACATATAAATTTGGGGGGAGGGACACAATTCAGTCCATAACAGATTCTAAGTCCCTCACTTATGACTTGTGAAATTACAGCCTTGTACAATGTATTTATCTTTCTAAGTCTTTCTTTCTAAATCTCAGTTTTTCTATCTATAAATGTAGCTACTGAGAAGATACAGTGAGATAATACACATAAGACGTAGGTAGCCCAGAGCCTGGCAGACAGTAGTCAATCACTGATAGAAATTATTTTCTCTAGCGGAGGTCACTCTCTGATTGTTCTGCATTTCAGAGCTTAGATCCCTGGACCACAGCAATCCCCTTCAATGACCTCTTGTCCTTATTCTTTTAATCCTGTCGTCTGACTTGCAAAAATAGTGACTGTGTGCTGTGAGGACAGTCCTGAGGTATCTTTCCTGCCAGGACTGCTCATCATCGCAGATGGTTTGTCCCTGTTTAGGCACAGCCCTATGTGGCATTTGCTGCCTTGCATGAAGACAAGCCCCACCTATGACGTTTGCTCAGTGAGAGTTTAGGGCAGAGGGGGATGGAATTTACTTGAAGAGCATCCCCAAAACTGACGTGAATTATGTGTAGAGCAATCCCCTGTGTAGGGACTCCCTCTTTCCTCACAGCAGGCTCCCAGGGGAAGATGGCTGTACTGTCTGCGACCCATGATGAGTCTTTCCTTGGGAAAGAGGCAGCAGTGCTATCTTGTTTCTGTTCAGAGTTTCCTTTGCTGAGGCCCCCAAAATATATCTGCTCTGAGAAGGTGGTGGGTCCCATGGGCGGCGACCCCTCATTGGGGGGAGATGACAAAACAGGCAAGTGAGTCACCCATTTTCTTGTCACCCAGGACACAGGAGATCTCTCACTTGGATGGTAGGATAGGAAATGAGACAGCTCAGACCCTTAGACCCTGGTTTCACAGTCCAATGGTCTGAATGAAAGAGAGATTCCTAGATACCCCAGATCCTGGGAAAGAAAATGTCCCTGCTTAGGAAACCATGGGGAACACAACCATGTGTGATTTGGGGACAAGGACTCATAGGCAAGGGAAGACAGGCAGGCTCTCGCCTTCCCGGCAGTCCACAGCACCAGCAACTCCCAGGGAAGCCTCTCATGTCTGCTGAGATGCCTCAAGATTCTACCACTGTTTGCATTAGAAGCAAGCAGCTACGTTTTCCAGTAATTCTCACCATCTGCACTGAAGAGGGAGCAAGAACTCATGTGAGTACAGTTTTTAATAGTTTCCTTTTTTTTTTTCAAACAACAATTTTCTCTAGAGAAAGGGGGTGGGGAGACTGAACTTATACTTTTCTGCGTACTAGAAGAAAAGGAGGGAAAACGACGACAGCAACCACGCATCTGGCCCCTTGCTACCCTTCCTCAGGATGGGAGGTTCATGTCTGGAACCTCGCAAGCTAGGGCTTCACAAGGCACCCCTGCATCCCTGTTTCCTGGAATCTGCTAAAAGAAAACGGCAAACCGGCCAAGCTATTTGACTGAGGTTTGCTAAGAAAACATATTCTCCGTTTGGGTTGTTTTCTGAGGGGAGGGTCGGAGATGTGGTTTAAGTAAGAAAATTGCTCGTGGACAGTTATGGAAATAATGACTCTCTTCACTGCCCTGCATGTCTCTGGCTAGAGTTACAGGAAGCAAAGTGGAACAGTGTTTTCAAATTACCTGGGGAACGCGGGCAGGGGAACAACCGAGTGAGAAGACCAGAGCCAAGGAAACATCATTCTGTGTCAGAGATCAGGGTAGTTCCGTAGCTGGAGCATGTGGTTAGTTACTCTTAAGTGGGAGGTGGGAAGGTTCTGGTTTCTGGAGCCTGGCTAGACTTTGAAATGAAAGGAGAGAGTCGACTTCTTCTGATTTGTTGCCCGCAATCCCTAGAGAAGAACGTAGCTCAGGTCTCTGATGTCTACCCGCCACGAACCTCGGAGGACCTAATTTCCTGCTCTTTTAATAAGGTCAACCTATTACATGTCAACCAGACTGTTAGACTTGAAGATGGTTCTAGGTAGCTGCAGCGTGTAGCATAAAGGCATGAACGGTTTCTGTCGCTCTGGATCAACCCATGGAGTAATCAAAATGACTGGAAAATGTGGATAATGTTAGTTGTTTGATCATTAGAATTAGTTTTTTGTTGTTGTTGTTTTCCTCTGGTGGATTGTTGTGGTTACCTGTGTGATGTTCTGTGTCTCTTACCCTCTATCAATTTGGAGGAAAAAAAAAAAAAAAAGACAGCATGGTACATTTGCTTTTATATTTTGGGTTAAAGACTCAAAAATTTTACCTCTCTTCCCTAGTCAGGGGAAAATCCTAAATCTCCGGAGATCTTGAAGCTCCAGTGGTCAGGATGGTTCGTTCACGACACGGTACTTCCTCAATAACACGGCCGTTTGCCAGTCTTTTTGCATTCTATACTTGCAGGACTCCTGGTGTTGGGCTAGACTTGGGCCTGGCAAGGTGTGTCCAACCCCTGCCTTGGATACAGAGAGCTTTCCAGCCACAGGGCAGGATCTATAGCACCATGGGAAGTTAGGGGAGGAGCAGCAGCTCCTTCGGCAAGCTTCCTGAGACACTGTACGGAAGACAGCTTGACTAGTTTGGAAAGAGACACTTGCAGAGCTGGACATGACCTCAGAGAAGGAGGCTCTCAGAGGCAGGCATAGGTCCGAATCACCTGGGCAGAATGACAAGAGATGGGGCAGCCAGGACCCACCCCTGGAGGTTCAGGTGCAGTCTGGGGCTGCCTTTCTCCCTGCACAACACTTGGTGGAACCCTCATCGCCCATCCCGAGTGTTGTTCATCCTCCTCAGATCTGAGGAGTTTGAAGCTGGCAGGTCTGAGTTGGTGTCCAGCCTGAGAGGGGCACCTCCCGCCTTCTCACACCCCCCATCTAATGAGGGTCTCCCAGCAGGATGGACATCAGCCTTCTTGGCCCCCTTTCCACTCGTCTCAGCCCTTCTTCCAGAACCTAATGAGAGCCTGTTGAGCTCAAAAGATCCTCAAGAGCCAAGATGCAAAGCTGTAGCTTTCAGAGTAGCTGGTCTGAGGGGCACAGAGCAGGCTGTCCTGGTGCCACCAGCAGCCCTAGCTGGCCAGGCCTCACCAGAGTCAGTCAACAGCCCCTGCTCGGCCCTCACCAGAGCAAAATGGCTGGCCATGTGCATCACTTGATCCCTGATGCCTCCTCCTGCCTTTTTGCCCGAAACATCACACAGCAGCAGCAGGGGCTAGGGGCTTGCTGGAGATGAGAACCTCAGGCTCACCCCAGACTTGAACAAGGACCTGAAGGGATTTATTTATGAGCACATTAAAACTTGAGAAGCTCTGGTCTCTGCCTCCTAGGCTGGCTGTAGATGGCGCTCTCCCACCCCTCCCCTAGCCCAAGGTAAAGAAGGAAGGGAAGGGAGGGGAGGGGGGAGGAAAGAGAAGAAAAGAGGAAGGAAGTGAAGGAGGAAGTTGGTAGGCTGGGAGGAGGGAGGGGGAGGGAAGCGGGGCGGAGAGAGAGGGATACCAATGTATGGCTTATGTGCAAATCGCATGACACACTGTTTCTTCTTCTTTCTCTTTTTTTCCCCACATAAGCTTTGATGATGCAAACTAGGACCAGAGGGTGGGGAATTTAAAGAAATTTGAAGCCAATGACCTCTTCTGTTTGCCTTCCACTTCCTAAAAAGGAAGGCCTTATTCAAGGTTCCTGTAAGAGATATGAAGCTGTGGGGATTAGGGTGACTCGTCCCCCAGCCATTCGGAGCAGGAAGTACATCAGACCCTGGAGTGAGTCTGCACGCAGCTAACTGAAATCCTCAATTAATCAGATTGGCTTCCACCTTTCAGGGAAAAGCAAACGCTGAGAAAACAAATTAGCACCTGGGATTTATCCTTTTTTTGTAACATGCAGAGTGCCCTGGGGGTTGGGCGCGGGGGCACAGTCATCTATGCCCCAGTGCTCTGAGGCAGGGTGGGGTGGCGGGAAGGGACTTGGCATCAGGGTCCGGGTTTCCATCCTGAGCGGCCACACACACACACACACACACACACACACACACACGCACACACACATGGGGGGCCCTGTCAGCTTGACAGCTTCTTACCTCCCAGTCTTGATTTCTCGGCCCATGCACTGGGGATTAAAAACATAATAACCTATTCAGTAGAGCCATTTTTGGGAAGATGAAGGCTTTGTGGGGCTGCTACCTGGTAGACACTCCATGGGAATGAGTACCCTTCTCAACTCCTGCGTACGCTCGTTGAGGTAGCGAAGATGTCAGGGTTCAGAGCCCATGGCCAAGAAAGAATTCTTGAGATGTCTTTGGTGCACGTGGGTGGTTTTCGTAAAGCACCAGGACAGGACCCATGGGCAGAAAGAGCTGTACTGGGGTCGTGAGGAGTGACTGATTATATACTTTCAAGTTGAGAGGGGGCCAGGGAGAGCGTGAGTGCCTAAGGAATTTTGGAAGCAAGGTTTCCAGGATCCTGAGGGTTGGCTGTTGCTGGGAAAAGCTCATTTACTACTGTCTAAGAAAACTTGAGCTATGTATATCAGTGGGTCATATGCTTGGAGGATGTTTGCCAACATGAATCTTGGAGGGTAGAGACAAAGAATGTTTCCAAAGGATTTGTTTTGTTTTGTTTTATTTTAACAAATCATATTTTCTTAAAGATTTTATTTATTTGAGAGAGAGAGAGAGAGAGCACAAGCAAGGGGGGTGGTGGAGCGAGAAAAAGAATCAGACTCCCCACTGAGCAAGGAGACTGATGTGACAGGGGGCTCCATTCCAGGACCCTGGTATCATAACCCAGCCGATGGAGACACTTAACTGATTGAGCCATGCAGGTGCCCCTCCAAAGGAATTTTTTTTTTTAAAGATTTTATTTATTTATTTGACAGACAGGAATCACAAGCAGGCAGAGGCAGGCAGAGAGAGGAGGAAGCAGGCTCCCCGCCGAGCAGAGAGCCCAATGTGGGGCTCGATCCCAGGACCCTGGGATCATGACCTGAGCCGAAGGCAGAGGCCTTAACCCACTGAGCCACCCAGGTGCCCCCAAAGGAATTTTTATATGTTAAAGTAGACTTACAGTATCCTGGGAGTCGGGCTAAGACTGCCTTTTGCCCTTAGCAATGTATTAACATCAAGGCAGCAGAGTTTCTAGACACAGGTCACTCTGCCTGTTCCAAGGACTTGTCAGTGGGCTATAGGAAGTAAGGAAATTGAATTTTTCTTTTGCCTTTGTTTCCCACATCACTGTCTTTGCAGGAGGTGAAGCACACCCTGGGCTGGGCCCAAGGCCTGAGAGACCTTGGCTCTGCTAAGAGAGTTTTAGTGATGGCCCTCCCCCCGCCCCTGTCCAGCTGACACCTGCAGGAGGGTGTTTCCCCTCTGTGGGGCTGAGGGGAATCCCAGGAAAGGTTTTCCTGCTCTAAAGCAACAACACACAGTAAACAGGAGACTGAGTACTTCAGGGGGCCTGGAAGCAGGGCAGCCCTCCGGCACTTCCCTTTTAGGAAACGCAGCGCCATCTCTTGGAGGAGAGTCACCCTGACTTGGTTCTGCTGCTTTCTCTGAGCCTCTCACCTGCGCTTCCAACCGAGAACCCCAGGGCTCCTTCCCAGAGAAACATTCTTAACTATATGAGGGTCTCAAAAACCTTTGTTCCCCTCCCTTCCAGCCAGACTTTTCCTTCTCTCTAGGTTCACTGGGTCTTCAATCAGTATCTCTAAGTTTCCGTCCTGATTTCTAAAGTTATAACTCAGTCCAAAGCTTCATAGACTAGCTCTCTAAGAGGACTACACTTAGCCCTGTAACCCAAAGGGCTCTCCTTCTTGCATCTTAGCAGGGGCATGGAGCATAGCAGTTAGGATCCTGGACTTGGCTGCCGGGCTGCCTACATCATTGTCCCTCTCCTGCTGTGTGACCTTGGGCAAGTTACTTAACCTCTCTGTGCCTCCGTTTCCTGACCTGAAAATAAGCTGCTGGCAGAAAGCCCCTCAAAAGCTTGTTGTAGCATTAGGGGAGTTAATATGTAAACCACTTAGAGGAGGTCCGTGGTGGATGGAGAGCTGCGCATATACACCATCAACGGTTTTCAGTGGCTATCCTCTCATGCGGCACTTAGCACAAGGGGACATGATTTCATTCGATTTATTGGGTCACTCACCAGCCCAGTGTTTCTGTGGAGCATGCCATAAAATTAGATTAGGGCCACACTCGGGAATTTTATTGTTAACACACGGACATTGTTAACACACGGACTCGGTGATTTCGATACTGGAGGTCCACAGCCTCATTTGTAGAATGGCTGTTCCCCCTGGAAGGCCCCCAGGGCAGGGCCTGTCCTAACGTTCCAGACCCCCAACACCTGCATAGAGGGAGCACCAGGTCCCCTGGAAGGAAGTGCTTGGTTCACATTGGTTTCCTCCTCCATCTCCTTTAAGAAACGGTTTTTGAATCAACGAATGCCAGATGGACTGGCCATTATGTTAAAATAACAGGACTTTTCAGGGCAACTGGGCAACTGAGCACTCTCCTCTCCTTTTTACTCCATTAAGAACATGTGTGCATACATTTTCCGTATGAGAGCTGAGCCGTTTTCCCGAACTCTGTCTGAAAAGGAGATGAAATAATAAATGGGTCTTTCACAACACGAATCTATGGACGGGTTATTGGCAAGGGTGATGGGGATTCTGGCTCTGAATTTCATGATGTTTTACAACAAAGGAATGTCTCCCTGTTGCATCAACCACCACACGCGGACTTGTTCTTTAAACTGAACGACATCTGACTGAAGAGCAGGGGAAGAAAACTACCCTTCACGGAGTGTGCTGGTGCCAGATTCCTAATGCACGCCTAAGGGGCAGCTGGGGCAGTTACAGCAGGGGACAACACCTGCCTGCTCTCACCCAAGATCCACCAAGGAAGACCCTTCTCTGTTCTTTCTTGGGAAACGTGACCATGACTGCAGCCCTCAGCTGATAACCCAGGGCTCTTCTTGGCACCTAACAGCTCCACCCCGTGATGCAGGAGAACACAGAGCCCACACGCAGACCCACAAGGGACCACGCCTGTGTCCTGAAGTCATGGCCAGAGCAAGGTCCACAGGAGGCTCCTGGTTCCCATGCCTGATATTCCCAAACCCCAGGGGCCATCGGGAGTCGGCTGTCCCAAAGCTCCCAGCGCTGGCTCTTCTCTGCGGGACCTGCTCCAAATTCTCCCCATCAATCTAAACTGAGAGGATAGTTCCAGGGCGTCAGAGCTCTGGGACTGCAGCCCACAACACACACAGACACACACACATACACGCACACACACATGTGGACACACACAGAGACTCTGCACCACACACAGGCACACACAGACTCACAACACACAGAGACTTACTGCACACAGCTACACAGACTTACAACACACACACACACACACACATCCACACAGAGACTCTCAACACACATAGGCACACACAGAGACTCACAACACACAATAAACACACAAAGACTCATGATAGACCCACGAAGACTCACAACACATACCTGGGTACACACAGATACCACACACAGCACACACACACAGGGACATTCAAAAAGAGAAGTGTGTGCCCATAGGCTTAATCCCAAGTCTCTCTCCAGGCCTGCCCAGGCTCATAGTGGGGGGCTGCACTCAGCACACTGGCCCCTCCAGATTTTGCATATTCCAAACAGCAAATCCCTGAGCCCTGATGGCCAAGCTCCCTGATCACGGTTCTGCCCTCTTTTGCCAACCTCACATAAGGATGGATGAACACAGAGAGCGTGTGGGGATGGGAGAAGGAGAGAGATAGTCTCTGTAAACAAGGGAAGAGCTTGGATATGAATTCTTTTATAAATATATTTCCTACATCCTGCGAAGCCCAGGGTTTGTCACAGGACCACTGGGGACAAGAGAGAATTCAAGGGTTCTCAGGTGTCTCCCTCTTGGCAAGGAAGCTGTGAGCAGGCAGGTACAGGCACCCTGACAATGAACGTGGGCCATGCCAGGTGAGCGGAGCTGCTGTGCACTGGAGGCCAGGGAAAGGATGGGGATTGTTTGAGGCAGAAGGCAGTCAAGGAGGGCTTAGGTGGAGAAAGTGTCCATCGGGCTGGGTCCTGTAATGTAGGCTTCTGAGAAGGCTGCCTGAGGGGTCCTGAACCAGGCCAGCACTGACTCGGCCTGCAGAACTGGGCCCTGCGCTGTGGGAGCTGCACCTGTCCTGGGTGCTGGGCCAGGGGGACAGCCAGAGCAAGGCAGTGGTTCTGCTGGGATATGGGTCTCAGGTTCCTGCAAGAGGGAGGTCTTGGGGGAAGGGAATGGCAGCAGTAACGTGAGTGCCCAGTCTCACTCCCGTGTCTCTGCTTTAAGACGGGTTTGTGTGACTGGCGCCCACTTAAAGCTCTACTTCCTGCCTACCCCCGCCACAGGACAGGTGCACTGCACCACTCCGCCCCCACCTTACACCCGCCATCTCCAGTGGCAGATAATATCCAACCTTTGGAAATCAGGGCCCATATTACATTTTTTTTTTCTAAAAACCTGCAGAATGTGCTTTCGTCGAGGCGATCAAAATTCGATTTACATTTATAATCTGAAGCAGTGAACTGAGGCTCCTGCTGTTCACAGATACGATGCCCATACCGCTGGTCTTCAGTTTAAAGGGCCAGAAAATGGAGTTTTGGTGCCCAGGGAGTGCCGGAAGATGACCTAACAGGTGGCCTCTGTATTCCAGGGAGATGAGAGATGCCTTAAAAATAAAGCGTTCCAGACTAGGAAGGCAAACCAAGCCAGACTCGGTCTAGGGTCCCCCACAGAAGCAGCGGTGCACGCGGCTCCAGCGCCCCCTGGTGGCAGGATGAGGTTCGCCCGGCCCTCCGGAGCCCAGCGGCTGAGCTCCCCTCAGGCAGGTGCCCTCCCTGCTCTTAAATACCTCTAGCAAGGGTCTACCCTGGGGCCTTCTCCAGGGAAGAGGGGGAGCAATTCAAAATTCTCCGCATCGATGTGAACTGAAAACATTTTTCAAAGGAATTAGGACTCTGACACTGTAGCCCTCAAAACACACATGGACACACAGACACACAGGCATAGGGACGCACGCAGATACATGCAGACACACACAGAGACACGAGGACACACACAGATACACACACATACATACACAGGGTTACACACAGACACCCAGGCACACACATTAACACACAGACATGTACACAGGGACAAATGAAGACACAGAGACAAAACACACACACACACACACACACACACACAGACATTCAAAAAGAGAAAAGTGTGTGCCCGCAGGCTGAATCCCAAATTGCCACAGCCCACTCCCCACCCCAACCCCCAAGATCTTGCTCTATTCTAGAGTGGGGGAGAAACATTACACTGAGGAGCCCTAATGGCCAAGCGGCCGGATCCTGATCTTTCCCTGGTTTAAAACTGAGTTTCTTCTTCTGCCAACCCCAGTTACGGAGGAGGGTGGGCAGTCCTAGGAGGGGGAGTGACGGAACAGCCTAGGCTTCTCCAGCCCTGAGCCAGGGAGGGAGGCTGATGGTTTGCATTCATGTTCTCTGCCTGCCCAGCCCTTACCCAGGTCATGGCAGAAGTCCTGGGGCAGGTTAATCCCCTCATTCCTATCGGGAGGCGGCTGGTCCACCAAGCTGCAGTGCTCCCTGCTGAAGCCAGTGAGATAGGGGGCTGGTAAGTCCCTTTGCAGGCGAGCGATGACAGCCCCCCCTTCAGAGACCTGCGGACCCTGCAGGGAGCTGATGTGAAGTAAGTTACTAAGTTCTGAGAGGCCAAGGAAGGACAGGATTTAGAAATGATAAAGGAAAACAGACATCCTGACAGCTGCAGGGGAGGAAATTGGTCCCATCTGACAGGAAACCTCAGCCCCCAGGCCTGGGTGTGAATCTCTCTCACTTCTGAGCTGTGTGACCTTGGATGTGCCTCTCAACCTCTCTGAGTCTCAGCTTCTTTGTCCACAAAATGAGGATTTTGATAGGGTGCGCCTCCTAATGGTGACCCAATGAGCCAGCTGTGTGTTTACCTGAGGAGAGGGCAGGCTTTCCTTAGCAACACATGCAACAGAGGAGTGGAATCCACAGCCCTTGACAGGAATGTGGGCTTTTCTTGTCACTTGAATGGGGCGGGGGGGGGGGGCGGGGGGGGGGCGGGGCGTAGGGCGGGGGGGTGGGAGGAGGTCGAACTACGAAATACACAACTCAACTAAACGTATGACATAAACACTGTAAAAACCCTTCACCCATGTTTCTTGCTGAAGTCTACACAGCTGGCGGTTGTCCCCAACCTCTCCTTCCTCTCCAGTGTTCCCCCCACAAATGCTTTCCTTTCCATGCATTCTCCAGCTTCCTCACACTCATGGTTCTCAGCCTTGGCTGTCCATTCAACGCATCCGAAAAAAAGCTCCTAAAAGGACCAACCCTTGGGTCCCACCTCTGACAGGTGAAATTGGAATTTCTGGAAGCTGGGTCAGGGCATCACTAGTTTTTAGATGCTCCAAGGTGATGTCATATGCCTCCAGAGTTGAAATCATTACTCTAAATATTTTTAAAGTACTACTTTGAAACATGAATCTATTTACCACTCTGGCTTCTGCTTGTTCTCCCCATGTATCCAAAACTACTCATCGCAGTGTTGTTAGTATAATGAAGAAGCTGGAAACAACCAGAAATTCCTTTAATAGTGGAGAAGTCAAATAAAATATCACATGTCCAAGCACTGGAATATCATGCAGCTATGAAAACAAACCAGGCAGCGTTCATGGAAGTATTGTGCAATGTCTCTGGGGTACATTTTTTTTTAAGATTTTATTTATTTATTTGACAGAGAGAGATCACAAGTAGGCAGAGAGGCAGGCAGAGAGAGTGAGAGGGAAGCAGGCTCCCTGCTGAGCAGAGAGACCGATGCGGGACTCGATCCCATGACCCTGGGATCATGACCTGAGCTGAAGGCAGCAGCTTAACCCACTGAGCCACCCAGGTGCCCTCTGGGGTACATTTTTAAGTGGAAACGGCAAAACATACAACAGAATACAGGGGATATGGTCTACTAAATTTCACAGAAAAGGGTGAAGGAAAATAGAGGTTTAAATTCATTTTTTTGTATATTCATTTTTAAAACCATATAAAAAATACATAAGAATTGAAGAATAGTCATTAAATGTGAGGGTGGCCTGGGAGGGTGGAGGACAGGGTGAGAAGGAAGCTTTTCACTATATGCTATTTTATATTGCCAGGTTTTTAAAAATATTTCCTAGTGCTTGAATCATGAGAACATGTTATTCAAAAATTAAAGTAACCCTGCTGATGGTGCGCTTGACCATGTGAGCTGCTTTGGCTCCAGGGACGTGAGCAGAAGCCACATCTCAGCAAGCGTCTTAAAGGCCATTGCCTGATTGGTTCTTTTCTCTTCTGCAGGAATGGAAGTCCCAAACTGGGGGAGAGCCGCCCTTCTTCAACCCAGGATCTAGAACTAGCAAGCACAGGGGCCAGGCCAGGCACTGAACACCGCTGCTGACATGAAGTGTGAGAGAGAAATAGGGGCTGTCAAAAGCCTGTCTGGTTTGCGGGTGTTTGTCTGCCAGCAGAGCGCTCCGGGGCTCGGCCTGTTGAGGCCTCACACTACAGAGGTGTTGGTGAAGACGATGTGACCTGAACTGATTCTACACACTTTCTGAAGATAGAACCCATCGGACTTGACTTGGATGCATGGCAGAATAGGGAGCCTGGTTTTGCTTGGGGGCATGCTAAGCATGAGGTGGTCCTTGCACACCCTAGCAGAGTGGAGCTCATGGAAGGGGTCAACTAGAGGTAC